>NW_026776177.1:17994480-18667202 GCF_947086385.1 Phlebotomus argentipes | reverse complement strand
GACCAATGAGAGCAGCTGCTAGTCAGCAACCGTCCCCACTCCAGTGATTTTTACTGTTCGCTTCTTATTTATTTACATATTGATAGACAGAGAGGTGCAAGCCAATTCTGGTGAAGCGAATTGTTGTCTCACATCTAGAACATTCTCAATAGAAACCTTTTCCCCCACCCGCTTTCGCGCTTTTCTGCTCTTTTGCCCGTGAAGCGGAGTTCATCTCGCTCTGCTGTGTTCAAAGATTTTCGCGATTGGCGGATTTAAACACACGATTTTAGCGTTGAGCATCAATCGCTTTGACCAATGAGCTAGTCAGCAACCGTCCCCACTCCAGTGATTTTTACTGTTCGCTTCTTATTTATTTACATATTGATAGACAGAGAGGTGCAAGCCAATTCTGGTGAAGCGAATTGTTGTCTCACATCTAGAACATTCTCAATAGGAACCTTTTCCCCCACCCGCTTTCGCGCTTTTCTGCTCTTTTGCCCGTGAAGCGGAGTTCATCTCGCTCTGCTGTGTTCAAAGATTTTCGCGATTGGCGGATTTAAACACACGATTTTAGCGTTGAGCATCAATCGCTTTGACCAATGAGCTAGTCAGCAACCGTCCCCACTCCAGTGATTTTTACTGTTCGCTTCTTATTTATTTACATATTGATAGACAGAGAGGTGCAAGCCAATTCTGGTGAAGCGAATTGTTGTCTCACATCTAGAACATTCTCAATAGGAACCTTTTCCCCCACCCGCTTTCGCGCTTTTCTGCTCTTTTGCCCGTGAAGCGGAGTTCATCTCGCTCTGCTGTGTTCAAAGATTTTCGCGATTGGCGGATTTAAACACACGATTTTAGCGTTGAGCATCAATCGCTTTGACCAATGAGAGCAGCTGCTAGTCAGCAACCGTCCCCACTCCAGTGATTTTTACTGTTCGCTTCTTATTTATTTACATATTGATAGACAGAGAGGTGCAAGCCAATTCTGGTGAAGCGAATTGTTGTCTCACATCTAGAACATTCTCAATAGGAACCTTTTCCCCCACCCGCTTTCGCGCTTTTCTGCTCTTTTGCCCGTGAAGCGGAGTTCATCTCGCTCTGCTGTGTTCAAAGATTTTCGCGATTGGCGGATTTAAACACACGATTTTAGCGTTGAGCATCAATCGCTTTGACCAATGAGCTAGTCAGCAACCGTCCCCACTCCAGTGATTTTTACTGTTCGCTTCTTATTTATTTACATATTGATAGACAGAGAGGTGCAAGCCAATTCTGGTGAAGCGAATTGTTGTCTCACATCTAGAACATTCTCAATAGGAACCTTTTCCCCCACCCGCTTTCGCGCTTTTCTGCTCTTTTGCCCGTGAAGCGGAGTTCATCTCGCTCTGCTGTGTTCAAAGATTTTCGCGATTGGCGGATTTAAACACACGATTTTAGCGTTGAGCATCAATCGCTTTGACCAATGAGCTAGTCAGCAACCGTCCCCACTCCAGTGATTTTTACTGTTCGCTTCTTATTTATTTACATATTGATAGACAGAGAGGTGCAAGCCAATTCTGGTGAAGCGAATTGTTGTCTCACATCTAGAACATTCTCAATAGGAACCTTTTCCCCCACCCGCTTTCGCGCTTTTCTGCTCTTTTGCCCGTGAAGCGGAGTTCATCTCGCTCTGCTGTGTTCAAAGATTTTCGCGATTGGCGGATTTAAACACACGATTTTAGCGTTGAGCATCAATCGCTTTGACCAATGAGAGCAGCTGCTAGTCAGCAACCGTCCCCACTCCAGTGATTTTTACTGTTCGCTTCTTATTTATTTACATATTGATAGACAGAGAGGTGCAAGCCAATTCTGGTGAAGCGAATTGTTGTCTCACATCTAGAACATTCTCAATAGGAACCTTTTCCCCCACCCGCTTTCGCGCTTTTCTGCTCTTTTGCCCGTGAAGCGGAGTTCATCTCGCTCTGCTGTGTTCAAAGATTTTCGCGATTGGCGGATTTAAACACACGATTTTAGCGTTGAGCATCAATCGCTTTGACCAATGAGAGCAGCTGCTAGTCAGCAACCGTCCCCACTCCAGTGATTTTTACTGTTCGCTTCTTATTTATTTACATATTGATAGACAGAGAGTGCAAGCCAATTCTGGTGAGGAATGTGTCTCACATCTAGAACATTCTCAATAGGAACCTTTTCCCCCACCCGCTTCGCGCTTTCTGCTCTTTTGCCCGTGAAGCGGAGTTCATCTCGCTCTGCTGTTCAAAGATTTCGCGATTGGCGGATTTAAACACACGATTTAGCGTTGAGCATCAATCGCTTTGACCAATGAAGCTGCACAGCAACCGTCCCCACTC
Organism: Phlebotomus argentipes; assembly: GCF_947086385.1. Lineage (NCBI taxonomy): Eukaryota > Metazoa > Arthropoda > Insecta > Diptera > Psychodidae > Phlebotomus > Phlebotomus argentipes. The sequence continues at coordinate 18,664,875 of NW_026776177.1, read as the reverse complement.
CAGTGATTTTTACTGTTCGCTTCTTATTTATTTACATATTGATAGACAGAGAGGTGCAAGCCAATTCTGGTGAAGCGAATTGTTGTCTCACATCTAGAACATTCTCAATAGGAACCTTTTCCCCCACCCGCTTTCGCGCTTTTCTGCTCTTTTGCCCGTGAAGCGGAGTTCATCTCGCTCTGCTGTGTTCAAAGATTTTCGCGATTGGCGGATTTAAACACACGATTTTAGCGTTGAGCATCAATCGCTTTGACCAATGAGAGCAGCTGCTAGTCAGCAACCGTCCCCACTCCAGTGATTTTTACTGTTCGCTTCTTATTTATTTACATATTGATAGACAGAGAGGTGCAAGCCAATTCTGGTGAAGCGAATTGTTGTCTCACATCTAGAACATTCTCAATAGGAACCTTTTCCCCCACCCGCTTTCGCGCTTCTCTGCTCTTTTGCCCGCCGTGAAGCGGACTTTCATCTCGCTCTGCTGTGTTCAAAGATTTTCGCGATTGGCGGATTTAAACACATGATTTTAGCATTGAGCATTAAACGCTTTGACCAATAAAGGTACACAGCAATCGTCTCCACTCCAGTGATTTTTACTGTTCGCTTCTTATTTACCCAGTGGCGGGCGTTTGTCGTCATTCGGGCCGATTGTCGGCCGACAGTCGGGTGGTCAGTCGACTGTAAGTAAACATTCGTCCCATTTGTCGGCTGACAACAGCCGATATTTGCCATAGTCATTTACATTGGAGTGTGACCGACTGTCGGACGACTTTCGGGCATGTGTCGAGTGTGTCAAAAATGGCGCCTCTGCGTATATTTTTTTTCATGGCGTACTAAATTAATTATTTTGAAGAAATTTTTAAACTCCCAACAATTATTTTTATTACATGCGCGTTTTATATGATCGAGAATATGCCGGCATGGGCGAACGATAAAGAATTTAATTACGGCTCGGAAAAGTATTGTCCCGACCTGAAAAGAGTGAAATTGAGCAATTTCCGTGATTTTCTTTGCATTTGGAAAAATTCTCATTTTGGCCGAAAATTCTGACGTCACTATATCCAACATCTGCCAACATCAGACCGGTGCCACTCGACAAACAATCGGCGGTCGTTTGTTTGTCTGAACGGGTGACAGACCAGCCCGGTGACGAGCGGTTGTCTTATTGTCATAAAACGGGGCCGAGGAAAAGAACGCATAAATACGATATTAGTAGCTTTCCAAACAAGAATGGTAAAAAAACAAGGTAGAAAATGACTTTTAAGTCTTTAAAAAGTGTTCTTTGGGAAAGTTTCAAGCCCGGAATATTAGAATAGGGATATGTTCAAAATCAGCTTGCGTAATCCTTGTGAACCCTAATGGGTTAAATTTACATTCTTGTTTGAAAAAAAACGGCTGTACTAAAGCGCCTGGAGATAGCTTCACAGCACAGTTTCCATTATGGCTTGGCTGTCTGGCTGTCATCGCATAAACAAGAGGTGCCAGAAGTCCTGAAAATTGGAAAAATCGTGTCTATTTCACAATGTTAAGAGCCTGTTTATCACAAAATCCAGTGGGGAAGAACCATTCGATGGAGAAGTTGCCTTTTGTGAAGCAAGAAATCGCTGAGGTGTGCAGGATTTGCGAAACTATGGAAAATCTTCTTGACATTTCCACTGAAGAATTCAGTCACTTGAACGAAAAACTCCACAGAATTGCTGATTTTGAGGTAAATTGCGAGTGGGAGTGGTGCAAGAGCCTCTATAAATCTTATTATCGATGTTTCCATTTTAAAGCTTTCCCTGGGATGTGTATTTTTGGTCGATTGTTTGTCCGTCCTGAGCACAAGCTGAGAAAGGGGGTTAGGGACATGTCAGAATTGGATTAGGCACTGTGTTGGAGTGTTGCTCAACGTCTACATAAATCGTGTATCCCTTTTGCAGGACGATTACAGCAGCTTCTTGAAGTTCATCTGCATATCTTGTGGCACAAAACTCGAAAATGCCTTCGACTTCAAAATCCAGTGCGAAGACACGTACAGAAAGCTTGTGGATCAGATGGACAATAGCATATTTCAGGATTCCCTCTTCAGCAATTCCGGCAGCGACGATCTCGATCACAGTGGCAGCAATAGGAATTTTACCGATGCCCACAGAGACAAGTCATTCTTTGAGATATACGAAGTGGTTGAACTGGAAGCAAATACGAATGACACGAAAACCATGGCACAGAATCAAATCAAGAATATGCGACAGCAGCAATTCAATACTCAGAAGACGAGCAACAGCAGCAAGAATTTCTCCAGCGGCGCCAACCAGGGCGGCGGCTTCATGAAAATGCTGAACGTGAGAAGGACGGAGAAAGCCAAGGCTTCGTTTGTGTGCGCAATGTGTGATGAAACGTTCAAGGAGAAGTGGAAGATGAGAGAACACATGCAGCGCGTGCACTTGATACGAAGGCGGCCGATCTACGACAACGGCGATCGCAAGGCGACCGTCGGCCAGGCGGCATTCAGACATCCGCCGACGCCGATTGAAAAGAAATTTCCGTGTAACAACTGCGGAAGGCTGTTCCGGACGAAAGCCTACTTAGAGATTCACAGCCAAGAGCACGGTGCGTCGAAGCTGCGTTCTTTGCTGCACGAGAGCACGTCCAGAGGCTACAACGCAGCCGCCGATGCGTACGGCTCGGCGGATCAGGAGGAGGAGCATGGCGAGGCCAAGTACACGTGCCACCTGTGCGACAAGTCCTTCCAGCGCAGGCAAGGACTGCGCGTCCACTACCAGATCCACACAGACGAGCGGCCCTATCCGTGCACATACTGCGAGAAGGCATTCCGCTGCCGTTCTCACCTTAACAGACACATCTACACGCACACTGGCGAGAAGAAGTACAAGTGCCAGGTGTGCCAGAAGTGCTTCACGCAGTCCGGCAGTCTAAGAATACACATGCGAATCCACACAGGAGAGCTTCCCTACGAGTGCCCGAACTGCCTCACGAGGTTCAGGGTGAGGAAAACCCTGCTCAACCACAGAAAGCGGTGCTTACCAGTGAAGCAGGAGAGATACAAATGAGGACAACTAACTTCGGATTTATCTAACATCTTTCTACGAACTGAAATAGAATGCTAAGGAAGAGCTTATGTTCAAGTTACTTGTATTACGAAATTAATAAAAGAAAATCACCAATTTTAAGTTTAGATTTGACAACACAATCGTGTGTTTTTCTAATTGTTAGCAATAATTTTAACTACATAAATGAAATTTAAAAATTTCACTTGCATTTTCTTTTTGAAATGTTCTTGTAAGTTTTGCAATCAGTTTTTAGAATTATTGAGTCTATATCAAAACGCATAAAAAATGCAAATACTTTTTTCATCAATAAAAAAATTGATTCTAAATTTGTTCCAAACGTCACCAACATATTCTTTTCTATCCTTTTAGTAAACAAGAAGTATCTTGTGCTTTTTCTCAGGAATCTCTCCTCTCTTCTCAGGAAGACTCCACAACAATCTGTGATGTTTTAGCTCAAGGATTACAAGTGAAAAACGAATATTTGGCTAAAGATCATTTGACAGGAATTTTATTTTTCCTCCCGAGGGTTTTCTTGTATAGAATACAAGGATATTTTTGGTAGTACAATGATTACAATATCATTACACATTCAGGAAATTCTGCTGATACACAATTTCTTAAAGTACTCCTGTTGCACTTTTAATTTTGAAGCACTTTTCACGGTGCTTCGTGAATTCTCGCTTCTCTCGGAACTTCTTCGGACAGCTGGAGCACTCAAAGGGGTACTCGCCCGTGTGGATGCGCATGTGGATGGTGAGTGTGCCGGATTGCATGAAGGATTTGCCGCACTCCAGGCACTTGTAGGACTTTTCGCCGGTGTGCGTCTTCAGGTGTCTGCTGAGGTGTGTGCGGTAGCGGAAGGCGTAGGAGCAGATGTGGCAGGGGAAGGGGCGCTCGCCGGTGTGCATTCTGTAGTGCTCGTTCAAGTACTGCTTTCGGAGGAAGCTCTTGCCGCACTCCTCGCATTTGTGTGGCTTCTCGCCGTTGTGGATCTTCACGTGCTTCATGTGTTGCAGCGTGTTCTGGGACTTATGGCCGCAGATTTGGCACTCGAGAGACTGCGCCTTGGAGCCGAACGACACCATATGCACCTTCCGGTGGGACTTCATGTATGTCTTCGTACGAAACGCCTTGCCGCAGAAGTCGCAGGGGAATGTTTCGGCGCTGTGCATCTTCCGGTGCCGCATCATCGACACATAGTGCGTGTATTTGGCGCCACAGACATTGCACTCGTGTCGCTTGCTGTTGTGATGCACCCCATCGATGTGGTCCCTGAGCTCGGCCCTTCCTTTGAAGCTCTTATCACACATTGAGCAGACGAATGCCCCATTTGGCTCATCCGCGATCTCAGCAACACCCACATTTGCCATCACTTCCTCGTCAGAACTCACGCTCACGTCGCACTCAATGGGCAAAGTCTCCATATCTTTGGCACTCTCTCTCATCTCAGTCCACCTGTGGAACTTCTCTGACTCCTCGAAATCCCCCCAATCTGACGAGTCGGAATCTAAATTAATAGTCTCTCCGAGTTGCTGTGGATGCTTCATAACTTTCAGCTCCTCGAAGTATATCTGCTCGTTCTCCACTTCCAGGTCATCATCGGCGTCTCCCGCTGGATCAGCAGCGTCGGATCTTTGGTCTGTGTTGCGCATCTGACTGAGAAGCTTCCTGTATGTGAATTCGCACTGTGACTTGAAATCGAATGCATTTTCCAGCTTCATGCTGCAAGTCACGCATATGAATTGCAACCAGGTGCTGTAAGTGTCCTGCAATAGGAAGGAGGATGCATTAGGGACTTCACAAGCTATCCTCAGTGTGAGCCCACCTCAAAATCGGCAATTTGGTGGAGTTTCTCGTTTAAGTGACTGAACTCTTCCGTCGATATGTCAACAAGATCCTCAGTTTCTTCGCATATTCTGCACAATTCGATGACTCCTTGCTGACCCAAATAGCCATCCAGTGCAGAATTTCTCCACGAAGTCTCGCCAATTGCATCTTTTCGATACATTTTCCTTGCACAACCCCAAAAAACAAAAGATTCACAGGTTCTTGTTTACATTTTCTGGTGTCAAAATCCATTCGACTGAAGTTGTTTCTAATTGCGTGGGATCAAAATGTAATGAACTTCAAAGAGATGAAATTCAGTTAACCCTTTGCGGTCCTTGCAGTCAGTGATGAGCTGAACTCAGCCGAAAAACCTGCTGAATTGCGATTTGTGTCTCGGCTAGCCGAAAATCCAAATTCTAACCAAGTCGAAAATACCAGAAAATCCATAAAACTCAATTTTCCGGGCAGAACGGGCAGAATTTAACTGAGGGGTGTATAAAACCCGGTGGCGAGCGGTCGGCTTGTTGTCATAAAACGGGGCCGACAGTCGGCTGGACTGTCGCCAGTTCAGACAAACGGGTATTCTGACATCACCATGTTGCTAACATCTGCCAACTTCAGACCGGTGCCACTCGACAAACAATTGACAGTCATTTGTTTGTCTGAACGGGCGACAGACCAGCCGACTGTCGGCCCCGTTTTATGACAACACGCCGACCGCTCGCCACCGGGCGAAGAGCTTGGATGTGTGGCAATGTTCAGTACAAACTTCATGCCTGATTTGTGCGTCAACTGGACAGAATCATCTGCAAAACCTCCTTTGCTGCAATCGACAATTAGTTCAATCGAGGGTTTCATGGACAAGCAGCTCTGCGCGAAGCAAGATGTCTTGGAATTGTGCAGAATCTGCGAGCGGATGGACAATCTCCTTAACATTTCCACGGAGAAGTTCAGCCACTTGAATGAGAAACTCCACCAAATCGCCGATTTTGGGGTAAAAAAAACATGAGTTTTCAAAGTATAATAATTTCGACAATAGTCAAAATAAGGGTTTGTTTTACAGGGAAATTACAGCTATATGCTGAATTTCATCTGCACCCGCTGCAGTGCGCGACTTGAGGATGCTTTTGACTTCAAGATTCAGTGCGAGAATACGTATAAGATCCTGATTTGCCGAATGGGAACGCATCGAGCGCATCCGCTCAGCGTAGATCCACTCAGCGAGCTGAAATCAGTGAAGACTGAGCGTCCTGAAGAAAAGAGCGATCCTGAAAAGATGAGGATCAAGACTTGGGTGGAGAAGAGTGAGAAAACTCCAGACAACACTGGATTTGTGATAAGAGAGAAATTGAGATTCGCTTGCGCTGATTGCGGCAAGAGGTTCAAGAAAAAGTGCCTGGTGAGGAATCACATCTTTCGGGCGCACGTCAAGGACATGCCTTTTGGGTGTGAAGTGTGCAATTTGAGATTCTCCCTGGAATCATCCCTGAAGGCGCACAGGCGATTGCACTGCGACTCTCAAGTTCCGTGCGATGTCTGTGGAAAAACGTTCAAGAACCTGTCTTATATGAGAGGCCATCGGAGGAAGGTGCATTCAAAGCCACCGCGGCCACAAATCAATCCAGGAACTGTTTGTCAGACGTGTGATTTCCACGCCAAGAACCGCACGACTCTTCTAGCCCACTTGAAGCGCCACACCGGCGAACTGCGCTTCAAGTGTGACGTGTGCGACAAGCGATTCCTACGGAAGATGCAACTGAAGAGACACCTGACCATTCACACCGGCGAGCGACCGTACATGTGCCACATCTGCTCTAAAGCCTTCAAGGTGCGGCCCAATCTCAACTCACACATGATGAGCCACAGCGGCGAGAAGAAGTACAAGTGCAAGTTCTGCGAGAAGTCGTATCAGCAGTCCTACGCGCTGAAGGTGCACATGCAGCGAGATCACTTGGACGAGCCTCGCTATGAGTGCCCAAAGTGCTTGGCGAAGTTCCGACAGAAGAAGATAAGGACGATTCACGCGAAAACGTGTCGCGGAGAGCCGCCTAAGGAGCCACGAACGCTGGAAGATTTGGGAAACAGAAGCTAATGTGTATAATTTAAATGATTTTAAAAGACAATGCGGGCATTCACAGGAGGATTTGGTACTTGTACTGGCGCGGAACCTTGCTCACGATCACTCGGCCGTCGTAGCTGAGAGAGGCGAATGTCCACGGGTCAGCACTGCTCCACTCCACGCAATACACGGAATCCTCGTGCTGCTCAAAAGTCTGCAGCAGTCCGTCCTGGAGGCGCTCCCTGCCGGAATCCGAGATGCTGGGCATCTCTTCGCCGTGCGCCTCTGAGCTGACGCTGGAGGCGCACGTCAGGAGGACCTTGCTGTCGGAGCTGCTCGAGAGTACCAGCTGGTCGTGAAATGTGTTGAATTTCACGCTCCAGACCCAATGAGAGTGGTCTGAGCGCATGAAGACCGCCTCCTTTGTGCTGCGACTGTCCCAGATCTTGATGCAGCCATCATCGCCGCCCGTCACGATGTGGCACTGCTTATTGGGATTGCAGTCGATGTCGCGCACGAGCTGCGCGTGAGCGTCCTCAATTGTCCAGGCGGCGTGATTCACGTCCCGGATGTCGTACGAGCGGACAGAGCAGTCGTGAAGGGTGATGAATTGGTTGCCCTGGTGGTGCTGCGACCACTTGCCACCAGTCAGCTTCGGGCAATTCTTGGAGTTGATCTCCGCCACGACTCGCGTCTGGCTCTCCGCCCTGTTCATCAGCAGCACTTTCCTGTCTACCACTGTGGCCAGAATGTGTCCGTCCGCTGGATGGAATTCCGTAGTCTTCACCTCACTCCCGTGCCCGTCCAGTGGCAGCACCTCAGCGTCCTTGAAGGTGAGGAACTCCTCGCCCTCCGGTGGCGAGTCCATATCCGGGAGTCTCAGCAGAACCGTCTGCATGAAGACATTGCTGCCCTGCTGGCTGCTATTGCAGCAAGACACCAGTAGATTCGCATCGTGCGGACTACTGTTGAGCTTCCACACCTCCCCGTGTGGATGGGCGAAGATCCTGGACTTGATGGCAGCCTCGCCATCCTCATTTACCTCTAGCAAGTGAATTTGATTGTTCGGCTTCAGGCTCTGTGTGGCTATGAAGAAGCGAATCTCGTTGTTCTCCGCCAGCTGGGACACGAGTGCTCTGGCCTGAAGGCAAGGGAATCAGAGAAGGTCCATTGAGAGCTATGAGAGATAAATACCTGGAACTCCAGACCGTAGATGAGAATTCCTTCCTCCATTTCTAAGGTTATGTTTCAATTCTCCTCCAACAAAGGCCTGAACGGCCTGAAGTTATTGAACATTTTTGAATAACTTCCCGTTGAAACACTCAGAAAAATGTGTTCACATGGAAAACACAGCAGCAATCCTAAGGTTCAGGAGGAATTCTAGGAAAGCAATAAAGCTTCCGAAGAGAGAAAGAAATCTTTTTAATACTTAAGCGCATACAATCGTTCTGCCATCAAAGTGGCCCTGAACACCTGAGTCGCTGCACCATTCCATCTCGCCACACTTGCGATTCGATTTACAAAAATATTCACACTCGACGTCGAAACAGGATGCTTTTGGGATACTTTATCATTAATCCCAAATCGCATTAATTGGGTAATTATGACTTTTTCTGAAGTTATGAATCTGCCATTATTGCACACGATAATTGCATTTGGCTCGATTTTCGTTCCTGCCACCGCGAATCAACGGCAGCGTCATATCCCGCAGCCTCTCAATGGATTTCATATGGGGAATTTGAACAGCGCTAAGGTGTCGGTCACCAATAAATCTTTTATTCATTCTCATTCGAAGCGCCTGTTGGCTCATTAGGGGCCTTCCCCGCCCCCGTCCAGCTTATTTGAGTTGGATTTAACCATGTAGATGAAGTAAGTGAGAATCTCCTTTTCCTTGACGGGAATTGTCTTGAAGTGCTTCATGATGGTCTGCAAGAGAGAAGCAGCCTTAGTGAAGATTTCACTTAGAACTGATCCGGAACTACTCACGTCAGCCAGCTGCGCCTTGTTCATTCCCGGACGCGTGGAGACTTTGTAGTGTCTCTTGTAGCGCCTCAGGGTGTTCACTTGAAGTTGGTAGAGATCCACTTCAGGAAGATCCGTGTCAGTTTCATTGCTGTCTTCCTCGCTGTCTTTGCGGCGTCTCTTCGTCCGGGCGCATTGTATCCGGGTCTTGTGGAAGTCGCAGATGTAAATATGGTGGGCATGACTGTCAATACTGAGCTTTAGACGACGCTGGGTCACAGTTTTCTGGATCCTCTTGTTGTAGGACGCGTTTCCCGCTGTGTGCCTGCACCTCTCGCCGTCGTCTATGAGACAGCAAATTTGGTCAGACGGTCCCCGGGAGTCCTCCTCGCCTGTGCTGAAGCCGTTGTTCATGTTGTCCAACACCTCAATACTCCGTTTCCACTATTCTGATCACTGGGATGCTCTAGAGACAATTTAGCGACAGAGAGCTTCCCCAAAAGTCACCACACACCACGGAACAAATAAACAGAGGTGGTGAATATCCGATGAGGGGAATTAGGAGTTTGACATATCCGTTAAATTTACAGAGAATGAAAAGATGAAACATTCGATATATTCCTATTCAAAACACTTTCCTGAGACATTATTGCACAGAATTGTTTGACGGTAATGATATACGGAGAAGAAACCGTAACAGAATTGAGAGTGTTCCCCAAAATCTACAGTTTTGCACTCTTTTCACGAGTGAAAGGAATGAAATTTATTGTAGTTATACTTTCGATCCCTCTCACGCGTGGCGCTCGCTGCCGCTTGGTGGAATTGAGAGGTTTCACATATTGACGGCACGCCTCTCAGTTTTGATGCAAATTTCTCGGAGTGGATAAGTCATTTTATCTCGCAAGGAAAAGTTCTCCAGTTTTGGTGAGAAGATAAATTTTCAGTGGTGTTTTTGTGGTGCAAAGAAGTGTACAAGGGAATAAGATGGATCACCAGGAGATTATGAAGGAGTTTCAAGTGAATCTGGAGCGTGAATTGTGGCCAGAAGTAAGCTCTCTTTGTCGTTGCGTATAAGAAATCCACAGATATTGGGGCTGCCGCCGAAGCCGCTCTGACGAAGGTGGCCTCCCGGGCGGCTGTCTATTGATGAAATAAGGGCGTGGGGTGTTTCACCACGTGGCGGATCCACGCGAAATCAAGCATCGAGCGTGTTATCAAAAAACGCCGAAGACGCCTTTCTGTCTTGTCACTGAATTTTGTCTACCGAGTCAACCAAAATTTGAGGTTCTATCGGTTTACTCTTCCGGATCACTTGTGACACGGCTGAACGGAGGTTTGGGGTGCTCCGCCCAGTTTTCTTATTTGAATTCCGTCGTCACGATTAAATATACGACCGAAATCCAGACGAAATCGCAAGTATCATCTCGGTAAATATTGGAACAGGTTGATAAACACCTCATATCGCTGGCATCTCGAGTATTTCTTTTACCCGAAAAAGGCAGACATCCAGAGGAGCAGCACATTTCAGAGGAATTCTTCAGTGCTTGAGAAGACACTCCGTGTGAACTTCATTGAAATTCAAAGTGGCTGAAATGGGGAGGGCGTTTAAAGAGGTGTATTATTAATATATTGCAGAAGAGGCGAGGGAGAAGATATATTCGTGTTAATTTTCTCGCTTGAACGCCGTTCCAAAAGGTGTACATTCTTTTTCGCTAAAAAATCCACTGCGGACTCTTGAACACCTAATTGTTCGGCTAATGGATATACTTTACGACATGCGAAATAAATGTGCCGAAAAGGTCTGAATTTCTCTCCAAAAAATTGTCATAGTGAGATGCGGAAGAGGCTCACAGTCACCGGAAATCCCTCCTCGATGGTTAATCATGCCGCCTGAGACATCAGGGAACCCGATTATTCATTTTTTTGCGCGGAAAGTGCGCGCGATTCTCATAAACTGCACGATTCGTCATGCAAAGTGACTCAATTCGTAATCAATTATTGTTGATATTCTCAGTGGCTTAAACAGAGTTTCTCGTCTTTTATTCGCCTGTCTCTCTCTGTCTCTCTCTCTCTCTGCTGCTTATGCTGAAGGCTGACGTCATCGTTTTGCAATGCTGGAGGTATTTCTTCTTTCGCCATGAACGTTGTGGGTGAGAATCGTGCTGGAATTGGTGGCAAACATTCGATCTTCTCATCTCGCCTGCGAAGCGATTTCGCAAGATGAGCCGAAGAAAAGTTGAGGAATTTTCACCATAGCAAATCTCACTATGCGGTCCCTTTTTCGATTGAGCTCAAGTTCAACTGCTTGATTTACACGCAAAGTGCGGATAATCGGAATGAATTTAGGTTAGATAAGACCAGTGAATATCCGAAGTCTATATTGTAGAATAGATTGAAGCAATTCTTGGGCAATAAATTGGAGGAATTATGTCTTTATGGGATATTAATTTCCGCCTCTTGGTGTTGTTTAGGGCCACTGCGATAGTATATTGTAAACTTTTACTGTTCCACATATTGTCACCAACATTTTTCCGTCATTTTCAATTCCATCGATTTCAGTGTATTGAAATTGATCCCTTTTGCTTACTGAATTAAAGTTGTTTTAATCTATTTTTGATGGTTATTGGCTTGATATTTACCAGATTCACATTGGGTGACTCCTTTTTTGGCATCTGGCCTGAGATCACGATTCCTTCTGGGAAAGCATTGAAACTCTTCATCGCGGACTGGAAATTTTAAGTCCGTTGGACTGTTGTCTCTGTGTGGCAAGACTATTGGCGACACGTACGAGATTGAAAACGAGGAGACGCAATAAAAAAGAAGACATTGCATATACAATAAACGTGATTTTTTGTGGTGATTAATAAGAGTCAATGTGTGATATGAAAACTGAGTTAATTGCAATTTACGCACATGACTTGATTATGAGAATTTCACATAAGGCAAAAAAACGAGAGGAGACACAAAGTGCAGGAATTGAAGAAGACAGACACTTCATGAATACGCCCCATTCATCAAAAAATGAGGAGCGCGAGTCATGTAAAAAGTGGCAATTATAAATAAAATCAAGAGATTTCTTCATAGAGTGCGATGGCAGAGGAGTGGAGGAAATAATTACTTTAAATTGGTCAAGAGGAAGAGGCAAAAATAGCAATAAAGTACGTGGCGACGATGAATTAGCCACGGTGTCGTTTCTTTCTCTATAATATCTCAAATGGAAGAATTGTGGGAGTTTCTAGCAATTCACAGTGTCCCGCAAGTTGTGGCACCACAAGTTGGAAATTCACCAAAAATTTCTTTTTCTCAATGTCACTCGGGTGTTATTGTGTAGATTTAAAGAAACTCGTTTGCTCCATTCGTGTTGCATCTGATTTCTTCGAGCGTGTATTTGTAGATTTTCTTCTCTTCTTCTAATATAATATATATAATTATATATATATATATATATATATATATATATATATATATATATAATTATATATATATATATGTTATTATATATATATATATTATGTATGTATATGTATATATATATATATATGTATATATATATATATATATATATATGTATATATATATATATATAATCTTTTTCTGGAGAATAATCTCTTTCGCATAGTAGTGGGTATTTAATAGAGTTCATGTGTTTTTTCCCTCTCTCTCCGGCGATTCTTTCACACCCGACACAACACACTCTTAAACCAGTTACTCAGATGATATAGAAGATTTTTTCCTCACTCCTCGTTCATATACAATAATAATATTTACATTTTTTTCCTATGCGATCTATGAAGTAGATGCGGAGTGAAGTTAAGAGATCAAAACTTTTTCATGGCTTTTATACTTTTTTTGTTAATTTCTAATTGTGTGCACTGTTGACTATGTAAAGCCGCCCAAGAGGTGTGCAATGCGTGAGAAATTGCATTCGTGCGAGGAAATTTTTCACGAAAATCTTCCTTTCTATCGTAACATTTTCTCTTAATCACTTTGAGTTCGCCTCTGATATTATTTGAGAAGAGTAAGTCTTTAATTCCACGATAATGTTTCTGATTACAACGATGTCTGAGCTGTCCTTCACAGAATTTGATCTGAGTGCACGATTTGAATAATTTATCGTCGTTTACTCATGTAAAAGACGGGTGGAGAAAAATTAATAAAACGATGAATAGAGTTGCTAAACATATAGTTCTACGGTTTTAAATTTCTTCTTGCCAATGAAAGTCTTAAGTGAATATAATCTGTGAGTTTAGCCAATCTGTGGAATTTACTATAAAATCATGCTGAATGCTCATGACCTGAGGAAAACGAAGGGGGACAACTGCTCAAGGATTTTTTTCTCCACTGAGAAGTCTCTCGTGAGATGGAAAATATTCTGAAAAAGGCAAAAATCACATATAAAGTTGCCTCATTGTGTGGTATTTATATATATATAAAATGACTTTTAATGCACAAGTTTGTAATGATTGAGAATGTATTGTGACAGATGAGCGTGAAAAATGATCGCTTTAATGGCATATTTTAATGTGAAAACCAATGAAAGATTAAATAGAATCCCTGCTATTTCATCTCCAATTTCATGCACTTGGTTGTAAAATGAGATAAAAATGTTTGAATGAAAAATCATGTTGAATAACAAGACAAGGCGGAAAAGGTTGAAAATTATCTCAATTAGTCAAGATTTAATTTTCGCAGTCGCAATGGCGGAAAAATTAGCTCCTATCAATGGAGCACAGTGTGAACTGATTGATGAGTAATTAATCAAAAGCAGTCACGATGAATTCAATGTCTTCACTGTTATCAAATGCGACTTTTTCGCACTTGAATTATCCTCAAGTATTACAGTTGAGTGACGATAGAGTCTTGTCAGGAGAGTCGCTGTGGCGTTTTGATAACAGAACAAATAAAAATTTACTTGAGAATAATTAGAAAATTAATTTCGGGGCACTTGATTGTGATCGTTTGATTGGAGTTATTTGTCGTTAAAAATAAGTGAGGATTCTCAAACCACTTGATTTTTCACAAAATTCTCAGAATGGAGAAATTTTTCATCAGAAAAATGATTTATGCACAATAGCTCTTGAGGATTTTTATCTTTCGTGCTTCCGGTAAATTTATTGCACAACAAAATTGTAGTTTTGTATCGCACTTTTGCTTTAATGTGAGAGAAAAAAGAGAAATGTATATATATATTTAACAGAAATGAGTAAGCAATCTTATCAGTTATTATTACAGTTTCTATTTTCATTGAAGATGTCGAAGAAGAAAAAGAAGGGAGAAAAATTACCCCCACTGAGAAATGTTGAGGAGATTGACTTTGGATGTGTGTCATAGTGAGTGTGTAAAGTCTATAAGACTATACTTTTCTGTGCAAATGAAGAGCTTACAATATTAATCACTTTCCATTTTATTAATATGATTTATATAGTAAATCACGTTGCCTATAGTGGCATTATGTAAAGAGGAATCATTTGTGAATATAATTTTTGGCATAATTTAAATATAAATGAATTTATCGAGATCTCACTTTCTTCGCATGCCAACCTTCATTTCCTCCACTGAACCTTCAACCGCGAGAGCGTGAGAGAGAGAGAAAATTTATGGATTTTTCCAAATAGTCTGTTGCTAAGGATTTTCATTTTTAACATCATTTTAAAAATTGTATTTTTACGAGGTGCTCAAGGTACTTCTATTGTACAACACGAAGGCTAAACTGTTAAGAAGGTACCGGTAAAGTATCAAACGTCTTGAGCAAATATTGAAATCATCGTCACTGTGAGAAAGTGTGACATGTGTGGGGAAAAATCAATAGATATTATTACACCACCAAACAACAAGTTTCTTTGCACAGCGGCGTGTAGATAATTTCTAAAATGGTCGAGCAAGTGTTGGGTGCTGTAAAATACTTTGGGTGATGAGTGAGATAAGGAGGAGATGTGGTGCGAGGGTGCGTTTTCGAATTTCATCCCTTTGCGCCTATTTGCCGTCGCGTCATTCCATTTCATCAACTCTGACTAAATGGTTGGTTGAGGCATAATGAAATGGAAATGCGAGTGAGAAACTTTTTCCTAAAATAAACCTATAGGAAAATCAATAGAGCAAATAAAGCGGAGAAAATGGTCTTTCGGAATTATGGCGAAACGAGATGAATGAAGAGGAGAATGGGAAGGCAGAAATATTTACATTTTTTCACATGCTATTCTCGATGCATTGTATGCAAGTATTATAAGATCATTGTCTTGTTGACATTGCCAAAGAAGAGACTTTACAAATGGATTTGCTTCAAATGCTGTGTACATTGCAAAGTTGCACTTGAACTATGATGAATTGCGCTGAAAATTTGTTTGCATGAGAAATTTATTGGGCTTTTACTCTTGCAATACATCAACAATGCTGGAGTTGAACAAATACTGTCTTTCGCGTAAGATTAGGCGGCAAATTGTTATCATAAAGTCTTGAAGTGGGCCAATAATCCTTAACATTTTCCATTTTCCCATTTTGCGAAAAAATTCATGCAGATATGGGGTATCATAATAAACATCGCGGAGCGAAAGACCTCAAGATTCACAGACGAATTTTTACATTTTCAATGTCACTTATCTTTCTTTGGAAGCAAAATAGACACCTTGGTTGAAATTCACTGTTTCGTTGACAAAGTGTGAATTTCGCCTTGTTTCAATAAAGTGAAAATGTAAAGTTTCGCGTGACCGTATAGATTCCATTAATCAGCAAATTATTCATTGTGTCTTCATTATTATTTAAATTTTGCCATTGCTTTCAGTACGTTGGTTTTCCTTTTGAAATGGAGAACATTTAAAATTGCAAATGAGAGTAAAATTGCTTCTGAAGAAGGTTATTTTCTGTTATCTCATTAATGAATTCTGCTTCGTGACGTATTTTTGAGTGAAATTAGAAATTGATAGATTGTTTCTGTTAAGGAATATTGACATTCCTTTGCGTGACACTGTCTGACTGTGGCCGCAAGAAATACGAGATTGTGTGACACAAGTTCAAAGAGTGATAATGACAAAAAACACGAGTATGATAAATAATTCTCTTATCAATTTGTAGAATTTATGATTTATACACTCTTTTCTAATCATCGGCGTGTGTTTGTGGTGGTCTGATAAATCTCCTGGTGATTTTTGTGTCTACTGGGTGCGTGGATTTCCATCTCTCTTTTGCTGCAAAGGGTTTCCTCGCGCTTTCGCGCTCATCTAGGAGTCAGGAGGGGAGTGTGGCTGTGTCTGATGAGTCGCATAAGTCAGAAATAAAAGCTTGATAAGAGTACGTCACCGTAGAGCAAATGCGAGTGTGGGAGAGACGTTGATGGTGGTGAAGAAGAGCCCGAGGAAGGGCGATGAGGAGACCAGTGGGAGAAAAAGAGGAAAACTTCATTTCACTTTCAGTTGCTCAGTGACTTCGTGTGGTTTCAGTTTGATGCAAATTCGTCTCACAGGCAGCAGTGAATTTTCTATTTCTCTTTCACACCTCACATTAGAAAGTGTCTTCGCTGCTCAATTTGCCCCTAAAAGAGGAAAGTAGTCCTCAGAGGTCCTGTGAAAAGCGTCTGGACACTGTCTGTGTGCGTGTTCGTGTGGTGCCTTATTTTTTGGATAAAATGGATATTTTGGCGGTCGATCAGCATGAGATTATGAAGGAGTTTCAGGTCAACCTCGAGCGTGAATTGTGGCCGGAAGTAAGTTGATCCTCAAATTCCACACCTTCTTGCCCAGCTCACGATGAGGGCAATTTTTCGGTCACCTGCCTTTTTGGGAGGGACGGAATTCTGATGGTATTATATAACATTTTGATTGAAACTTCTTATCAAGCTCCAGTTATCGGCATTTGCTAGAAAATTCTCCATATCGATCCCACTGCAGGCAGTCGTAAAATATTGCTATCGTTGAGTGGCAGAGGCAGAAGGATTTCACCTGAAGATTATAGCAGTAATCTTATCAATCCGCAATTTAGAGGTTCTATTTCCAAACCCACCCAGGAATTTGAAGTAGTATTTCTTAGGTAAAGGGCAAAAAGGGCTACACTGCGGCTGAATTCCTCCGTGTCAACATGCAAATTGTTCCGATGACTCGGATGGGTTTGTAGGGCGTTTGCGTACGATTTCCTGAATGAGTCAGACGTCTTGTTTTCTCATGCTTGAGATTGCTTTTGAGAGCAGCAATATAGTAAATAAAATTGAGAATGATTTTTTTATCTCCCTCTCACTCAGTGGGGGGAAGCAATGTAAATAACATGGTGAAGAAATTATAGCAATTTCTCACGATGAAAAGTGTTAGACACAACCATTTATCATAATTATAATGTTTCATGGTATTTAATAAAATGCAATAGCATTATAACTATTAATATGTCAAAAAATACCTGAAACTCTTCACACTCCCTCATTATCTCTCTTCAGCTAGTGTTAATATTCACATTTCGTCGTGTTGCGTGATTGAAGAGATACTTTAAAAAGTTAATGTGGTGAAAATTGCTGCCATTGAATTTTGAAAATTTGAATTGAAATACTATTCAATATCTTAGTTACTAATTGGTTAGCTATATTATGTAGAAAAGAGTCAATGATAAATACTCTTGATTTGCTTGCTATAATAGCAAAATAGTTGTCTTTTTAACGTGAGTAGAAATTTAATGACCGACATTCTCGATGAGGAAGACGTAAGAAAAGAAGAGATTTTCTTGCATAATCTTAAATGCAATGTGAAGAAAACCAAAAGTTGCATCTTTGTGATCACAAAAAGTGAAAATGGGAATAAATCTTCCGACCAGCATGATGAATATTTTGTGCATGCAAATTCTTGTGTGAATGAAACCGCGTTGAGGAATTGATTTCATGAAACTGTAACACTTTTCTGTGAAAGAATTTCGAGAGTTGTATAGTAAATCCATCATTTACGGACTTTGCAAAGCAACAAAATGATATCTTTTCTACATAACAAACTCCTATTCGCTCTCTATTTATAGAGAGTGTTTCTTTGAAAACTCATGGTTATTGGAATTCAATTTGTAACTTGTAATCCCCTTTCTTATCATCGAACGTGGTATGAAAATTTGTTAACACTGTTATCTTCCTGTCTCTTGCAGATTGATAAAAACAATGATGGGTACATTGAGCTGAAAGAGTTGCGGGAGGCGCTGGATCAGGTGGGATTCAAATTGCCCGGCTATCAGATACGCGAGATGGTGAATGAGTTCAGCCAGCGCCAGGAGGCACAGAACAAGGGACGATTGACGTATGATGAATTTGAGTCGCTGTGCATGGATCTCAAGGCGAAGGATGTGGGCAGCAAATTCAAGACGGTGGTGTCCAAGAAGGAGAATCTGGAAACATTGGGCGGCATGTCGAGCATCTCGGCCGAGGGAACAACACACAGTGTCCGTCTGGAGGAGCAATTGGCCTTCTCCGACTGGATCAACTCAAATCTGGGTCACGATCCCGACCTCAGGCATCTCCTGCCCATCGACCAGGAGGGCAAGACGCTGTACTTGAAGATCAAGGATGGTATTCTCCTGTGTAAGATCATTAATCACTCCTGTCCGGACACCATAGATGAGAGAGCGATCAACAAGAAGAACCTCACGGTGTACACGGAGTTTGAGAACTTGACTCTGGGCTTGGTGTCAGCTCAGGCGATTGGATGCAACATTGTCAATATCGATGCTCACGATTTGGCCAAGGGAAAGCCCCATCTTGTGCTCGGACTCCTCTGGCAGATCATCCGAATTGGCTTGTTCAGTCAAATCACCCTGGATCACTGTCCGGGTCTCGTGGCGCTAGTCAATGATGGTGAGAACCTCGAAGACCTCATGAAGCTCTCTCCAGAGGCCATCCTTCTGCGCTGGGTGAATTACCATCTCGAGCGTGCGGGCGTGCAGAGGCGCTGCACCAACTTCCAGAATGACATTGCTGACTCCGAGGTGTACACGTACTTGCTGAAGCAGATCGCGCCGAACACCGCCGGCGTGACCCTGGAAGCCCTCAGGGAGCACGATCCGCTGCAGAGGGCCGAAGTGATGCTGCAGCAGGCGGGAAAACTCAACTGTCGCAGCTTCGTGACACCACAGGACGTGGTGGGCGGCGTGTACAAACTCAACTTGGCCTTTGTGGCGAATCTGTTCAACAACCACCCGGGACTCGATGAACCGGAACAGATTGAGGGATTGGAATCGATTGAGGAAACGCGAGAGGAGAAGAGTAAGTTGCCTCATTATCTCACCTACTCTGCTTTTTTTCTGCTGCTCTCGCATCTTTCTTCGGCGCGCACCTCATGTGAAAATTCCCATGCGGTGTGTGGCAAGAGGAAGATGCTCCGGCCGCTCACTTCTTGCCTTTTGTCTCACTTTTCACTATGTCCCGGCCTTTCTCAGCGTACCGGAACTGGATGAATTCAATGGGAGTGGCGCCACACGTGAATTGGCTGTATTCAGATCTGGCCGATGGTCTAGTCATCTTCCAATTGTGCGACATCATCAAGCCGGGAATTGTGAATTGGAATCGGGTGCACAAGAAGTTCACGCCACTGAGGAAGTTCATGGAGAAGCTGGAGAATTGCAATTATGCCGTTGAGCTGGGCAAACAGCTGAAGTTCTCACTGGTCGGCGTGGCTGGACAGGATATCAGTGATGGCAATGCAACACTGACTCTTGGTGAGTATATGAGCTACTTTCTCAATGGAAGCGTGTAATTAATTGCTCTTCGTTAGTCAGCGTGTTTAACATTTAAAATGATTGCTAATTTGACAAATTGCTAACGAGATAAATAAGGGTCTCTAATGTGTTTTCCCAAACAAACACCCAATGAAATTATTCAGTCAACACGATGTAGTTTGTTAGTGTTTTTTTCTTCTTTTCTTTCCTTCACATCTGGCTAATTCAATTTCAATCTCATTTCACCGGTTTGATGTCGAGTTGTGTTGGATTGGTGAATTGAAGAGGCAAATATTGTTGATTAATTATGCATTTCCCTGAGAGAGAAAATAAGCTCTTGAAAAAAAAAAAACTGCGCACGAAGAGACACAAGATGTTGAGTTGAGAGAGGAATTGTTTGAGAGAAAATACTTGTTTATAAAATCAATGACTCATTTGAATGTCAAGAAATTTTGCATAAATTCACTTGCTAATTTAACAGCGTGTATGTCTAGTAAACCTTTTTCCCTCTCTTTCTTCGACTGCTATGAGCCATCATTTGCTAGAAAGATGTTTACTTGGCAGGAAGTTGATATTCTTCTTCCGCTTCCCCGCACACTTTGGCGAGCCCGAGTGAGATGATAAAAGAGTGTGGAAAGGTGTGAAAAATTGGGTTTTTTTCACACTAAACACATGTTCTTCGTAAAGATACTCCATCAGTATTATGATAAATGTTTATCTACTATATCTCATGGTGGTTTCCGCGCTCCTTGGAAAATCGTGTGACTTGTTTATCTTGGATTCGTTGGAAGTGAGTCACAGTGAGTAATTAATGTAACTCAATCTTGCAGCTCTCATTTGGCAATTGATGCGAGCCTACACACTGTCGATTCTGTCGCGACTGGCCAACACGGGAAATCCAATCATCGAGAAGGAGATCGTCCAGTGGGTGAACCAGAAGCTCCAGAGCGCCGGCAAGAGCTCAAGTCTCAAGAGTTTCCAGGACACAAAAATATCAGATGGAATAGTTGTAATTGACCTGATTGACTCCATCAAGAAGGGCAGCATCAATTACGATTTGGTGCGACAAGGAGGCACTGAAGAGGTGTGTGAACACTATAATTCCCTTTGCCGTAGATTAATTGACTAATGCCATTTGGTGTCACTTTGCAGGACAATTTGGCCAATGCCAAGTATGCAGTGTCGATGGCGAGGAAGATTGGTGCTCGTGTGTACGCCCTTCCGGAGGATATCACGGAGGTGAAGCCCAAGATGGTCATGACAGTGTTCGCGTGCCTGATGGCGATGGACTACATTCCAAATATGGACAGTGTCGACACAAATTCCCACTAGAATACTTCTCTTGTCGTCATATTTTTTCGCTTAAGGAAAAAGATATAAATTCATAATTGTGTATTTTAGGTGCTTCTCATGGAGAAATTATGATTGTTTTACCTTCGTTTGTACCTTCGATCCACATTCTATTTTCCCTATATAAAAATTTGTAATATTTTTTATTCCTCTTCTGATGCAAGAATCAGTGAAATCTTTCAACTTTTTTGTAGAATAATTCAAGTGGTATAATCATTTTTCCTTAGATTTAAATCGCCTAATTTCAATATGTTCTGAATTAAGTGATTCCACTGTAATTGTTTAGTATCTTTGTTCAAGTGATGCAGTATTTGCAACAGCGCTAAGATTGTGTGAAGGTTGATTGATATATTTTACATAATTGTAGATTATTATGCATATATTAAGCAAGGAATAATAAGCATGACAAAAGCTTCTCCAAAAACACACACAGAGAAATTCCATTGATTTTTTGCTGATTTATAGGACAAAGAGCAGGGCAAAGTGTAGCGAAGCAGTGTGCGATTTTATAAAGAGATTGAGCAAAGAGTAGCAGAGAAGTTGAGGTAAAAGTGCCATCCGCAGTGAAGGAGAAAATGGGAGATATATGTGCAATTAGAATGGCACTGGAAATTTTTAATAGAAAGTATTTTGACTATTTAAAGAGCAGAAGATGAAAAGGAAACGTACTAAGCACTAAGCGTAATATTTAATAAAATTATATCCACGTAAAAAATCAGTAATTAACCATTTTTTACCAAAATAATCAATACAATAATTTATAAGTAAATAATTATAACAGTATAATGTGTAACAAAATGGTATGGTTTGCTACTATTTTTAATATAGTAAGATTAGTAAGAAAAGCTGTGTTGTTTCTCTTAATTTTTTCCACGAAGGATCCAGGAAAGAATGAGCTCGAGGGAAAAGTGGACGGGAAAAGTGGATTTCCTTCGATTCAGCAAATCGTTGAGCGACAAAGTGGAGTAGAGGAAAGTGAGAAGAGCAAAATTCACTTCATATTGGAGTTTATTATAAAATTCCTATTATAAAATTGCAAATATGTTTTCAGTGAGTTGTGTGTGGCGTTTTTAGTAATGGTGGCCGTAGTGGTGGCCGTGGTGGGCAGAGCACGGGGCTTTCGCGACGCTGGGGTGGCATCCGAAGACCAAGTTGTGACCGCATGGCACATGAGGAGCGTGAGAGACGTAGGTGTAGTGCTTGGTGTTGCCCAAGTGTCCGTGTCCATAGCCGTGGCCGTGATGGTGTCCGCCATGGTGCTTCTCGTGATGGCCATAGCCGTGGTGTTTCTCGTGATGACCATAGCCGTGGTGCTTCTCGTGGTGGCCATAGCCGTGGTGCTTCTCATGATGTCCATAGCCGTGGTGGTGTCCGCCATGGTGCTTTTCGTGGTGTTCATAACCGTGATGGGCGTGATGACCACCGTGATGGCCATAAGTGGAACCGACAAGAGGAGCGTTCTGACTCTGCTGCTGGGCGGGGGCTTCGGCCATGGCAGGGGCTTCATCGGCAGCATCAGCTGAGGCAGCAGCGCGGTAACCGTGGTGCTGGTGCTTGTAGCCATGATGTTCGTGATGTCCCTCATGATGTCCGTAATGGCCCTTGCTCTCGTGCTTGCCATATCCGTGGTGCTGCTGGTGGTGGTGCTGCTGGTGGTGTCCGTAATGGTGTCCACCTTGGTGGCCATGTCCGTACTGGTGTCCACCCTGGTGTCCGTAGGAGCGCACCTCCCTCACGGCATCTTCGGCCACTTCCTCGGCGGGGTTCTCAGCAACAGCCACAGCCTCGGCGACTTCTTCCTCGCAATAGGCCACAGTGCAGATGGCCAGCAGGGCAACCACGATGAACGCCTTCATGATGACTTCAATGAGAATGCTGTTACTCGATCAGGAGAACTGATTGTCAATTGATTATCGGCCGCTTTTATAGCCAAAATTATTCTAAAGTCAGCTTTTCCCTCCCATTCCAGGCCCACTTCGTGCGTCAATTGGATTTTTGCAGCATTTGCAGGTGATTGCACTGAATGCAAATTTCAATATCGACAAAATTTCCGTCACACGGGAAAATTCCATGCACAAAAATGCCTTCCTTCACTGTAAAAAAAAAAATTTGATAATTATGCAGAGAAATTCTTCTCGAAATGAAATCTCAATGAAATATTTTGCATGCAAATCAATCGAAATACATTTAGATGAAGAGATTTTACGAATAAGCGTTGTAAAATGGAATGCATTTGAGTTATGTGTGCAAAAATTTTAAATAAATTCATTTATTTTTGTCAGTAAAATGATTCAATTTCAATCTACACATCTAATTCTTATCTAAGCATTTGCAAAATAATCATTTGTACTTGTAATTTACAAGTTGCAAATAATTTCATTTAGAATGACTGTGAGAAATCATCACATTTTTGCAATCATATTTACTTGTTTGATTAAGCAATTATTTCATTGATTTATAAAGATTTGATAAGGAAATTATCCAAGTGTTTAGCTTCTCAAGCTAGAATTATCTATTTAATTTCTTTTAAGTACTTATTTTTTAATCTAAACATATAAACGGCTCATAAAAGTGTCATAAATTCCAATGTTCAGTGCGTTTCAAATCATGCCACAGAAAATATAATATTATTATTTTATTGCTTTTATCTATACAATCTTCTTTCAGTCATAAAATTTTCATAAAATTTGTTTATAAGATTTGTGGAATATTTTTGGTGAGTTTCACATATCAAATCAAAGTGATTTGGTTTAAAATCTGCCAACAAAAATTGACTACATATAGCAATTAACTTACGTCCGATTTTCTAAATTGATCATGTGAATCATAGTACATAAAAGATATTTACGCAAGGACAGAATCAATAATTTAATATTTATTCAGGAATTGCTAATTAGGTATTCTTTGCAGATAAATATATTCGCATTTCTTCGATGTATTGATTACTTCTCAATCTCTTTCAATTCTCTATTTCCTTTGCGGAAACCAAATGTCTCGTACAATCATCAACCATTGCGCAAATGTGGATTAATCAACAGCATTAAAGAAAATAGACAAAATTCATTTCGTTTACTAAAATTTCTTTTGTAATTTATTGCAGTGTTCTAATACACATTTCTATGCCTTGACAGGCTCTTTTGCGATGTAAGTCGCCGGAGACTTTCCTGGAAGCGTGTCCGCCGATCTGGAGTTGTGTGTCGCCTTGTTCGTCTGTGCGGAAGATGAGTTCATCATGTCAATGAGTTTGGCCATCGTTTCTTGCTTCTTGTTGGCGGGATTTTGGGCTTTCGGTTGGTCCTTGTCCGAGGGAGTCTTGTCCTCCACCGGTGCTCCAACAACTGGGGCTGAAGGTGTTGTGCTGGCTGGATGATCATTGGTCAAGTGAGCCGGCTGGACGACGATAGATGAGGCTGGTGCCTTCTGATTGCTGCCCTTGTCATTGCTGGAGCTGGGATTCTGGGCTGCAACGGTGTCCGATGACTTGTACCCACTGTGTCCACCGTGTCCGCCGTGTCCACCGTGCTGGGAGCAGGGCGCAGGAGAGACGTTGGGAGTGCAACTGAGGACCAGATTCTGACCACATGATGTGGTTGGTGGCGAATAATGGTAGCTAGGAGGAGGTGGAGGTGGGGGTGCATAGTGGTGACTGTGGCCAGCGCTGCAACCGTGTTGTGCCGGCGTCGGATGCTGTAAAGATACACAATTAAAGAGAATTAATTTAGCACCAAAGGAAGGTAGAAAGATCAACTCACTGCATAGGGTTCGTAGTACACATGGGCTGGAGTTTGGTGGTGATGAACAGGTTCAGGAGCGGAATGATAAGTAGGCTCATGTGAGTGATAAGCAGGAGCTGGAGCGTGATAAGCAGGAGCTGGAGCGTGATAAGCAGGAGCTGGAGCGTGATAAGCAGGAACTGGAGCGTGATAAGCAGGGGCTGGAGCATGATG
Organism: Phlebotomus argentipes; assembly: GCF_947086385.1. Lineage (NCBI taxonomy): Eukaryota > Metazoa > Arthropoda > Insecta > Diptera > Psychodidae > Phlebotomus > Phlebotomus argentipes. The sequence goes on along the minus strand of NW_026776177.1, from coordinate 18,640,015 downwards.
AACAGGAGCAGGAGCTGCTGACTCATAAGCAGGGGCTGGAGCATGATGAACAGGAGCAGGAGCTGCTGACTCATAAGCAGGGGCTGGAGCATGATGAACAGGAGCAGGAGCTGGTGACTCATAAGCAGGAGCTGGAACATGATGAACAGGAGCTGGCGACTCATAAGCTGAAGCTTGCTCGTGTGCATGTGGTGGCTGAACGTGAACGTAGGTGTACTTTGGCCTTGGATAATGGGGACTTCCGTGGTGATCGTAGCGATCATCATAAGGATCGTACGATTGCTCATCTCCGCCTCCATAGTAGTTGGACGATGCCACATGGAAGTCATCATCGAAATCGAAATCAAAATCGAAGGTTCTGCGCTGAGCGTTGCCAAAGCCTCTATGGGGATCATGGAGATCGTCCTGGAGGTGGAGAGGCTGCACCGGAAGGGCATGTGGCGCTGGCTTTTGGCGAACATCCCCAAAACGATCCACACCCTTCATGTTGTGCGGCGAAATGTATCCCTTCGGCTTGAGCGTCTGCTGAGGCCGTTGAGCCTGGTTAGTGCTGCCAACGTAGTAATCCCTAGAGTAAGGCTGCGTTGATCCCATGTAGGAGTGATAGTGCGGACGATGATCAAAGTGATAGTTCCTCTTATCCTTGCACATCATGTATGATCTCTCATATGGCGTTTGAGGATTGATCTCCACACACACTGTCGTTGGTGACGAAGCCTTCTTCTCTCGCGTCAGCACTTCATCACTGGCCATGGCCAACTCACTCAAGTCATTATCCATTTGCGTATCGAGATCGTACGCAGCATAATCGAGAGGATGTGCCCACACACTGCACAGTACGCACAATCCGACTGAGATCCACAAGAAGCTCTTTTCCGGCGTCATTGCGATGCACAAAAATCACCTTTTTCTGACGATTATTGTGTCCAGCCAGGGTTTTATACGGGAAAATTGTTAGATCAGCGCAATTTGTCGGTGAAATATGATTGTATTGACTCTGTTGCAGTCTCTCTTCGTCGGCGGTTCTTTCACAATTGGCCCATCTTCTGCCGATCGCGAGGGTGTGAGGTGGAAATTGGGAAAGTTCATTGCAACACTGCGCCACTTGCAAAGGGGGATTCTCAGGAAATTGCTCTTAAGTTACATGTTTGCGCCGCACAGACAGACATTCAACTCAGCGACTTTATTGCTGAAGATATTGACTTGTGAAATTTTTTTCACATTCACGTGTAGATTTGTTGAAATCTCTACTTTTGCGATTTTCGCAACTTTTTCATGTGCAAAGGAGTAAAGAACCTCTAGGAAATTTCATTCTCAGCATTTTTCACGACAGAATTTTTAAAACAAATGCCTTTGACTTCTAAGGCCTTTATTACAAAAATATAAGTAATCTCAAGAAGTGATCTTGTTGTGTTTATAGAAAAAAATACTTCAAAAATTTCATTATTGACTATAAAAGACAGTTCAAAAAAATATTTAGCATCACTTACACACAATTACTGCAGTTTCTTGTCTAAATTAATTTTCGCGAATTCCTGACTCAGGATCTTCATTGTCTCTGCATGGGTGTTTTGAGGAGTCTTGAAAATTCTGTACTTCTCCTTAACAAACTTGGCAAATCCACTCACCTCACGAACTGGCGTACGGACAACCTCACCTTCCTTGTTCTTCTTGTTGAGGAACACTTGAATAGCACCCTTGCAGTATTTGCACTGAATATTCTCCACTTTCTTCGCCTTGGAGTGCATTTGAGTCTTCGCCCCGCAACCCATGCATTGATAAGTGTACTTGTACTCAATATTGTACTGATGAGAGACGGTAATTTTGGGCAACTCCGGGAACACAGTATTGGCTCGTGATGCCCACTTCTTCCAGTTCATCGCGTGACCCTTCTTCTCACCATCGAATATCCAAGCCGCTGCGTGACACAACTCGTGAATGAGAGTGCAACGAAGACGATCAGCACTCGTCAGGACTTTCTCACTCAAGTCTATTTCGGCCAGTCTTACGCCATTCCTGGAATGATTTGCCCAGAAAAATGTATTTAAGTATCTGCGAACTTTGCTTTTGTGAAACTGAAAACTCACCTCGACATATTCGTGCACCGTCCCGCCGTCGTTAGCAGCTTCTTATTCCACCTGATGCCCACTTTCAGTTTCTTATCGAACACTTCCTCATTGTACAGTTCATACAGTTTTGTGGTCAGTTCTTCCTTGGCCACACGATAGTTCTCCCTCAAGTGCAGCGCCACGGGATCAGCCAAGTGTTTCACAGTGGTTGGATTCAATGATACCAAAAATCCATAGCATTTCCTTGGATCTCTCGCAACGTGAACAGGCGACTCAGTTGCGCGATCCGGAGTCTTCTTGGGAGTCGTTGTCTTCGAGGCTTTCTTGACCGCGTCCAGCTTCTTATTGATTGGTTTGGGTGTCTTAAAAGGCATGAGCCAGCTCGGAAGAGGTGCAATAACTTCATCCTCAACTGGCTTGAATGTTCCTCTTCTCTCTCCATCGCCATCATTTGCACGTATCTCATTTTCTTGCTCGTACAGCTTCTTCGAGAACAACTTTCTCTTCGTCGATGGCTGTGGTTTGTCCTCAGTGCCGAAAATTTTATCTTTAGGAGTGGAAAATTCACGACTTTCCTCTCCTCGCGTTGGAGATCTATTTTCGAAGATAGTGTTGTCACTATCGCTTGACGCATTCTGTGTGAAGTCCAAATTCTTCCTCTGCTTCACCTTCCTTCGGACATTCTTTTTCGTGGGCTTCTCGTGAGGCGAGGATTCGGCTGAAGAGCTCTCTGAGCCACTCTGTTGCCATGATTTCTGAGAATCACTTGAGAAATCTCCTTCTGCCTCTGATTCAGTATCAGAATCACAAATCTGAAGGAGTCTCTTATACTTTGAATTATCCTTTACACGTCTCTGCTTTCGAGGGGTGGTCTTCGGTGTGTTCTTGGGTGTGTCTTTTGGTCTTGTAACAGGTGAATTTCGATTCTTAACATCAAATCTCGTGGATTCCAGATCAGTTCTGAGATCCCTCTGAACTGTGAGAGAAAAATAAAATTAATACAATGGCAAACCACTCAAATCCGAGATGAAATACTTACACACATTGTAGTTTGTCTTATTTTTATCCACATTCTTTTTCTTCAATGAACTTAGCACTTCTTTCGTCTTCCAGGCATCACCGTAAGTATCATTCAAGATTTTTTCCATCTCTTCATTGATTTCAAAACTTCCTGACTTCTTATCAGGCTGCTTTGCTGCACCTTCATCACCATCATCATTGTTCTGGTCACTCTCCTCGGAAGATGACGATACTTCGCACTCCTCAATTTCTATATTGATCCGAATCTTGGCGGAAATATTCACTATCTGGGATTTTTCTTCCATATTCGTAGGCTTCGTGGTGTTTTTTCCCTTCTCGATTCCAGAATCAGTCTTCTTGTCCTCTTCATCCGCCTCTGCTTCAGTTTCAGGGAGACTGACTGGTGTTATAGGCTCAGCTGGACTATTCCCAATGGTTTCATCCGTGTTCTTCGCCAGAATCTCTCTGATAGTGGGCTGTTCGGTCTTATTTATCTCCTCATTTGCCTCTGCTTCAGTTTCGGGTAGACTAACTTGTGTTACTTGCTCAGCTGGACTTTTCTCAATATTTTCATCCGTGCTCTTCGACAGTAACTTATTAGCGCTGTAATGAGGCGACAAAGTCTCTCTGATTGAGGGGATCTTGTCGAAGAATGCATTCAATCTGTGCTCAACAGTGCTGCTGAGACTCTCCTTTGGATTCAACTCACTCACGATAGGATCAGAATCCTTCAGTGGAAGCTCATCTTCGCTGCTTTCTTCCAAAACAATGATTTCCGGTGTGTCTTCGGCAACTTCCTGTGATGTGTCCTCCTCCTCTGACACCTCATCAACATTTGTGCTGCTAATGGTCAGGATAGTGACCTCAGCCCCCTCATTTCCCATCTCCATCTCTCTCCTGAGGTGCTCAGATAAACGCTCGTCGGATGTGATATTCAATGATGGCATGTTTAGTGTATTCGCTGAATTTTGGGTGGGAATTCCAAGATCTCTCATATCCTTCTTAATTTTCTCTACTGATTTCACTATATTGCTAGTGGGGGTCTTTTTGGGTGGCGATTTGATGCCCAACAAGGACATCTGAGTATTGAGTTCGCTGCAATTTGTCTCCTCCGGAAGCTCTTCTTCGCCACTCTCATCATCAGTCAGGATATTGGATTTTTCCTTTCCCTTGTCTTCCTCGAAAAGAAACTCCTGCGTGCGATCATCCACGGAATTCTTCTGATCATCTTGACACCTCCTTCCCAGCATTAGCTTAGTGAATTCTGAGAAAAAACAAAAAAACAAAATAATCACTCACACTCACTGCCAGGCTCCAAATTATTTACTTTTACGAATTGTTATGGGGATTTTCGTGGGGTCCACACTTTTTAGCAACTTGTACTTGGAGTCCATTACCTTTTAGTAAATAGACGTGGAAAAAATATAAAGAAATTCACTGAAAAAGTCATACAAAAGCAAAAGAACGCCACGGCACGGTTGATTGTTGTCAGAAATATGAAACGGCAGGGCTGCCAGATGCGATGTTCAGAATTCTGAACTTTTCTTATCAGGCAGCACCAAGTGCTCAGTTGGGCTCAGATTTCTTCGTGTGTTTTGTGGAAAATGCGTGAGGCTGTTTAGTGCAGAGAAAAGCCCTTTCAAATTGATTTTTACTGCCTAAAGTGAAGTTTGGATTACAGTAGTGATTCAGTTATGTTTACTAGTGCCATAAATGGATGGAGTGTGCTTGTATTTTCTGCAATTTTGATAGTTTTCTCAAACCTAACCTTCAAGCTGAGGTAAGTAAATGCCGGTCATTCTGCAAACAAACACATTTTCATTGAATTCTGTCTGCAGGAAGAGATTCCCGATAAAGGTGAACTGCTGGTTTTGCAACATAAACACAAGAGTACCGTATATTCAGAGAAATTCATGGATTTGCAAGCATTGCGATCAGTATAATGGGTTTACTCCGGTAAGTAAAGATCATTTGTTAATGTCCGTAAATGGATTTCTTCTTATATCTCTGGATTTCTCATAGGATGGTGACTATAATCGAGACATCCCTGCTCAATATTGCGCAAAATTAAATCGAACTCCTAAGCCACAGCGCAAGAGTCACAATGAGACATCGCGGGACATTTCGTCAAATGGCTTGTGTGAGAGTTGCAACCGAAATCAGGAGCTGAAAGTGCAGCAATTGGCGTCCTTCATTCCGAGAAATGAGAGGACATTCGACAAAGAGGTGGAGGCGTTTAGGAAGCACCTGGACGAGGCATATTCATTGTGCCCAGAATGTAAAAATGTGCTCAAAAGGAAACTCAATAGAGTGAAGAGGAAGATTCTCAGTCTCCTGACAAACACACTGAAATCAGCATCTGAGCGAATTACAGTTGCCACGAGAGATGAACCCTTAACAGTGATGCACAATGTTGCAATCTATGCTGTTATCGCTATGGCGGCGTTGAATTTCCTCAAGACGTGCCAACGAGCGAAATCACAGCTCGATTTCAATGAGGCACTGCCATCGTGGGTGGCCTATGCAGAAAGCCTCGTTCAGTACACTTCGGCGACGCTGGAGATTCTTCTTGTTCTGGCAAACTACTTGAGCTCGCAGTTTTCGGCACTTCTTATGAACATTTTCACCATTATCATCACTCCAGTGTCAGCGATGTTGGATCCTGCCAATATTCTCGATGGCAAATTTGTTGAAAGAATGACTTTCGATGAACACTTTGCCATCCAACTCCTGGGAGTTGTCTTATCGCTATGGATTCTGATTGAGAGCAATTCTGGTCATCAGAAGAACAAGGCAATCGCGATGTTCGTGGTTTGGAGTGCGAGTCTGCTTGATAACTTCCTAGAACAGCATTCTTTGCTGACAGATTTATTCTTCGTGAGTATTAATTGGAGCTTAGAAATGTACATGATCTCTAGGAATGTGATTTTTCTTATCAGGTTCTGCTGTCTGTGACTACTTTAGCTGCTTCTTGTTGGAATGTTTCTGATGAGTCAACAAGTGCTCGGGATATTGTGGACATGAACAAGAGCTTTCACCGCATTTACTCAGACTGCAGTGACGTCGAGGAAGAGGATGAATCTGAAGAGTTGAGCACAGACTCTGTGATATTCCGCGATAACAAACAGCATTCTATGCGGAAGTTTATCGACAGCAAACATTCCTCGCCCGTATCGCCGAAGGAGCGAAGTAACGAGAGTCTCAACGATACTTTTCACTCAGTCACTTCCAGTTTCCCGAGGAATCATGGGGAGACAGATGGTCGCAGCAGCAGGAACAGCATCTACTCGCCGAGTATACGCAAGAGTGCTCACAAATTTGGCGAATGCACACTCAAGCCGGCCAATTCGTTGGACAATATCTCACTCTTCAATGATACTTTTTACAGTTTCGACAATAGGAGTCACTTTAGCGACTTGAACTCCACTTTCAGTGACTTCAAGTCCGTCCAGGGATTGCCGACGGAGGAGGTTAACTCGGCAATTAGAAAACTGAGGATTGATGATGCTGGAGGATTGACCAGAGTGTCTCAGTTGAATCTCTGGCAGACTGCAAATCCACTCAACCAAATGCACCAACAAAGACCGACTTTTGTCATGTCGCACGCAAAAATGCCTACTCAAAGCCTGACGTCGCAGAACTCGTGGGTTGCCGGAGGTTTCTGGAGTGGCTCACCGAAGAAATCTCTCATTCGCAGTCACATCCTGAATACTGCCACTGTGGATGAAGAGTTCCAGCTAGTTGAGTCGCGCTGCTCGTCTCAATCGTCTGGCTTCGAGTCCAGGCCCAATTCTGTCCAGGAGAATGGAGGGACACAGAATAACTCTCGCGAGAGCTCAATTTGTGGCGATGCTGAGATCAGTTCGGCATTTGCTGAAGCACCCCAGAGGAACTTTAATAACATTCCTCTGTACGCTACCAAGAGGAGTGCTAATTTAATTAATAGACCAAGTCCTGTGTTCCCAGTCATTAACTCCAGCACACAGGCGTTCATCCATCCTTCTATGTTCGGGAAGAACTAACATACCAATGCTGATTTGCATTGAACACTAAACTGCCAATTCTGTTATATTTTGATACAGCGGAGAAGAGTTTTGGGTTAATCAATCGTGTTGAACTTAAATTAATTAATGCAAAGAAAGTGAATTTATGGGCTTTTTCTATTACTTTTGTTTCTGTGAATAGGTTAATAAGCGAATATATAAAGTATGTTTTTGTGAATTAAATAAAATATCATGAAATAAAAGAAAGAAAATAACGTAAAAAAGATTTTACTTATAAGAAAAATTCTTGTTGGGCGAAAACCTAGAACTGGCGCAAATTCAAAATAGTTCGTAACATGCATGCAAGTCGTATTTGTGCATTTTTCTAAACACTCTTTCTGGTAACACTAATTTAGTGTCAAGTCGTCTGCAGTGTTTTGAAAACAGCAATAGTGATTTTTCTCGGTTTTACCCTCAAAAATCCGTAAAAAATGGGTCGTAGGTCAATAAATACCACCAAGAGTGGTAAATACATGAATCCTACAGATCAAGCTCGTAAGCATAACAACCCAGAGTGGTGTATTTCATACAATACTGAGCACTGTTTACTTTTCGCTTTCAGGAAAGGAGGCCCGGAAGAAGGAGCTGAAGAAGAACAAGAAGCAGCGGCAAATGGTCCGGGCGGCAGTGCTGAAGGGAAAGGATCCCTCCCAGATTATCGAGGAGATGGAAAAGATTGATGAGATGGGTAAGTTTCATGGTTAAACACGTTTGTCCGGGACGTAATGGAGTTTTTCCGGTGTCTTGTAGAATACAACGTGTATCAGCCCTCACCGCTGAACGAGAAAGTCCTCAAGGAGAAGAGGAAGAAGCTGAAGGAGACTTTCGATCGTGTCATGCGACTATATGTGAGTTTAGCCATTCCGATATCAGGATTGATTCTAAAGTTCATTTTACCCGGCAGCACACGGACGATCCGGAATTGTGGGCAGAGCTGAAGCGGAAGGAAGTGGAGTATGAGAAGAGGCGGAACAAGAAGGTGCAGTACTATGAGAGCGTCAAGCATGCACAATCTGTGCAAATTGATGACATTCCTCTGCCACAAATGGCTGAATCGGCGCCTTCTGTTCCCTCTCAAGGCGCTGGGAGCAATTTTAGTGCTCAAAATCGTATTCCACTGCCGCCAACTTCTGCCCAAGTTGCGCCCTTCGTGCCCAATGTCCAACAGAGCATCTTGAAGAAACCACCCGAAAGCAGAGAGGACAAATCAGCACAGAAAACGAAGAAAGACACTCCTGGATGCCCACCTGGACCGCCGCCAAATCTCTTGGACATGCGAGAATTGGACGAGGATTACGATGAGGAGCCAAAGCCTAAGAAACTGAAATCTATACGTTTCTCCGACGAGCCGAAAGTGAAAGAGAAGTTATCTGAACCGTCTGAGGATGACTCAATGAAGCCCACGTCTCTGCAACAGAGGATACTGGCTCTCTCAGGGCAGAACATTGATGATTTCATGAAGGAGATGGAGAGTGTCCAGAAGAAGAAGGAGCAAGAGAAGAGTGTCGAATCTGAAGGGAATTCAGAGAAGCAGAAAGAAAAGGTTTCTGAAGTTAAAGAAACGCCAGTTAATCCTCCATCACTTCATCCGCCGGGAATCTCTCTTCCTGGCGGACCACCACCTCCTCCTATTGGTCTTCCTCCAGCACAGATCTTCAGACCACCTCCTCTGCGTCCTGGAATGCCTGGTATGGCCATTCGCATGCCTCCTGGACCGCCACCAGGGCGCCCGGGCCTTCCGCCTGGCCCACCACCGGGAATGCCGCCACGGCTAGGCATCAGGATGCCTCCAGGTCCACCTCCGGGAATGCCACCGCGCCACGTGAAGAGTCATCATCATCAGAATCCGATGGGTGGCAATATTCTGTCAGCTGGGCCTCAGCTGGTATCCTCCAAGGATCCAAAGAGCGCCACGATCACGGCCAAACCGCAGATTCGTAATCTCAGTGCCGACGTGACGAGATTCTTGCCGGCTGCGCTGCGCGGGAGGCGCGAGGAGAAGCAGAAGACGAAGACACAGCATGTGCAGCATCCGCAGTACAGTCAGTTTTCGCACGTGCGAGGCCCTGAGCAGATGGGACAGATGCATCCGAGCATTATCGCGCCGGCGACTGGCGGGCCGCCGGTACAGAAGAAAGGACCGACGAAGGATGACGCTTACATGCAGTTCATGAAGGAAATGCAGGGATTGCTTTAGAAGACGTGACAAATTGTGAATGAAAGTGTAGTCAACGCAAATAAAGATAAGTCATGTCGACTGCATACACGCTTAATCTACCTCTCTTCGCCGCTAGGATGAAGTACACAAGTCTTGGAAGTGTTTATCTCTTGATTTCCAGCAAATTTTATTCATCGTACTCATCTTTTATTCGAGTGATTTAATAGAACTCGGTCACATTCAGTGGAATCAAGTCAGAAATCACTTACAGCACTGAATAAATTCAGTAGTTGACTGTAGGAAACACAAGTGGATTGATTTGATGGCTTCTTGGGCGGTGTGGAAAAGATAAGAAGCCGACTAGAGTGTGGCGAAATGCTCACAAGCAATCACGCTTAAGTAAATAAGGAGAAATTTCTGTTTGTCCTCCCATCAAACATCCCTTATTTTCGACGTTTGCTTCTGCACGCCATTCACCTCGGAGATTAGTTTAGTTAGATGTTTGACAGAGAATTCCCTACAAACAAAGTGTTATACTTGGTGTTATATGAGCTTTCACGAGAGGTGAGTAATTTGTTGTAGAATTTTGAAACTTCTCAAGTGACCTCATTTGAAGTTAATCGTGGCGAAAATTCTCTAGTTAAAATTTCATACAAAACTTTTCTGTAGAACTTTTGCTGGATTATTGGGTGAAAACAACTTTTTTTTTATCAATTTGGAAAGTGTGTCATGACGAATTTTGCCAGAACTATGAAGTTAAATTGTGAAAGTGATAAATTTAGAGTGCATAGCCAAAAAAAAATGTGTGTACTGAACTTATCAAGAATTATATTGGGAGTTAGAAAATTTCTCTCAGAAACAGCTCAAAGGATGATTGAAGTTGGAATTTATGTGAGCAAACTCGGTTAATATTCGTACCTTTGCTATGCTTTCTTGCCTGATTCCTTTGACTCCAATAAAATAATAAATAATCGGATCTAGTAGACGTGATCCAATCATTGCGGAGCTTTTTCCCAGTTCTGCAGAAGAATTCTCAAATGGGATGAAAGTCAAGAGTCTACAAAAAAAAGTTCTGAGAAACACAATATATCTAATATATATTTTAAATAAATTATTACAACTTTATCGTGAACCTCACGAAGTCTTTTTCGCTCCTTCACCGTTGCACAAGAAAATCTTTACACCATGCATTTTCCCTAATCTTCTTTTGAAAACAAGATTTTCTTTACATTTATTTACTTTTACATTGAGAAACTCGTCTACATAAATCAATAGTAAAGTCTACTTGTATTTATTCGGGTAAATATTTATGAAACTATTCCACTTTATACATTAATAGCATTTCCAATTAAGTCTACGCGTTCTCTTCTCAAGAGATGTCTTATCATGCTTTGAGCACGGAACAAAATGTATTACATACATAGAGTTTCTAGGACGAAATGACGTAAATTAAGTACTACAAAAATAATACTGTGACTTTAAAGTTGCGGGAATGGTGTCAATTATATGATTTTGGTCCAAATCTATATGTAATCATCGATGCAATATTCGCTCCTTTGATCCCTCTGGGAATTCACTGAAAAAGAGAAGAGGAAATTCGTTAAATTAAATTGAGTTCTCGCAATATTTGTGCAAATTGCAGGAAAAATCTCAGGATAGACTCAATTCCACTCTCAATGAAGCTTAACCAGAAGCTCACGTTATCTGCATCTGATTTATTTAACTGGAAGCATACACATTTTAAGGAAACGTTCGTAAGTTTGGCTGGAAAAAGTTAGTTAAATTACTCTAATTTGTGTCCCACAAGTAAGTGTGAATTGTAATAAGAGTGTTACTTCACAGCGTGTAAATTTATATGAGGATTCTTTCAGTTCAGCAACTATGTTCTTGGAAAGTTGCTGAGCGAAGTTGTATCATTTCATGCATTGTATTGCTCAACCAGCGAAATAATTCATCGTCTTCTCCACGAGCCGCCGCAGAGAAAAGCTCTCAATTTCAATTTGTATGCCAATTACAAATGCAAATGTGAATTTCTCGCAACGGAATGAATATGCACATTCGTAATTTGGCTGGGAATTCACAAAAGCCAGCAACGATGCGATAACAGGATCACGTATGGGTTTTAGGAGTTTGTTTTGTCAGTGTGAAACTCTGTCTGGAATGGGTGGTTGATAGCAGTATCAACAACAACCTCTCGGAATGACAATGGCTTTTGCCAAGTGCATTTTAGAAATTCGCTAAACTACTTTCGTGAGCTCAAGCGAAACTTGCTCCTTATTCTCTCATCTACAATGCTAATGGCAAAGCTTTCAGCGGAATTCCTCGAATATTTCCTGCAATTTCGTGCAAATTCCCATCCGGTTTCTAAAAGTTATTTCAACAGCGAGATGAGTAAATAGACAAATACTTTAGATGCGACTAAATTAGCCGAATTTTTCCTCTTGAATGCCTGAAACATCTTCAAATAAGTGTTTAAATCTACTCATATAAATATTTGAAGTTTCATCAAGAAGTTCAAATTGAAAAACCATTCCAGTCTTGCGGGTCTACAAGCAATTCAAGTGAGTTGAAACTTTTTGCAAACAACCACATTATGTACATTGTACGAAAATAAGAATTAATCAGAAAAGTTCTAAAAGCTCGGATGTTTGGGAATGAAAAATAACAAACCCTTGAATACTGGAAATGTTCCAAATACATTGTCTATTGACGATTCACTCGTTTCATTCAATTAATATGCAATTGCTAATGAAAACCCCAACCAAAAGCATTCGTTTGATTTGTCGTCGCTTGTCAACACAATGTCAATGTAATGAAATTAATATTTGATGGAAATTGGCTCCTGGAAGCCCATAGGCCTTCCCATAGGGAAGGCTTTAGAGAGATGGAGAGATGGAGAAACACATGCTAAAACGGGAACAGAGGATTTTAATTGGAGAAAACCCAGAATTATTTACCCAATTAGTCGTATTTGTGATCTGACTTGTATAGTGGTTCTAAGCGTACACTGAATGCTGTACTTGGGATGAATAGCAAAGGTGGGATGGTCGATATTATACCATCAATTTCCCTGTAACGGGAAATTGCCTTTAATTGCATTTGGCTCTTGCTTTAAATGAATTTTCAGGACAAATTGTGATAAACTACATAATCGCGTGTAGAAACACTATACCTACTTGACAGAGATAAATTTCATATCACATTCACTGGGAATGTTGACAAACTTCTTCCGGGCATTTCGTACATTACATTTATATATATTTTGGAGTGTCAGTGAAATGCCCTCGGCTGACAAGTGAGAGCATCGTAATTACTTAGAACGGTCCTGATATCTCATTTCATGACACATGCACTGATTCCTTGAGCAGTTTATCTAATGGCACATGACGTGACTTCTCTCAGATTTCGCAGGAATTCTGCACAGTAAAATTATTCACACAGCATCGCAGTTGGGCTCTAGAGAGCTCATAGAAGTGGTGTTCAAGATAGTGGAGTAGATGAAGTTCTCTTCATTTTTATCGAAACCTTTGATCGCACGTGCAAAAAGTGCATTTATTTTACACTATCAAACTGAAAGTGGCCTTAATAAAATGATTTCAGTTCCATGCAATAGTGCAGATTTTCGGAATCATTTAATTATTCAATTGTATGATTGTTTAGGGAAAACACGAGTCTGGTTGTTGGTTAATATATCACACTATGGGCACATCATAGGTCATGTAGAGCATAAATATTGGACTTTAATGCAATATTCATACTTCGTAAATCCAACATAATAAATTACTCAAATATATTTTGCCATATTCGTCAATAAATCGAATTATTTGAACTATGCATTCCAATTAAGGTGTTTGAATAGACTCTTATAATTGAACTATAAATATACAAAAAAAAATTAGTTCTGGTATTTGATATTTTCGATATGTTTTGACGTGAAAAGAGCAATTAAAGTAAACATAGCCGTGATGAATATTATTCCTTTGGGGTTAATCTCTGTTTTATCACTTGTAATTTCGAATTGCATGCATTGAAGCGCATGTATAGATTAATATGTGTGAACGTTAACCACATTTGACCGGAAGGAAATGTCAGATCAGAGAACAACCGAAGGGTTGAGCAAATACCAACCATTGTTTGCGTGGTAACAAAGGGTTGGGAAAAAGCTTCAAGCTATTGTAACAAAGCATATATGTACATTCATACCATAGCTGGACATTGTGTGTCACTCTTGCCAAGTCTTTTATTTAATTTTCCCGTATTAATGTTTAGTGAAATATAATTCTTCTCTCTCTCTTTCACTCTTTTTCCGTGTTGCTGTGGCATTATGATTCCATAAATTCACTCACCATTTGAAATGCTGGTGATGTCAATATGTAGTTGTTGAGCTTTCCCATGAAGTTGAGAGACACTTTATCCCACTCACAAATCACATTCGACGGGAGATTGATGTAAGTTCTTAAACAATGTTAAAACTTACGCTGTTATGTAATATTCCCGCCTCTTCTGACACTTCTCTCGCATTATATAGCACAGTGCTAAACTGAAGAGAGAAAGAGGAAAGCGAATTTTACACATTTGCGAGGCAAATAAATAATTACCCTAATAATGGAACTATCTGTATTGTTTGGTAATGATGCTAGGAAATTAATTAATTATTCCATGAGTGGATGTCACTCCGGGAAAATTCATCAAATAAATTGCATAAGTGTCGCTAGTATAATGCAATATTGTCTGAAAGTACACATTTTCTGATCGAAATGAGTTCACGCACATCCCGTTTTAATTAGCTTTCGAAATTGGTGATTTTATTACATGCAAAGTGAAATGCGCATAATTTTCCAGCAAACAAACCACGTTGGCGCTAATCAATAGATAGAAACGCACCTGATAAGAATAGCAATGGTGATGCCCATTCCTATGGACACGTAAATGATCTCCTCGTTGATTCCACTGTAGGAGCGCCCTAAAGGGAAGCAGATACATAAAAAAAACTCATTTGAATATTATGCGAAAAAACTCTTCATTCACACTTGACTTCTTCGGCGTGAATGAAATGTTCTTCCTGAGTGCGCTGTATTCATCGTGCATTCAGCGGAATAGTTCCGGAATTCAACATATGTGCTGCCTTTTTGTCATTCAGTCAAACGTGTGACTGGTGCAATGGCATAGTAAATATCCGTCCCAGTTAGAAGAAGGATAAAAGAAACCACTCACTCCATTCTATGTATTTATAGATCGAAACTTAGGTGTTAAGCTTACCACATAAGCATTGGGATTTGGGATTCAATGTGGAAGAAGAAAGTTTGAAGGAGTTAAGCCTTGTTTGTAACATTTCCGCTAAGATACTGATTTCATGTTATACGAAGACTTTCTATGAATTCCCTGAGATTGTTTCGTTATGGCAGGCGAATTCAAGGACAAAGTTATGCACTTTCAGTTCATAAATATATAATGAAGAAATCTTACTGAAATACTTGTAATTTACAAGCATATTACGAGATAATGTCAACTTGCAAAGCTCACCAACTTAGTGTTGCGTCGGAAATTTCCATATTGTTCCACAAGCTTCTGAAATGTTAAAGCATAGCGCAAAGCAGTGCAATGGTAGGATCAAGAGTGGAGAACCAATAAAGAGGACGCCAGGTGCAGAACTGAGTTGGAACTCCATAACCAGAGGAGATAAGTGCAGCAGTGGTGTTTGTCTGCTCAGGTGAATTTGGATGAGAAGCCACAAACGTTGATAATATATAACTAAATGTGAAATTTGAACCGGATGCAGAGTTCAGCGAATGCTTCCAGTGCAGGATTCAAATTCACCTGTTGTTAATACTCAGTCCACGTTGCAAATGTATTTAATTGAATGTGACTTTAATGATGAAAAATTAGATAGTAGATTATGATAAAATCTGTTATGGAGAGCACAAGAGTCTGCTCATAAGTTGAATTTACGAGTTTAGAATGTTCTGTAGGCGAGTGTTAAACCTTTCAGCTTCACTATATTCTCATGTGAAAGGACAAATTGTGGAAAAGTTCAGCAAAATATACACAAACATTTCGCACAGAAGTTTTAAAAAAAATAACATTGACCGGTACAATAGTGACAATGCCAAAGTGTGAAATTTCTGTTTGTTTAATCAATAAAGTGATAAATAATTTCGCGTTCATGAAATGGTCAGTGTGGCCAATTGACGAAAGCAGAAACAATCCAAGTGAAGCCTGATTAATGTTCCTGTCGATGACAGGGAAATTATCGTAGGATTAAGAAACAATTCCCAACGCCTAAACACGTCGTTTGTTGATGTGTCTGCTCATTTGCTTGAAAACGCTTCATCACTGGAACAATCGATAGCAGCGTTCGCCACGATGGCGTGATGGAATCATTCATAAGAAGACGAAACTCGAGAATGTATACTGTGACCTCCTTTTTGCATCGCTTCTATTTGACGAAGCCTCCTTTTGCCATCCCCCTTGGCACAATTCGAAAAATTCCCGACTAAAAGATATCTTTCCGGTAGTTTTGCTGCTACTGGAAAAGCTCCAAGGGATGATTGCCAGGTCAAATTAAGGGTCTGCAGACGCGTGTGGACAAAGAAATGTATAGACAAAGAGTCTTCCTCATATAATTAAGACAGTAATTGCGGCAGATGTGACCTACAATATTTCCTCTCAGCTTAATGAGTACATTGAGTGAACTTGTCGATTCGAGTGTGAGGAATCACACCACAGATATTGCAGGATCATTAATTAAATCTGCATTGTACAGAAGGCTCCTTGAGAGTGCAATTATTGAATAAGTGCACACTCATGTCGTATAATTTAATTGTAAGAGTAATGAAGTCATTGAGTGAGAGGAATTAAAGAAGAGAGACATAAATACTACTTCATGAACATCAAGATATTTTCGCAATCGTTAGTTTATTTTGCCCAAGTAATTGCCAAAGTTTTATACGATGTGCAATTGTAGAATGAGAAACTGTGTCGTTCTGGATTTTATGGTTTGTTACTAACTCAAGAAGTCCCTTAAAAAATGACCACAAGGAAGATAGATTTTTTGAGAACAACATTTTTGGCATCTAACCACGTGAAATGAACTTATTAATCTCATCATAACTATAAGTACCATTTATATCTTTGGATATTTTGCATTTATCACGAAAACTCCTTGAATTTGCATTACTTGAAGTTGATTTATGAATTTGTATTTCAAAATATTTTCAGAAAATTTACAATAAACGATAACATTTGCTCGCGAAAACTTTTGAATTGCTGTAAAGTTTTCAATACATGCTTGTTGGTTTGTTTGCCATAAAATTATATAATTTATTTTCACAATTTGAATTTCTTCAGATATAAAACGGTTAACTTTGTAGTGAACAGTGGAAAGTGTGGATAGAATCTGAAATTATAGTGTTTAAATCCCTTGACTGAGTGTAAATATTTGCATTGGATGTCGAGGGAATTTGTTTGAACATTGCAATATTTACACTGTATATTGAATTAAATTATGCTTTCACTGTGGAAAAGAACATCTTCATCGCAACAATGAGCAAACAACGTTCATAGCTCCCAGCAGAGGGTTGGTGAGAACATCACTAAACTCATCCCCAATTGTCTTTCACTCAAATTGACATAATACAATTTTCCCGATATTGATCTTGAATGCAAAGTTGAAACATTTTCCCAATGAATTTCATATGAGCTTTCCCAATATCATCTCAAAGTGTTTCTTGAGAAATCAATATCACTCTCTCAGATATTTACATCCAATAATATAAATTGGGTAGAGCTTGAATTGCGATTGATTTGTAGAGAAATGGGAAGAAACGCCAGACAGATCTCAACACTCGGGAAAATTTTTATTGCTCAATCTTCAGTGAAATATGAGGCTATCATTATTTTTCGCCACGATAATTTTCTTTCCAATTTACCAGTCGGTAAAAAGGGTCGTAGGAGGAAAATTTATATTAAAGTGTAACCTCATAAAATGTATGAAATTCCTTAACAGACTCATTTCTCCATGTACACCATATAGAAGTCGCACACATGCTGAAAAAAATCAATAGACACTAGAGAGAATGATTGAAACCTGATGAGGATGTTCTTCCATCAAATGGAGCCCTATTTTTAGAACATGTTGGGGTTTCCTAGAAGCCGTCTGGGTAATCGAAGAAAGTCATTTGTGTGAAGTCGTTTGCGCATTTGAGTGAAACTTCAACAGGAGTTTCTTACCACTGTAGTAATTGTTGTTGTAGCCAATTTTGCCAGCTACTCTGGTGCTCACAGGCTCCAGAAGGATACATAGGATGACACTGATGAGCATCCAAGCAGTAAATAATGCAGAACGCCACATCTTGTTGAGTATTACAGCCTCAGAGTCATATAAACCAATTCTGCTGTTTGAGTTCCCGCGCTCAATTCTTCACACCTTCAACATGAGCTCCACACGAAGCAGGAAGGTATGATTCTCTGAAAAATTGGCAATGATATACATCTCTTTAAAATTGCATTCACGAACAACGAAAGAAGCGACACAAAATTAATTTGAGACTTTTCATCTACTCTGTATACTTAAGTCAAACTTCTTTGATGTTCTCATTGAATAAAGCTCAATGATGAAAGTGCGAGGAAATTCCAAATGGATCGACTAATGAAATTTTCCTCCCTTTGATATAACAATTATCATGTGTGATTCGGGAAAAGCTTTTACATTCCATGAGTTGGAAAGCGGTGAAGAATGTAATGTATCAAGCATTTATATTAGCTCCATGAAAAATGTTGAAACAAAAGATGTGGGAAAATCAATAATTCCGCGTGTACCATTTGCCATTCTCCCTCAGGTGAGAAAGATAAATTGACACGTCGTCCTGGGTTTAGCGTTCCGGGGAATCCGTTCAAAAATATCTGTTCACATATCTTTCAATCCGCTCTCGTTGTGGGCAAATTGCTCGAATTGTATGTACACCTATAGACAATAAGTACTATATATTTCCCAAAATGTCACCCACAAAATTCGTGACCTGCAAATCAGTCATGCCCTCGCACATCATCTCTATGTGTCACAAGAAAGATGTATGATTTTTTTGATGAGACAAAACCCCAAAAATTTCCTCACCAGTGACAAATTACCTCTACAAGATGTTGCATGAAAATTGATGAGATTATAATATCTGAATTTGTTGGCGTCAAATAATTTAAAGTGAGACAAATTGCGAGGAAATGCTGCACATTATTCAATCCATTTTATTGGATATATAAGATAAAACTTAACTCATTCTGCTTTTCATAGGCCATTACGGCGATTTGAGCTTACGTATTTGTTCATTTTCAATTAGGATAATGAATTTTGGTGCTTCTGCTTTTGATACTTCTCAAATGAAATTCATGAAAAGTCTACAGACAACTCATACTTTAAGAACACAACTGAAGGATAAGATGAACTAGCAAAACGATGCGGGCTTTTATTACCTTTTAACTCAGAGAGAAAACACATAACGGAAAATATATTATAGCCAATATGAGTTTCATAGTTTCTTTTATAACACCACAATTCTCGCTGGGTGGGTGCTTATCGTTATTCTGTTTCAAATTATCTTTGTGGAGCCAGATTATGTTTAAGCATTTTCACATGTCCAATCAAAATTTTCTAGGGTTTCTATTAAAGCTCCGCCTTTTCGCCCTTTCACGTATTTTTTCTTGATTTTCACCCTTGATATGACCGAAAATATTTTACGCATACATACGTCACTGTTTTATTTCTCTCCAAGAAATCCGGTCTTACGAAAAGTAGAGCATTGTAAAGATTTATACAGCATCAGATAAAGCAGATTGTGAAAATGGTGAAAATATCATGAAGCAGTTGATGGCGCCGGTATGGAATAGTGATGGCACTAAAATGACGTGGTATTCCTCTTGTCCCAGCGTGTTTATATTTCTTGTGAGAATGATTGTGTGTGACAAGTTTGTGTGTGAAATGGGAGAAAGGTAAATTCACGGAATATATTGTTGTCACAAATAATAGTATATGCAATACCTTCGTAAAATGGATGTACATTCTGTCTTCAGTATTCAGAACTTTCAATGTCTCAATCTATCTCTACCCTTTGCTTCTTCTAGCAAAATAGCTTGTCGAAAAGCGACCATTTAGCACACATGCAAACAATACCCGAAGCTTATTCAAATCCATTGGCATGTACACTAAAAACACGTATAGAGTAAGTTGGAAAGCTTTTGACAATGCTCCGGAGCAGAGCTAATTTAATCACCGTGAACCGAAAAGATAGAATTAAATTTATCGGAATGCATTGTCCCACACGACAATGAAAGTTCCACAATGGTTTTCGTGGCAAATCTAAATGCTGTAAAAGCTTCTCACCATTCGAAGAACCGTAAAATTTCCACAGATTTACTTGCCGTCAGTTGGATGATGGAGAAACATGTACTATACAGAGTGTTGTAGCGTTCGATTTGCGTGACATTTTTGCCGAGGTTCACCAGCACTCAACTTGACAAGGGTGGAAGTTTTTGGCCCTTTACTTCACACCGTCTAAAAATAGTCTGTGCCGAGTGTTATATAGAAAGGATATATAGAATCCTTTTGAGCATCGTTTTACATCACTCTCATATTTTCATCTTATCTTTCCATTCCGCAGAGAAGGTCCTTTAACTACTGTTCTGCGCCTCAATGGTCGTTTTTCTTGGCATCGTATTTTGCCCATGGCAATAATGAGAAAATATCTCATCCAGTTCACTAATGAACAGCGATGAGAATCACTAGATTTTTCATGTAATAAGTATGCGATAGCTAGTTAAAAATCCTCATGAAAGGCAGAGTTTTTTTGCTAAGTAGAAAGTTCTCTTGAGAAGGCATGATTATTAAAGTGTTTTCAGTAGACGGCGTGTTTGAGATGTGTGAGGGGATGGGAGAAAGGATTAGGGACATCGTACAGCATCTTCTTCATCACTGTTCAGAGTCTTCTGAGCTATGAAATGTCGTACAAGGGAGTAGAATTAAACCTTTTCCACCCCTTACTTGTCGCGTGTGACTGAAATACGCCCACACTGAGTATTGAGTGAATTTAATCTCCTCCTAATCTATATAATAACAGCCAATAACACTTTGATTCACTCTTTATGGCGGCATTTCTCGTCTGCTTACTATTATTGGCAGCTTTATGCACACTTGCTGAGGGTTGAGAAAGTTGTCAAGCCTTAACAAGTTTCTTTGACCGCTTCGGACCATTTTCTGCATTCTCAGCATAACTTTGAGAGAGATTCATTACAGCAAACATTCCACATTTAAGTTGGGCAATTGAGGAACATTTCACTGTCTATTAATCACTGTCTCTGTTTTATGTTTAGAACAACTTCTATCACACCCTCTTTAAATTTGTTTCCCAATTTCCTGCTGAGAAAATATATATTTTACAGAAAAGCTTCTCATAAGTGTTGGGATGGAATTCTCCTAAAGTTTTTTTTCTTACAATTTGTGGAATCACTACGAAATGATCCACATTCATTTCACGTTACACTGAGACCGACGCCTTTGCGTTCAAAGACTGCCGAAGACAAGCATCGCCTAATCCTACCTAGAGCCACAAATGCTTGCTTCAGCTTCCTCTATCACGTCACGACTGACTCTCGGACTCGCGATCTCTCTATGCGTATGCTTTCTTCGGTCAGCCGAACCCGTCGGGATGAGGATTATGCTTTGCAGCATAAACTTATGGGAGTTCTTGAGGTGTTATTTATCCGTGGAGGAAATAATACCACATTCGGCCCTTCCTGCCTCGATCTCGATGGAGAGCCGTGAATGAAGGAGAATAACCGCCTGTTCACTAGCTACACTAACACTTCACTGCCTCATCCTGTCCTCATCCTGCTCATGCCTCATCCTGCTGACTCTGCTCCACACACAAGCTCGCCAACTTCGCCTCAACACTGTCAGATTCTAGGACAATTCAATCTCTTTCTTATCTTGTCACAGAATCTCACTGAGCTCTCTTATTTCTCTGCAACGATGACACTTTGAAGTGACAAAAACACAAGTGACTACTGGGCTTTATTCTCGAATTTGATCCCGTTCAATTTAAACACGTAATTCACTTCTTCAATGCGCAATTCAATTTCTACTCACTCTTAGGAAGATCTCTGACGAATGATGCAATGCTGTGAAATAGAAGGAGTGCAACACACGCATACACACAGCACCCATTCGGAGGCCTCCTTCAATCACCCGATCGCACAAACACATATTGTTGACTCGCTCACTCCACAGACAAATGAATATCTACAATTTCATCGCCCTCTCTCACTCTCACTCGCTCTCACGACTCGTGCAGCATAAGGATTTCTCTCCATTTTTCTCTCGCTGCTGCGCAAATTCTCGGGGAATCCCCGGCGATCCTCCAGCTCTGCTCCCTCATGCTCCTGGCTGCACCGGAACCTCGAAACTGCTCCTCACTTTCTGCTCCTTCAGCTTCACGGCACTTCACTTCCGCGGCAACACTTCACAACACACTCCACCAACACTTTCGCCTCACTGGCGACATATTGCATCACTTTTTCACTGCCAAGATGGGCGGCTTGGACTTCTATTCTATTCTATCCCACTTCTGATATAAATGTGGAATCACTACGAAATGATCCACATTCATTTCACGTTACACTGAGACCGACGCCTTTGCGTTTAGAGACTGCCGAAGACAAGCATCGCCTAATCCTACCTAGAGCCACAAATGCTTGCTTCAGCTTCCTCTATCACGTCACGACTGACTCTCGGACTCGCGATCTCTCTATGCGTATGCTTTCTTCGGTCAGCCGAACCCGTCGGGATGAGGATTATGCTTTGCAGCATAAACTTATGGGCGTTCTTGGGGTGTTATTTATCCATGGAGGAAATAATACCACAAATTTCAGCTTCCTCTCCCCAAAACGCAGAGGAAATCATGCCGGATATCGCCGTAAGGGTATTTTTCTCTAAACCTATTTCGCCGATTTGGCGAACAAAGAGAAAACTGGAGGAAATCAAGTGGCACTCTACAATCACGATTTCTGATCTCCATCTCTAGCTTTTGTCAGAGTCTGTTATTTCGCGATGGCACAAAAGAGAGGAAAGCCTCCTTCAGGGCACCTTTGATCTCCTTTTATGGATTACTTTTATAGTTTCATCAGCCAATTCGTTCGAATAATTTGATGAATAACACAACATAAAATATTTTATGTGCAAAACACAAGGCAAAACAAAAGGTCAAAGGTTATGACAATATTCTTACAATAGGGAGAGAAAAAAGAAACGAAGAATGGAGAAGAGTGCGATGAAAAATTTGATAATTTACGTAATATAAAAGCCTCGAAGTGTAGCTTTGTGACACACTTTCATTGAATTACATTTTTATTGGTCTCTTTTCATCTTCTCAACTGACACACAGTCGGAGAAAAAAAATGATATTTCTAAGCATTCTTTCCAATTTTCGTGGAACTTTCTCCCTACACGGACAACATACTTGTCGTGCTGAAATCCCAAATTGACAAAAGGAATTTATTTTTCTTTTAACTCCTCGGAAAGAGAATTTCCAAAGTCACTTTGCCATATCAGTATCGCTTCACATTCATTTTTTCATATTATTGCTTTTTGGTCGTGTTTTCTTTACTGAAAGTTCTGGAAATACAGGATTAAAGTCCACATAAAAATTCAAAAAATTCTTATAAAATATCACTTTTGCAATTTTTCTGAAAGTTTTCACTGTGACATCTTAAACGACTTTTTGATAACAAATTGCTTGGGACGAAGAGGATAAAACACCTCAGCGTGGGCGTTGACGCATCCCTTGGGATTGAGCTTCCGAAAGCTCGGCGGGGGATTCAATTTCACTTCGTCTTTTTTCCGTTCAGGTCAACGAAATTGTCTGTAAAAAATCCCTCATAATTTTTTATGCTTTTCACATACATACATATTTGTGGATTACCAAACTCTCGGCAGAAGTATCTACAGTGATATTATGTTCTGTAGAGGCTTGACATTAATTGTGTCATTATTTTTTTGTGTTGACGAGAAAAACAGTCATAAATCAAGAAAACAACCCTCGGGCTTTGTTTCTTGGATTAATTGTGTTTTCCACTGAAGCTCAGTGCTAATTAGAATTCAAAATTCATGGAAAATATATTTATAGTGTTTGCAATGTGTAGCATGAGGAGTTATTTTGGTTAAGATTGCACTGCCAAAATGTTTGCAATTCTCTCCCTGATGCATAAATTTCACGTTGAATTTCCGATTGTTGTGATTTTCAAAGTATGATTCTTAACTTTAAATATGCATATGTACGTAAATATGCAAAACGGTATGAGTAGCTTTAATCCAAATTTCCATTTAGTCGTGGTGAAATATGAATGTAACCAAGGGTGTGGTGATTGTCGCTCTGGGTGGTGTGGAGGTTGCAAGAGACTTTAAGATGCCCTTAAATTAGAGCATGAATAAGTGAAAAGTGTACATGATTAACCTAGCGTGGCCACTTTATATTCTCAGTTGTCTCATCTGCATTTTCGCATGTGGCTCAACATACAAACCCTACTTCGGGGATAATTAAATTCCTCTTCCCATCCCCCCTTTTTTGCTTGCCTCAGGGGTTTTCTCTCCACAAAGTCACCAAGGTAATATATCCTGAAAGTCCCCTCAGTGAGCGCACTTCCCAATTCTGCGAAAGCTAATGAGTGGGTCGTAAAATTATGATTCCTCTATTAAATGATCGTAAATCTGCTGAAAACAGCATCGGATATTAATCCCAGGTGTGGTCGAAGGTAAACCATGACATAATTATGATGCATGCCATGAATTGGAATCCCAGGTTAGATTTAACAATAATCTCTCAAATTGAGAACACCTGGAGTTTATTCTGGACCGCATTATTTGGTCAGTGAGGCATTTTATGGGTGTAGCATCGAATACTCAATCTTCCCTCCTTGACAGGCAAATGACTTTCCTCAGCGATATACCCAATCCACTCGTTTATGCACATTTTCCCGGGGGTAATTTCGATGCAAACGCTCGTCTGAACTTCCGAGTGAACAACTTTCAAAAGTCTTCGATGAGAGCACAGAGAATTGGCACTATATTTCATAGAGTAATATGCTTATAGTGGAGATAATTGCTTTTGCTTTTCTCCTCCTGTTTGACTTTATCCGCTTTATCCACAGCATAGAAAGCAGAATTGAGACAGATATTGCACTGTATTGATAAGTATTTGAAATTTTAATATGTACTTGAATATTCAGGCAAAATTGTTTAATCATAGGTTCAATTCATGGGAAATGGCAATAATGGGAATTTGTGTGGAAACGTTGGCTGAATTTATAATTTTCCTAGATGAGAAATATTTCCCATTTCAGCCATATAATTTCTGGAGAATCACAAGACCATAATGAAAATATCATTTTTATGGCTTTCATGGTTATTCATGCAATTCTGGAACTTGCGTTTTATGAAAACTACTCACATATTTAGTGTAAGGAAAGTTTTCATAAAAACTTATTTATGAATATTTAATTGTGCCCAAAGAACTTGTTCAGCTTCTACACACTTATAATCAAGGCTCGAGGAAATTTCTCACAAACAATTGAGCTCCGCTCCTGCTGCCGATTTTCCTCTGGCTTGATAAATATTTTGCGACTCAGATTGTGTGCTATATATAGATGGTTAGGTATATAGCATTTGTCGACGTGAAGTGTATTGTGGTGGGTAGAAAAAAGGCGATGGGGAGAAATTGATGATTTTCCTACGTATTTTACCCATTTTGCCTTTCTAGCATCTTTTTGGAAAAGTTGATAAATACAATTTGTGACGGGCTATTATCCATCATAGCCCAAATAATAGGCGCGATAAAGAGGATGAGTGCGTGTTTTAACATACTTGCTTAGCAAAAAAATTCCCAGAGGAATGTCCTCTGTCTGGGGAGATTTCGTGGCCTCGACAAGCTTATGAGATTCCTCCACTCTCGATGGTATGTGACTGGAAGGAGTGTCACAGAACGGTGGTAAATTCCAATTGTTTTGTGCGTCCTGGTGGAACGCCCTTATCACCAAAAACTTTCCACTCTGAACCCGTAATCCAGGATTTGGCGTCTGAGTGGCTCTCAAGCACTTCACAGGAGACTTCACGCTTGCTGGGCACGCGAGCGAAAGCGCAAAGCGTCTCCTCGGAGCTTCGGATGCTGCGAGACTGAAGTGGCTTTTGTTGTCTACCCTCGATCACGGGTGGCAAAGCCTGGGGTGGTGACGATGGGATGCTGCGCTTCCATAGAAACCTACTCCCTCTACTCAGTTGTGGGGCTTCGTCGGTTCCCCTCGTGGCCGCCCGAAGCCACCCGTTAGGGATGAATCCCCAGCTGAGAGAGGAGCAGGGCTGCGACTGAAATAGTCCTAGATTAGGATTGAAAACATACAATTCAAAGTACAAAGCTTTTAAAAATATGCAACTGAATCTAATTGCCTTCTAAATTCTGCTCAAAAGAATAAGATACTCAAAGGAAGCGAAAAATAGTGACTGAGAATCAACATAAATTAGTGTTTTCGACATCTACAAATCCTCTCCGCTCAACTCGAATCCCAGGAAAATGAGAGTTCTAGCATGGATGAACGAGCGCGGTAGAAAATTCTTCAGGAAGCAGTAAAAATTCCACTACACTTACCCATTTTATTGCCAATGTGCCGATTTGCTCTGTTTCTCCCTTCTCAGCACTGGAAAAGTCATTATCACGGTCTTTCTACTCCACACGATGCTCATTTTCCCGCGCGTCATCATCTTCGACCACCAACGAGCATGAATTTTCACACGAGTGTGGCAGGAAACCGCATTTAAATCGGAGCGGAAGTTATGCATTGTGGAGTACTGTAACTATTGCTTGAACTATTGCGTGGGGAGGAAAAGAACCCTCAATTAGAGCTCTTCTTCAATGTTCAACTCGACACGTGCATTAACTTTTGAACTTGCAGTTGGGAAGGGAACGATTTGTGATTATAAAACTAATTGAAACTTTGTGTCAAACGTCAGAAAGTTTTCCCAAACTTTTAATAGATGTGGGAAAAATGTCGTTTTCCCTCAATTACACCATTTATTGATGGGCGGAGGTGTTGATGAAATATTTTGCAATGCAATTTTCTTTGAAACAAGGGATGAGAAGTGACGGAAAATATTAAAATATGAGTAAATTGAAACATATATGAGTTGTAAATAGTACATAAAAGAATACACAGATAACAATATTATTAAAATATATGTATTTCCCTCCAAATTCACTTTTGCTGTCAGCGCAGACTCAAACCCGAAGAAAACCACAGTTCACGGATTAAGTTTTGGTACATTCAAGCGTGCGTGTATAGTGAAAGACATATTTTAATTATTACTCAATAAAAATATTTTTATTACAATATCTAAATTGTATTGTACAATAATTATCAGCATCTACGTAAAATTTTACGTTTTATTTTAACCAAATAAAAAATGAGAATGAAACCCTCGCTTATCTACTATATATGGAGAATTTCGGTGTTGTTTACTTGCTTCTTCCATGTCTTCTTTTACCGGTCTCATAGAATGAAGAGAGCCGATGAAATTCTATTGTTCTATTGTTCGTTGGCCAGAATATTTTGTTTTGAAGGGGCGAAAAAAATAAGAATGAAAATAGGTAGAATAATTGCACACAATTACACTGATAGTTAATTAGAGAATTTTTCTTTCATTTATCAAAATTAATTAAATAAAATTATTGACGCACGTTACTCAAAATATGCTATATAATTATTAAATTACTTTAAATTATGTCTTTTATGTCGATATTATAATCGGAAACATGAATAAAATTACTCTAGTCTCTCACATCTACAGTATAAAATTTCTTATAAAAAAAATATACGAATATTTTATGATTCTCATTCTTCTCACTTGTTTTCTTACTCACTAGGCTTTTGTGTTTACAACAAATCTGTCTCCTAACAAATTTTTAAATATGTACATAAATGTAATAAAAATTGTCTTGAATGTCTTGTCTTTATAAAAAGTTTATATTATAATTTTTTAATCAGTCTAGTTATTACTATAAAATTACCTTTCCTTAGAGGCTTTCTCGATGTGATCCTGTATGTTTTTCTTTTGAATAAGTAAATGCATTTTTCCTCTCTTTCAACTCTGTCCACAAAATTGATTGTCACCCGGAAGAATTACCTTTTATTTGTATTGTCTTGTGAGAGCCCTTGAAAAAATCACAAGAGCCAAATTCGTTTCACAATTGGCGATTTTGTGTGTAAAATCTTAAATGTTTAAAACTCTACTGATAAAATTGATGAAATTACAACGATTCTCAATAGCGATTTGTTGCAAATGCTCAGTTCTTATGCTTTAGAAATAGTCGACAAACTATCATATCAAATGCTAATATTTATAATAATTAGATAAACAACTTACACGTTGCGCGAAAACTAAAATAGAGATTATCTTGTCTTTAAGCGGCCCGGCGTTCAGATGTAGATCGCCTCGGAGCCCTTGTTGGCCTGATGGCCGCCCGTCACGTACACGTTGTTGGCCGGCGACTGGACGCCCTCCGACCAGTCTGAGTTGGAGTGTGGCGAGGAGCTGGACCAGTCTCCCGGCGACTCGGGCGACGGTGTCGGGTAGCTGTCGAGCGTGTGCACGAGATGCTGCGGCGTCCCGCCTCCGGAGTGCTGACTGGGCGGCGTGAAGTACTGATGGAAGGACGAGCACGATTGCTGCGGCGCCTGGTGGGGCTGTGGCTGGGGCGGAGGCTGCGGCTGTCCACTGCTGGAGCCCACACTGCCCGCCAGACTGCCCATATTGACGCTCGAGGACGTGCCTGGCGACTGAACGGACTGACTATTGCTCATCGGGGACGATCCCTGGGACGACGCCGATGTTCCTTGTGCTGCTCAGACATTGAAAATAAAACAGCATGATGAGCAAATGAAGAGATTATGCCAAGAGTGTTGAACTCACCTGGAGGACTGCAGAATCCCGCCATCTCCAATCCTGTCGCATTGAACTCGAAATTGCCCAGCTGAATGGGCATTATGGGATTGGCTAGACTCTGGGACAGTGACGCACTGAGAATCTGCCCGTTGGCCACCATTCCACTGCCTCCTGGCTGATTACTTCCGTGCTTTTGATGGGTGGCGTGTCGCATCGCCGCAATGTGTGTGGGTGACGTCGGCAGACTCGGTCGAGACTTAGCAGGAGACGGAGAACCTAAAGGAAACACGTCAGGGTCAGAATATGCAGGCTACTTCTCCAGAAACTCATCCCAGATACTCACCCACGTAGCCTTGCGGGGAGAGCGCTAAGTTACTTTGTACAGAATGCGGTGGAGAGTGATTGGAGTACGGCGGACTGAGTCCCTGATCTCCAATCTGGATACCACCTCTCTGGGACGTAATCATCTCGGGGAAGGGAGATCCCAGAGAGTATCCGTAGTTCTCGAAATTGATGTTCGGCAGCGACTGCATCGATCTTGCACTCTGAAAGCAAAAACAATACATTTGTTATCCAATCCTCAAGACACACAATCCCGAAGATCTCACCTTTATGCAATCCTCATAGCTGGGCGGCTGCTTTGTCGTTCCCAGAATCTCCTTGGATTGCGGCACCGTGAGTGTGTTGGAGTAGAGGCTGGCCGTGTCGTAGGGACTGGGAATGTTGGTGAGCGGTGACTCAACCGAGCTCAGTCCTCCGTCCGACAGCTGGATGTCATTGATGGCCTGCCCCTTCTTAGCGGACGCACCCTTCTTCACGCTGTTCTTCCGGCGCACCGACGCTCCGCCGTTGCTCTCCACCACATCCGGACTGGCCGGATTGGCGAGCGGCTTCTGGCGCTTCTTCGCTTTGCCCGGCCTCCCTGTGGTGATGATCGTTGGATGCGAGATCAATTGCGTGTGATTCGGTGATCCGATCATCACATTGTTGACCACCGTCACCATCTGATGCTGTGGACTCCTCGGCACATACTCGTCCAGGAGGCGCACAATGTCCTTGTGCTTGCGCTCGTTGGCCACATCTCGCGGCAGGCGCTCCATGTGATCTGGGATCTCCTTGCTGGCAATGTGGTCCAGCAGTGCCTTGGCCGCCTCAAAGGAGCCCTCCCGAGCCGCCAGGAACAGCGGCGTCTCCTCCTTGTCATCCTGAGCGTCCCTGTTGGCATTTGCCTGCAACAGGACATACACCGCTTCTACGTTGTTCACGGCGGCTGCCCAATGAAGAGCCGTCTTGCCCGAATTGTCCGCCGCATTGATGTCTGCGTCGGCATTTATCAAATCATCCACCATACCCTCAATGGCCAATCTGGCCGCCAGGATCAGCGGAGTTGTGCCGTCGTGCATCCTGGCATTGAGATTCGTCACCCGATTGCGGAGCAGAATCTGGAACACACCTCTCGCATCAGCAGCAACTGCAGCGTGCAGCGGCGTCCTGCCGGTGTTGTCCTGACAATTGGCATCCGCTGATGCGGCATCCAGGAGTCTCTTGGCAGCATCCGCTCGAGCGTAGCGTGCTGCCAGATGAAGAGCCGTTTCTCCGGTCTTCTCCATTGTCGCATTAATCTCCGCCCCTTGCGCCAACAAGTCCGAGATCATCTGTGCCGTCGAGTCATCATAGCTATCGGCATCCTCTCCTGTATCCACTCCACCTCCACGAATGGCGGCCACCATGAGCGGTGTCATTCCACACGGGCCCCTCACATCCACATCGTTCTTCCCGTCGTGGTGAGCCGGCGGAGTCATCATCGACGGTGGGATGCGGATGTCAGCTGCCTCCAGATGCTGCTGAGACCACACTCGCGGCTCTGTCTCCTCGTAGTCAGTTACAACTGTGTGATCAGACGAATAGCCCTGTTCGCAGGGCCGCAACCTCTTCGGTTGGGGCATATCTGACTCATCGTCTGACCACTGCTGCGAATGTCCCATGTGGGCACTATTCATGTCCATGTCAATGCACGGAATGGAGCTGTTCTTGTTCAGATTGCGCATCTCCTGGCCATCTGGACCGCGTCTTCGCGACTGCCTCCTCGGCCCAGTGCTGGCACTGAAGAATCCTTCAGGGAACCACGTTATTCCATTGGCGCGCTTCCTCTTGGTCGTGATCAACACTCCAAACAAGCATCCCACAACAATCACAGCGATTGCACCTAGGATCACATACTTGTTGCTCTCGGAATTGGTGGGACTGAAGGGACCATCTGGTTCAATGATGCCTCGCACTTGGTAAATTGGGAAATTTTGCGGAACAATTCTCTTTGATGCAGTGGCAGCGAGGAACTCTGCTGCTTCATTTGCGGTTGTAAAGCACTCCCCGTCGTCTGTCTTCACGCATTTCCTGTTGTCTATCTCGAGAAACACTTGCACTCCTGAATCGCCAATGCCTTCGGAATATACAACGTTGTGTACTCGGCCTACGGGTGTGTTCTGCAGCATTCCATTTGGTGACATGCCAATCCAGCGGTACACCTGCTCATTCCCACTCTTGTCCTTGCGAATCCGCACTGTTGTCCTCAACTGATGGCCCATGTCTCGCAGGAAGGCCACCTTCTTCTCCTGGAACGTGTCCATGTCCATCAGCAGTATCACTGAGATTACTCCTTGCGCCAAATCCGGCGGCCCATTGATACAATCCAGTCCATCCCAGTTGCATTCCGGATTGTTGCATCCGTAGTCACAGTATCCATCGGCGTAGTGTTTGCTGCAGTAGCCATCGTAAATGGGATTGCACTGAGACAGTTTCTTCTCACAGTCGTGACCATCGAAGAGACATTGAGGATTGTTGCACTCCTCATCGCACTTCCCATCCATAAACACCTGCCAACAGCTGATCTTCGCTGTACAGTTTCGCCAGGGATTGATGCCCAGAGAGCAGTCATTGCCGTCGAAGTTGCAGGCGTAAGTGTTGCACTCTTCATCACAGATGAAGTTTCCCTTCTTCTCACGACATCCGCGCTTGATGCACTGCTCTTGCTGGTATTTCAGGTCCGTGGCGAATGATCCAATGGCATTGGAATTGTACCAGCCACGGTAAGTGGGATCGTACATTTCACACATCTTCCCAGGATACTTTGGTGGGCAGAGGCACTCGAAGTCTCCCAATTTGTTCTCACATCTCGCTCCATTCTTGCATGGACTGGACTGACACTCATCTAGAGTATCAATCTCACAATTCACACCAGCCGTGCCCAGAGGACACTCGCACCGATAACCACCGCTGTCGGCAATCACGCAAATGCCATTGAGGCAGGGATTAGAGTCACAGTCATGACCGGAGAATTCGCAGTTCTTCCCATAGAAGCCATCCAAGCAGACACAGTGATGTCCATTCTGGCGAGTTGAGCAAACTCCTCCGTTCTGGCAAGGCGATTGTGCACAGAAATCCACCTTGATCTCACAGTGGCGTCCCATGTGACCCGGTTTGCAGTTACAGTGGTAGTTATTGATGAGCTGAACACAGTCCAAAGTACCAGGATTGGAGCATGGATTCGATAGGCACTCATTAATGTCCCCTTCGCATCGCGTGCCCACAAATCCAGGAGGACAACGACACTCAAATCCTCCCACTTTGTCAACGCACGTGCCATTGTTGTGGCATGCTCCGGGTTCACAATCATCATGGTTGATCTCACAGATGATGCCTAGAGTTCCCGGTGGACAAGAGCAGCTGAAATTGTTCACGAGATCATGGCAAGTGCCACCATTCTGGCACGGATTCGGCTTGCAGTCGTCGATGTTGAGTTCACAGTTCTGTCCTTGGAAGCCTTTCGGGCAGATGCACTGATACGCTCCCACAAGATCCTTGCAAATTCCTCCATTCTGACATGGGGCAGATTCGCACTCGTTGATCTCCTTCTGGCAATAACTGCCTGTATAGCCAGTGTGGCAGTGACAACGATGGGAATTCCCGATGTCCTCACAAGTCCCATTGTTGCATAGACTCTTCGCCTTCACGCCCTTCCTAATGGCAGCATCACTGCAGGACACCATTTCCACATCGCACAGTTTTCCCGTCCATCCCGTGGCACAGAGGCATTGGAAGACGTTCTCGCGCTGAACACACTTGGCGTCATTCTCACAGGGATTCTGCGAGCACCAGTCCACGTAATCCGTGCATTGCTTGCTGGTGTAGCCATACGAACAGTGGCAGGAGTAGTCATTTCCCTGATCATCATGACACGTGGCTCCATTTTTGCACGGCTGCGAATCACACTTGTTAATCTTGTACTGGCAATTTGCACCCGTGAATCCAGGC
This sequence comes from Phlebotomus argentipes, assembly GCF_947086385.1. Lineage (NCBI taxonomy): Eukaryota > Metazoa > Arthropoda > Insecta > Diptera > Psychodidae > Phlebotomus > Phlebotomus argentipes. The sequence continues at coordinate 18,607,444 of NW_026776177.1, read as the reverse complement.
AAGCAGGAACACGTGTACGTATTAATTCCATCATTGCACGTCCCACCGTTCATACACGAACTCTCCGTGCAGTCCTCATCGTTGGTCTGGCAGTTCATTCCTGAGAATCCCAGAGGACAAGTGCAAGTGTAGGAATTTACGTACTGTGTGCACGTGGCGCCATTCTGACACGGACCAGACAGGCATTCGTTGATGTCCACCTCGCAATGCTTTCCCTCAAAGCCATTCAGGCACAGACACGTGTAGTCCCCAATCCCGTCTAAACACTGTGCGCCGTTCTGACAGGGAAACGAGGCACAATCATCGGTGTTGACTGTACAATCGCGTCCCTCGTAACCCTTGGCGCAGAGGCATTGATAGGAACCTGGTACATTGCGACACGTCGCACCGTTGCGACATGGCGAGGACAGAGCACACTCGTTGATGTCCTCATTGCAGAGACGTCCTGTGTAGCCTATTGTGCAGGAGCAGGAGAAGTCTAGGTAATTGGAACTGGGAGTGCATTTGGCGCCATTATGGCAGTGATTGGGCTGGCACGGATCCATCTTCAGCTCGCAATTTTGTCCAGTATAAGCCACGCGACAGACACATTTGTAGCCGTTCACCATGTCAATGCATGAGCCTCCATTGCGGCAAGGATTGTTAACGCAATCGTCAATGTTCACTTCGCAATTGGTTCCTGTATATCCAGGCATGCACTGGCAGGAATACGAGTTCAGTCCATCGCGACATATCCCGCCATGCTGGCAGGGATTTGACCCACATTCATCTATGTTGATGTCACACCGCTTCCCACCATATCCTGGAGGACAGTGGCAGATGAATTGATTCACTCCATCCTCACACCGACCACCATTCAGGCAAGGATTCGAGGCACACTCGTCCACATCGCTGAGACACCTGGCATCGTAGTAGCCACGCGGGCATTCGCATCGGAAGGCATTCACGAGATCCATGCACACGCCACCATTGGCACAAGGCTCAGAGGCGCATTCGTTGATGTTAGTCTCACAGTAAAGTCCTGTGAATCCCGGGACGCATTGGCATGTGTAGCGATTAATGCCATCGATGCAGGTGGCTCCATTGCGACAGGGATTACTGTGACACTCATTCACATTCACTTCGCAATTTATTCCTGAAGTTCCCGGAGAGCACCGACAGCGATACCCATCTACCAGGTCTTCGCAGTGTCCGCCGTACTGGCAAGGATTGGACTCGCACTCGTTGATCTGCGTTTGGCACAAGTATCCTGTGTACCCGGCATGGCACTGGCACGTGAAGGAATTATCCCCATCGATACATATTCCGCGGTGACACGGCGAGGATTGACAATCGTTGATGTTCGTCTCGCAGGACAATCCAGTGTATCCTGGAGGACATTCACATGTGTAGCCCGCAATGGAGTCATGGCAAATCCCGCCATTTCTGCACGGTTGTGACATGCAGTCATCAATGTTGATTTGGCATCGAGAGCCTGTGAATCCAATGGCGCAGGTGCACTTAAAGCCGTTAATAAGATCTCGACATTCACCACCGTTGAGGCACGGATCGTTTTCGCACTCGTTGATGTTGATTTCACACTGTGTTCCAGTGAATCCGGGCATGCAGACGCACCGGAAGGTTCCTGGATCGTCCAGACAACTACCATCGTTCTGACAAGGGTGGGATTCACACTCGTTCACGTTGGTCTCACAGCGAGGTCCCGTGAAGCCCTGGGAGCAGTTGCAGGCGAAAGATCCGGGAGTGTTGACACAGATCCCATTATGTTCGCACGGCGATCCCTGATCGCACTCGTCGATGTCCTCAGAACAATCAACGCCTTTATATCCGGACGCGCAGGAGCACGTGAATGAGCCATTAATAGGGCTCGTGTCACAGATAGCATCGGCGTGACATGGATTTGATGTGCAAGCGTCATCCAGGTGGCACAGCAGGCCCGTCTTTCCGGGTGTGCAGCGACAATAGAAGCTCCCCACGCCGTCTATACACGTGGCCCCATTGAAACATGCCGCGTCCGCGCAGTCATCGATGTTGACACTGCAATCAGGCCCCGTCCAACCGTTCACGCATATACAGGAGTAGCTGCCCATCGTGTTTGTACAGGTGGCACCGTTTTGGCATACAGATGGTCTGGAAAGAAGCAACAAAGAGCGCCTTGTAAGTTGGGGAGAAAAGGGTGGGAAGTCTTGGGCAATTTGTCTCTCACCTCAGGGCACATTCGTCAATGTCGGCCTCACAGAAATCTCCCGTGAAATTGGGTGGACACTTGCAACGGTACGCATTCACAGCATCAATGCAGGTTCCGCCGTTCTGGCACAGGTTTCCCGGGCAATCGTCTATGTTCTCCTCGCAATTCTTCCCCTCGAAACCTGCGAATGATAGAAGGCCAACCAATTAGTCTCGGCCAGAAGTGCTCCTTCGTCAGTAATTCTGTGCCTAATTTACGCCTAATTAAGATATATAGGGAATTTGTGTAGAAAGTAACCAATTAAGAGCCAATCCAAGGTTCACCGTGAGAATAAGAAATACAAATCAAAGGTGTGAAAACACAATACCTCAAGCTTCTTCTGCAGAAGAATTTGAATATGGATTTTTTTTCCATGTTTCACACAGTTTTAATTACCACACCAGCATCAGCGAATAAGTGGCAGAATGTTGCAGTATTTACGTCAAACAAAGAAAGAAAATACCCACTTTTATCATGGTTCACAAATGTGAACCTAATATTCTGAAGATCGTGTTAAAATCATCTGAAGCGAGGCTTCTAATGAATTCCTATGGGTCATACTCGAGTAATAATGAAGGCGAATTTTATTACACTCTCCCAAGATGAATGCCACAGAGTGGAAAGATATTTTACGCAACCTTCAATTAGTGTCCCGAAAAAAATTATAACTATACAATTATTATTGTAGGTTTTGTCTTAGCTTTTTGTTATTAATTCCTGTCTTTCCTAATGCTAATTTACGAAAAAAAATGTGGGATTGAATCTCGAATCACTTGAAGCAGTATGAATTTTATTTTATTTTATTTGGGTGAGTCATAAAAGCGACTGGTCAAATAATCTGGTGAAAAATACGCTTTTTTACGTGAGGATCAAAGACTACAATTCCTTGCAAAGAATTATCTGTACATGTTATCAGGCTATATTCCTTCTCTTAAGCAGTTTCTTATGATGTTTAATGACGCGAAATGCTCCATCAAAACTGATCATAAAATCTTAAATACCTCGAGCGCAAAGCGTAATCGAAACTTTATCTGAAATATACTGAGAAATCACTCGGCAACATTATCCAAAAAGCCACATAAGGCTAACGATCTGCAAATGATAAATACCAACTAATAAGATATGTTGTTTCATTACAACAAATTTACATACAAACTCCTCTCAATCACCAAATGGGTCACTTATCAGAAAAACCTGCATTTTCTCCGGAAATATCAATATGTTAGTCACCAATTTGGTGAATATAGTCAGCAAATACCACAGCCTTGTGGCATTCGACATCATTTGTGCATTTCATTATCATTTTAAAAAGAGCATTTGCCGCAATACCTCGCCACGGGTTTGCATTAGCCGAGTGGCTTTTCTGCGGATTATGGCGCGCGGCCTGAGATTGCAGAGAAAACACAATGACCGCACCGAAGAAAGGTACATCGGATAGGTTGGGGAGATGAAATCCATCCTCTGAATTGCATTTATTGGCACCTTTCTCTTCCCTCTACACCGCTCTCATAGATTATTTAGCACATTTTCTCAATGTGTGACAATTTATCAGTTAAAACCCACTTCCTACAAAGGCGCAATTGTCCAAGAAACTCAATGGACGTGCTAACAAACTTCCCACCGAAGCCACGAGCGGAATGATGGTGGTCAGAGGACAAGCTCCAAACCGCCGTGTTCGAGATAAAGTAATTTATTCATAAAAATTCATTCATTTCATCTGCGTGGCCACTTGAAACCAATATTCGCGCGCCGCAACTATTGTTCTCAATCAACGCCCAGCGATAACTTTGGCCAAAACATGCTAAAAAGCATCGAGCTGTGGTTGTCGCCTTGAGAGGTCTTCTAATTATTTTAATTTAATTACACATTTTGCCTAATGCTTCAGAACAACGGAGCAACACAGCAAAGAAACCACATGAAACAAACCATAAGTGGCCCAGGCGTCTTTTTGTACTTTGCGTGTCTAATTAGACAATTTGGTTCAATGACTCTTCCAAGAACAAACATGACAAACCTCTATTCCGCAATGGTGGCAATTTCCTGGCCCAAGGAGAGGCGCGCGAAGGGCGGCAAAGTGGAGTGCGGAATGCAAAAGGGATAAGCGGACTTTGAGATTTGTCCAAATCCCTGGGAGAGAGAACAAGATTCCACCAGCAATAATTGTCCATGAGGCAATTTTCCAATTAAAATGCCCCAAGAGGAAATATTTGAGTGTTTATGAGTTGGAAAAGGCGATGCGTGATGAATGTTGGACTCTTTTTCTTCTCCGCCAGCCATCATTTTTGGTCTGTGTCACACCATCGCGATGTCGGCTATTAAATGTCGCCCCAAGAGAAGAGAGTCCAGTGCCTCAAGAATGCTTCATAAAGGCCAAAAGAAGGAGGAGAAAAAAGTATGATCATGGCGCACATAAAAAACGTAAAATTCGTGGAATGGCGTATAGAGTTGACTTAAAATTTTAAACATGTTCTCTTTCTCTCGATGATGGTCGCCTTTAACTGTGCGCTTGACATCGCTGAACACGTGAACCACTTGAACCAGCCAGTAAAGCGCGGGCTCTCTTCCCAGACCCCCAATCCCGGAGCCCTCAGCCAATTTCTGTGACCACTGAAGTGACCTGACCGTACTTTCGCGACAGGACACGCCGGGCATTTCCTCACTCTCTTCTTCCACCCTCTTCTCGCCCACATGACATCATCGGCGTTATTATTCATAACAAGTTGTGACAAAAACATGCTCGGGATTGGCCACCCGTATGCAGAATTATTATATTGTCCAGATTGTATTTCTCAGAAATTTATATGGCAGATTTATGATAATGACCAATTTTTGATTTTAAACTACCTCAAACACTTTTATATGACACTAATATTCCAGACACAAATATTTCCGTTTATTTTGAAGAAAGACTTGCCGTCTGTCAAATTGCTGACCGCAAAATATAGAATGCAAATAATTTATTGACATGACTGAAGAAGCTATTGAGAAGCAATTTAGTGAAAAAGATTGTATTTCACATATCTATTCTGCATGAAAAAATCATGAAATGTATTTTATTATTTTCCCAAAAACCACTCCTATGCTGATGAGTATATTTTCAGCAGAGGATATAGAAGAAAGTTGAATTAGGGGAGATTGGGGCCCGTGCAGCCTCTCACTGCGCTAATATAACCGTTCACAGAGAGCTTAAATCTGTGCCTAGTAGGGGATCTTGTTTGTGCACCCAACCTGAAGTCTTTTGACCTCATATGATTCGTGCTACGTTGAGCAATCATATTTCTGACCAATTGTCTACTTCCCGGGACAATTCAACATGATTTAGAAATGCATGCCATCATAAACTGAAGTGCACCACATAATTATATCACTGAATGCAGTGTTTTGACTGTATTGTGAAAAAAATATACAGCCCTCATCCAATTATACATTTACCATAAAAAGAAAATAATAAGGTTGAGCCGAATCTCATCACTCTCAAAACGAGATTTATACAACGCCATCCGCCAAGATATTTACGATTCGCCAAAGCTAAAGGTGAACTTTTTCCATTGAGGCAATTAATTAAAAATGAATTATCTAAGACGAAGTGCGGTGAAAGTGTATTTGCAAATTGAAATGCAGTGACAATCGACAGACAAATTGTCAACTCAAAACTGCATGGGACGCATTGAAAAGTGTTGAAGGCACGTGAGACTGAGAACATGTTCATTAGACATCGATTGTATCTCGCCATCCTGCATTGGCGGAGCGTATCTGGTCACCAGCGAGGCAATTTGTATTGACAACGCGACAAGGATATTTATTCCACTTCACTCATCGTACGAAAATCCACTCTGTGCATCTGATGCAAGCCAGTGTCTGACAGGCATTCAAGAGGGCCCCTCTCATCAACAGCTGTTCACAATTATTCGTGGGATTTGTGGCAGAGAATCACGGGGAAATGGGAAAACACTTGTGAGCCCGCGAGGGAAGAGCGTGAGACAATTTTCAATCGGAGGAAAGAAAGGTCCTCCCGACTCACTTCAATCATACCGAAAGGGTCACAAAATTTCGAGGCAATTTCAGTTGGAATTGTTGTGATTGAGTCACGCAAAAATGTGCATAGCGAGAGAGGGTTTCTTTCCCCGGACTCCATCTTCAACCTTTCGAGCATTCGGCCAAGTAGCAATTTGTGTGTTGCTCAGGGGAACCAGAAATCTCGACGGAAATTTTGCTCTTCTTCGCCTTCTTTTTTACTCTTGTTCTTCCATCTCTCCTCTCCTTTACCATCTTCTTCGCGCGCCGTCTTTTGCCCCGTCACACGCACGCACACACACCCGAAAAAAAACCATCTTCGCCAGCGAAAGACTTCAACTCGACGACGAGGAAAAAACCTCATGTGTGATCTTTCGTTTTCTCGCCGTCTTTTGCCCAATTTCCTCCACTCTTCCACGCTCATATGTGTCTCTCTCTCTCGCCATCTCGAAATTTGGCAACAGTCCCCCAATGCTTCGGTAAAAGGTGTGCAGAGACCCTACCGAACCCGAACAACACCAGCATCTCGGCTGTAGCAAATAAAAGACATTTGATTCACATTCTCTCTGTTCTCTCCCATACCATAATATCAAAGCCATACTCAACGAGGTAATATAAAAAGAGCCCAAGCATACTCACACACACCACTTGGCATTCTTCCATAAACGAGATGTAATTAAAGGAAAGATCTCCACTTGATCGTATACTTTCAGACTGTGGGAACAATAAGAAGACTCTCGCGATCGCAGGATGAATTTCCCACTAATTGAACCATGTGGTCTGGAAATGCTGATTCTGTCTCGCCCACACCCGAGGATCACCTCAGTTTCACTTCTCCCAGCAATTAGGAATGCCTTCTGCATTGATTACCGATCAACATCACAATGTAGCGCTTTCCGCTGTTTGCCAAAATCTTATTCATTTGCCGATCACGCTTTACCATTGCACACAGTAGCGACTTTGCAGATTTATCCACATGTTGTTCTGCACTGTATTGTGATCATAGGATGTTGTTTTTTGACATACGAAAGAAACTTTATAAACAATCGAGCGTATTGAATTAAAACATTGGACGCAGAGATATGAAATTGTATCGACAAAATTCGGGAATGGTCGAATTCATAGTGGTCATTAACCCATAAACTCGAAACCTTGTTAATGGTTAGGGATAGCATTTCGTATTTTGGACTAAAAATTGACACTGTCTCAAAATATCACTAGCAAAGGTATCATTTTGTGGTATTTTTAGACAGGAACATCGTTTGCATAATTTTTGTTTTCTCCATTTTCAACAAACAACAAAAAAACTGTTATTTGAAATCAGCTAATGAAAAGCGAGAGAAGTTAAGAAATTCAATCTACCCAGTGTTTAAAAATATGTTTTTGAGTAAACTATGAGCATATAAGTCAAATCATAAAGCTACAGATGCACACTTCCTGATGAGCCAACCATAATTGTCACATTAGGGTATATCTACCATCTCTGGCCAAGTGGCAGTAGACTGCCGGAGTCAAATCCTTTAGCCAGCCTCCCCATTTTACCAATGATCATCCAATAGAGATACAGCGCGGAGAGACAATGTAGTTTTCATCAAATAGTGAGAAGGAGAGGAAAAAAGCCAATTTAGCATAATTTCCATCAGCATTACATAAACATATAAAATTATGAACATGTGTTCTCCTCTCTTTCTCACTCCTCCGTGTGTTTTTCATCGCAGGAGACCCCAAAGAGAGCGCATACGGAGAATTGAAAAACAGCCGAGTGCACTCACACACATCTGGGTGCGATTTGTATGGAGAGAGAGTGTATCATAGACGCGCGGCTGCTCGATGGGCCCCGCTAGGCATTCTTTCCCACGGTCTCATATCTGCTCATAAAGGAAGTTTGAGCCACACCAAACCGGCTTGTCTGCTGCCATCTCGCTTTCGCACCCACCAAAGCCATGTACCCAGGCACTGAGACGGCATCTCGCCTCCCAGTCACACTCATGCCAATCTCTCGGGGATCGCACAAGAGAGGAGAGATCGTGGTGTGGTGCTGCCTCGTGGATGTATTTGGCGTGCGGGATGGGAAGCGCTGCTCTGTGGTCACACAGCTCTCCAGGAAGGACAGGAAAGAGATAAAGTGACTCAGAGAGCGCACCACCACCACATCCTCTCTCTCTCTCTCTCTCTGCACAGCGCGCACACAAGTGTCCGCATTCATCTCTCTCACCTCGCCGAAGAAGTGAAGCAGCAGCGGCCGAGATCTCTCTCGCGTACCAGCAAGAAACCACTTAACATCTCAACTGGGCGAGTGTGTGCTCTCCTCCTACCAATGGAAGAAGTATCCCACAAAGATACCCAGCACCGCTGTTGCCGATGTGATTTCCCAACGACACGACATCATCGGCAGCCACTGGCGGACAGAAAAACCAATGTCCAACCAAATACATGAAAACGCACAAGAACAAAGTGGCTTCTTTGCTCCGTGCAGGCGCGGTGACGAAACGAGATCATCAGGAGCCACACGATCATCACATGGCAAAGAGAGGGAGAGAAAGAGATCAATCGGGGGCGATTCTCTTGTCACATCAAGGTGATATAGCACCTCACAATTTTATGCAAAACACGGCAAATCAATATTTAGCCAAGGTGAAAAGTTGTCTAGAACCTGTCCATTATTAATTACATCCTGCAATTGCACTGCTATAATTACCCACGAGAAATTATTGAAGCTAATTAGGGACAGTAATTCATGCGTTGAATTTGAATCAAGTTGTAAAATATGTAGGATTTCTGTTTGTTTTTATGATCACTGACTGCGCGCCTTGCTGAAGAAACTGCTCTCAAATATCACTCAATTTGCGGTGTCAATTGACCAAAATGACGCTTAAAGAAGTCATTCTGCAGAGGACAATTCACTGGCCCATAATTGGTCTATCGCATTGTTTACGCAGTTTCAGATGAAACGAGTGCGCGCGTAAAATCATAAATAAGAGGAAATGAACTTTGCTGAGGCACCTAGGAATTCCTATTAGGCGGCCTGACAATAATTTTGCATTGCGAGTGAATTCCAATGCGAACCGGAGTTGATTTCGATGATCATTTGCAGCATTATTGTGTGTAACACAATAAATATTCATTAGATTGTGCCGCTATTAAGAGACTGGCGGAGAGATCATTATCTTGTGAATTATAGAGAGAATTTTCCACCTTTTGCCGCCCCCTAAAAGACTAATACCGCCCGTGACAGCTTCACATAAAATCCTCCCAAGTCGACGTCGCACACTGATGCTAACGATCGCCTATCGAGTGTTATATCTCCACTTTGAGAGAGGAGATGAAGACTTTTTGTTGTCCACGATCACTCGCAGTGACCATCTCTCGGGCTGACTTGGCAATAATTTCATCAAATATGGTGTCCCATTAAATAAGAAAATAAATAAATAAATAGCAAATAGGAATATTTGTAGTGCATTTTCCCTTCTTCTTCTTCTTCATCGCCTTTTTTCCCGCCACCCATTAGCATTCCTAAGAATTACCAAATATAGAAGGTGAGCGGAGCTGACGCGCACAGAGGTCTCGCATTGGAGGAGAAAATGGGAAAAAAGCGGCTGGTGGAAAGTGGTGTAACATGGAAAAGATTAAAGTCGCTCGCTTGCGCACGATGTCGCTGAAGATTTTTCCCATTGGGACACTTAGCATTCGACATGACAATCTTCCCCAACGGTTAAAACTGTCTCTCCTCGCATATATGTAGACCAGTGCCTAATGAATTAGCCAGCAATCACAGGATCATCACAGTCTCGCACGCACGCACACTGCCAAGAAATTGATACTCTCATGCCAACAAGACGCCATCACCACAATGACCGTAATTCACCGCTGTTACTATCATTAAATATGATTTTCTCAATGAAACACATAACACAAATTGATGCTACAGAGAGAGACTCCGTGCACACCACATTTCTCACACATGCAGACTCCCGGAGGACTGATCGTGGGTATCATTCCGACTGGATACGTCACTGGTGAATATCTATCAGTGATGATATTTCCCTTGAAAGTTATTATGTGGCCATAAATTTCTGTTTATATTATAATAATGATGAGATGATTATGATGACTATGAGTATCTTGCCCTGTCGCGATGCATCTCATATTCAATTGGACTCACAATGTATAGCAATTCTCACCGACACTCAACCCATTACGCTCTTCGCGCATTCCATTCGCTGCTGCACAAATTGAGATCTCCCTCTACGCAATTGATCATGTTGATCTTTGGCGCTTAATTTGATGTTTTCATTTGTAATGAAGAGAGAATTAACGATCAATCAGTCATTGGAATGAAATAGCGAGAGCTCTTGGACAATTCTGCGATTGCTAAACATCCATGATTATGGGTATTTCAGTGCCCAGCAATATCACACTCTAGACCCCCCAACTGATTATCCTGCAGTCCCCCTTGTGCCACTTTAGCACGGCAAGCGCGGTGGGTACTTAATTTACCTTTCCATGCTACCAAGAAACGCCGCGAGACTGCTCGGAAAAAAACTGCCAAGAAGCAATCATTGCGGAAGAATGGAAATTAATACTCTTCAGTGTAACATGGTTCACCGTTCTCGAGTGCACTTCGCGACAGAGGGACCACAGGTATGTCCCACCATGGGCAGAAAATGAACACCCATCACGGTGAAATTCTTGGATGATGAGAAGAGAGAAGCCAAACAGAATTCCTCACCTGGTGGACATTTGCATTCGTACGAGACTGTCGTTGACTGCAGACAAGTGCCACCATTTTGGCACGGAGACGGTGAGCATGGAATGTACATCGATTCGCAGTTCTTCCCCGTGAATCCTGGCTCACACGTGCACCTGTGGAAGAAATGGGTGAGAAGCAATTAATCACAGTCGCATCGTGTCAGTAGCAATTTAGTGGTAAGACATGGCTACGTGCAAATCTCACTACACGCCGTTGACATTAACTTTGAAATCTCCACCGAAATCTGAAGAAACTTTGCTGAGTTTCTGTGTAAACATTGAGGTAGGTCTTGAGACCCTAACTAAAGGCGTTTATGCTAATTTCTGCATATAATGACACCTGTATAAATATAGCATGAGGAATTACGAAAAAAGTCAATTGCTAGCTGTTTAGATTTCACTAAAATCATTCAGAGTTGGTCTTAAAAATGGTAAATCCATTACGGAACCTCTTCGCATTCCTTCCTAATTGATAACACAACGTGAAGGAAAGTAAGGAAGTACTCACTGATAAGATCCGTGCGTGTTGGTGCATTTGCCGCCGTGTCGACAGGGATTCTTCTGGCACTCCTCCACGTCCTCCTCACACGTGGCGCCCTTGAAGCCCACCGGACAGTGGCACTTGAAGGCGCCACCCGGCAGGGATGTGCACGTGCCCCCATTGCGACATGGCGACGAGGAACATAGATTCTGCTTCTCACAGTGCACGCCCGTGTATCCCTGGGCGCACATGCACTTGTACTCCTCTAATGACTTGAGGACGCAGCTGCCGCCGTTGCTGCACGGCGAGGAATCACAGGCATTCTTCTCCGGGATCTCACATAGGGAGGCCGTGAAGCCGATGGGGCAGCGGCACGTGAAGCTGGTGGTGCCGTCCTTCAGCACGGGTGCACAGGTGCCCCCGTTCTGACACCGCGGCACCGGCCCCGTGTGGCACGGATTATTGACTTCACAGTGCGGCCCGATGTAGCGCGTCGTGCAACTGCGAAAGGGAAGGCACACAAGAGGCATGAGACACGACCGAGATCATGTGGATTCAATGGTCAGGCCACCAGATTTCCATCAGCATTGTTAAATTGCACGAACAATCATCTCAACTTTGCGTCTCTGCACACAATTAGATGAAAATTCGGGTAATTTAAGGAAAGGAGATGTGACAATGCGATAACTGGCGATTTATTCTGTGCAAATTGCCCTTTTATGCTCCTCTCCTATGCCCATTGGAATTATTGAAAAGGCAGATATGCCTAATTTGTATCCGCACAACTTATATGCCAGCTCACAATTATTCTCTAATTAAATGATGCCACATGAGATTAAATAGCAGTTCCTCTTCTGCTTAATTATTCCAAGACATACCATTCAACTGTGCATTGGAAAATTCTAGAGAAGCAGAAATCATTAGTATCTTGAGAGAACGGTATGCCATCCACACAATCCACTCAAATTGAAACTTTCGATCTTTGTTTTATGTCAATTTATTCAAAATAGAGTGAAATATATCACTTCAACCAGTTTTTCCGTATATCGTGACGGTGGGATTTGTCAAGGTTCAAATTACACGAATTTTAGCAGTGACGGATAAAATATTAAATCACATGCGAAGAAAAGAAGTAGTTTCGGCGCGAGTGGCAAGAGAGAATTGCACACTTTATTGTCTCATTCGATTTGTTTTCAATGTGAAGTCTTTGAGAATAATGCAGCAGAAGCAAGACATTATCCGTTGACATTTTGCTCAGCATCACGTTAGGCTTTTGGATCTTAATGTTTAACCAGAAAAGTCAATAAAAGGGACAAATTAATGCAATGTGTCTCAAAAGAAACTCATAAAATATTCATTTCAGCAAGCGAACATATCACAACGTCTTTTCCCAGAATTCAAAACTGCACTCATGTTGCTGATGAGTTAATATTTTTGGGATAAAATGAACCAAGTGTGAACCTGTATTTCGAGCAATTTTGCAACACTGTGAGACACATTGCAGAAGAACGACAATATACCCGCGCTTTTACTGTCTTAATATTTGTAATTATCTCTCCAAAATCTCTTCTACTTACGTAAGTAATTTTATTTAATTATCCCTCATAAGCATTTACTTTCCAATACAAGATTGCCCGATGTTCATCGTAACGCTTTATTCGCAAATTTTGGAAAGAGTTTCCCATGGATCGCCGACGAAGGGAAATTGACATGTTGCTTATATTTCACAAAGTTTTTTTTTATCGCATGTCATTACAGGAAATTCACCCATTTCCACCACAAACCGGAAATTTGTGGATCTCAAAGCATATGTAGAACATTCAAATTCACGCCTCGCAAGAAATTTACTCAGTATTTCGAGTCAAAATTGAGGAATCCTATAGATTTTCTTGCAAATCAACGAATTAATTCAACCACGTGTCCATTAGAATGCAATACATTTTGCATTTACAAATGATCTCAATTAACGATAATACTTCTGACAGATTTATCACTTAGCCTGACTCAAACTTTGCAGAAAAACATCTCGGTCAAATAGTTTCCGGCGCGTTAGTCGATTATATTGAATGGGCATGGAGTTAGGTAATGGCAAAAATGCATATCAAAGCCGTCTTTTGCCTCTATTATGATTTAACTAAACCGTAACTCCTTGATTATGCATTTCCAGACGAATCTAACGACACAAAGAGCTCGCCATTATGTCCAAAATGATAAATTTCAGTTACCAAACAAGAGGCTGATTTAATAAGCAGAAAACGCTGGTAAATTTGCAATGTCTGTACCAGACTCAATTAAAATGTGCACGCTCGCAAAAAGGCACTGGTTTCCCAGTCATATATCCTTCTATTTAAGGAAATGCTGCCGGGGCAGCGGAATAATTGAGATTCAACAATGTCGCATCGACAACCACTTTTCCATTCACCCTTCATTTGAATCCCACAAGTATAGAATATCACCGACGCAATGTGGGCAGATTCACTTCACCCGCCCGCAGAGGTCGAGGAAACAATGTGATGCAAGAAGAAACAAAGGGTTCAGCAGGCTCACATTGTTACTGACTTATCTCTTAGCCCGAAAAGGTTTCTCTCCACCACGCACACTTCCTCGCACTGTGCGTGTGTGGTGTTGAATTTCTAACAACGTGGAATATTTCCTGTGATAATTTGTGGTTAAATATTTAAATGATTTCTCACGCAAAATGAACTGAAAATATCTCTTCGTAATCATTTTTTTCGCTCTCTCTCTGTCTCTCTCGCTATACTCTTTTCTTGGCATCTCAAGCGAGAGAAACTAGGTATGTATAAATGTACCTCTTTCCATGGATACAGCCTTCAGGCAAATTGCTCTCCTTTATACATAAAGAGTTGTTGCAAATTTCTTATATACCCAGATGAAAATTGCCCGAGGAAATGCTTAAGAATGAATTTTTCCATAATTTGAGATAAACTCCAAAGCGCCCAGATTCCAATACGATGAGGGCAAACCACAAAATGCAGTAAACAGTTAAGCATATCAAAACATAAATTCTCTTCTTTACTGCCTCTGCCACCTCATTCAGACTTGAATTCCTTGGCAATTTGTAAAAAATATTGTATTGGTATGAAATTATTAAATTTGAATTTCCTTCTACACCCAAATTCCGCGCAAGTTTCCCAAACTTGGACAGCGCGCGCATCTTCATCATTCGGCTTCTTGCCTTTTTCTCCTCATACACATAATGCGATTATCGTCTCCCTTTTAATTACTTGTTCGCTCCATTCCAGACAATATATGTACACTGTAGAAAGTGTGTATCGTAAAATTTATATTTTACGATTCTCCTCAATACAATGTCACCAAAAATGCCATATGTTTCGCTTTTTCGGCCACCAATATATAATTCATCAACCGACAATCGAACGATGATGCTGAAGTCTGTAAACAAGCATTCGGAACCAGTGTCAGCGTTTAATAAATGTTACTCGATAAAGAACGCGATTTATATTTAATAATTTTCAGAAATCTTGTTAATTCCATGGATACATTTATACATATCTTAGTTGTGTGTTTTAAAGAAAAATATCGCCTTATGCGACAATTACACGGCATAAAGCGAATGATTTTTCAGGAAAATCCATAAAAAATGTATGTTTTCACATGCAAAAGTGAATAAAGAATAGCTATTGAGTATTTACATTACGAGTGCGCTGTGGCAAACTGTCAGGTTTCTCAATTAAATAAACGATTCTCCGTCCAAATAAATCAATTGTGACAGTTTCCGAGTGAATTAGTGAATTTTCATAGCCACGAAAAGACTATTTGAGCATTCGATTGCACTCTCGAGATATTATTGTTTTCTTTTCTCGTCCTGAAGCTCTCTCGATCTCTCTCTGTGTGTGTCTTTATGCCTGATCCGGTTACCCTACCCGCGGCGATATCTTCTGCGTCTTTGGAAGATCGTCGAGCGCCCAAGACGATCTCTCAAGTTTCATTTAGTGACATTTTAATAAAAGAGAAGATGCTCAGATACTCACTTGCAGAACTGCTCTCCATTTGGTCTCAGCATGCACTTTCCTCCGTGTTGGCATAGCAGTGTACATGACGATTGTCCTGCATTTCGGGGGAGAGAAAAGAGAGAGAAAAAGATCACGTCAGCGAAATAGCACATCTCAAGTGAAGGTGGTTGGTGATTATTGCTCAATTATTGTTGCAATTGCATTTAATTGGTCGATGCACGAAATGATCTTGGATTTCAATCAAGCGCCCAAGACTTTTCGACGGGAGGCAGGCAGAGAGAGAGAGAGAAAAGGCGCAGACTCATGGAATTCTTAAACAATTAAATCAGTCATCCACTAGCATTTGTGTGTGTTGATCAAGAAATCAGTGGCCATTTCTGGAAGACTTTCCAGTGGCAACAGCAGCAATACTTGCTTCTGTGTTGCTGTCGTCAATCGTTCTCTCTCTCGCCATTCCTCCTTTACAGTCTTTACCCCATCATCCATTCCCTCTTCTGCACCTCTTTCTGGGCCTCCGCACCTCCTCTCTCTCTCTCTTTTTCTTCAGACCTTCCATCACACCGTCGACATTCAGCGTTGTAAATAAAAGCAAGACAAACACTGTATGGGCACAGTGCTTGATTTAAAATGAAATACACAAGTCGCCTCTTCTAGCTGCCAACCCAGAGTCAAGACAACACTCTTTTTCCCGAGAGATGCTGGAAGAAGAACTCAACAAATCTTCGTCCACCGAACCTCTCTTCTTTGGGAACCGGTTCCCTTCCACAATCATCACCACACCGTCATCGTCATCGCCCGATTGTGAATTCTCTTGCATTCTCTCCCCATGGCTCCCCATTCGCAGCACCTCCAACACAGACGCCAAATTATGTGGGCACACAACACCGATTCATAATAATCATGTTTTATTGTTATCATTCGCCGTGTATTGAGTTGGTGGCCGCGAGGTGCTCGTGCACAGGCCATAAGAATATATGTATTCATCGCTGAGAAGGTGAAACTTATTGGGTTGCTGCATAAATTCCATCACAGTTTCTCCCTTTTGGTATAATAAGACCAAGTTTCCTTAATAGCATCAATAATTACCACATTCAATCACACAAATCATCAAAATCATCAATTAAGAGGGAGTCGCAGGGTGTCTAAGTGCGAAAAAGAAGCCCAGAATTTGTGCGATGACCCGATATATTGGGGCGACGGGGTCTTTCCCAAGTCTCTCCTCACCATCCAGGTACAATAAAACCACAGGCACAAGAGCCAAACCACGGCTCTCTGGCGTTTTTCCCTTATGTGCCTCGCTTTTTTCCATCTCCCAAGCATGGCTGGTGAATTACAATCACTAACTCAATCCACTCCCAGGCAAGAGAGTCAATCAACCAGAGCCGCATGAGAGAAAAATCCAAATGCTCAGGTATCCAACAATGGAGCGCCCAGGAATATTGCTTTTAAATGCAAACACACACAAAATGCCATTAATATCGGAGAATGGCAGAGGAGAGATATATATTCTATAGGTTGGGAGAGGAAAGTCAGTTGTACACAAAAAAAAGATGAGGAAATTTTTGTGATGTTCAATTGATCGTCTCTCTAACATTATTCTCATTTCACATATAGAAAATATTCCCGCCAAATGGACAAAGCGACACACAATGTAATTTAATTAAAACCCTTTCCTCCCCGCCCGCCAATCTCCACCTCCTCTTCTCACATGCATTCAAAGATCTACACTTCATGCTCTCGATGGAATTCTCAATGAAATAATACAAGAGCCACATCATCTCTGACCCTAAGCAATTGCTACAATTTAATTTATCCTTATTATTTTCAATCGACATCACTCTCTCGGCAAATGCAACACGATCTCCAACATGTCGAGCACATGGACTCATGCATTCACATCTGCAGACGTACAATGAGACACACAGGTAGATGAGATGGCACAAGGGACGCCCAATCTTTGGGAATGCCTGCTATGAAATGCGAAAAATCCATAGGATTCTCGAACATCGAAATTGACAAAGAAACACACATTTTATATTCAAATAAATACTTTCAGATGAAGAGCACGTCTGGAATTTGCTTTTGACTTTAGATTAGGGAATATTGTTTGTGTAAATATTTTGATTATAAAAGCGCGTTTGTGCACAATTACGCCAAAATCACTTTGTGTTCTCATTTTCCTTAAGCTCCAAAGTCTAATCAGGCGCAGAGATGCACTTAAGCGGCAACAAGGACAATGCGGGTAATCATGGTCACGCAATAAATCTCCAGAGGACTTTTGTTGAGGGAGGCTGACTCGTGAGAAACCCTTGAACCGAATTCACAGTCCGAAGAAGCGGGCTAACGGCCAAAATGCACATGCAGTATTTTTGCTCCTCAAAAGGTGCCTCGCAGCGCATGACCCTGAACCTAATTGATTAAGTGGTGATCTCGCAGCGGAACAATAGGCCGGGGGCATGAGAGAAGGAGCCGGAGAGCGAGAGAGAGGGGAAAAATTTCAAGTGAAATGCTCATATACCTCACAGGAGGCGCACACACACGGTTCCTCCTACGTGGAAAATCACTGTCCACTCGCGCGAAGGCAGGACGCAAAGCAGAGCCGAAGAAACATGGCGAAACATAAAACGGGTCTCTTTGCCAATTTGGTGGAAAGGCGGACAAGCGAGCATTTACATAAATGTAGATTAACGGACTTAATATGCATCATCCGGCTGTTATAATTCATCTCCAGCAGCTGCCTCATGCCGAATTCAGGAAGCAATCTATTGACTCTCGGGGATTCACTTGGGCTCGCTTCGCCCAGCATCGCCCAGCCATGAGGCCACACTGTCTCCATATTTATTCCACAACACTCCTCCTAAAAGCCACCCTGGCACGCCGAGCACACCATCGCGATTTGCAACCTGTGGCATTTCCACCGGTGTCCCAACCTATGCAAATTATCGAGTGCATATGGAATTTATCTATGGCCAGAACACCCAACAGAGACCCTTTTATCCTCCACGACATCGAGTCCACCGCAGAGAGAGAGACGACAAAGAGACACTCATTGGGCTCATGTGACGAATTCTTTTCACATGCTGCCACAATTGGTGCAAGTGTTGATGATTTAGTCACTGGTGGAGCGCAAAACGAAGAGAAAAAGCAACACAACGAAGATGGAGATAAAAACGAGCAAGAGACAGTTACAGGCCTCAAGCATCAAGATCTCAATTTCACTCTGTCTTGCTCAATAATTACATTAATTGCAGGGTGAGCCAGTAATTCGCTGAATCTTCGCTTTTAGACTTTGGATACATGCCACAGGAATTTCGATTAGTTGAATTGATTTCGTGACATGGGGATTCCAAGAGAGCAAACACTACCCATATGCATATTGAAACGGAGACAAGGTTCTCATTCACGAAAAGCGAATAATTGGTCAAGGCAAAAAAGTGGACAAAATACTCTCCTGACTTCCTCTCAGATGCCCTCAATCATATCATTTTAGCAGTCATCAACGACCATGAGAGTGGCAATTTTTAATTCTCCGTGCAGCGAAATCACAGTGCACTTTTTTCCTCAAGAATCACTGCTAAAAGCAATATCCTGTCTTGACAAAATTCGGCCTTGTGAAACTCTCTGCCCATCTGTTTGGGAAAGCGAGTCTCAGGGAGATTTGCATACACTCTTCTTGGAGACAAACTGTGCGTCTTCAATTGGACTGAAATTGCCCATAATTTCAGCAATACGTCTGATTTCTTTGCGATATGATTACAAAGATTTTTGCAGGTCTTTTAAGGCAATATTTTGCTCTACATCGTGAATTGGATGTTTTATTGTCTTCACAGAGTGAAATGATGTGAAAGAATGAATTTTTAAAGCCAATGGATTATAGTGTTTAGTGTTGTTTTACGCAGACTGCAAAAAAACAACGATCTATTTTCAGGAAGAGTTAAATTTCGAGCCAAGACTCGAATTGGACACCTTACAAGGATAAAATACGCAACGCAATAGTGATTGTCACAGTGTTTCAAAACAAATCAACTATACTTTATTCCAAAGTAATTGATGACTTTTCATCGTGAACAAAACTGTATCAATGTCAATTGTACGGTGACCAACAGTTTTATAAGAGACCGAAATGATATTTAGGGTGCTGCTGAGGGGCAAAAAGTCGCCACATTCATCATTGCCTATCTGGTTTCTCTATTGAATTGAATGTTAAATTTACGAGCGTTGAATGGATTTTCAGTGAAAACTATTGTCCACAGTAACCTCCAGTCTGTTTCAGCTTGATTTGTCCACCCTGTGTGTCAATGGCAGCGGCAACAAATTAATGAAATATTCACATTCGTTTTTGTGCCATTTGCATTTTTCTTCAAGTGCTGCGCTACACACATATTTCTTGCAGAACTCTTTCCATTCCAAATGGTTTGGAGCGAATGGCGCGCAAAAACGCGCAGAAAAAGATGCGAAAAGAAAGCCCACAGAATAATTCCATCGTGCTGTTCATTTGGATAATCGAGTTTTTGGGTATATATAATTGAATTTGACCGAAGCATTTCAAAAGGAATTTTTTTCCCCAACAGTTCCTTTGTCACTGAAAAAGTATCTAACATCCACTGTTGTATCTTTTTTTCCTCTCGCGTTGAAGAGATGAACTAGAGTAGAAATTGTAAACATTCTCAAGATTCAACTTGGGCCAGAAGGCACCCCATTAAAATTTTTTCCTGTTTGTCAAGACATTGAGCGCCGAGAGAAGACTCTAGCAGAACATTGACTGGGCCAATGGATGTGAGTTTTATGAACTCATATGCCTGGCTTTCCATTCGACACTCTTCTGAATAAATAAATATGAGCAGCATATTAAAATAATGTGTCCCAAGCGATGGCATATACATGGTATTTTTTTTACCACCATTCGCCCAATGAATTCTTTCCCACACTGAAAAGCCATTTCCCAAACATATCGCACACACATTTGGCTCTTCGACTTTTTACTCCCCTTCAGCATCGCAATTGATCTTTTGGGGAGCGGAAAAAAATGTTTGTTAAATTTTTATGTGACTCGTGTAATTAATCATAGCGATATTTATTTCGCAATGACTTCAAGTGGATAGTCAGTGAGAAATGCTATAAATCATCACACTGGAGATCAGGCATATTGACTATGTTAAGCATTTGTTAGATTTTCATGGACCTCGCCTGTCACGGTGTTGGTGCTGTTGTTGTACACCTCGTCAAGAACAAGAGGAGGAAAGAATGTTAACCAATAAAATTTGAACCGCGTCGACAAATGGCAAAACTAGCAAAATATGTATGCATTTTCTTATCGCGGTTTAATGTTTCCGCTCAAATAGCATGAATTCTGCTATTTAACCAGCACGGGTCTTCATCTTTTCTCACCAGACACACCAGCAACTTCCTCTCCTTGTCCCTGAAACACCCAAACTCTCTGCATCTCCCTCGCACACGCATCAACAAAGCCACATCGATATCATGGAAGAGAATCACATCCACTCTCTGCCTCCTCCCCATCGGAAAGACAAACACACACGCTCGAGATTACATTTGGCAAAAGTCTAACGTCTCTCCCCGGCTTCCCAAAATCCCCAATGTCTTCCATCGGATCTTGTAATTTTTCGTGAAATACCCAAAGCAAACAATTTGAATAAATTTATATTATATGGTTTTCTGCTTTAGGGACAAGACAATTGATAGCGATCGTTCCACTTTTTCAAATTCCCACTCGTGGCTAATAAATAATGGCCAAAGAGATCAAAAATGTATGTAAATAGCCACTTAATTGCGCACACAGATTCAATGAATCTCAATTAAGGCTTCTTTGACTTGTGATTTTCATTTTGCCACTGGTCACGTCACGTCTGCCAGTTCAATTAATTGCCCATCTTTTGACCAAAGACGCTCCCAATCAATTTCACTGTGCCCCCAAACGGCTACGTAAGCCGCCACAATTCAGAAACCAGATAAATGATTCCTAAATTCAAGAATACAGCAAAAATCATCGAGACTCGATCGAGTATGGCGAAAAAGCATCTCAGAGCATCATTTCTAGAGAAAAATTCCCGTACTGCCTTCAGCTCATGGCCAGGAAGTCGCTGTTCTTGTAATGAAACACCAATTTGAAATGAAACGGGCATGACTTATCCCCTAACCTGGCTTGCTCATAAGTTGCCATATCAGTCAATTGACCGTTGCTTTACATTATTCTGCAAAGGTGAATATTACCCTTAGGTGAAACATGAATTCACGACTCTTTCTGCTGGAGAGAGAGAGAGAGAGAAAAAAATGAGTACAGAAGGTAACTTCAACTGGCGGTTGCTTAGTGCATCCACCAGAACGGAGAGTTCCCTCGCCGTTACCGTCTCTCCCTCATTTGATCGTCCCTTCGCATGTGGAATTCAGGGGTTAAATCGCACTCCTGCTGATGTGCCCTATGAAAACTTATGTTGCATTTTAAACATGGCGGCGCGGAGACACTTTTTGGCGCCCAAATTTTCCACCGCTCTCGCACGGATGGAAAAGAACAGGGCAGATCTTGCAGATGTCTGTGTGGCAAATGGTGAAACGTGGACGGGAATGTGATAAAACATAACATGAAACAAGCAATTGATTTCGATGATAAAGAGAGATGAAGAAAAAGTCCGATCTCGCGCGGAGTTTCATGAAATGAAAATGGGAAGAAATCTTTGCCATAATGACCGTTTTTACACTCCCTCGCGGGCATGTGCCGAGTCTTTCATTATGCTCAAGATATTGAGAACTACAAAACCAGAATAGTGGAGAGGAATAATTGGGAGACAACGATGGAGATATCTCTTTCGCACCACACAGTAAATAAAGCGTCTCAATGTGGAGGAATATATGCCATTGAAATTATGAGAATCTTTCACGTTGTTCCCACCAAACAAAAATTATTTATTTTCCTCTTTTCTCCTTCCACCATCACCATCTTGGGCCTCTCTTTTTTCTCATACTGTACATACTCTGGGATGGGTGGAAGGAAGGCAACCAGAGAGAGAACCTCTCAATCCAAATTGAACAGTGTGATGTAAAAATGTGAGAGCAATACTGGCAGAAGAAGAAGAAGTAAAAAAAAAGCTACCATTGCAGGAGGCTAAAACACTCCGCGGCACGCTTGATCTCATCGTAATGGCATTTGATGGGGTCAATTCGATCTGTAACGATACGGGAATTCAATTTTGTCTCTATCTCAAGTGACTCTGCACACAATCTTCAACTCTGAGACGATTCCCGAACAGATTAGCTGAAAGTAGTCATACAAAATCAACAACAACATCCAGTGATAACCCAAAATGACTCTCATCTCGAATAGCAAACAATTCTGGGAAGTATACGTTGCATTTAATAGAAATCCTAAGTACATGTTGCGCAAAATTACTTGTCCCAGCATTTACATTTTCTCAGATAGAAGGTTAAAGGTCGCCACACAGAACCATTACTCACTATTGAATGCTTTCACATGTGTAAATGGAGTACCGACACTTTGGGAATGATTCTGCAAACTAGCTCATGTAAAGGTAGAGAAAAGGCTTTGGGTCAAGCGGACCAAATATTTGATATGCCACACTGTCTAACCTCTCATTTCGCCTATGAGAGACATGAGATCAAGCGCTTGTCGCTTTGCTAGTCAATCAACTGCGGCTGCTTTTCTTCAATATTAGAGTCACTTGCAATGGCGGAATGTTGAGAAGTTGAGACGGTGTAAAAGTGTCAATGCTCGTATTTGAGGCTTTTCTCCTCCGAATCAAACGAGTCTGGCGTGAATGGTCGAAAATAGGAAAATGATTATACACTGTACGCGCCTCCTGAAAGGTGCCAATCTGCACGATGGATTTAAAATTGCCCCTCAACAGGCGGATGAGATGATAAACCGACAAATCAAAAATCAATTGACTACCGCGCTGATCACGTCCGGCGTCGGTGCGAGATTGAGCGATCGGGTGAGAAGGGGCCTTAATCTAAATTTCAATGATTCACCGGGCTTTTAGTGTAAGAGATTTTTTGCCGTGGTCAACAACTCTTCTGTACACGACATTGTTGAAAGATGATTTGTCGATTTACTTAATTTGTTAAACCCAGTAGATTTTATATTGGGATTTTTCAAAGAAATATACCCAATATTTGCCACACAAACAATTACTGATCAAATACTTTTAGATATGCTTTTAGATGCCTTTTTTCTCTATCTCTCAATTTCCCAATATTTATGATCTGAGGAGCATCTTAGGCCAGACTCCAGTGGCAATTCTCTTCACAGCCATAGAGATCACTCAACAATGGCGGACGTGTGCAATATATGAAATTAATTCAATGATAATAAGACGATACTAAAATAATTAATTTACACTCTTGTCTCAAGCATGTACACTTTGTATGGCTGGATTTTTTCTTCATCATCTCACATTGCAAGAAATACACAAAACAAAAGAAATTATGGTGTGGTAAGCAAAAAAGCGCACGTTTCTCTTTCCCATTGCACAACTCGTGCTTGTGAATTTTCGAGCAAAAATCATTTTCATCGCATAAAAAACCGTATGAATAATCATTTCTCATCCTCTGCCCATTACATATTATTGCAAATCTGCAAAGGGACACATTTTTCCACACAAAAATGCACTCTCTTCTGCGCCTCTTTGCGATGTGTCAACTCAACAGAGGTCCGCCATGATGATCCTCTGTGTCTCTTGGCGTCTCCCTCTCACCTCATGGCCGACGGTATGTCGCACTCGCTCCCTCTCGCGACATTTCGAGGGGTCTTGTCGGTGGAAAAGGAGCTCGACACGCACACACTGTCGCACGCCATTCCCTGCTTTTCTGCATCCCAACACGACCTCTGGCTGTGTTAGACTTGCACACCTGCTCTCGTTTTGCTGTGTGAAGGCTTTTCTTTCTTCCCATTCGAGCGCACACAGGCGCACAGGAAAGTAAAGCGAGCACGACCACTTCGCGGAGATCTCGGTCCAAAAGAAGTGAGAGAGAATCTCCTGTGATTGAAGCGCTGTTGCCGCACTTTTCGCCCGATCCCCGTTTTTCCACTTTCCGCCGCCATTCAAATCGCTTTCCCGCTACACACCCACATTTTTCACCCCCACGGCCACCCCTGGCGTCCCCCATGCACCCCAGTGACGCCCATTGGCAGGGAAAAGGCCCAGAAAATCACAGAAAAGCTACTCAAGACAAAGTGACCAACTGGTCTTGGCGAGTCTCACACACAGCGCAACAGCACTTCGCCTCACACAAATTCTTACCTTCTGTCCATTGAAAACATCCAAGAAAGATCGCTGCAGCCAATAGAATATTAATCCAATTGTAATCCCTTTTCGGTGATGTGCCACAATAGAATTTCCTACTAATTGTTGATATTTTAAACCACATTTTATCTCGCTTTGCATCACATTTAGCACACATGCAATTTTCTTTTAAAAAAGACGTTACAAAAGAGGAGAGAAAAGGGAGGCGGAGATTTAGGGGATCAATCACATTTGGCAACACACGCGACAGCAAAACAATTTGAATCAATTAAAACATAACTAAGACACTGTCACCATATTAGTCCATCTGTTATCGTCCACTTTTCGATGCGACTCCCATAACGGTTCTCACACCTTTTTATCAACTGATTTTCTCAACACAAAACACCCAATTTCAAGCCCGATGCAACGCGGCGCATGCGTTCACGATCGCGTCTCAATTCACTCTGACGATGCGAGCACCTCGAGCGCGCTCTGCACAGTGTTTTTCGGCCATCGCGCAGAGACATCTGGCGACGGATCACTGGTCGTGGATTGCCCGCACTCGCAATAGCGCATTTTCGCACCTCGCCCACTTCTGCATTACCGACTGTTCTGCACTTCCGATTCGAAGAGTCTTCCGGTGTCTCGGGTAATAACGCCCAAAAGTTGAATCTTCGGCTTCAACCATGCATAAGAGATGGATTTTGAAGGAGAATAGTTGATGCACTTTTCTACTCATCTTTCGTGGATGATAATTTCCCGAAAACTATGGAGAGAGCTTTTTGAATCTTAAGTAAATTCCCATGAACCCATCAGCTTTACACTCTTCTTGTAAAATTTGGATATCGCTTTTAACTCACTACGATTCATTAATACACGTGTTATAAGGAAGTTGAGGTATTTTCATTGGAAGTAGTTGATTTCCTTCAAAACTTCTGTGACGAATGTTTCACTTGCACATCGTGATATTTCTGTATACAAATTTCTCACAGCTCTCAAAGGCACAAGTCACAAAGTTGAACTTTATAGTCATTTGTTGCAGCTGGGACATACACCTGCCCATTTAGGGTTTTGGCGGTTAGTCAATTCCGTTGAGGTGTAAATTAGCTATAAATAAGTATAGTCAATATTTATCACTTTCCCCTTCAATTTGGTATCTCCAGGACCATCGATGAGCATTCACTTGTGGGCATAATATTGATTAAGCACTCGCAATATTGGGCGAAATACTCACGTTTCGGATCATGTGTACCCAAAATGAATGGGTTTGTATGCTTGATTAAATGCCTTTTTATCAACTAATCAAACAATTATGTTTGTGGGTGTATCGCCCAGCCCATCAATCACCACATCGTCTCATCTTCACGAGGGTCGACGGCGCTGTTCACGAGCGGCCTAGGGGAGCCGCGCGGCGGTGGGTGGTAATAAAAGTGCAATAAAGCAAAATACGCGCCAAGTGAGACGACATACATAGCCCTTGCCCGGAGCGCGCCCCGGCCCAATCGCCAAATTGCCCCTTCTGGAGGCGGCTTCCCACTCATCTGGCAAACACCCCGCTGGAGATTGCGCCAGAACCGGCTGTAATTTTCAATGAATATTGTGTGTATGAATATTTATTAGAGTGGCATGCAAATTATCCAGCGGCAGGGTGGGAGGGCCCATTAAAAAGCGAAGCGTGGAGGAGGGCTTGACAATCAAATTTGCTGCTGTTTGCCGCCAAGGAGAGCGACCCAACATGCACATGGAAAATTTTGTTGTCACTTGGTGGAAAAATTACATGGAAATTCCTTGCACTACATTTGGCAGCCCTCGCCGAGGGGTTCAACGACACAGCCGAGGGTTACGCATTCTGACCACTTTGCACAGGGTGACTCATCCCTCCGTCGCTTGGTATTTAGGGCAGGACAATTGGGGATTAGGGTCTATAAAATTGATAAATCTCCCTCTGTGCAACAAAAAACACCCCCAACCCTTCGGCATGATGAAGTTCATGCGGTCATTTCGCGTACTATGCAATGAACCATTACTTAAGATTAGGATCATTAAAGCAATCTCATAGCGCAGAGCTGTTTTTGGGGATCTTGCCAAAAAGACACTTATTAAGGAGGATGAATTTTAATAAAAGTCTTATTTTATCAATTTTCAAATACACAATTTACACCCTTATTTTGCAAATATCTTTGTATTTCTGAAATGTACTTGCAATGTTTGTTTCATTTCTCAATTTTACCTGCGATGACTAACAAAACACAACATCAAAGTCAAACTATTTAAGTTATTATCATCCTTATGCAGATTCCAGCAATTCCAGGTAATAAACAACACAAACAAAGAGACATTAGAGAGGGATACTGTAGCTACAATCCTTCTCTATGTTTGCATTTAACTATTATTGCCATAAGGCTACAGCATAAAGTTTCGTCACAATCTTCGACAGACCTTTGCCTGCTGTGGAACTCACAAAACTCACCCTCACCGCAAGTTTGTCTGTTGTTCACTCTTCAGTGGTCACCCTGCTTCTTGAGATTCTCTTGTCAAATTAACGAATAAATATTGTCGGAATTGCATCCAATTTACGACTCTCGATGGCTCCTTGTGCGAACGACCCTCCCACCAGGTTTGCTGCGCCCCTTCGCAACTGCCGAGACTGTGGCGTAACAATTGCAAGCAACAATCTTCAGCTCCCCACCCATTGGCACGTTATCGCCGAACGCCATCTAGGCGGCACAACTTGGGCGACCCCTTTCGAAATTCGCCCACAAACTACCCCCGACCCCTGGGCGCAAATTTTATTCGCCGGAGCTGAATAGTCGCTCCACTGACAACATAGAGGGGTGCGTCCTGTGCGTTCGCCCCTCGGCATGCTGGGCAAAAGTGCCCATGTGTCCGAGTGAGGCAATAAAAGTGCAGAAAGAAATCGCTTCATCGAGCGCGCGCCCTTGTCTGTGGACTTTATGCCATTTTCCCAAAAGGATTTTCTCTACATCATTCTCAGATGAAGACGTCTTTTCACCTCCTCGTTGTTTGTCCATTCTCAATCTCAATGGATTTGTTTTGCACGTGCTAATTGACTAGTAAAGTTTGCTGAGCAAAGTTTACACTCACTGGGGCGGATGGGTAGCATTTTAATTTGCTACAAATTCTTGGGTAAATAAATGTGATTTTATGGCCAGCGCCATATACGATAAATTACAATTTATACTCGTATTTGCTATTAGGACGTCATATCGGGAGCCAGTGTTATGGGCGCTGCCGGGGGTGGAGTGGCTTTTAAGAGAAGGGGATTGTCAGTAATGAGGATTAATATTTAGTGGCAACAATTATTTTCACTCTATTTGCATAATTCTTGGTGGATTTATTGGAAAGTGCACTACACTATTAGAGTGGAGTAGGTTTTCACGGCAAGTGCATTGGCCAAGTGTTGAACGTTGAACTCTTCGGGGAGTTGTCTAGGTCTAGAGAGAAATGTGGCAAATATAGGGGAAAAACTATGGACAAGCTTCGAATTAGTCTTGCAAGCGTCAAATTAAGGGTTCAAGAGTCGCAAGCGCCTGCAAGAGAGCCCCAAACTTCACCCTCAGTGGATGTATTCTTGGTGAAAAATCAGGGATGGCTCGAACCATCCTCTTTCTGCTTGGAGTGAAAGATGAGCGTACTGTGTGTGGTATTCTCAAGGGGAAAATAATGGAAGAATGTGTACAGCATACAAATGTAACCGCAGGACAAGAAAAGTCGGGGAAAATGTAGGGAAAAGTGGTGCTCCGGCGTGAGGGAATGGTGTGACAATGCATGATTCTACAAGAATTTCATGCAACGACGAAATCTGTTGGATCTCTTATCGGGGAAAATATTGAAATTTGTGCATAAACTGCTCCCTGGGATCGCCCGAGAGTAATGGGCGACACTGATCTGGCCGTGACCTGTGGCACAAGCTGTGGCATATTCTCACATGTGCACTCAACATGTTGGAGCCATTCTGGCATATGGCTGTGCTTCGGAATATTTTGTCAATTTTGGGCGGGTGAGGCAATTAATTAGATTTTCCCAAATATCTCTCTAGATAAATTCCCTGTCCGCTTTTTTTCCCCACTCACTTTGGCCCATGAGCGTGAGTCATTGGTAAATATAGCGCCATGACCCGGTGACCGTTGAGGGATTGACGGTGTGGAAAGGTTTTGTGGCGTCGGGACGAAAAAGCATGGCGTTGACGGGGTGGGAAGGGTGCGGAGCAATATTTTCGAGTCCACCAGCAAATTTTCAATAGCTCCTAATTCCTCTGGTGCTATGTGAAGGGAATTATGATAAATTCCATACAATTTCTCATGCAAGTTGTACCGGGAGAAATTGTGAAAAGCATTTTGAATGGTGGAACGTTTAATCACTCCCTGGTGAATAATGTGGTAAATACACAGACAACCACGGAGAGACATCTCGTCCTAATGATGATAAGCGTTTTGGGGAATCTTCGCCGAACTTCCGTCTTTCGTCTTCTTCAGATGCAAAAACACACTGTGAGCATTTGCCTGCCCAGCACGCCACTGCGGCGGACATACGCTGCTCTCGCTCGACAGCCCAGGCGGTTGACTCTTTCCAGAGCGAGACGGAGAGACTGTTTGTCCGCTGTGTTCCTTCACAGAAATTATTTATTGCTCCTGATTGAATTAATTTTCTCCTGCCGCGAAATTCGAGACAATTTGCTTGGGAGGATTTTTTCCGACACAGCGTAGGCATGCACCCTCTGACTTGAGAATTGACAAATTTTCCCGGAATTCCCGAGTGGGTGTCGCTCTCTCGCTCCCACTCGCGCAGTGTGTCAGTCATTGAGTATATCAGTTGAAGTTTAATTAAACACTGTTATCGTGTGTTTGTTTGAATGAGACGCGATGCAAGTATCGATAAATAGTTTTGGGGAGAAAATTACTTTTCTCGTCCATTGTCGCCTTATCTGTGAAAGCCGAAAAAAACACACACGACGCGATATGCGGACAAAAAACACCCAACATCGGAGATGGACGTCGCGGGCAAAGTGCCGGGAAAATGCAATTGATAGTTTTAGGTTTAGAGACACTTGGGGCTGAGGAGATATTTTCGAGTTAATTTAACGATGGAGATTCATGGCGAATAAAGAAGTCTCTTGAGTCATCTTGGTGAAATTTTACGATGCACAGGAGGAGAATATAAAAACAAGAACTTCCAGTTTTCTGGATGGCAAGCGAGACAGGTATATAGAGGCCAATGCTGGCGGAGTAATTTTGAATTATTAACGCGAACTGATAAAAGCCTGAGCACAAGTTTGATTTAATTCAATGAGAGCCTCCTGGGAAAAGCACGAATTTCTTATTTATCAGGTAAATTAATAGGATGGACTTTTGTGCGGGAGGGAAGTTCACGGATTTTCCCGCTGCGAGCACGAGCGAGACGACGGGCGAGTGCAGTCTCGCTCGCACCCGCACGCCTTCTGCTCGGGTACGCACTTCGGTATGTGGCTGAACTGAGGCATGCCTTGGCTCTCAATGGGACGTCTGCCGAGTCAGTTGTCTTGCGACTCTCGTGGTGGGTGTTTGTCGCTCCCGAAGTGGGATAGCCTTTGACCTCTGCCGCGCGATTCTCCAGAGTTCAAGTGTGACTTGTGACAGAGAAACTCTACCTTCGCGCTCCCGAACGAATCAATTAGCGCCAATGAGAACAGTGAGTTTTCCCGTGCTGAAGCGATACATATGATATGAAATTGTGCTGAGATCAGACTCCGGACGCTCTGTGACTGAGGATTCTCAATTGAAGAACAACAATTCCAATAATTTATTTTATTGCTCTATGCACGTTCATGTGATGATTTAACGGTACATTTCTTGTGTACAATCTTGTGATGTTCTCTTGTTAATCGCTTCGCTCACTTGGGCAAAAAGACACTCTGCTCGTGCAATTTCGTTTGGAAATTTCCTCATCATCTCGCCGTGTGCTCGTGTGCTTCTCCAAATTGGCCAAGATCAGTCGTCTTCGGGTGTCTTCGAGTGGTTGAGCAGCAGCAAAAAACAGCCACCCTGCAGGATAAGGTCAGATGTCTTTTTCGGTAACTTACACACAACATGAGTTCCAGAAATTCTTACTTAACATACCACCACGACTCCATCCGTATCTCTTATGTACAAGTCCTCATCTTTCGGGGGTAACTTCGCCGAGGAGAGGGGTGCGGAGGAGCGGGGCTCTTCTGAAGGAAGCGGCATTTGGAGAAGAACTACCTGCTCACTCGACACCCTCGCTCCGTGAAGGGAAACGCGGGCACAATAGCAGAAACCCCTCGTATTGTTGTTCATCCTCTCTGCCAGAGAGGAGGTATTTTCTGCCATGGGTGCATCCTCCCGATCCTTGCGGGAAAAATCCCTGAACCCAAGGTGTTTGTGTGAAATGAAAGAGAGCGCCTGAAGAGATGTGTTTATGCGTGCAATTGTAAAAGAGGCACAATGATAATATTTATATTAAGTTGTCTCTCCTCGGGTCTGCTTTTCGCATTGAAAATGTGTCAAAGTGTGCCAAAAGAGGGCCTTCGAATGCGCCCAGCTGAACTCTTTCACTTTGCTCACCAGTGTCACAAAGAAAATCCGAGCCCAGAGTCAATGTTAGCACCTGAAGGTACACATTTGGTCAATTCAATTAGAATCACCGTGTTTATTCCGCGCTCCACCCAGTGAATGTGATAAGTGAGATTGTGCTCATGCGGCTCTTTCTCACTCCACATTTCATGAAAGTTCAATTACTGGCGTTATTAGAATGGAGCGGAGAGCATCTTCTCACGTTTCCCGATCAAGTGCCAAGTAGATCATCGCGGCTGTGGTCAGGTCCGTGAAGAGGGATCCTTGAGCGGAATAAATGAAATATGAAAAGAGAAAAATCTCCTACATATGTGCACTTTATTACTTTGGCTCATAGACGTTAAGTCAGAATCACGATTTCTGTATTAGGAATATTTCTTGAGATGTGTATCGGGACTCGGTGTTTCTACGCCAACATCTATCAGCATGAATTCTCCCAGAGTGCCTTGGCCGGTTCTTTTACATGTGAAAGAATTCACGCTTTTGCGAAAAAGGATAGAAATCTAAGGCTCTTGAGAAATTATATTACTTTTCACGATTCCAATGGAGTGCGCGCACCGAGGGAATCTCCTTAATTACTCTCAGATGATACTTATAGACAAATTCACCATTAGTGGAATCAATTGTGTGAATGGCGAAGCATCTCTTCCTAATCGACAGGGATATTCGCAACGTATTTATCACTGGAAGCGGATGTAAATTGTGCGGAACTGACGCGGGCCCAATGAAGGATGAATGTCTTGTAATTGCTGTACAATTGACCCAAAGTGAAATTAAGATGCTCCGCACTCGCCTTTCTTCATGAAACTCTTGAAAACTCCTCACAATGGTCGAGTTGCTAAGAAGCCACTCTCTTTTCGCATTTTGTGAACCTTTTCTCAGTGCGGTGCCAAAATTTCCTGCACTGCGAGAAAAATCAATATTGACGGAAATCTTAAAAGGAGTTAAATCAACCAACTTGTGGCTCAGAGTGTTTTCTTTGTCAACACGATTTCCTGTCTTTGAGACTATGATGCGCGCCCTCAAACTATTCCATGGTTTAAATTAATCCTGCGAGATATTTATTTTGAATATTGATTATCCTTTGTAGAGATACAAGTAAAACACACTTGAAGGGAGAGCAATATCTATTCTGCGGTTGTAAATCATAAACATAATGTTACAGTGAAAATGTGAATAGAGTTCAAGGCGAGGTTTTCCAGGCTAGAAGTGAGACAGAGAGGGAGACAGTGGAGAATATTGCTGCAATTGTAGTCAATAGAGGAGAAAGAAAATTGGGGTATAAACATTCCGGTGGGGTGTCCTTATGATTCCCCTGTCTGATAAAGACGACAGTATTCGAGAGGTTGATGGCCGTAAAAGTGTATTCTAGTGAAAAAAATTGTATCTTGTCGTGCTAAAGTACATGAAATCCCTTGCATGAATTTTTCTTGTCATTTTCTGGGTTGAAAAGAATTACAAGAGCAAAATGTGATTGTAAATTTCTCTCAGTGCATCACTTTCTCAGAACTTCTCAGGCCAAATCTGTTGATTCTTCGGCTTAGTGCCGAACATCTTCATCCGAAAACTTGCAGGCTTTGCGGAACAATGGAGTGAATTTTGGTCTCTCTCAGTTTTTATTACTTTTACCCCCAAAATATCCCCTTTTGTTTAGCCATATCGCGCAATGCTCAGTAAATATTTTCCCTTTTGGAATGCCATGTGAAAGATGAATATATGCTAACACATGAGAATATTATTATGGATCTTGTGAGTCTCTCGAGGAAGTTTTTTCTCCTCTCGTCTTACGCAATGGTGATTTTTTTTTCTAGAGCAATGTGCTAAATTTTCAACCGGCATAAGTACCACTGGGATGTCTTTCATTCTGGCTCAAAGTTTATTTCTGTGTTCCGTATGTTTGGAATTTGCCCGCATTCGGTGAGTGTCAGAATAAAGGGCTCGTCATTTTTGTGCCTCTGAAGCACAAATATGATTGAAAACGTTCGACAGGATTCTGTCTCAGCACAAATACTTCTCACTTTGATTAAGAAGAAAGAGTGTTCGTGGATTGTTTCCACAGAAACTGCTCTCTCACTTTCTCTCTCTGGGCTGATATTCTGGGGCCATCGCCATTCGGGCCTCAATTTCCTGTAGCAACTCAGGCATGTGAATGCCTAATGTCTCGGGCGCAATGTTCCGAAGTGCTGTCTCCCGGCACTAAACAGTTTTGGGCAGAAATTCTGGGTGTTCTGGCAAGGAATACTTCCGTCATCAGTGTTTTAGGTGTCTTTTGTTCTTTTTTAATTAAATTCAGCTCGCTCCTTGGGCACATTAATGCAGAAAGTTGGTTGCTTGTGCAAAGTTTCTTTGTTTTGTTAGCACAAGCAGCTCGGCATTTCAATCTCTCGCTCACATTTTTGCCATCAAAAAATATGCTCAGGGTTTTTGGTGGTTTTCCAGCCGAAAAAGGAGGGAAAACAGTGGCTGATTTTCTTCTGGGACCCACTCTGTGCACAAATAGGAGCTCTGCTTGTGTGGTTTAGAATAACAAAATTACTTTCATCTCTGTGTTTGTGTTATTCTTGGACATATTTTCCACCATAGAATTTTCGGGGAGGAAACTCAAGGTATTTCCAGGTGTGCTGCTCCACTCACGGACCCGTAACATTACACCCGAGCGTGGTGAGTGCGAGTGAGGAAAAAAGTATAATATTATTTTCCCCAGATAGAATTATAAAGGGCGACCACACGAAAATGATAGTGTAGTTAATGGGGAAAATAATAAGAATAATAATCGGTATAATGTTGCTCGACCCGGCGGACACGAGGAGTGTTTTCTTGGTACACCTCCTCGGAAAAAGAGTCAGGGCAAAAATTGCCGAGTCCAGTGACTCGACCATTAAATCTGTGTTTTATTGTTTGCATAGCTAAACACCAATTAAAATGATATTATTGTCACAAGTAATCGCTACGAATCATGAGCAACACTCATTACTAAATATATGTTATTACTATTAGCATTAAACATGGTGTTGAGTGTCTTGTCCGCTCACTCGCCGGTGCCATTCACTCGCCAGCGAAGAGTCAAACATTTGAGGAGACTAAAAAATTTACACACTGAAATTTACCTACCCATTCTTGTCTTTATTTTACAGTAAATAATCAAAATTGCCGTGCTAATTGCAAAGTGTTTATGAAAACTTCATACAAATGCCAACGATGAGTAAATACGGGAGATTCTTTTTCTGAGCTTACATATATGAACATTTCCCTTTGTGGACGGCGAAAAATGCATTTTCCGTTGGTTCATCATTGTTAATTTGCTTTGTGCCTCGTTTCTCTGGGTGTTGTCTCTCAAATTAAAATGATTAGATGTAATAGGAATGGAAATTTTGTGTCATTTTAACACTTTTAGTTTCGAGCGAAAGGCGATGAGTGTGCGGAGAAAGAAAAAAATCTTCTTATTTGTCAGCAAAAAAAAATACGACAAGTGTTTCCTTGTGAATTTAAATACCAGAGGAAATATAAATAATTCTAGCAAATTGCTTATTAAAGTATGCAAAGGAATTTGAATGTGCTTAAACTGAATACGAAAGATAAAAGGTGTGTATAAATTTTCTGAGATAAAAATGAACTCCTTTTTGGGATGATTTTTTTGCTGCTCTCAAGCTCGTGTATCTTCGATACTTACATTAATCACTTTATATACACAGTAATTGACTTGAGAGCATCTTGAAATATTTCCGGTGATTTTGGCTCCTTTCGTTTTGGTTTATATAATCTCAAATCTCATTAAATTTGTCTGATCTTTAGCGGGATGAATCGCGTCTCCTTCGACATGTCAAAAATGTCAGTTCTGAAATTAGCCGTCCTTCATTCACGATCACTCGCATTCTCACATCCGATTGCAATTAGCCTGAGTGAAGGAGCATGAAATTTTCCATTTTTTGCCGCCATTGTCGGTTTATTTTTACGAGTGCAAACGATGGGGAAATTCTTGCATAAATCTTGGTACAGTTTTTCTGTGCTATTTTTTCACCATTCGCATTAATTCTTATCGCCACAGAACCATAAAGATATAGCCCATATCCACTTAGACGAAACAGATATAAACTGGAGGAGACACAAAAAGAACCACTATATATTTATTTAGGAATTGTGGAATATTTCACATACAATCTCAGTTTAATGGCATAATAGTAAAAAAAGAGAAGTGTTTACTTGAGACGCTAAGACGCTCTCGGGAAGTGTGTATTTGGCACAATAAATTTCCATAGATTGTGCTCCGAAGCGACGAGAAGGTACTCTTTTTCACCTCCTATATATATTCTCGAAAAGTGTTATTAAAATTCAGGGTATTTGAGGCACTCTCTGTGTTTGACTTTGATTCATATCATGCATCGACATTTTAATGGGGTTCTCGCATTTCAAATTAAAATTTCACACAATTAAAAGTCATTTATTCCACCATTAGGCAGCACATTTCGATACGCGAGAATGAAATGCGTACTTTCATGACCACTTTCCGAAAATTGCGCTTATGAATAACCAGAAGTCTGTGTAGTCCTTCTGGTGCCTAATTTATTCTACCCCGCCGTCGTAATATTTGCTCACCGTCGCCCTCGCACAACGCAGACACACACCTAAATACATTTTTGGTGGAAATTGATATGCATATGAGGATAAAATCAAAGACTCTGAGCTCCACTGGACAAACAGCACGAGGGGAAGTTGTGTGTAAATAGCAATTGGGACGATAAGAGGCCCGATTTAATGAAAGTATCAGCTGTTGTTGGCATACAACGCATAAACTTATCAATAAGCACACAAAACCAAAATACAACTTTATCTCACAGACCAAAATATAATCCAATAATCCCAACTTTTCTCTTCGGCACACATAAAGGGAACTTCCCGGCGAAAGGATCTGACCGGTGTAAGTTTTAGCCGAGATAGGAGTACAGTCACGTGGCTGGGTCACGAGCACATAATTAGAGCCGCCGTCTCGAAATATGTGCAAATACTGTTGAATTGATTTTATGTAACACAGCCACAAGAATGCTCCACTTCACTGCAATCTTCCTCAATTACAGCCAGAGTGATATTGAGGGGTTCGACCTAATGATTCAATTGAGTGAGGATAATTTATTTTAATTTTAGAGAATGTGCATTTAGCGCTATCTGTCTCTGACACGGAAGACGTTCAGGCATTGGATGTGGTGTGTAATATGCTCGAAGAGTGAATATTGCAAGGATTTTCTTCAAGAGTGTATAAACTTGGAGGAGAAGCAAGCTCACATGAGGCTTTTCATCTTAATGCTTCTGTTTAGGATTTGTGTAATTTTCAATTATCTCCACACTATTATCCCCTTTGTGCTTATCTTGAAATTCCCAATAGAGAAAATGCAAGATAAGTATTATTCTGGCGAGAGACAAAAAGCTGGGGTATTAGGGAAAAAGTGGCACTGAACCTAACTAGCTCCGCTCAATGAGCTTATGATATAAAGCAAATAGTAATGATGATTACTATTATTCTTAGTCCAGGAAATACCCATTTCACGTGTGTATTGTTCTGTCTGGCAGTGGCCAAAGTCCCCAACCTCCCTGCTTGTGGATTTTATATGCCATCGTCTGTTATAATAATTCTATTTATCTGGAAATAGCATCACGCAGAATTGTCGAGATACGGGGAAAGAACAACACTGAAATCGTGCATCTGTACAAGCGACAATATACTTAATGTAACCCTCCCCCATGGTGTTTTTCCTTCGGCAATAATTCTCCATCGCGGCCGAGGTGGATGGGCGGCCGGAGGGAGGGAAAAGGCCGTTCGTCCCTCTCATTGTATGCATACACTTTCAGCATTCCACAGGTAAAATCTTATAGGTGGAAGTTCCCCGACTCTTTTCTCCTACTTAAACTGCCAACTGCACTGTGTTTTTCTCATAAACTTATCGGATCTCTCGTCGCTTTTTTCTTCTTACCTCTGAGCTTTCCTTCTGCGCGCGATACTATCTCCCACGCTTACAATATTTAGCATTATGGCTAAATTCGCGAATTGGCCAAAGTGATACTTATTTGCATAAAGCAATTGGTGACAACTTACAATGCAAATGGCAATTTCGTCCAACAATGCCATGCCGCATGTCTTCTCTCCCCACTTCCCGCACTCGCCGACCATTTCTCCTTTGGTGTTCCACATTCAAATCAATAATTCACCGTTTGGATAATTATCGGATTTTAGTGCGGAATGCAAGCCATGTTGTGTTCCAAACAGTGAAATATGCACTGCAAAATGCCATGTTCACTTCTTATGGTGCTCTCTGCTGGCGGGGTTGCTCAATAATTTTCTCTCAATTCAATCGATAATTCGTAAATTCAATTTCCACCAAATTACACCCTATTCGTGAAATTCAATTTACAGGGGGCGAATGAGAAAGAAAAATCATTTGCATCATTCAGCAGAAAATTCCTCCTGAGTCATTGCGCCAAAGGATGGGAGATTGTTCGGTGAGATCGAATAAATTTGATCAAATTTGACGGGAATTTGCTGTTGAGCTGAGAAACAAGATTGTTAACCCATTAGATCACCATCAAGGAAATATGCGCGATCTGGGAATTAAAGCCATAAGATCACTTTTGTGCATATCGTTCGCACCTGTCAGACGTGACAGGCTCCATGAATGGTGCACGCACACGCAAAATTTATTAGTTCTCCGCCCCTTCTTTGTACTGGAATTTATAAGCTCAATATGCATTGGGAGGAAAATTCTAATTAGATTACTAGCCGTTGCCGCAATCTTCTTTTGCACTCCAAAGCCGGAGGGGCTGCTCTTTCACTGCAAGGTGTCAATTGACATGGGAACTAATGCATATTGTCTCGATTTCAACCTTTTCGCGGTGGACTGCCTGAGAAAAGTTGCACTCACATCTCGCGGTGTATCTCTCTGTGATATCTCACAATGGAGGTTCTTTTTCGTATTTATTAAATTTAATTAATTATCAATCCTCGGCTATTTAATACGGCCGGGCTCACATGCAGACGCTCACGAATGTGGCGATCGTGTCTGGAGGAGAAGCCCAGCCAAGTGGTGTGTGCTTTTGTTATCTGTTGATTAAAACCCAACCGTGTGGCTGTGCTTTCCACTTTCGCGGAATGCGGGGAGCCTCGCCACAATCGGGAGGAGGAGGAGGTCTAAAATAAAGCGCGGCAAAACTCGACAAAAGAGTCCAAATAAAATTCATCCATCTATTGTTGCTCTCCCTTCGAGATGCATGAAATCTCATAAATGGATATATCCCATAGCATTGCAGAGTGAACAGAGAAAAGTCTAATAGTGGAATTTACGTAACACTTCACGGAGAGTGTCATTGTTCAGATATAAGATGCAATGTCGCCGAAATAAATCATCTTATTTCGGTTGTATGAAATCCATGAAAGATGTCTCATACTGCAAACAATTTATAAAGTATCAAGCAAAACCCCATTCCCCAGCGATGCAACTTTCAGCGCACGTCTATTTATTAAAACTTTGAAAGTTCATTTTCTCCATCAACACGGTTTTCCTTCATGATTTTATACAAAATGATGCTCCTATTAATACTGAATGCTTTTCCCAATTTTCACGCCAACTCTCGTCAACCTTTGTGCCCAGGCTCATGTGCATGGCAATAAAAAACACGGGGAATTATCAATTATGAGGCAGGCTATTATGCAAATTTACCAAAAATTGTCAGCTTATTAATTCGACTGAATGAACTTTCAGCCCGAGTACCTTTTTAATGGACTAACACAGTTAATATGATGCACCTATTGTGCTGGGCCAATAATAAAAAATCCAATCCACTCAATGGTATTCACTGACATTACTATTGGCAACCGAACGCCAACAGTTTGGAAGCCGAGTCAGACTCTATTGAATTATCCTATAATGAAAAATCGTTGGTAAATACATAATTGCCCTTTTGCTGGGTAAATATCAGATCCTTGTGCTCCCGATATATTCTCATTGTTCCACGGAATTATTCTATGGAATTAATGATACTGGGGCTTTTTGCTATTGACTGCACATTCAAAATAGATTGTCGAAAAATTGCGAAATTTTCAGCCGAGGAAAATGAATTATTCATAAATGGGAGAGATGTCTTGTTGCTGTCACTTGTGGATGTTCGATAAGTTACTCAATTTTTGTTAAATATATTCGATTTATGAGGATTGTTTTATCTGTGAAACAAGAAAGAATGGAATATAATGTCATGTAGTTTATGATATTATGAAGTTTGCTTCACTGTCGAATATATAAGTTCGTTTATTGCTTAATTATCTGCAATTTCCCTATGAGAATCTCACGAATTGTAAACTTCAATATAACAAGAGTTTGTGTTCCTTAGAAGTCTGACGAAATATTATATCCTCACAGCTTTTATAGTCTTTAATTTGTCTTTGCCTATATTGTAGAGATTTTATCTGCATAGCAATTGCAACTCCCACTGCGCTGAAAAACTTCAGCAAACTGACGCATAATATAATAATACAATTAGAAACTTGTGCATACAATTTGATCAAAGAGTTTCACTTAAGGGGAAATTTGAAGATCAATTAAGCCGTTTATGGGAAAAAGCTGTAGATGAGATATGGAGGTGTTGAGAAGAGAAATCAAAATATTTATATAACAGCCAGATATTTGGGAGAGAAGCTTCAAGCGCTCTCATCTAAATCTCTCTGAATGTAATTTTGTACGTAAACTTTTTTGCGTCTCCGCGGATAAAATTGCCTGCAGTGTTGGAATTGCTACCGAATTTTCCCAATTACATGGCAGAATTTTGCCCTCATCTCATTTATTATATTTTCAAATATAATCTAGTTATTTCCTCCGGGCGCCCCAACAAAGATTCCAAGAGTGACTAAGAGGATTTGGTAGCCCCGAAAGACAAAAGTGAATTAATTACGGTTACAATTGAATTGGAATATCATTTAAATACCTTCTTTTTTCTGTGTTTCTGGTTTGTAATCTACTCCTGGATGTGCTTGCGGAAGTCTATTTCCATGTATTGGGGCAAATAATGGAGAAAAAGTATTGGTAATTTGCTCAAGAGGTGACCACCTACAGCGATTTAATTTATTACAGTATTAATCTCCTATAGTTGGTATAGGGAAATGTTTGAGGTTGTTTCCAAACATAATGATCGTTTGAATGAGCGACAAAATCGGAATGGTGTAAGAATGCTCGCTTTATTTATTTATTTAGCACTTCGGCTGGGTGAAGAGGAAGAGAAAAAAGGCAAGAGTACACACTAGCAACACCTTAAAATCACGCATTGTTGAAACGACGTTATACAAATGGATGTGTTTTTCTCACTAGTCGCGTCCATGATGGACGGAGAAGTGGAGAGATTCGCTCCGTTTTTCACCTACACTGTGAGATTATTTTCAGGTAAGAACCTGTGAGAGTCCAATCTGAGAGATTTGCCTTCGGGCGGCAGGAATTTATTCACTCATTATCATTATTAGTTCCTTATTTCCACTGCCTTCTCTGGTAGAGTCTATGCGCCGCGTGGTCTTTTTTAACTTGCAAGCTCATTCGGATTCTCGAATTGCCAGCGAAGGCAAAAAACGACCCCATCCCCTTAGATTTAAATATTAGGTCTCATAAAATTTCGTCTTAACACATCTGAACAAATATTTATTTTTCCCAGCTGGAATCACGATTATTGCTCTGGGAGGAAATGTTTTCAAATTCACGCTGATTTTCATATTTAGCCGCGGGCGTACTTTTCGTACATTCAAAATTGATTAGGCTAAATGGAAGATTAAAATCACAGATTCG
This sequence comes from Phlebotomus argentipes, assembly GCF_947086385.1. Classification (NCBI taxonomy): domain Eukaryota; kingdom Metazoa; phylum Arthropoda; class Insecta; order Diptera; family Psychodidae; genus Phlebotomus; species Phlebotomus argentipes. Next base: position 18,566,322 of record NW_026776177.1, on the reverse strand, counting down.
AAGAACGGCGTATAAGTTGCAGATACTTGCTTTGCGTATTCAATCTCAAGCACTGGTGTTTTGACTATGTGTGATTATTTTTAGTTTATTTTCATTTGAATCACATTTGGCGAAAAAAAACTTTCAATTTGCAGGTTTCCCATAGTATCGCCTGTGATTAACACATTGGACTGCGAGGCATCTGACAGTGTATGAGCGGGAAAAATATGTACGTAGAGGCAGTCCTCCATTGAGAACAGGGAGGACCCACAAGTTGGAGTGTGAAAACACCTAGAATGGCCCAAAGTGATATTTATCTTCCACTTGACTCTGGTTTCTCTCACTCCGTCACATCGCACCCAGAGTGAAATATTGCTCATATGAATGTGACAATAGAGACGAAGAGTGTTAAATTGGATATTGTGTTTGGTGGTTGTTCATTGACGTGTGGTACACACTCGACAAGACGAAGGGACCGAGCGACAAGTCATGAAAATTGCACGTCCACCACTCCGTCACTTGGGTTGACCGTCAATCAGGGCTCCGAGGGTGGCTCTGGGTGCTGATGGGCGCCTCTTGCGACCCCTTCATGGAGTCAGTCTGAGATGGCTTTTCCTGTGGGCGGGGGAGTGTGAAGCACTCGGTGGCGCGCTTCCGCCTCGTCCATCGAGGAGTTCGGGCAAATACGGCGTTGGATTTCATAAGAGCGGCCGTGACTGGTTGAGAAGACAGAAAAAAGCATATAATGCTTGGCCGGTGTTGCTGAGTTGCGTCGTAAAATGGGGCCATTAAGGATCACAAAATGCTACATTAGTGAGGTCCCGAAATGTCTATAAATTTTTATTAAGCACTTTATGTCCCTCTTATCGTGGAATAAATCAGACGATTTACGACAATATGGCTACCAATATTGGATTGGATCAACCGACACTCTCTTCTCTAATATTTACTCTTTGAGAGATTGACGGGGTGAATTCATATTTCCTAACCCTGCAATTTTCTCACGCATCCCACCCATGAATTTGCTGTCGCACTTCTTTTCCTTATTAATTCACAAGTCAAATACAGAAAGGCCATTTGGAAAAGTGCTCCGGTGGCATTTTTGGCAAATGTGGCGTGTGTGCGGAGTAAATGTTTTGGCGGGAAATGATTGATTTGCCGAGGTATATTTTCCGCAGTCCAGATTTCAACTTCCGGTGCTGAATTCGGAACATTTCCGCCGAGAAATGCTACGTGAGTCTTATACCTCTGACTCCTACACCCAGTAAGATTGATGTTGATTGAAATTCTGTCTTGGGGAAAATTTGATTAAAAAAATTGGTTTCTCCAGTTCAATTTGGTCCACCTTAAAGTTGTGAATAGTTTCGGTATATTGCTTGATCCATTGTGTACTCTTGTGACTCACGCTGGAATGAAGGGAAAATACTTTCATTTGGCCTCTATAATCCACCTGTAAATCAGGCTTAATCACGACATATTAAATTTTTCCCAGTGTATTGACACTCCAATTGAATTTTTGAGAAAACCACAGCGGCTTTCTTTTCTACCTTTTCTTCACGTTGAAAACCTCACGCGATCACCCATTAATATTCATATGGCGAGGCGTACAGCTGCCGAGGTGCTTCGTGGAGTCAAAAGTGCGATTTATACAATAAATTTCGTGGGGTATTGTTAGAAAATGAATTGGACCTGCCATTTCCACGGGATTTTGTCATCAGCGAGGGCCACACATGAGACAATATATCATGCAGCGTCGGGTAGCATCCCACAAATGGTAGTTTTGTGAATGTGTCAGGTATTTAAGAGGGCTCTCCTCGATGGGCGCAGTCCTGATCCGATAACATCCGTGACGACAGCAACAATCAGCATAATAAGACTCATTTTCGACGGCACACGGAGACACTGCCGCTGACTCTGGCGACACGGCCGTGGCAGACAAAGTTGGGATGATCATCAGGCATTACATATAGGTGGTGTCTCATAATGACACGTGAGGAGCCAGAGACTTATTTGAGTCATACATCATGCCCACCCTTTTCACGGTGCCTCTCCAGCATTCTCAGGCAACGCGGAGATATTTGGTGTTCCGTGTATGTGATTATTATAGATGTTGGTGTATTATGATGACAGTGCAGAGGAACACAAATTTACTGGGGAGGGTCGTTAATATTCCCGACGAGGCCGTCTTTGACAGTCGCGCAATCCCAGCTTAATCCTGACGCCGCAGGTGTTTGATGTCATAGAGATGGATTCTGATCTGTGAGGACCCTCGGAGCGGCTGCTAATCCAATTTGATGTTTTATTAACATTAATATGGGCACAACACATACGCACATTTTCCCAAATTCTCCACCGTGGAATTCTTCGTGTTTATTTTTATACACTCCTCTAAATACACCTCCACACCTCAAGTGACTGCCTGCGTATTTATAATTTCCGGCACGTCGTCCTCGGGGTGGAAATCGTGAGCTTTTTCCCCTCAACTTGCGGGAGCACACACCATACCTTCCCCGAAAATCCGTGAAGAGGCCACCATGGAAACAATTTCTCAGGCCCGAGGCATCAAATTATGCTGAGGAGAGGAAAAAAGGTGATCTCGCGCGCTCTCCTCATGCAATCAATTAAGCGATGGTTCCCTCGGAAGGTGCATTTGCTCGTCAATTTGTAGGCTCTCCTGTCTTGTTTGCGAGAATTTCTGATGTTCCCGCCAAATTGATTATGAAGGAGATTTATCGTATCGATTCGGCACATCACACAAAGGTACTTTGTGCTGTTCGCGAGTTAGCATTTACCGAAGGGGGGCTTCACGAGTACATTTTCCGCCACTAACTAGAGACAGTTCTGTTCCTTGTTGACTCGCAACTGGAACAGATTATTTGATTTGTTGCTTTGAATTCCCAAAACAAATGCCAATAGAGGATATTTAAAATCTGACCTACAACTGAACGCATTTTGATTGGCTCATAATCATCTCAAAAATGCTGCTCTTCACCTTATATAGTGCTCTGGCCGAAAGTAGCTCTGTCAGTACAGTTAATACGCCTTCCACCCACACGCACACACAGCAACACCTGAGAGCTGAAGAAATATTCATTCTACACATTCTGTTAATTAACTCTTAAGCCAATAAATCAGAACTCACCTTTCAATCTTGGTCTTTTGCACCTCTTGTCGAGATGAATTTTAAAGAGGCAGATTAGTACTGTGAATCCCTCGGTGAAAGTGACAACAATTTGAAATGCAAATGCAATATTGCAGGAGAGGCATGTGCAGTGTCTCCTAGCTGGCGGCATGATTTTTCAGGGGATGCCGAGGAGCCTAATGCAAATCACCGTGCAGCGAGTCATTCCATGTATAAGAAGCCCAGACGCTGCGCATTGTTATTAGTGTCGAAACAAAGTGTACAAGATTCATTGGTCTTCTCCATCTTCACGTCTCATCCACGGGGTCTTGCGGTTAAAGAACCACTAATCATAATGGTGGTATTTATCATATAAAGAAAATTAATTACATTACAGAATTCACCGCTAATTGCAGTGTTTTGCCCAATTGTGCGCACTCAGGGGAGTTTGGTTGAAAAAGATGTCCAAGCGCACGACTTGGAGCAAATGGGAAACAGTAGGGAAGATGTTTGCCGACATCTATCACATTTGAGAGATTAATTAATTTAATTATTTGACATTCATATGCGGAGATGTTGCTTTCTGTGTACCCAGCAATTTAGCCCCATTATTGCCCCCGTGAATGGTGTTTATTTTATTGCCGCTCGGAGACTTGCTGGGGCGTACAAAATCTACATAATTACATATTTTTACGCTGCCATGATAGTTTTTTGCCGGGTGAAGGAGTGTTGTGTACATATTGCGTGAATTTGGCATAAGAGTGCCATTGCTCGGGATGGCGTATTGGCGTGTGTGTGCAGAAATCGTGGAGATATTTAAGAGGAGATTTCTCTGGGCCGGCAAAAAGGTGCGGGCTATCGGACTGATGGAAGTTGAAAGAGCTGAAGTCCCACCAATTCTGACTGGGGCGGTCAAATTGCTCGCTTTTGTCGACATGGGCATGGTGGTTTAACAAGTTCTTGGCCAGGTTTCGAGCTCTTCACTTCTTTTCATGTCTAATTTATTGTGTATTTCGTGAGTTTGAGTGTTTTTTCTTCACGTTCCACCTTTTTCCGTTCCTTTTTTCATGTGTGTGCTATCTGGACGATGTGTTCACCTTCTCTTCGATATTATTTTCCTTTCTGTGGCATGTGGTTATGCCTTTTTTACCCATCACGGGCACTCTTTTCTCGCCTCCTCTGGCACAACACACCGAAAATCATCTCGTCTCTGCTCCACCAATGAGCCCGTATTCGTCATTTCGATGAATATGCATATGTACATAATGTAGATGGAATGTTATACATTTTATAAATGTGTTTTGGCTTCTTGGCTGTGTGTTGTCGGTGCCGGTGTCTTGCCTCAAATTAGAGGTTAGCCCCCGCGGTAATTGAAAAATAATTATTGTAAAACAGCCACATGATGGCAAACTAACATATCTCTGACCGTAAATTCACTCCATCTTCTACTCTATGTATGTACATATCTATATGGTGCTCCATCTTCTCTGCCTTCGGGTTGAACACAAAATACAGGACGCTAGAGATTTTCGCAAACACACACCTTTCAATCACTGAAAAGGGCTGAAATGTGATTTGATCTAATGCTAGCATTTAGGCAACATTTGCCGAATTGTGAAATGGAGAGTTAAGAGGCAAAAAGGCCATTTGGTCACAAGACATGTGATTATATCTTAAATCACTTGAATCCTGACGCGGTGCGAGACTTCTGCATTGGACTGTAAGTGGAATTGATCTCTTGGAACTGATGCTATCCTTCTCTTTAACCCTTTTTCTTGTGTACGTGCTATTTTTCCCTGTTCACTCACACTCCATCTCGGGGTCTCCTTGCTGCTTCTCTCACCTGTAAATCATGATCGGTGCAAGAGTTGGGATATCAATGAGTCGGGCAGAGTGTTTCGCTCCTCTCTTCGATTCATCAGACGTTACTTAACATTTACAAATTTAAAATGCGCAAGACAGAGATATACGATGCGATTATGCTCCCAATGCTTTTATGCTGCGAGAAGGGCAAAAAGTATGTGCCATGTTGAGGAAGAGAAAAGAAGTCAGCACACGGCGGAGATAGTAAATGGATGGCATTAAGCTATGCTATACATGAAATTGAGAACTGAGAGCAGGGATAATTTGAATAATGAATTGAATTTTTTACATCTCCTTCTTGGGTGCCTTTTTTGAGGCTCTTCGCCAGTGATCCGTTTCGGAGTCAAAAGGTGGCCGTGGTGGAAACTTTCCATCCTGCTTCTTTGGCGTGTCTTTTTTCTGTTAACACCACACCAGAAGGCTGACGGTGTCTTGAATGAAAATAAGTTTGACCATGTGCTCGAGAAATGTGTCTCTGCGGCTCCTTCCATCAATTTCTCACACTCTCTGCGGAGTCATGCCTTCGGGAATTTATCGGAGGCTCATCCCGGAAATGGGTCCTTGCCGCTCTGTCCCGCCGAAGTGACCAAATCAGATAAAGTCGTGTTAAACCACTTGATGCTTCATCCTGACAATGTCATTTTTCAATGAGCTCAGCCCTCGAGCGAGGCCATCTCTCGCCACCGACAATCCTTCAGGACTTACAAACTGGCGTCATTTTTCTTGAGAACGCTGACAAATGCGCCCGAGGGTTGACATTTATTCACACACTCTCTCCAACGGCCACGATTGTCTTTCTGTGTCAGCCAAATTGCACTGATATGAAACACAGATTGGAACTCATCAAATGGCGGATAGTATTAATGGGAAATTTGTTATTTTAGGCTTCCTGAGTTCTCTTTGAAGTTTCCACAGGTTTTCCTACTGTCAATGAAATAATGTATTTCAAATATTTGGGTCAAATCAATCGCTAATGACGAGCTCTGATATTTGCTGTCAGTTTCGCTTGACGACTTTGATAAGACCACTAAAATGACAGTATATTTATTGAGGGAATTTTTTAGAATTCCTTCAATGTGATTCAGCGAGAATTAAATTCCCACACTTTTTGTATTCTTCTCAATATTTCACATCCATGAGCAAATTGATAAATTTCGTCAAGAGTGAATTGAGAGAATTACGAGTAAATCATGCAAAAGAAAGCGTGAATTTTTCGGTCTATATCCAAATAAAAGGACTTGGTAATTGTTCTACTTGTTTTTCTCGCTAAATTTAGGAAGACCCTTGAATGTGAAAACGAATTTTCGGGAATAAAGTGGAATTCCATTGATTGGGTGGGACAAAGTGGTCTTTTTGTGTGTTCACACATGGGAAGTGGTATTCATTGATGGGCGATTAATGTGGTAAACTCCCCAGAAGAAGGATTAATTTGAATAATTTAGTACAAATGTGGAGTGTGTATAATGTGAAAAAGGCGTAGTCCCTTCTAATTTCACAATGGAACGGCAAAGACACAGAGAAATTGAGGCGAGAATTGGTTCAACCTCTCGGAATTGTGGCCAAAATGTTATTTAAGGGGAAATATGACTAGGAGATTTTTGGTGAGCCTCAAGGGAGTGGTTAACTCGGGGCTGATGTTTTTTTCCTCAACTGTGCCAGCGATAGTAAATCATACATGGAGATGGAAGACTGTGTGTGGTGAATGTGTTAAAATAAGGAGCGAAGAAATGAAATTTAAAAAGGGTGGGTCACCTACCCACAGAGTGTAGATAAATGTGGGAGACACAGTGAGGAAAATCAATATGAGAGGTGGAAGGAAAATCTTCCTTCATATCACGAAGAGAAGTAAATTTATTTATGATCTCCTAAAGTGCCACTTATTTTAATCGGATCCACACAAGGCAAGAAAAAAGTAAATCATTCAGCATTTGATTTAATTTACAATTTATGTTTTTTTGATTATTGGGAAGTCTGTCGATGTGAACAAACATTTCTTCTGTCTCAAGTTTCTAGCTCTGGCTCTCAGACACACTTCCCCGCACCTTTGCTCGTTAAGAAAAAAGGAAGAAGTTTTGGTGGATGCCAAGAGCAGAGAAAAAAGAAGAGTATGGGCAGAAAAGGCCCAGGTAGAAAAATTATCATTTAATTCTTGGGAGTTTCTTCTCTCTCTCCTCCACGATAAATTGAATAACCAAATGGGAGAAATACAAATCAAATCACATTAACATTCTTGAAAGTCAAGAAATTAAAGCAATTTGTCAGAGATTATCAGCAAAACACATGGACAGACAGTCAGGAAGATGACTTTCAGGGTGAATTTCAATGTTCTTGGCAATAAAACTCTTGAAATTAACATTACATTCCACTCTTTATTGCGCTGCCCAAATTCAGCAATTAGAGAAATATTCTCGCAGTGAAACATGATTTACATACTTCCTCCTCGACTTCAATAGCACCTTTTGATTGTGTTTTTACTAACAGGTCGTCTTTCATCAAATAACATTTGAGGCTGTATTGTCTTTTTTTCACCATGTCGCGGGCCTCATGGCAAAAAGTCCTCCACAATTGGTGGGTATGATTCAGAAAATCTCTCTGTTGGAAATTTAATTCAATTTCCTTGTAGAGGAGACGGTCTTTCTGTGCACTTACCGCGATGCTGAAAAGGGTGTTATGTAATTGGGCGAGAGAAAAAGATGAAGAGATTGCTTTTTCTTGTAAAATGTTTCAACTCATATTCACCCGAGAGTATTCAGTGCCGAAAGGGTTTGTTGCAGCTGAAAATGCTCAATTTTCGATAGTTATCTCCCGTAATGTTTGTCTTGGATGTTGAGAAAAATACAACGGACTTTCTATGCCGAATAACAATTGCGCAAAGAATCTGAGAAGAGAGGGCATGTAAGAAGCAAATCCAAACTTATACATGAAAGTTTACGAACTCACCACGTATCTGTATTTTAGTTGTGGGCTATTTTACTGTTGGAAGCATAAAAATAGTGGTCTAAACTTTCGTTGCAGGAGAATTTTTCGCAAATGAGATCACTGAAAGTGTTCTCAAGCATAGGTGTGACTGTGGTGAAAAAGCAACGGCGACAAATACCCAAATATTCGCATTGAAATTATCTCAGCAAATAATTCAGAGAATTCTGTGTACTTCATATGTTTGTGCATTTGGGAGTCACACAATCAGTGAGTTTCCCACACTTTTGCGGTGTCAGCGTGAAAATATGAATTTTCCTACATTTGCACGCGGCATTTGTTTGAAAATCCATCCGTGGTGCACACTGGTTGGCGCGCGGTTCGCACGCGAATATGAGATTTTGCCATTTGCCTACTCATATCTCCGGGTCCACATCTCTCGGCTGAAATTGTGCAAAGATGAAGCTGCGAGGAGAAATATGGGGAGCTGCTCTGGAATTCCAGAGATGCTGCTGCGGAAATTAATTTTTCGCCTTGATTCATTTCCACTTTGCACCAACGACCGTGGGGAGTGCGAGAATAGAACTTATGGCCGCTGGAAGTCCCATATCTGGGTTACTGAGGGGAAGAGGAGTGGGAAGAATCTATGCCCCGAATAATAACACAATAACCCAGGTATAATAATTTAATTTTATGATAAATCTCGAAAGTAATTCTCGATTCACAAATGCGTACATTATATATAGTTTCACTTCTGTCCACCGCACTGAAAACAGAGCTTAGCAACACCCAAATGGGAGATTGAAATAAAAGTACACTGTAAGTGAAATAAAGGAGGAATATGAGTGACTGGCGTGGAAATTGTGGAGTAAAATTTCACAAAAGATGAGGATGAAATTGTGTGGGGAAGGCAAAGAGTGTAAAGAATCATCACATGGCAAGACGAGAAGCTTTCTAGACTGAAATAATCACATCTTGCAATCTGTAATTAGAGATGTAATGCTCTGAATTTATATTTTACTCTCCCGATAATGAAAATTTATCACCATTAGAAGAATATGGTGGTTTATATTGGAAGAGACCAGAACAAATCACTCAACATCCCACATTCTTTCTCCACAACACTTTATTCTCAATTTGCCGTGGAATTCCTCTCTCCTTTTTGAATTCCTTTCCAAGTAATAAGAAGACGGCGTAGGGAGGAAAAAAGAATGAGTATTTGTGGCTTAAATGCGCGCACAGGAGGATTATAAAAAGAAGAGACTGGCGCCAATTTCTACGTGCTCGGAGTACTCTTTCTCAATTTCATTGTGCCATGAACCACGAATAGATGATTTTCTTCTTATTTCCACACCACTCTTGCTTCTTCGCCAAGAGGCATGTCAACGAAGGAGACTGTGCAGAAAACTGGAAGTTCGGGAAAGCTTAAATGATAAATATTCCTGATGAATTCAAGGCAATTCTCACTTAGTTTGCATAAATCCCTCTCTGCATACCTATTATTGTTCTCGATTACGAACCCTCTGCGTTTTACCATGCAAACCCAAGAGCAGATGACAGAGTTTGGAGCGAAATACGCGAAAAAGTCAGTACTCAAAATATTTCTGCATTCGTGCAAGTCAGACGGACCTGAAGATAGTCTCGGTGGAGGAAGTTTCTGTGAGTGAATCGTTGCGAAAAAGTCCCTGTAAGCAAATACAGGGAAACAATGAAAAAGTCGAAAAAGTTCACTTATCGTAATTCTTTTCCGTCTGATGGACATGGTAAGTTGCATGAGAAGACATTATCGGAATTGCCGAGCTTGAAATCTTCAGTTCAATTCCGTGTGTCTGTCCCATAAGTAAATCCATTGAACTAATTTGGTCGAAATTAGAAATATCCTCTCCGGGTGCTTCGTTCCCGTGAAATGGCAGAAGGAAATTGTTTGGTCAGTTTTCCACTCTTCGAATCAATCGTGACATTATCTGCTATGCACATGTCTTCCTTCTCCTGAGATTCCACCGGCAAATCGAATTAGATCCCTGAAGACATGGCAAAAATTCCCCAAAGCAAGAACAACCCGACGTTTTTTTTCTTCTCTCCACTTCCAGCCAATGTGCAATTTTTATGGGTGACTTAATGTTGAACTTTATTATAGCACTGGCTTCCACTCTGTTGCAAATGCAATATTAGTATCTCCGGGAGAATGAAAATTTCAGTAAATTGTCCCGTCTCGAGGGCGAAGTTCCGCTCAAGGGTGGAATGGTAAGATAAATTTTAAGGATGCTTCTCCTGGCTGGATTTTGACTTGGGGAGCATTAAAATCAAATAGATGGAAAAATGATATCAGCAAAAATCCATTCGGTTGCAACGAACATTTTTACGTTCGACCAGTGGAAATGTTGCTGCGAATGTAGATAATAAATGAAGTTGTTCTGGAAAGCTCTCATTCAATAGATCACAAACACATTATATATTGCATATGTATGTAGCTTTGTTTTCAACTCAATATAGCGTGTAAAGTGTATTTCGCAGTATTTCTCCTTGACGTCAGTGATGAATTCTTCGAAGCTCATCAAAAGCTCTGCTACGCAATTTCATTTGCTTCCCTTCCCCCGCCCCTGAATCAGCATCCCTCAACTCCATTACAAAGGGATGATGGTGCATTTTAGAAATTTTCGATTCCAAGAAACTTTCAGTGCTCTGAGATTTTTATATTAGCAAAATACTTTGGGAGTTTTATGAAATCTCATTCTACCATCCGATGTCCCAGTAGTGAAGTCATGTGTATTTTGTAGCATAGTTGCGAGTGGAATTTCTCATTGTTGACTGTATAAATTTGCCATGGCCAAAGGACAGCAATATTGAACTGTTTCTTGTGTAGTCCGGGAAAATGGGAGGAGGTCTCGCAAACATATTCGTAAAAAGCTACATCATGTGCAGCAAATAAGATGGGGGGACAACAGTGGATGGCATGTAATGCAATTGTGCTGTTAGTTTACATTTTCCTACATACTTGGTGGGATTAAATAAATTCTTCAGGATAAGATTGAGTGATTGAAATTTGTATTTGTGTTCCTTGAAATTATATTTATTCAACCAAACGCCAAACTCCACAATCAAGTCCAACTGCATATTCTTCATGGGTGCATTGTGTGTACATGGGTTTGATGGTGATGAAGAGGACATGCTATGGCTGCATTTTCTGAATTAAATTGAACGTATGCACACATGGAAATTTGTCGCATAAGACGAGTCTCGTGAATAAGCATTGTCGCATGTGCACCCTCCCTTTGAACCTTGCAGCATCCATAGAATAATCATCACATCAACATCTTCCATGCACTTCTTGTATGCATGAATATTCCACATACCGAAAATACCTCTCCGACTGTGTCTTACAAACTTTTTAGTGTGACATTCCAGCAATTTTTATCTTGCTGCTTTTGGGGATGTATTTAGCAGAAAATCAATTTCTCACACAACCACCTTGCAAGAAAGGCATTCTCCGCAGAGAGAATCTCTCTCGAGAGAACATGAGTATGCAGAGTTGAATGCATTCTGGGTGATTACTGATAAGATCGGATTTGAGGCTTTTACTTTGAAGTGCCCGTTAATGGGATGCGAATTTTGAATTTGGATTATTATTATGTGCAGAACTTTAAGTATAAAATGCTTTTTCATAATCTTGCAATTGTGAGAATTCAGCTAAATTCATTTTTTTCTCTTTTTAGGTTCACATCCTGAGCATTTTCGGTGAGTAGAAGTAACGGTGGAAGTTTTTGAAAGTTTCCTTAGAGAGTTTCTACTTTCGAGAATCTCGATGGGAATCTAGGTTAATTTTCCTACGTCGTCATTTCAATTCTGATGGTGAAATTTCAATAAAATTCCTCACCTTTTACGTGGGTATGAACACCGCTCCAGAATATTCATATTGGATTTATCTGACGGCAGAATTATAATAATAAGAATAATATTCGTGCGAGAAGTCTGAGAATCTCACGAGCGGTAATATATGAGTGCAGAGATGACCTGAAGCACATAAATTTTCGTCTTATCACTTCTCTAACTTCACTTATATGCCTTACAATCTATACTTGCCACACGAACTCCAATTTCTTTGACTTTGGGATGAACGCATTATCCGTCTGGTCAACTCTGGGCGAGTGTGGCTGAATATTTGGGATGGGATGTTAGACATGAATTCGATATTAAAGGCATTATTGCATTTTGGGGTGAGGAGATAAGACCGTGATGAGACATAATGCATTTGAGCTGAGGAATGTTTATCTCCGTGAATGATGCATCTTCGGCCGGTATTCCATCAATGGATTGAATGTGTATAAAAAGCGCAAATGCTGCGCTGATTTGTGTGTCTCTTTGTATCACTGCATCCCATGAAGCCCCGCGTCTCGTGATTCTCCGCGATGGGCAATGTGACGGAACTGCGGCTGATGATTGTGGGCCATTTGAAATTCTTTCACGACACGAAACCATAATATGACCGGTCTTCTTGGCACCGTGACTCTTTGTCGGCACTCGCCATTGGCCTGTGTTTACTTTAAGGCCACTTTTTCGAGCCGGCAAGAGTGCATTTGTAAGAACCCGTCATATTATCTTTTAATATACAATTGTAAATGAAGCGCATTTTCATTTATTCACGAAATTCAAGCGATGTGCGTGACGTGATTGCTAATTTACCGTCCATTCCCACTCCTTCCTTTTGGGCCATGCCTTCCGCGGGGGATAAGGCGAACAGAGAGACACGTAAGAGAGCATGAGGGCGCGAGAGAGACCAGCAAAAAAGAACCTTCGAAGTGCCGAAGACATCACAACAAACCATCATGATTTATTTTGCAATTATTGCATTAATCGAATGGCAAATCTATCATTGTGACATGACTCTCATGGAAGCTGAGAAATCTCTTGTTGGGAATCTGGTAATTCAATTTTAAGAGCAGTCGCCGTTGCACCATATTCTTCCCACTTAATTAAATATTCTTCAGCAATTGTAACCCATTTTTTCCTGTCTCGTGCTAGGGCCGAAGCGTCGACGGAATCATGGCTGGGAGGTATAAGAAATGGTCATTAGTGGGATGGTTTTTTACGCTGATTTTGACGGTCGAGCCACATTTTTCACAACCATTAACATTGCAGATTCATTATATTCAAGAGCACAAGTCTGAAATGTGTTCTTTATTTTTCTCGCGGTTTCTGTTGCTCAGACCCGGGAATGATTCACGAGAAACGGTTAGCAATATCGATTTAGAACAGGGTGAGCGAGAGGGAGAAAACGTGAATGGTGTGTTATTTTTGAAAACCGAATAAGAATGGTTCAAGTTTGCATGCATATTTCTGAAATTATGCCAATATAGAAGTGAGATTTCATTAAGGAAAAAGCTCTTCCTCTTGAGTTTTCTGCGATGCTTCGAGCCTTTTCCTCTAATGGTGATATCGTTTTCATGCTATTTTCGCGAGGATCATTTCACAGCCGGGATTTTCGAGCAACTGACAAAGAAGTATCCCAGTGAATGCGCCCCGGAAAGGGAGGAAGAGGTGGAGGGAGTCCGGAAGGAGTGGCGAGGAGAGAAATCACGTGAAAATAAAATCCTCGCCCTCGTAATTACATGAAAAATACCAATAGCAAGAAGAGAAAAAGTCATAACCATTATTTATAGTCAAGATATTCAGCAAAGCGTACCACTCATTATAATTTTTGTGAGAAGGATAATTTCTATTTGGCTAGAGTGAATGTTGCATAATTAAATTTCAATTCTATACATTTTTATTTCATGGCTCTTTCTACCGTTCCTTTTGTTATTTCACTTTTCCCTGGGCGTTCACAGAGGTTTGGCTCATTTCCACGGTGTGTTGAGACGTGTTCTTTGACTTGAACTTTTTTCTGCCCTTATGATTTATAAGAAAATATCAGTCAACAAGCAACCGTTACTAATATTTCCCAAATTAACATTACAGAATAAAGTAATCAGTTCATTATAAGACTCTGCTGTTCGTAATCAATTATTCACAACTGAATGATCAGTGAAAAAGTTCTCTTCCATCTCTTTTTCACGACAAAGGAAATTCCTTTCTGATGTAACACGCAAGAAGAGAGACTTACATATATAATGCTCCCAGTCCCCGGAGTCACTTCCACGGCGTATATTCTCTTTTTTTCGGGTAATAAAACATCATCAATGATTCAACTTCCTGTTCTCAAATTACTTATTGATTCAATTTTCAGCAATATCACACAATTTACCCGGGAAAGGTGTGCGCTGTGTGCATGGGCCTTTGTACTTTCTCAAACCTCACTTTGTACTAAGAAATTGGGCTCTTCTCCTCATATAGGGAACTTTGGAGGTCTTCGCGACAATAAATCTCAATGGCATTTACTAGAATATTGCGTGCAAAAAGAGCTATTTCTGGACTTTTTCTCCGCTGCATATTTGCACATAAATGTTCCATGAGACATGGATTTTTCGCGCAACAAAGTGTTCTGTCGAAAAATATTTACCTAATAAAACTGTCAGTTTGCCAATACAGGGGTGGGCTATAACAACAGGTATCGCGCAGATATAACTTGCTGATCACGCCGAAAATATTAGTGATTGAGCAAATAAGAGGTATTAGTTGTACGTCTAATCTTGCTAGGTATGTTGGTAGCAAAGCATTATTATTTTCTTGATTTATTGTAATTACTATGTTTACTATATTTACTGCGTTCGATGGGAATATTTTATATTGAGAAACACAACAGTGAAGCTTTCCAGGATTAAGAGTACAGCTTTAAATTCCTATGAGAAGTTCTGAAGGCTGTTTTTAGAATCATTTTGACAACTCATGACCTCTGTTTGTGTTTGACTTTTCAAGCACGTAATTATATGTGGTGACCTTCAGGAGTCCATAGATTGATTTAGGTTCATTTGAAAGCGAAATCCATGCTGATTAATCATGTACTTGTACACTCTTTTCAATTGAAGCAATTTCGCATTCACGGTCTATTTTGTATCGCAGCAGTGGCGCAACAGCGTCCTAAAGTGGTGCTGACCATTTGGCCGTGAACAAGATGTTTGTGTCTGAATTTGCACAGAAATCTCGTCTAACGCCTGCGATGCCTGACGAATGATGCAATTTGTAATTACTCTGTATGCAAATTTTTAATTCCGCCCCCGCTGCGCCAGCACGGAAGGATGTGGACGGTACAAAGTGTAAATGGTTGTTTAAGGGCTGGAATTGTGTGGGGCGAGTGCGATGTGCTAGGGGGATAAAAATTGTTTTGACTTTGTAATTCACCACAAGCCATCGCGCGGGGGAAGTGAAGAATACAGAATGCATCACCATGAATATTTAACCCTCATTTCGGTCGCTGGGATATCTTTGACTTTACACACAACGCTGCATATGGTGTTATTTTCCAAGCTAAATTATTCAATTTCACGGTAACGCGATCTCATAAATCATTTTCTCGTTTTGTTATAGTTGCGGGACGGATAATGCCAGATATGATAAGAGAAAAATTAGTGCAGCGTGTGAACTATTCACCAAGTTGATTCATGAAGCCGCTTCGTCCTCGTCAACAGCCACTAAATGACTATTCCATCTCTCTCGCTCGCCACGCTTCTCGTCCGCGGAATGATGTTGGGAATTGAGGGAGAGAAGAAGAGAGAGAGAGAAAAAACCCGCCGTGTAACTTTGGTTTCTACACCCAAACTATAAGAGCGCGGAGATCGTCAGACTGGGTATAAAATCTCGCGAGTCTTCAAGTTCCCCCCAAACAAATCGAAATTGATTCAAATTGCCATTATTAAGTTTTATAGCGGAAATAATCAATTTTTCCTCTTCTCGAGGAACGATCCCAGATTTTTTGTCGCTTCTACAAGTTGCTCCTCATCTGCCAGCATAACCACCTTATTTACTTACTCCCCGAGTTCCCTTCATTAGTGGGGATCACTTGGCTAATTTCACAAATTTGTGGATACAAGCAATATACACGTGGCTACACATCCCGGCGGATTCAACAATGCGCACCTTTCCTTCATATTTATTTATTCACATATATTTGAAATATTCATATGGCAAATATTTGCAAAATATTGTGTGCAATTGATTTTATTGATGTAAAATATTTAAAGAGACCGATCTATTTGGCAATTTCCAAGAGTGTGATGTGTACAGCAAATTTACAGAAATTCAACAATGATTTATCACGAGAGAAATGCTCAAAACGATGTAAAAATCACACGGGCACACAGTGTATTTTCTTTGTTGACTTTCCATACATGCAGCCTCCACATGTCGCAAAAAAGCATATACTATGCTTTTTAAGGGTGGAAAAAGTTCATGAAACTTTTCACGGTGTGTATTTTTGCTTGTGAAACTTTTGTCCAAAAAATATCCATAGTGAAAAAGGGTCTTTGACTCCACAAACATAGTGTGGAAAAAAAGCGAGGAGCAAAATCGAGCTTTGGAAATAAGAGAGAGAGAGAGAGGAAACATTTTTATTGTGCAAAGGTTAGAGATATTTTTTTGTCAATGGCCCGTCAGGAGGTATTGGCTCAAAACAACGCGAAAAAATTGCATTTATTATCTTCAATATGTGATTTCCCAGTCAAATAAAATCGCAAACACGAATCCACCCAGAACTCTCGCAACTCTCTGTTTGCCGCCGAAGTCCCAAGAGTGGGTTTATCCATATATGCACTCCTGTCGCTCTCCATTGTATCAATCATTGCCTATTGATATCGCCAGTGCGAAACACAACGGGTAATTTTATACATATTTCTGCGATATCGCGCGCCACAACGAGTCACGGTGATGTCCAAGGGGCGAAGTACTCAGCTAAATGTGGTGTACAGCGTGGTTTTTTTTGGGGAAATCGTGGAGAGAATAAAACTTAGAGATAATCCTCGAATTCTGCATACAATAGATTCACAATTTTCTACTCCTGAGAGGGTGAAACATCAAAGTTTCACTTACTGTGCGGTGTACTGCAAGCTCCCACAAATACACGAGCCTTTGCACCCCGAATTTCCAAATCCATCGAATCCATTTGAACCCTTTGCAAAAGGCTGGAAGAGAATTCAATAGACATAAAAAACAGCTCAATAATCTAAATGGCATTCTCAATTCCCCAGCTCTGTATTTTTTCCCACCCCGAAACCTTGGTTGCCCCCGTCTGGTAGTCGAACTGCCAGAGATTACACGACTCTTTGTGCTCCAATATAGTTTTGGTGAGAGACGGAAAAAATCCACGGAAATTCTTTTTTAACAAATTCCTCCCTTTTTACACCTTAACCTCACATAACCACTTATTCCCAACCAATGACGCCAGTCTCTTCTTCTCCGTGGCCCAAAATTGAATGAACATGCGAACATGAGGGCGGCGGGAGGATGATGCTTGCAATGATGTTCTGCTGAGGAGAAATTGCTGTTTTATACATCACATATTTTGTCGGAGATAAATATGTGCGTGTGTGGCGTACAGAGTTGCGAGCTCAGGGAAAAAAATGTGCGAGGAAAATTCCTGGCCCATTCTCATGGAGATTTTCTTGGCAGGAAATGGCAAGAGTGGATGCGGAAAGTCCTGCTCCGTGAGGGTGGAATTCGAGGGTGTGTGCCAAGAATTTGCTAAATATCCCGTCATTGGAGGGATTTGGCAGATTTTCTCGATTTTTTCCCCGCACCCTTGGCGAAATGAACAAATTTATCATGACAGATGATATTGGAAATTTCACGAATTACTCTCCCACTCATGAGTCTGTGTACATTTGGGTCATTTGGATTCACAGCGATTTGATACGAATCTATCATGGCCGAAGACCACTC
Organism: Phlebotomus argentipes; assembly: GCF_947086385.1. Lineage (NCBI taxonomy): Eukaryota > Metazoa > Arthropoda > Insecta > Diptera > Psychodidae > Phlebotomus > Phlebotomus argentipes. The sequence continues at coordinate 18,548,636 of NW_026776177.1, read as the reverse complement.
AAAGTGTATGTCAAACGATCTACCAAACAAGACTATAAATTCCTCTTGGTGTATAATTCTTCTGGTTGGTTATAATGGAATTTAAATTGCTTTGCCAGACATTGTGTCAAAATTTGAAGACTTCGTCTCGCAATAATTGGCCAGTAAATTACTCAAGAGCCTCTATCTTATCTTCAATCTAGACAATTTTCATCTCTAATCGCATACAGGCAGAAAGTTGGTAGCTCAGTGTTTTTGATTATGATGATGGGTGGCGATAATCGTAAAATATGTTCAATACGGTGAGATCACCTGATACACAGAACCCCTCCTGACTAGCAAATATTACAATCACAAATTTTCAAGCCTCGAAACCCATGTTATTTTGGCAAGTGAACACGATTCAGTGACCAATTTTGCAGGGGGCGATAGTTTCTTCCCGCCAAGGGGTTGGAGAGCGAGGAAAAAACGAGTTGAAATATAATATTGGATCGTTTGGATGGAATTGTCGTGCATAAACAGGAATCTCAAACGTGTGTAATTCACAAATTGAAACATGAAACATTTGTGGTGAAATTAATTAATTAATTTTTACCAATTAACTCCATCAAACATTTTAGTGTGGAGGTTTCGGAGAATTCTGGTGGATTGCACAATTTAAAACATACTCCATTATTGATGCAATTTAATCATTGATGAGGTAGAAATTGAGTTTGCCAATTATTCCATCGAAAAGGGAATATCGATCACTTTAACTACCAATATCCTGCCATGTGTATTTGCGAATTGAACATGGTAATGTATGTAAAAAGAGAAATTGTTACGTGTTGTGCTGGAAATAAAAATCGCTTTACTTTGCAGAAATGCTAAAGAGAAAAATCCATTATCTCTCTTCTGGCAGAGTGTTCTTCTGCCACGGCGGGGTTTCACATGAAGGGAAAAAGCGGGCCAGACAAAAAGCTGGCACACAAACTCAGAAAATTCATGTTTGAGAGGGAATGTGTAATATGAAAAATAGTCGTCAATTTAATAAATTGAATAAATTTCCGTTTCTATTGCAAAAATTTATTCCTTTGTGTGTGTGTCATCATCGAAATGTTGAATGAGCTGCGATATTTTCCCATCAAATACAGAATATATGGCATTTTATGCCACTGGGGATGGCTGAGTTGTGCTCTGATAGCCGGAAAAGACGAAGAAATGGCAATGTGCTGCTCATTTTGGAACACATTACTTTTGATGTTACAATATTTGAACTGATGCACGTGATGCGAATTTTTAATGTTCCCTCCGCACCCACACCACCGCGACCGCATTACAAAATCACTACGAAAATCCCTCCCGAGAGGAATTCACCCGCTACAGTGAGGAAAATCCGTATATATACAAACATTGACTAATATTTCGGAAGAAAATGAGATAGATTTTCAATGATGCGAAAGGTGGAGAATATGAAAGCGCCAAATCGATCAGTTACTGACTTCTTTCAGATATTTCAAGAAGCTTTACGTGTATAATCCTCAAACGACCTCATTTCTGTTGCATTATACACAAAATATTCATGTGTGACAGTATTTCTAGGAACTCTTTATGGAGCATTTAATGGGCACAATCCACGATATACCCAGAAATAGATTTGGGGCATTTTCCAACATTTATCGGAAAACTTTGGAGAATGAATTATTGTGATGTGATTACTTTGAGAGTATCGCAAATGTGCCACGCCACTTTTGCCTCAAACAATTTTTGATGCGATTTTAAAGTACTTTCTGACTTGGGATTGAATAATTCAAAATTTGCTGTGTGCGAATGGCATAATTTACCATTACTTTCCCAATATTTTTCCACCCAAAACACGCCACGATGAATTTGTGGAGGAAAAATCCATCAATGTGTGGCGAGAGAGCTGTCAACATCTCTGAAATTGATCGGTACATCTCCATTCAGTAAATCTCATTTGTTTATTCAATTTACCACCTTCGTCTATTCCTGTATTTACCCTCCCACCCCCCTTCATCATCATATTCATTCGAATTTAATAGTAAAAGCTCCAGAGGGCTCGCCCATTCCTAAGCTTCGACAAATTCCCAAGCATCATTCATCATTTTCCCTCTGCCGCAAAATAGTGAAAAGCTCCGCAATTCTCCACGAAGGTGATTTATTAAAAAGGTGGTCCCGGCTGTTGGGCGGTTGTTTCGAGGAGCCAGACTTTCCGATAGAGATCTCCTTCCATCGTGATTTAATATTAAATTCTACGGATATTCTATATGCAGTTGTAGTTGGAAATGCATTTCCTTCTGCACTTTCATCCTTTATAGTCCAAGTCAAATATCCAAATGAAGTTAGAGGATTTATTCTTGCGTTTCCACAGAATTCCTTATTCAACAATTTGGGGTTGGTTCTCAAGAGATATTAAGACTATTAGCCAGATTGAATTGCTGGGATATTGCTTAGAGTTTGGAATACCAATGACTTTGCAAACTTCATTATCTGGAGCACATTTTAATTGGTATTCAAATAAATACTATTGAAAACTTATAGTGCTTGGGAGTGCAATCTCTGCGTACAGTCTCTGAATTTTCAACGAATTGTCCGATATTGTGACAAGTTTGATAGACGTGAAATTTATTATTGAGTCGACCTCGCACGGGAAAAGTTGCCCCCTTGTTCGCCCCTGATATTTAAAATGCAAAATGAAATGGTGAAGTGTGCGAGTGAGCAAACACCCAACCCCTCTCAGTGTCTAACAAAGAATTATGTACAGGGTCTTCCCTCAGTAGCCAAATTAAACCAATATATCATGTCTTGTCGATTGAGAGGCCACTTCCTGACGTTCCATCACGAAAATTCAAGAGTTTGGAATTTTGATGAAAAATCCCTCCTCTGTTAATCTGAGGCTAAGAATTCCTCTCTCGGGATTATGTTTAAGCACCACTCATCCTCTTCGATCTCAAGTAGTCTCGTCAGGATGCGAGATGTGCGGAGTTCCGATGGATATCAGGAGGGGGGAAAGTGAAAGTGCGATACATGAAAATCGCAAATGGGATCTTGTAAATGGGCCACCGATGTCATGTTAAGGGTGATTGACTCAACGCCAATATTCAGTGCCTAAATGGTTATATTTCGTGGTGCAATTCATGCTGCACTCAGCAGGGACTTGTGAGTCATTTGATAATCGAAGAGGTCTCCTTTCGTGGCCGCACAAACTGCGATTGTGCAAGGAATGCAAGTCAAACATGACACGAGAATGTGGCAGATGTGGTTTATGGTGTCTTTTTGGTATTTTTATTATTTGCTTACTCCACACATTCTAATCCGCCCATAGAGAAATCTTGTACTTGCAATTCAGTTTCTTGCATTCACTCACAGCCCCATTTAGTCTCTGACACTCATGACTACTCATATGCATGCAACAATATCATATGCATAAGACGCTTTCATTCAGTCCAATATCATTTCAAGTCCAAACAGCTCCGCTGAGCGACATATTAAGTCACTCTCTATTTAATTCCACTCAGTGCGGTGTTAGATTTTATTGCTGACGAAGAAGTTGCTGGTGTATATTTATCCTCGCTGGGATGGTGGATGCAGGCAGGAACTGTGTACATCTGTTGGGCATTTTTAGACACACTCTCAACACCAATAAATTCATGAGCACAGACCCCACACATGGACCACAATTACGCTTCTTTTCTCTCTATTCACTCATCTTACAATTCACTTTTCCTTTGCATAAACACATTCATTGCGTTGAGTGGAAAAAAAGTGAGGAAAATGAATTATTTCGTGCTCCGGAGGAGCATTACAAGATGCACTTGCGTCCATAAATAAAAGGGATATGAGTTTCATTGCGGAAGTTGACGAGAGGAACAGTAGAGTTTTCTACGAAAACGAGCATTTGTGGATCACACAATATAAGGAAGAGTTGTGCTCTATGAGCAGACAAAGAGTGTCTTATCAGCATTCTTTGTAGGCATTTTTTTTACATTGCCAAAGTTAGCAACTCTCAGCGCTGCACTGAATTTCCGGATTATCTCTCCATTGAGCCGTGGAGAGGCTTTTAAAATGCAAACCATCATCTGGAATTTTGAATTTTTCTATCATCTCCAATACTTTCGTCTCTTCATTTCTCATCAGCATAAAGAACTCTGAGCTTGTACATGGTGTTTTCCATTTGCGAATTTCAAGCGGGATTCTGTGAAATTGTGCAAAAGTGTGCAGCATTTGCTTAATTGAGAGTGGGAACGAGATAACCATTTGCCGCTGGTGAAGATTTGAATCTTAAAGAGGCGACGGAGGGGACGAGCTCATATTTATGCAATTGCAGTCCCCTAAGCAAGGCGGCCCTGGCGAGGGTGTGTGCAAAGGGGCGGGAAAGTGGGAAAGATAGGGAGTCGATGGCGATACTCTCGAGCATGTATCTCGGGATTCGGGCGTGTTTGAGCATAAAGCCAGCGCCGAAGAGTGAGTTTGACTGTATTGTTTGACGAGATTGAGGGAGTTGCAAGCATCATAAATAAGTCCGGCTGGGTGAAAAAAGTGCACGGGAAATGAAAAATGACCGAGTTGACCGAGCACTAGCCACCGCCGTCATATCCACTTGGAGGATGGCAACGAGCAAATATTGCACACCATTTATCATGTCTCATTGCAAAAATCGTGTGACAACATTTAGTGGAGGGGCCAGTCATAAGATATTCGCCACTACTCGTGAAATTGTCGCCGCCACATGTTTCCGCTTTTCCGAGGAGGCCTTCCATATCCGGCCAAGTGTGAGACTTTTAGCTGAAGAGCACGTGCAATCGGGAGGGAAATATATTTCCCTGGCATACACTCCTTTTTTTCCACCATCCAACGGTGACTGCTTAATAACAACAGTCGAGGGAAAAAATCGTGCAATTTCACATGCTGTTCATGTGTTACGTTTTCATCATGCCCCCGACCGCCCTCGTGCCAGATCTGCGAGTGATATTCAAAAAATTCCAGCCTCCTCCGTGTTCAATAAGATATTATATACGATGGAATCTACACATCATTCTCCAGCCCCCCAACGATGGCTCCCTTCACGCCGACACTTGACAACACTTTTGGCAAATATGTTTTTTATTGATGCCAGCATTGCTGCTCTGGTTTTTCCTTACATATTTAACACAGACTCCCAACCGTCACGATGGGAGGAAAAAACTTCCAAATTGCGTCTGAGATTTAGGTCTCTTTGCGTGATTCTTCCCAGTTTTTTCCTCCCACCCTATGCGATACGGGGAAGACTTGACAAATTTCCACACGAGTTTTGGGAAAATTTCACGGAAAGAAGTCTTGTGGCACTGTAAGTATGTGAAGTTTGATGTCAAAAGTTGCCGCAATGAATAAGTTTTCGTTTGAAAATAGTTTGGAGTAAATGTTACACTGCATGTATTCGTCATGAATTCTAATTCACACTGTGCAAAATCAATACTTTCAGTTCAAGTGTGATTTTGTAGTTTAAATTTATTCCGAGAGTTCATTAACCGGTGACAGCAAAGAGTTATGCTTATTCCGAAATTGCATATGTTCATATGTTCTTCGAAATTTGCAATGAAATGTTGGAGGAGTGAAAATTTGCAAGGAAAGCCGAAGCCTAATGGTGTGTGTGCGAAAAGTGAGATGTCGTCAAGACCACACACAAAATAGTACCGGAGAATTTCAACGAGTCTTCTCATCGCTTTTTTCCTCAATGTGTCCCTCAAATGTCGCTTTTTGTGCTTGTGACCAATTTTGGAGCATGCTGAAGTGTGATAACAATCAAATTAAAAGACACATGAGGCGGATATTAAATGGTGTCTAGCCAGGACGAATTTGAGTATTTTTAGATCTGGGCAAATGGCACGAGAGGCAGACATTGGAGGGAAATTTTCGCCAGCTCATGGAGATACAATATACTTTTTGCCCCCACAATAATCATGAGCATTAGAGTGATTTTATGATATCCTTTCGCTTCAAGCGACCTCCTTCACGCGCTCCCCCAGGGATGGATGCAAAAAGGAGAAAAAGCAGCATGACGAACGGAATTCTTATTTAACGGGAAAGAACACTTATAAATTCTTCAATTTTCATCCTCATGGAAATGGCTTTAGATCTTGGGCTGTGGCTGGGATAATTTAGCGGAAAAGGACGATGATGGCGAGCACATGTAAGCGCCAAAGGAGGACTCTTTCGAATTAAACATGGCTATAATCTTTATCACATCCTTCCTTCGCTGAGAGTCATTTTCATTTTTAACCACTCCTCCGTGGGTGAGAAGTGCCTTTGCCTCAAGGAGTCAAAGGGTGTAAAAGTGCAAGCAAGGGCGGATTGGCGGGATGAAAGGCGTCAACGTGGAAGAAGGGGAAAAATGTTGGAATTGCACAAGTAAAAATTGCGCTCCGCATCTTTATGCACTTTTTAAATTTCTTCACCCTTCGCTGTTATTTTTCCACCTCGTCCTATGATATTTTTTGTAATGCACGCAAATGCATTTTAATTTAACCCCCTTTTATGCTTTCATGCAGATGACTACAAACATATCCATATTCATGCAAATGCCAAAGAGGTTTAACCTTGTGGGGTCAGACAAAATTATCACTATGTGCTTCTTTCGTTCACATCACGATGCTGGGTGAGAGATTAAATTATATTTTGCGAGGAAGAGAGGGCAAAAAAACACCGAATCGTCTTACTGAAATGTGCTTTTTGATTCACCTAAAAATGAATGCACACACTCTGAGATAATGGCTCAGCATCCATGACGAGTTTGAGCAGTGACTCTGGCACACATAAATATTTTAATCTCCTCATTATGTGAGGATTTTCGTGAAATAACTCACAAAATTTTGCGACACAGCTCCCAAACAGAGACAGAGCCGTTTGTGGTACATTGCGGTGCTGTTGTGGACTTCTGACCGAAAAACCTTGGGGACTTTCGCAAGAAATCCCATGTTTTGAGTCTCTCTGCAAGAAATCAATTGACTTCTTTAACCTCATGCTTGGCGCAGCCAGCAGAGATTTGAGATTCAAACATAAAGGAACAAATTAATGTAATGCTACTGATTGCTCGATGGCGTCTCAATTGGTCATGATGGTGATGCAATTCAGCATTTTATAGTGTGCCATCAAGTGAGATTTATGATTTTTCAAGGGGAGATCTTTTAGCAGCCACCTAAGCACTTTTACACATTTCGAGAGCGAAAAATTCCCATTTTTCCACAAAATTGCGAATTTGAAAACGGATGCTTTTTATCGTCTTCCAAAGATTGCTAATATTTTTTAATGAAATCATACGAATAGAAAGATGTATGAGATTAGCAACCGTTGCAATTTTGGGATTATTATCCTTTGCAATTGTTAAACAAATTAATTAAAATCTCTTCTACATATGTTGTGAAATCTCAGATGTTTCATGGGAATTTTAAAATATTTTTGGCATTCCTTTTAAAGAAATCTACTCTGCATCACGTCTCTGGCGGTGGTAGATATACTTTTCTTAATAGAATTGCTTACCCCTTTTCAAGATAAGCACAAGATACTCCCCTTTGAGTGACACTCTTTTCAGATATAAAACCAACTTCAAATAACACTTAAGACAGTGCTTTGAGGGTACGCTTGAGCCACATAAAACGATTGGTGGGTTCTCCTTCTGATTCAGTTTGCTCTCCTCTATACCTCACCATGTCTCCATGATGGGTAAGTTGGGAATTTTTCAGTAAATGCTCCTCAAAAGAGCGAGTCTGAAAATCAATTACAAATACTTCCACGATAAATCATTTGAAGATACTCTCGTGTACATCACATCAAATCCAGAAGAAAATGCGAGAAAGAGCTTTCGGAGCTGCAAGTCGTGTTCCCTGCATGTTTCTTTGAGGCAACATCTATCTCTCTTTTGCTCTGTTTTCCCCATTCAAATGCTCGATTCTCCCGTGATGTTCTGAGCTGCATTCGCCTCAATCAAGCACATCAAAATAAATTTCGCACATTGCTTTAAATGCGATTGTTTCGTGGGTTCTATATCCATCGCGGTGATACGGGGGAATCGTACAAAAGTGGAGAGAACACGATGGATGTAATTCATGGATAGAGGTAATAAATCATGAAACGGTAGAATGTGCAATACATAAAAGGGAGCAAAAGGATTTTAGATGGTGGAGAACGCAGGGGTGCTCGAGACCACCCATTTTACCGCCTTCCATTAAGTTTTCCATATCAAGGGAAGAGAACAGAAAAAAATTTTTTCGTGAATGAATGTATGAAAAATTTCCACGCATTTCACGGAATTCCTCGCTTTTTGCTCATAAGCATTTTTCCTTGTCGTGCTTCTCACCCAGAAAATAAATCGATCGCATGGGAATTATGTGCCTTTCCATTAGGGGCAAATAAATATTTTATCTCCGTTAATAATATTAAATTGTGCGTGTGTCGCTGATAGCTTTTTTATATGGGTGGCAGAGCCAAGAGAAAATACCCATTCAAATAAAGGTGACAATCCTTCAAGATCGCGATAATTCACCACACCAACCATTCATGGTTCGTGTGGGAATAATAAAGAGGATTTTGTGTGCAATTTGATATGGCATAACATTGAATTATTTGCTAACTAATACACCATAAATATGCCATCATTTGCTCACTGGACTTTTCTTATGATGGCTGTGATGGCGAAGAAAGAACAAAAATTGGTTTTTGCGAAAGAAAAATCCGCCGAAGATGAATGCAGCACACTTCAATAGTTGGGTAGCAAACAGTAAAATTCATCCCATGCATAATTCAGATGAATACAATAATAATAAAACTTCCTAAAACACGACCGTGAAAGATAAATTCCGTGGCATGTTCAAAGCTACAAAATGCGAGGAGGGAAGGATTCCGATGCATGTCGGGAACGGGGAGGCTTCTTCTGCACTATATTTATTCCTTGTACGAATATCGACGCAAGTAAGCTCTATAAATTCCCACAATATGTGCAGAGTGACTTCGGCGAGTTGAGATATGTGTGCCTCCACCTTTCTCTGGGCATTGACTAACAAATTGGTCATTTCATATTATATGTTTGGTGCATAAAAGGCCCTGCCCCGCGCTCTGCCCATAAGTCGGAAGAGAGACAGAGGGAGAGGATTGATTCCGTCATCGGCGGCGGAGATGCGATGGTATAAATTGCGGCTCACAACTGGCGGCGTGCATGGCGAGAGGTGCCCCAAGAGAAGGGGCAGTCTTCATTTGTATGTTCTACATAAAATGCACATTTCTCCTCGGTCATCATCTATAAACGCATCCCGCCAGACACTCGAGCTCGAGAATTATTCTGAGGCAGTTGCAGCGCTATATCTCAGCGTCTTATGCGCTTTTTTCCACTGGATGCCTCTTCACCCGGCAAAACTCGTTTCGGCGCGTGATTTTACGGACGCGAGGCCTTTTTGCTTGTGGTGTACCCCTTCTGTGCCTCATCTGCGGCTAAGTGGATCCCATCATCCCGCACCAGATAGCCACTCTCAGTCAACAAGGCAACATGCAAGAGCCATGACCTTTAGATTACTCCCAATGTACAAATCACCACATTAAACTCACACGACTCCACTCACACCATCATGCATGATAATTTTCAATTAGAAAATCCCACATTGCATCCCATTTTCCACTGGACATCCGACTTCGGCGAGGGGGTGGAAACTCGCTCGATGCATTTGCATAAGAAGATGCTTTCCGGGACAATGGAGTGCCACTCGTCAGCAAATTGATATACCGGGTGCACCCCTTGAGAAAATCCCATCATGGGGATCCTTCAATTGCTGAAAATTGTGAATCAAGAGCGAGTTTTCCTTTCAGCTCGGATGTCTCTGGATTGAAACAAGTTGGCAATTATATACCCCAGGGGCTATTCACTTCTCTCAGCTCCACTGGCACAGCTGACAGAAGAAATCTTGAAGGATTCTTCAAGTATGCAAAAAATTTAAATTCACTTTTAATTGAAGACGATGGGGAATAACTACTTGTGATATTTTCCAGAGAAAGATGTTTGCTAAAAGTATACAAAAGAACAGAAGAGGAATCATCGATTGAAGTATACTTTTATATAAATTATCTGATCATTATGTAATGCATATATTATGTGGAAATGAAGATTGTGATGGTTTTCGGGAAATCTTAGCCTCTTCACTTTCACCTCAATCGCACATTCAAATCGGTTTTCCTCTGGAGTTAACCCACTTGGGCAAAAACCTCTCAGGGCGAAAGGTTACCTTGTGCCACGCACAAAAAATGCTACTTGATTTCTTCTATTTGCTCATCCAATTTACATGCATAATTGAATGTTTTGGAAAAAAATGCCGAAATGAAATACGATCCAGAAGGTGAATTCCCAGAGATTGAGGGAGAGAGAGAGAGTGAAGTTATGTGTATAAGAAATAAGAAGCAAGTCTCTCCCACCCGTGGCATTTTAATTTTATAAAGGAAAGAAAATAATAAATAGAATTACAAATTGTCTTGTTTTTCTCTCTTTGCAGGTGAGTTGGAAGATGGAAAGCTGGCCGAGGATAAAAAAGAGTCCCAGAGGCCAATTGGGCGTGTTTCCGTGTGTGTGTGTGCGCAATTTTTGGGTGGCAAAATATTGTCGCAGAATGATTCCTTTTGCGGGCACAGGTAAATTGGATTGGATCAGCATACATATTTAAATATCGATTTAGCATACGGGGACAGAGAAAAATCTCGTCCGACCAGACGAAATAACAAACATTTCCCAACGCCGCGAGAAATTCTTGTGAATTTTCCATGCCCCCCCCCACCCAGTGAAAGTGCGCTCCAGGGCGGGGAAAGGCGATAGGTTGGGTATATGATTTTGATTATGGCCAATATATATTCACCCTCTTTTGCATTGCATAGGATTGTTTTAGCGTTTTCATTTTTTCTGTTGCTCCTGGTCTCCTGTTGGCTTGTGATAATGTTTTTTCGTATATATATTTTGGCTTTTGTTTCACTGGGGATGTTTTGTCCCCTGAAATGCTTCTATCTCTCCCTCCCCACCCAGAAGAAATTCAATAAGGGAGTCTGGCAAACATAGCCCAAGGGTAAGATTTATCCTCATTCCATCGACGTAACGTAAGCAACCTCGGCAAATATTCTCTCTCTGATTTCGTTTATTTATTTACTTTTTTTGCTCACGCATGTATTATGTACACACATATTTCAATATTTTCTATTATCAATTTGATGGGTTGGATGGTATAAAATTCATCTCACCGCAAGACGACAAGAAATATCCATTTTTCAACCACCATCCCCCGATCGCTGAATTCAATTAACTTTTCCTGAAGGCACCGTAGGCCGAACTGCTCTGGCCGCAGTCAATGTACTTTTGGGGGCACTTTTTCCATCCATTCACATCCCATTTCGGGTATTGAAGTCACTGAAGATGAAATAAAAGGATGATGCTATGATTGATTGCTCGAATAACTCACAGTGCCGTATTATTCCACCTCATATTGAATCGCTGGACATTCATCTATTTTTCGTCATCCACTCCACATGAGCTGATAGGGACAGTAATTTGATAACATAACACATTCACACATAATTCATTTCATTTCGGATTTACACGGACATGACCAAGAGTGATGCTTCGCAGCCGCGCTCTCGCAAGCCAATGAGGAAGTTGACGACTGAGTTGAAGGGCTGCAGATAGTAGTTCTTTTCCCTCTGCTTGACTTGCTTGACTTTTTGTATACTATGAGATCATCAACTCTGATCACGAGTGAAGAAAGTTTGCTAATACTTAAATACTATACTATCAGTCCAAATCAATAATATATTGCATGCGATTCTCCGCCCTTGTTGCCATCTCGTGTATCGACAATATCTTATCCTTATCGCTGTGTGGAGTCCCTCACTTGAGATGAATGTCTTTCTCTGAGCCTTTTTCCGGCAAACTTTATATGTTATTCCCGCAATGTTTGCCTTGCGCTGCGTCGTGAGTACGTGGCGCGATGGGGCAGCGGAGGAGTGCTAGGCGGACACCGAAAGAACTTCCATACAAGGTAGCAGTTCGAAAATCAATCAATTACCCTGTCGGCAGAGACCGCTCTTTCGACGGCTCAGCAGTGCTGGGTCGCTTCATTAGGGGATGATTAATTGACTTGTGTTTGTGTATTTTATACACACTTCCGAATCGCTTTCCACTATACACTTTCTTCCACATGAATGGAAATATTTTCCATCCCATTCACCATATTGTTTTATTCAATGGCCTGCGCCGTCCGAGAGCCACCCACGCGCCCTTGAATATGTATGCTGGCGCTGAATTTATAGCTGTTGCTATTTTTTCGCACCGCATCTCTGTGCATAGCTCAAATTAAAGCAATTCGCAGGTTGATTTTTACACTCATAGCGCACTGTGCGAATCGATTAATGCTCTATCACTATTTCAAATCAATTTGATGTTTAGCACAGAGGCCATTTTGGGGCTTTCTGAACCATAAAATATACTACTTGAGCCCAGAACATTGATTAATTCCAACATTAAACTTTCAATATCCACTGTAGTGGTATCATTCAATTGTCGGTCAGTTTTCACCAGACCCTCATTTTAATGCCTTCATTAGGTGTGTATAATATACACCCAAATGCCACATATTGTGCCCGTCTAACCATAAATTGCAATCAAAATTTCGTCAATAATTTTGTGGAAATTCAATTAATGTTTGCCCATCAGTGATATCGACATTATTTTAAATACACTCAACCGCCGAGCAACGCGCCGTGCACAATATATCAGCATTTTACAATCCAGAACTCCGTTAAATTATTTTTGACTGACGGTTGAACTTTCGATACATTTTCATTGGCAAATTATTTCCAACTCACTATTGAATTAATCTTTTTCGATACTCTGACAGGCTGCCTTTCAGGAAAATCCACTCATGTTGAGCATTTTATCAACAAAATCCGTACGATTTTTTCAGCCACTTTCGATTCTTCAACTGTAAAGAGTAAATAATTTTTCATCTGTAGAATTTGTGATAACAATTTAGTTGATTTGCCGGTTCGACGAATAAGAAAATACACATTTAACGTAAAAATGTTGTTCTGTTCTCACCCATATTTCTATAGTCAGATCCCAGAAAAACCTGTCCCGTTTCGAAGATACACGGCTTTTCTCACAAGTAATGGCTATGAATATGACCAAAATTCCACGCAATAAATCTTCCTCGTTAGTATTCGAGGTGAATTTTAATCTCTTCGGCGACACTGGACCACAAAATTTGCTGAGGGAAAATAAAAACACCTCCATAAGCGGACTTTGGAGATCAAATGTCGAACTGTGTCTGTCCATAAAAAGAACTCATGCGTTTATGAGGCGATTTTGATAGTCTCGCGCTCTCATTAGAGTCGCATTATGCGAGATTAGAAAGGAATTTCTCTTTCGGCTCGCGTTGAGAAGTTGCAAGAGGCAGAGTCAATGGGTTTTTGAGTGATTTCAAATAAAATAACGTGAACTCATTTATTTGTTCTTCTCACAGATTTTCTTAGATGTGTTTTCTATTCGTCTTGTTTGATGATCAAATGCCTCGCGGGAAAATTCAAGCCATCTTTCCGAAATGAAATATTGATGGCTATTTGCATAGAAGATGGCTGGAAAAATGACGCAGCACTACGCAATGATATGTAAAACCAATAAGTTATTTTATTTGCACTAAAAGCCATGGCAGATCGAACCGACTGGCATCGTTTTACTCTCTGCCTCATGTGTTAATTCGTTGTGTGAGCAATACAGCCGACGCATACATTATTATACTGGTTGGGTGGATGCAAAAAGTCGAGAATGTCACTGCATTTTGAGACATGCAATTAAAAAGATAGAAATTATAAATTGAATTTCTTCGTGGTTGTCCCTTTTTTAAATGCACTCCACGGACGAATGTCGGAATGCTGCGAATCTTATATTCTAATCTCCACTGGCTGAGGAGGGGAAGCTTCTCTCTGCTCGTGGTGTTTTTCATATTAAAAAAGAGCACAAAAGACAACCTGAACAGACTTGATGAATGTGCGAATGTCTTTTGTATTTGCTCTTTTTCGAAGCGATTCTTCGTGGTCTTTGCGTCTTTGAAAGCGAAAACATCAAATTAGAGAGAAGTGGAGGCACTTCTTTGGCGTTTCGCCTTCAAAACTTACCCATTTTCGTCTGGGACTTGTGCAAGAATTGGTGGTTCACTCGTAGCACTTCAGCCCTACACACTTCACCTTGAACACTTTCAATTTAATATTAAACACAATATAGTATTTCATTATTTCACAAAAGTGATGTACAACTCCAAGTGAGTCACGCTTGAGTTCTAAGTTTGGAGTGCCATTTTGCACAATTGAATAAGACGGAATGACGTTTGATTCATGTTGAATTTCTTGGCACGACACAGTATCTCTTTTGCATATGGCTCTGAGGATGTGCCCAGACGATTCACACTAGACAATATCCTTTCTCAGAAAATTGGATAATATGTTCAAGACACCCACGATAAGACATTATGGCAGTGGCTCCGACAAAATACCCCCTCGCGATGCTTGATGTCGATTTTAATTCTCACACAACTCGCAAAATCATCCCGCCCACGAGGCGCAAAAGTGGCAAAATATGCAAGAAACGGGCGATTCGTGTGGCATGGTCAGAAGAGGAGCACAAATCGCTTGAAAAATTAAATACGCTGTCCATACATTTCCATCTGCAGCCATTCCCACCTCCTTTCTCGGCATATAAGATAAATTATCGTCTCGGGATGAGAGTGGAGAATGGGAGTGAAGACGGCAGGATACTATCGAGCACATGGTGAATATCAAAATATTATTTCCTGTTTATCACACAGAATGCCGCAATTGTACTTTTATCCGTTGGCTCTGCCCTCGTCGCTTTTTTTTTATGGAGAAATGCTCAGTTTCTCGTGCATCGTTGGGATACGGCGATATCGCTTCGTAATATTCTTTCAACGGCTTGGCTTGAAATAGAAAAGATGCCTATTGTTGCGCTAAGAGCAAACTATATTTACTTATGTTGTGATTTATTCTGATAATTGACATTCACTGACACAGTAAAATGCTGTAAAATTTGGAGCTACTGAACAGCCTTTCTACCAATTCAATCATGCATATTTAATTGTATACATATATTTATTTAAGTGTGGTGCATAATGTTCAGTGTGCCAATTTATTCATGACAGAACGGCAAATAAACAGTTGAGAATAATTTTATAATAATTTTGCAACTGTATGACATGTTCATATTTCGCTGTCAATCAATTTTAATTGATTTGTTTCGTGCTTAATGTGTTGCCACAGATAAAAAGAAAAGATGGTGAATTAAATAGGTATAAAAATCAATTAGTAGACAGATTAACAAGGAGAAATGTCTGCGTGTATTTAAATCAGATTGTCAAGATGTCAATTGAGATGGAAAACATACATACATAAGGAGAAGTGGTGAATGAAGAAGTGTTTCAATATTTTCACCGTAGATTCTCTCTATAGAGAAACACACAATTCGGATTATTATTTATTTTTTTGTTCCTCATGCAATGAACTCTCTCGCGATCGCGATGATGATCGCCTAGAGAGACCATCGTCTAGTTGTGTTAAATGGGATAAAAATAAATTATGTTATTTGAAGAATGGACGTTCGTACACATCGTGACAGACGTTCTGCGGTTAATAGAGAGACACAACCTGGCTCAGGTCGCGGAAGATGATGGTTGTGCTACATCAGCAATTTCCAGCCATTCTATTCTTTTCCTCCACGTAATTTTTCCCTAGGTACGTGACTGTCAAGATCGCGTTTTAAATATGGCCATGGAATGCGGTTGTCGAAGCTCAGGCTTTGCCTCAACTCTGGAGGATCATTTATTTTGAAATTTCTCGTACTCTCGCACCCCTTCTGCCCGGCTCTCTTGCCTATTTATGCCATTTAATACGTATGACACATCGAGGATAGATACTAATGGAGACGCCTTTTTTAATACCCTCCCAGCCCGAGAGTGCTCAAGTGACACACAGCGTTGGGTGAAATCATAAAATTAAATTAACACGATCATTCAACAAATATGAATGTGACACTTTACATAGTATCACTGAGAGTGCAGGAAATATTGGATGTTTCGCGAAGAGAACCAGATAAATTCCCCGGCTGACTTTTTGCACAAAGTGTTATTTATGAAATAAGTCACAAAATGGCCTTTTAATTGAAAACCGGACCCACGCCAAAGCTTTCGTGAAAACATACAGGTTTTTTTCTCCCTTGTGCGGAAAGTGTTTGCATATTTTGATGAATGGCTCTCTAGTTAGCTGTATAGCATTCAAGAATGCTTACATGGTGTATTTTGTATGCTGAAATAAATGATGGAGCCACTCAAGGAATGATATTCTGACAGAAATTGTGACAAATGTGGTCAAAAGTCGGTCAATGAAGTGCGGATGGACTTCTTACAGAGTCTCTTGACTCGCTTCTGCCGCCCCTGAAAGAGATTTATCCTGATTCTGACCAATTTCGCCACAGTCTTGGCAACAGCGCAACCAATTGATCTCCGAAGGCAACTCCTTCGGGTGAAATTTATGGCAAATAAATCACTTTGCTGAATTGATTGGAGGAGTTTCTTCTGATGATACCATATTGGGTCATTAAGTTGGAAAATTATTCTCATATTGAGCAACAATAAGCGAGAATAATGCTCAATTAGTAATGAAGTGTTTCTCTTGATTTGAAAATGAGACGTTTGGGAGTTATCATTAAGTTCTTATGGCGGCTGCTCTGGCCTTATGAGTTTCTTCGCTCCATTCCACTAATCGTGGTAATGGACTTTTGATGTTATTTCACTTTTTATTATCATACATATCGCATATACGGTGTATGCATATTTCTGCTCAAATATCATTCCTGTATTGAACCACAAAATTCCCACAGAAATTAGCATTTTCGCCTCAACCGCGACCACTCACGGGTGAGCATTTTATTGGGCCGCCACACTTCTTGGGTGGAACTCACCGACACTTTTGAATTCCACACACGGAATGGTGTGTTGGATTCTCCTTAATGCCCTCTGCCATTAACTCACGTGCAATTGTCACATTCGTAACGTAACCTTTCCAGCCAAGTGAGAGAGTCATTATATTTGTGAATAATAAATTCATACTTAGAACCACCGTGGCCGAGGCATCTCCAAACAGTGTTCCGGCAACGCGTTGCGCTAAGATGACAGGGAGCGCACTTGAGGCCAAATCCTGGCGGCAAAGCGCATCCAAAGCTCGACGTCGGCGAACCTCTGAAATCCCTCTCTGTGGCAGCCGTTTAGATTCTTTGACGAGACAAGCCATAAGGTCATTACGAGAATAACGATGATGCGGTTTAACTGACACAGCGGCAGTTAGTCCTCCCCATATGAATTGCGAGAGGCATCGGGCAGCCACCATGGGAGTTGGGTGTTTAATACAAAGTCAGCGCTATCTCGCCATGAATAAATACAATTTAGGAGATTTAGGTGAAATCTGCATGAAATTATACTCTCTTGCTAAATATTGGCTGAGTGGTTCGTTAAGGAATATTTTCATTTGGGGGATCACCAGCAGAAACAGAAACGTATGCAAGAATGAGCGGAATGTGGCAAGAAGAGTTTTCAAGATATATTCATGGGAGATTTAACTCATTAAATTACAGATATGAGTGGCATTTGCCACAATATGTACTTGCAAATGAACATATTGTTAGCAGTGAATATATTTCATGATTTTATTTAATGGGGTGGAGCGCGAATCCGAAAAAGCAGAGGGAAAAAGTCACCCAGAGTTATATGTTAAAGCCGCCAAAAACTACTCTGTAATTAGCATGGAGGCAAGACTACTTGAAGGGTAAAAGCTCAGGCGCGCAAGACATGTGAAATAAATTGTTATAATAGACCTCATTCACATGGGAAAAAGTCATTTTACATACACACGTATTTCCACTTGGGCTGTCCGTATTTCCGCTCTCAAACATCAAAGGATCCTCTCGTCAGAATGCCACATTTACTCAGGATGTGAAAGAGAGGAACCCTCAATGGAGCCCTTTTCCATCTTCTGTCGAATCGAAACTGAATTGGTATATTGCACAATTTTGAAGCATTTCCAAAGGACGGAGCCTCTTGCCTGAGCTCAAGAAGCTTCTGTTTGTGAAACATGACAAAATCATGGAATCTCCAACCTTTGATGGTGAAAAATTGCAGAATGCGCTCTTACGGCGAATTAAAACTAGCAGAACAAAGTGAAATGAAGTCGCAAATTAGAGCTGATTTTGCATGGGACATGCTGAGGATATGAAAGGGACACGTCATTGTGAGAGGAAATTAAGAGTCAATCTATAATCCATTGAGTTATCTCTCTTCCTGCGCCAGCAATGGAATAGATGAAGAGATGCGAGACCTCAATGGACCCGATGTCATATTTCTATTGAGCCACCTGTCCCATTAGGCACTTTCTGACAATTCCCCTGAAGGGTGAGACAGAGAGCGGAGAAAAAATGTGAACTGAAGAGCAAACAGACGGAGGCAAGAGCATGGATTTCAATTTGAGATCATCAAGAATTTAACGCATATTGCTGGGTGCTTTGAGAATGCCACAAAAAGATACACCTGAGCAATTTAACATGACAACTTCTCTGCCTTTCTCTCTCGCTCTCTCTCTCTCTCTCTCTCTCTCGCTAGCGTTCTCTGGACTGTGGAGAATGACAAAATTCATCGGCGATTAGAAAATTGAATGCAAAGGGGAATTGAATGAAACTTAAAGTGCTGCAGGTGAAATTCTTAAATCACAAGCAGTGGTAAATTGCATGAAATATGCTGATTAAATATTGCCACTTCTTTTCAACATTCAGCTTCCGTTCGGCGGACCGAGTCATTTATTCATCGTATCACTTGAGGATCTGTGCATCTGCACCTGAACAGGAGTCCAAATATTTGACTAGCATGTCATCTGCTCAATGCGGTTGAGAGACGAAATTCATATTTCCCCATACAGCGTTCGATGAATGCTTCATTCTCCTCGGCACTCCACGCTTGAGTATTTCGTGTGAAGGAATCCACGAATTGAGGGGGATGTCAAGTGGTGGGAAATTGAGCACTTCGAATAATCGTATGGTTTTGGAGGTAAGTGCTTATTGGCACTTGGATCAGCCGCAAGGGATTTTGGCGAGAACGTGAGAAAATAGACTTCTAGTCATAGTGAAATGATCAAGAGCGTTCGATTGTTATTGCAAAAATTAAATGTCCAACTTAATATGTAGTTTTCCAATCACACTCACGGACAGCAAAATCAATTTCCCACTGCCAAATAATGGAGCATTAGCTTGTGAAAATGCAGCAGAGCGAACAAAGAAAATTATTATTTATCGATAAAATATATTTCCTAAATACAATCAATTACATCGATAGAATCCGCTGTACTTTTGCAAAATACGAAAAATTTATTCAGTTCACGTCAAATGAGTTCACATAATCCCATTGAAATGATTCAGCTCAAATTCCATTTGTGCAATTTTGGGTGAATTTCATTTCTCTGTGGAGATGTAATTTTAGTGATAAAAGGAAAAAATTACAATTGTCATCGAAATTCTGGAAAGTTTTTTTTTCTCTCTCCAGTTAGGATGAGTTGAAAAAATACCGCGTGGAATTTTATCATGGGATATTCCGTGTGCATTAGCGGAAAAATTACGCTTTTGCATTAACAGCCAGATGACAAAAGTGCAGTTCTTTCGTGAAACTTTATCGCCACTCCTGAAAATGTCAATTCTTGTCATGAGGTATCATATTTTCCATTGGAATTCACTACATGGGATGAGTCTTTGGCATTATCAGCACGAGTCATTTTGGGCGCTGATATTAAAAATTTAATCCGGGAATTGTGGTCAGAATTTGCATATTTTTCAATTACATGTCGCTTGTTTCCACTCTTATTCAGTTTGACTGGGCGATGACATGAATTCTGCGGCCATATCTTGCACTTATCTTCTGCGAATATAATATTTTCTAAATATATACAAGATTGGCGGGTTTGCGAAAGCGAGAGTGTCTTATGTGATATTTTATGTCGCGGAATTTGCAGAAGAATGAATTCTTTTACGAGCCAACATAGAAGTGTTTTGATGATCCTGCACTTTATCTCGCCTTTCATTCTAGCGAAAATTAAGAAATTTAATACACTTTCATTGTGTTTCGCCACGATGAGATAACAATGAATAAGCAATGTTGTATTAGCTTTATTATTTTTTCCACCATGTAAACTGGGTATTTTATTGTGTCTCTTGCGCTATATAATGACAACATGAAGTTGGTGGAGCGCTAAATACCTCGGAGAATAATTTATGTGGGTGATTGTTTTGGCCAAAATCAACACTATTTGCACGCTGTGGCTATCATTTTGGGTATTTAGATTTATGAATATATGTATGCTAACAAACATTATATTTTCATAAATATCATATATTTGCAATAGAATATGCATTGACATTGGAATTGAACGAAAACACATTTATTGACACCCTTATTTATTCATTTAAATGAAAGACTCATTCAAAATGTGAAATGCGCTTATAGTAGATCTGGATTTACCATCAAATGTCCTTCCGTTTGCAACATTCATTCCAATCAGATTGTGAATGGTGGTTTTTCCATGTTTTTTTTCACCATGCATGAGTGCTTTTTATATACATATTTCCGCAATTTTAATGATCAAATTGCAAAGATTAAACAATCTCCTAGTTTGACCCTGTGATGCTGTGCAACCTATGCTTCAGCACATGAATATGGGAAAATGTAATTATCGAATTATATTATAGATTATACGTCGTGGTAATTAATTAATTGATGTCATTGATGTATTCTGTCTGACAGGATTCTCAATGCACGTGGACTGAATTAAAGCACAGCCAGGCCAGAGTCTGTGGGGATTAAGCCAAGAGTTATTGCAAACTGCCAATTGCGAATATTGCATGAGGCGACACCGGGGTATGTTGATGACGTGTTAGATATATTGAATGCCGCTCCTGCACCCAAATATATGATTTGCCATTCGCTGTTCTCGCATGAAACTGGCACACTTGCATAATTTCAAGAGGTGGCGAGGAAAACTTTAATTAATAAGCTTATCCCCTCGCCAAGTGTTTCGAATGGCGATCGATTGAATTGCAGGAAAATTGTCAATGTGTGGAAAAGCCAAGCAAAATTCTTTGGCATATGCAGCCCAAGCGGTATGAGAAGAAATTCCTGTAACAATTGATATCCTCGGAATCACTTTAATTGCAATCAGAACTTGTGCCACTTGAGTTGAATATGCGTGATATGCTGACTGTGAAATTTTCACGTAACCCAAAGTGGTAGGGCATTATGCTCTGTATTAACTATTGCACAACAATTTAACCATATCTGTAGGAATCTCCAATTGAGTGCCTTTACGAAATCGATTAGCAGGTTGAGAGATTATTGAGGCCGGGCGAATTTGCATGCGTAATGCCTATTGTGCTGCAGGTACATGTTTAATTAGATTAAGTAACATTATCGCTTGAGTTGGGCGAGGAGTGGTTGGGTGTCGTCTTCGGGTGGGATTCTTCTCCCATCTGGCTCCCGCGGTGAATGTCTAAAAGTCCCAACACAATATCTCGTAAATCATAGAATAAGTTGAAAAATGATGGGAAGCGGAAAGTGAGGGAACATGAAAGCTTCGCAAAGAAACCAACTTTTAATCAACTTTCCAAGTTTCGATGTAAAACGGTTTCTACGTAACTTTTTCTGTGTACTCGTCGTCGTGTATATATTTTTTCGTTATTGTTGTTTGCAGCGTTTCCTACAATACATTGAAGCTTCTGCCATTGAATGCGAGAAAGGAATCGGGGCGGCTGGGGTGTGGGTCGTGGGGTCCATTGTTGACGGTTTGTCGCTAACTGGGAGGTCTGCAAGCATAAGTTGCGCCACTGCCACCTTTCGCCAGACCCCCGGAGAGACACTGAGGGTGGCTCTTTTTTCGGGATGCGACATTCGCAGAGCGCTGTGCATCCCTGGGCTGCCGAGCTCTGTCGACTTCCCGCAACTGGGACACCAAAAGTTGAAGTTGATGCACCATCGCAACCGATGCATCAGTAAACAAGAAGTTGCCTCCCTTCTCTTGTATATCTTTTCATATTTAAATACAAAACTCGGGGTATTTTTTGTCTCTCCCAGAAGCTCCGCTCACACCCTTGTCACGGCCATACAAGAGCTCCTGGAGTACAAGATAGAGGATGGATAGACGAGGATAAATTGAGAGTACTCTGGCACCGAAGGATGACGATAGAATTGGTGTGGGAATTGATGGTCTGGAATATAAGTTAGCAACGTGAGAGACTTCTCCTTATCCCATTGTCTGGAGGAGTAAAAAATTTTCAATCCTTTTCGCCCATTTACCCACAATATCACCTCCCCTCACCACCCAGGCAACTTTTATTCTCGCTCACCACCTCCTAAATATGATGGTGGTGAATTGAATTAACGAATTTCAACTTTCCTGTTGCTCTTGCCAAGTTTTCAATTTATTTTCCAAGATTTTTCTCTCCCCTTCCACCGGGTGGTCCTCGGTGAAGATGGGTGGGGTTGAAATTATGAATTCATGCTTATCCCTGTTGTTTTCCAGTACCCAAAGACGGATCGTACAGTGATTGATTCCAGAGTATTGGAAAAAGTGAGTAGTGGATATTGCCATTCAGATTGCAGCTTTATGGTCAAGCTCGCCTCTGGGAGGGATTTAGAAAGAGGCATGTGTTGACATTACATTTCCTTAGAAGAAAGAAAACCGTGAAGAAATGCTCACCCGCATTTCAAAGTCTCAGGTTCATCCGAAGTAATCCCTAAGAATGATATTACCTTTCTAACGAGTAAAAATGGAAGCTTCCACGAAAAGCACACGCCCGGGGTTATTGAGACGCCCTTGTTGCAGTGAAAGGTTAGAGAAACATAATGTGGGTGTGAGAAAATGATCCCGTGCTGAGCATCAATTTGGGATTTCTGTGCGAAATGGCGAGAGTAGCACAATTAGCAAACACTGATAAAAGAAATACGACATTTGAGGGTGCGTGGATTGAAAATCCTCAGCAATGATAGCATTAATTTACGGTGAAACTTTAGGCTTGTGAGTCCGTGCCGCCAATTTTCCAGCCAATTATCAATTCTAATTGCGATGGGATTTTTGGTTGTACCGCAATCGTGAAGGACTAACCCCAAAAATTTTACGAGATTGCGGGAGCGCTCCGAGGCCGAGATTCACGATAAAATGCTCGAAGTGTGTGCGGGGGGTGGAAAAAGTCCAGGGGGAGCAATAAAAGGTGTGCTATAAATTTGACTTCCCTTCTCCATATCGCCTGTGTAATTAAGTTATGCCGCACAATTAATTATCGATTGAAATTATACCCATTACCAATTGAACGCACACTTGTGACATCGTCCGGTCGACTCGGTGTGACGATGGCTGGGCTGAGGATGGGGTGAAAGGGTAGTTGGTGAAGTGATTCACCAAATCAAACAAAATCCCACCCCATAATTCTGCTGTCCGGTTGGCCGAGAGGAAAGCTTGTTGCTGTTTTTATACCATTCCTCCGACAAATGGTCACATTATGTTGGGCTGAAGTACATGGTCGGTAAATAGAGCGCCTCCAGTTGGAGTGCCTGGCGTTTGACCGGGCTCAAGGGGTGGCGGCAACAAAGCGGATGACCATTTCATGGCACTTAAGTGGTGACCCCTTTTTTACCCCATTCACCTCAGCGGCCCAGGTGATTTTAGCTGCGGAGCTGAAATTCGCGTGCAATAATTGGGTGCATGGTCGAGTACGTGATTTGGTCACAACTTTAAACACTCTCAGTCTCGGAGGTTTTAATAGAAAATCACTCATTATACGATATCAACTTTACAGTCCCTCTATCGACACCTGTTGCACCCCGACTCAGCACACACCGTGGCCAAGGAGGCTCTACGACTCCGGAGCACCCCTGAAGGGTCAATTGAAAAATGACAAGAAGTGGGCAATTTATTACGACCGACCAGTAAATTAATAATGAGCTATGACCGCATCATTTATGGCCGTAATATTTACTATGATATAAGTTTTTGCAGCCAGGGCTGCTGAAAATTTACTTTATGGCTCTCTCTCGCCTCCGCTAAACTCTTTATTTACAGAGAAACGTCTGGATATTGCACAATTACCTAAATAAGGATTTATGCCCATTTTGCTAGTTTTCTCAGACAGCGAATTTTACGATTTTCTGTATTTTGCATTAACAGCATTAGTACTTTATTAAGCAAAGCTATACTCCGGGATCATGAAGCAAAATTTGCAATTACTTCCAGTACTCCTTTTCATATGACACTGGGCTTATTCATTCCACATCTAGCAATTCTGCCTAAAATCCTTCTCGAGATTGTTGATTAGCCTTAAAGCGTTCTTTGTTTGACATGAACCCTTTCAATTGTCCATTACGTTTCAGTTATTGAGAAAGGTTATTACTAAAACAGCCATCTGATCAAAAGGGGTTTTATCCTTGGGTCTTTTGACTTCTCCTGGGGAACCCTAATTTGTCGCTTTTCATACCAAAGTAGTCAATCACTTTGAGAACAGCATCAATAATGCATTCCGAGCACTTTTGCGAGAAATCCCTGAAAATATTTCAATTACGGCCACTCAAAAATCCATCATATCTGGCATTGCAGTGGTGCAATCGCACATACCCCATCTTGCTTGTCGATTTCCTCAGTGGCATAGAATGCATTTGCAAAGAGCATTGCAGTGGAAAACAAGCGAAGCAAAGTAGCAATCTTTAGAGCGTGAGTTCTTCAATGGAATATCACCCTCTGCCAGTGAAATTACCCCCATAGTGAAGGGGAGACAGTATAAAACTCCACAGGGGCACAATTGAGAAGTGCAAGTTGAATAGCTTCATTCATCACAGGGATTATGGCAATTTGAAGGGTAGGCTGCATTATTTATTGTATATAATGCACATTTCCTGATGCCTGCACATTGTTTAGACATTACGAACTATTTTTTTGTGCGCTGCCATCAAGCGCGAAAAGAAATAGCCGTGAAGAGCGATTTTGCACCTATGCCAACACCATGGCGGCTACTTTGCCGCGCCAAAGGGGATTGTTCCGATAAATGCACCATTTCTCAAATGTGGCAAATTTCCAGGAAGTCATCGGAGAGGTCCTTGTGGGATTTGCGCGAAAAATTTCAATTAGGCGGCACGTTTTCAGCTCACACAGGTCGGCTGTGTTTTACATTTCATTTGTGCTGCAAGACCCCTCAATATTTCAACAATGGCTGGGAATTTTATTTCCACTGGCAATTTATTTTTATGTGTTGAAAAAATATTTCAATTTCTAGAACCTTTGTTCGCTGTCGCGTCAGTAAATAAGCGACGCGCCGTGGCATATTGTGAGCTCATGTGCACTTCTCCTTTTTTTCAAGAAGTCGACTAAACCGATGGTGACATGCAGTTCCTTTGTACATGGGAGGCCCCTTTTTCAAAGGAGTACAGAGTAGCTTCCACCCTTGGTGTTCATGAGTACAATTGCTGCAGAAATTGCCTTGCATATTTTTCTCCTCTCCACACATTGGCACCCTTTTTGCCCCCTTCCTGCGCCGCTCATCCGCGATGATGGTGGTGAAATTATGAAATATACATAGGTCCGTAAATCCGCATACATACACGACGATGCTTGACGGAGGCGACATGGTTGATTTTTCACCATGACTCGATTGTTCTCGGTGCATCCAGTGCACTCCTTCCGCCCGAGAGTCCCGGGCTAATGACTAATAACAGAATCCTCGTGCGATGGCTGGGATTAAGCGGGGTACAAGGCTGAGTCGAAGAGGGTAGACAGAGGCTCGAGGGTGATATTCAAAATGCCACCCTTCACTTGGAACGCACATAAGAAATTATATCATCCATGGCGAATGACATAATCTCACCCGACATGCCAACACCCACTGTTTTCCTTTCGACAATTGAACGTGCGTTGTCTGCATTTCTTAAGATTTTCAAATTTTCATCCACTTGGCTTAAACTCACCCCTCCACTGTACTCAATATGACGACAATAAATTTAATTTTCCCATACGCAACGAATCCATTTCTTAATCGGATTACGGTTCTCTTGCAAGACACTGCATGCTATTTCTCGGATAATCCTTTGGTAGAAGTTGTAGGGGAAAACTACCACAGAGAGCTTCCTTCGACTGCCTTCTTGGCTTTGGCATGTGCCAGAAGATCTACATATTGGTCAAAATCAGCAAGAAACTTCAAGTGAGCGCTAATCGATGCACAGCAAGTTCATTTTTTGTGGGCAACACTGACTCGAAAATAAGATCTTTTTCGTTTATATTTTTTATAATATAATTTTCTCATCAACAGCGTAATAAATTACTTCCACCGCAATTTGCGGTGAAAGGAAAATGCATTACAATTTTCATGTACAACATATAGTTTTATGTAATTATATTATCGATGATGGAAAAAGAAACGCTTGCAAGAAGCACTTCTACTGCGCTCTTCTCAGTTTCACCGACAATTCCTATACATTTTACTGAAAATTGGATCAAAAGCATATTTGTAGTATGAGCTCCACAATGTGTTTATTAGGTTGCAATTTTATCCAAAAGCATCGCATCGCTGAGTGAGAAGAGAATTTTAGCGAACTAATTGGTTTCCATGTAATGAAATATGTTTTGGGAGTTTTAATGTGTGAAACACGCAGAATGTTTCAACCCACACAATTAATGTTTATTAATTCATTACACTATGTACTAATGCTGCACCACTCTTCCCATACAATCTCGCTTTGCAATCAATTGAGAGAGAGAGAGAGAGAGTATGTGGAAAGTAACTTGCTGGACTATTTAGTGGCGAAATGGAGACAAATTGTTCGGGGTGGGAGGCAAACTTTTAAACAATATATAACACATTTTCAACTCAAAACTATGATAATAGAATGTCGGCGGGACGAGTGGGCAAAGTGGTGGATGCAAAAATGCTATGGGAAATTGGTTATTCGTCGCTTAATGTTGTGGGTGTTGAGAAATTACTTAATTGCGGGGTAATTTGACGATGCGTGTCGTGAATATTGATTGTATTTAATTTCACGAGTAGAACGGATGTAATTTCATTTGACAATTAACAATGTGACATATGGAGATCAAAGGGATTTATTGTTGGGGAAATTCTGGGGAGAATTTGGGGTCTTTCATCTTTTGTCACCGCTGAAAATGTATTGTTTTCTCGCATCACGGAATAAGATGCTCACAGAGCTTCTCAATGGGTAAGGTTACACAGGAAACTCTTCGAATTCGACCCCCACCCCAAAAGAGGGGCTGGAATGAAATTTAAGGAATGACTAAAGGTGTAGCAAACATTCTTTGGTTTGTTGTGAATTTCGTATCTGTAATCTTGTAAATAGGTATAATCTGTCCTTTTTACCCCTTTGAGGGCACTTAAGTGGATTATATGTAATTGCTACTAAATGGCTATCATACTTTTGATAAAAAATTGTTTATGGTTTTCCTGTGTTTTCAGTGATATGTCTTGCTATCGTGGCATGTTTGTAAATAAAGAGAAAATAAAAATAAATAGAGAGGAAGATCTTCAGTCTTGAAATGACCAACCCTTCTTCCATAAAATGTGGCAATTAAACTAAATAGTTTGTAAATTTTATCCAGCCACAAGAGACCTGTTTCTTGAAGTGCCTTTTGCACTTGAAATTCCATTAGATCTTCCCACAGAATGAGTGTCTCTGGGTGAAATACCTCCGAGCATTCAGCAAGATTAAGGTCAATAATTCTCACAAAATTTTCGTGGTGTTCAACTTCTCAGCCATAGAGCATGTTGGTAAACAGCGCAGCATTAAGAGCGATGGAATCCAGGGGGATCGTAAAATGAACCTTTATACAGTTTTTAATGACAAATAGTGTGTATTGAGTGAAGTAATATGAAATTTCAGACAACACCCCTCATTCAGGGACACCTCTGCCGTGGGTACATGGCGCAAATTCTTTTTTACATCGCACACCGGGTCAAAATGACGGACAAAGAGCCGTAGAAAAAAATGAGCAAGTGTCTGTTAATTAATTTTAATAGCCAGCGCAGAGGAGATTTTGCTTTCGATATGGAACAAATTACTTTAATTATTGTTGTTAAAATGCAATTAAGGTGATTTGTGTCTGTACCCAGTTCTAATGGTCAGTGATGGCTTAGTTCTTAATTCTTTTGCTGGGCTTTTTTGGGTGGCCTCTCTAAATAATAATCTTACATATTCACACTGTATATTTTCCCTTTTTGCCACGTTACGCCACATTAATGCTCGTTTTTTCATTCACTCACATCTTATTTGCTCTGGCCAGTGAGTGTAGTATAAAATTTTTACTCGCATTCTTTTATTGCACACCATTAAAAGGGGGGTAATTGAAAAATGGCGAGTCTCATTCCTGTCTTTCCTCAATCACCACGAAGACACACTTTGAGTTGAGAATTCACTGCAATTAGAGATAATTGTTAGTTCATGAAAAGTGCTATCAAAAGACTTTTTCAATGGCGGTCTCTCTGTCGCCCTGATCCTGTTTGGCGAATCAATTTTCTTGCATTTATGGCTTTATGGCGAGTGGATGCTCGTCGCAAAAATTCACGTTCGTCTCTGAAAATGTTGTATTTCCGAGTGTGAGACGGCTCTGGGTATAAAAAAAATGATGCGAAAAGCTCCAACAAAATCCTACAAATTCTTTGAAGTCTTTTCCTCTCATTCGTCGCTTTGTATTCTTTTGACAACATTCATACATTTTTTCTCCTTTTGAAACTCACACTAGTGCCAGTTATTGAAGTCACTTGTGCAAAAAGGTTTTATTTGATTGAACCCTATATCCAGAATGTGGCGCTCTTTTTAATACAAGCCCACTGGGATCTATTATGTGAGAGGGAAATATTTAATTACAATGAGCGCAGCATTAGAAAAATTGAGCAGACTCAGTTTAATGAGAGTGGCAAGAAAATGAAAAGTGGTTGAAATTTTCATAAAAATGCTTCTGTGGGGGAGTATAACAAAAATGGTAATTTAAATGATGCATATTAAATTTATGACGCCATTCTCAGTTGTGGGGACGAAAAGCATGCAACATTAGTATTGTAAGGCAACGTTACATTGTACCATAAAATACGGATTTAATTACATGTAATAGCAGTGTAAAAAATAACTTTATTACCGTGATGTCTCAGAGGATTATATATATATATATATATATATATATATGATACGCTAAGAGGTTAGACGTAAAGTCTTCACACACCGATTGACGCGTCTATTTTTTGTTAAAAATTTGCCAAAAATTCTAAAGCTGAAAATATGCCTAATGAGTTAATTTGATGAGGGTCCAATGTCAAGTTAACCGGCTGAAAATAGCAATTGGAAAGTCATTAAACACGTGCTGCAAATTTCTGTAATTTGCTAATACTTTTGGGGTGTTGTTTGTTGCGGTTTTAGAGCGATTTTATAGCTTGCAAATACACTCAAATTATGGTTTGTATCTCCAGATTTTATGGCCCCGGATTTATAGCATTTCGTGCAGCATCGCATTTGGCATTGTGGCTAAATCTGAATATTGAGATGATTTTATTAGACAAGTTTCACTGGGGAAAAGTGTGACAAGATTCCTTTCACCCTGTTTAATCGATATTGGCTTATAATAAAGCATTGGAGCGGGAGACGCTATGACTGGAATTATTTTGCAGTTGGATTAGAATATGATGCTGAAATTCGAAATTAATCATGACTGGTGGTTTTTGATTCCAGTCCAGAGGTTTCTAATGCCAAAATAATTTGGGCTTTGTTTATACAATTCCAGTCTGGCGGAATTCTCACCGCCCGATAAGAGTCAACAGATGTTGCAAATGGGGGTGTTTGTCGACATTTTCTCAGATGCACTCTAATCTCCAGCAATTGTACATGGAAATCACGTTATGAATTTTATTGTTAGACTCTGTGCCGTGTCACACGGTGGCTCTTTTGGAAATGCACCTTGCCGAATGCAATTTCAAAGTTGGTAAATTGAGTTGAGAAAGAGGAAATTAAAATTAACGATACACGATGCAATGTGAAAAGTTACCTGAACAAGGAAACTGCAGGGGTGAATTAAATGAGTCTTTTGTGTCCCAAAAATTCAACTCACAAACTCACTCTGTTCGCGCAATTCATATAATCTTTGGGGAAAGTGTTGAGGTTACTGCCAAGGTGACTCCCTCTCAGCCGTGTAAAACATCAAGTTCACAGCACATGTAAGTGACACCAATGATCCAGGAGGGAAACCCTTCATGTGAAATGCTTAGTCACTGCAATTCACCCCGTAATATTTAAATCCGAATGTATCATATGTCTCCCCGTTGCCATAATGCTCACACAGCTCCATAAACTAATCTCCCAGAAAACCTCCCTGTTACCCTCGAGGAATCTCACCCAGGCTTCGAAATATTCATTGCACACTCCTGAGATTTTCACAAGAATTTCTCCGTCACAATTATCTTAGTGCATCTCAAAGGGGAGTTTCTTGCTGTTTGAAAGGTGATATTCTCAAAGAAACATATTGCTTTCATATCATGAAACGCTTTCTCAGCAATCACGTTCCTTTAGGGACAATGAAACATATTGGAAATTATAGATATGAGATAAGCAGAGTGATGATTTCTTCAATGTTTCTGCATTTTCTCTGGGCAAAGTGGACTCTTCACAGCATAATTTCTTGAAAATAACTCAATGTTTCATCACTTTTCCACCTTTCAAACGAATGTTTCACCCTCACATTTCAACATGAGCCTCTCCTCACTTTCCACAGGAAACCCATATGGGAGTTATTTATCACCCCTTTTATTGTAATTTCATTATGTGGCATTTATATCTTCGGGAGGTATGTGAAAGTAAATAAATTTCTTTATGAAATTGAAGGGAATATGTTTGTTGTCACCTGATATTTGTGTCGATGAAGTGGGTGTTTACCCTTCAGTTGCTCGCCCCCTGCTATACCGACAAATTTGTTGCGAATGCCAAGTACATTTCACACGCGGCGGAACCATCTGTAAGTTCACATATTACTCCCTCGGGAGCACCACAGGCGATACATTTCTTGCAAATTTTTAAATTCACCGCCGCCTCGCCTTTTTATTCCCATCGCGCGTCGGCTCTAAATATAGCAATGTGCTGTATGTGAAGGCAATCGATAAAATCTTCAAGTGTTTTACTCCTATATGCAATAATTCCACCACTTTCAGCACTATCATCATCACATCACTTTACACGAGTCAAGCTGTATGATACTTCCTTTCGCATTAGTTGCATGTGAGCTATATAACAAGCCAGTCACAGCATATTTCTGATTACGCTGTATAATTGCATAATTTTCCAATTAAAGTTGAATATCAATTTGCCATTGGTATAGGCAAGTGTGCGGCAATTGCAAATGCAACCATTGGATAATGTACGAGTGATATGCGCGCTGTTCAGATTCATGTCTCACTCTCTTTTCGGAGATTTGTAATTAGTGTTGATTGAAGTATCGCGGAATGAAATAGGAGATGTTTTGCCTCTGACGACGCTCGTACTTATATTACACTTAATTTGTAACACACATCCAAGTATTCAATCAATATTACAGTTGGGAAAAATGAGACATGTTGGGTTGAAAGTTTGTACTCGTTGTTTTTGTACCATATATATGAATGGGTGTCTATTTAGTAAAAATGTTAAATCTGAAGAGTTTTCTCTGCCTTTTTATGTGATTAATATTTAGATTAGAAAATACACTGTACAGTGAAATAACATTTTATGGCTTTTCTGCACATAGTTCTAATGGAATTAATTCCATTCATATCAATTTTCCACATGGAGTTTCTCCGTTTTTTATGTTGAGTATAGAAAATGATTTTGTCAAAATTCTGTTGAAATAAAATAGGTCCATAACGCAATCTGATGTTCTACCAAGATTTTGGGGCTATGATTGTATCATTTAAAGCAAATCATGATAAAATTTTTGGTGCTGAATAGGAGAGACATTTCTGATATAGCTTTGGAGCATTTTAATTAAAGTGACATATCAAGCCTTAATTGAGTGTCTGAAGTATTGAGAAGAAAACCCTAACATTTCACCTCCTCTTGGAAAACAATATTAACGACTTTTTCGACAATAAATGGAGTCTGCACGATATCACTTCATCGGGTGTTGCTTATTAATCAGAGATGATTGTGCCTCCACGCCACCAATTAGCTCCTCAGAAATATTTTGTTCATGGGACCACTTTGAATTGGGAGGGCGACTTTGAAAGTTTTCCAGGAAATTACTCTTCAGTGTGTTAAATGACAGGGCAATTATCATTAGCCGGGGCGGCGGGCGGACGGCGCTCAAGTCGAGGCTATGTGGGAGCATTGAATATGGGTATCTCATGCAAAAAGGAATAAATCAAAGTATTTATATATTTATATTGCACGCCAGACAATTGATGTGTTGCTCCCTTCAGATGGATTAACGATAGGATAATGTGACAGAGACACGATATGACCTCGTATATCGAGTAACTCGATGCATATCGTCACGTGGATGTATTTCCAGCAAAATGGGAAATAATAGGAGCCACCCACATTATTTTGATTTTTACCCAACCTCCCATTGTCCCATATATCCATACACTTTTTGCAAACGCTCTGTACACTCAGAAGAAAAAGTGCGATCGGGAGAATTTACTTTGAGTGTTGATTCAGCTACACATAGAACGTATTTTCACATTTGAAAAACAGATTATCCTTTTATGCAACACTGTGTGGAGTTCAGTGATGAAGTCCCTAAAACCTCTCCTTACTAAATTTTTCACAGAGTGCACAATTGTATTCCTTTGAGATAGTCTTTCAAAGGAAATCCCATCGTCTTTTCTATCGTGCATGTAATGCCATTTCTTGTGCATTCCACCTCAAATGTGATGTTTATTTTAAAAATGTTTCAATTGCACTACATTTGTGTGCGAACTCCTCCTCCAACTCCCTATGGATTCTAATTCTAAATGGATTTTGTTCAGTGTGTAGCATGCAATAAAATTTTCTTATATGTGTACTTTTAAATAAAAAGTCTCCTCTTCTTTCCGATTGTTCTGTGACATATCAACGGTTTTATTTGTTATTCATATGTATCATGGAAAAAGTATATTTGCATGTGTAGTTCCTCGCAATACAGAACAAGAGACATATTCGGATTTATGTGAAATCCTTGTGTGTTAAAGAGCAATTTATGTGAATATATTCTTATTGTCTATTGTCAGTGTGACAATGCAATTTCGACGAGAGAGCGTGGTATATTCCATCGCAAATATGGTTTCCATAAAAATGTCTTTTGCAAATATTGAGTTACAACAATTGCATCGGTCGCCGCATAATAGAATTAAGTTGCCGTCTCCAAATATGCGCTCTCGCGATGAATGGAAAAAGTGCTTTTAAATTCAATGCAATTAAAATCAAAGAGTACACTGTGCTGCAAAACATAAATTACAATTTCGTAATTTCTCTTTCTCTTCAGGTGCTCTCGAGAGTGAATTTATTCACTGCTGAGGAACTCCTGCTCCTGACTTCTGGGCTCGATACGTTTTATTGTCAATTAAAGTAAGTATAGTAGCTTGTCGCCCCCTGCCTTTTGAATAAACATACACCTCTTTAGACGTTCACCGAAATGATATTGAGCGATCGTAAAAGAAGTGCGATTTTATGGTGCACCTTCATTCATATTTTCTCCAGTGATGGAAATATGACTATTTTTATGGGATTTTCGTAGGCTGACTCAACGGTGTTTCCATAGACATCACCATGGGGCAAATGTCGATAAAAATCGAACTCTGCCTCTTGCCAACACCAAACCCAATGCGCGAGAAGCCACATAATTTTTCTTATTTGTGACTGAGAATGAGACATTTGCGGGTTTAGTGCCTTCTGAAATGATCCCAAGCGAGCACTTTGCGATTTAAAACATCTATTCTCTTTGCTGAAATCAAGGTCTTTGACTCTCTCTTTCTCTCGCTCGCTCTATTGTGCAGAAAATGGCATCTTGAGCTAAATAGCCCTCTGCAGTCCATTGAAGAATTCTCATATTCTTGCACGTCCTCTTGACAGGGAGAAAATTCCTAATGATTTGTGCGTGCTCCAGAGGTTAAAGAGAGCTTTCAGAGTCAAACTGCAAGAGCTCAGTGCAGCTGAGAGTGCCTCGCAATCCGAGCCGGGAAATCATGCAAAATGTACATAATGATGGAAAACTCACGGGATTGATATGAAATTCCCCACGCACAGTCAGCTTTTTCTAATTAGATTTCTAAGAAGCTGAAGGATCTCTCACTCGACAGCGAGAACATTTTTTTCCGCCGTAAGTAGCCTCATTGGAGGCCATTGTGTCTCCTCGTGATTTTTTCCACTGCTGATATTTCATATTTGGAGTTCTTCTCCATGGTGGAGCAGACTATACAGCCCAGCGTGCTTTCAGGAGAATCACAGAGTGGAGAGGATGCGAGATTATGTTGGGATGAGATTTAAAAAGCTTAAGTACTCGTTGGTTAGATTATCTCTGTGGATTCGCACACATCACGTTCCAGTGTTCCACCTTTCTCCCGTGCCACTCTCCCGAGGCCTCTTCATAAACATTCAAGTTGACAAGAGTCATGTATTTTTTATCCACCCTAATTCATATTCGCTACGCCTCCATTATAATTAGTCAACTTGTACAGCCTCAAGCAGTCAAGTTGATGCAAGAATGAAAATAGACTGGAGAACAATACGTTTCGTGCTTGGCTGGTGAATTTTGCACATCCCCGAAAATCTTGCCAAAGACTTTATTTTGCGGTTTCGCCGCCGCTGGAAAGCCAACAAGTGCCACAGAGTTGCTCCGCAATGGATTTTTCGTTTTGGGGAAAATTTTTGCAGCGGATGAAGCGCTTTGCAGCCTTTTCAACTGAAATATGCTAATTAGTGAATAATGGGAGTATTGACTGTTAGGAAGTTGTAGGGAATCCTTTCCGGGCTGACCCTCGTCAGTCCCCTCAGGTCGATGTTATGCAGAAATATGTGCCCACTTACGGTGTCAGTAGACCGGAAATTGGATTCGAATCCAACTTTGTCTGGTGCAAATCCATTCAAATGGGGTGAGTTGGCGTCTGAGGCACATAGCAATATAATGTAATTTCAATCAAGCCAACTTTATTAGGTTTATTATGCTCTACGCATATATTCAATGTATCACAAAAGGAGCTGGTTATTTTATGATATATGTACAGTATAACCATAAATGGTTGAGGGTAAAAGGCACGAGGACAGCTTATCAAAGTCTCGTTATTGTGTTAAGATCCGAAGCCACATTGTTAAACTACTGTACACATCATCTCCTTCAGTCTAATGTTTAATGAAGGATGTGCGGTTAGTTCCTGGGCAAGGGAGTAAGTTTCTCGGTAAATATCTTATGTTGGGAGGGTAAGAGAGGCACTTGTTCATACTTCTTTGATTTGCCATGCAACCGAGTGGGAGGGTTGTAAAGAAATTAAGCTGTCATCCCCAATCGCCATAAGCTGACACACAATGATTAATTTCCAATCGCCCCTGAATTGAGGAGTCATTATATGTGTCCCAATGTATACAATTATCGTTGACTTTTCACCCTGACCATTTCATTAATAACACTAAATCGAAAGCCACCTCCATGAGGATACAAAGGTTCAAATACCTCCTGTTTTCTGCTATGTTTTTTTTTCATCCAATGCCATCCTCTAATCCTCAGCGTTTACTCTTCACCGTGGCCTTTCATCTAAGTGATTAATGCTGTTTTACCCAGAAAAAAGAGTAGCATTTCAACGAGATATTCCTCCCAATTTGCTCCCTAATTCCTCTATGTTGCTGCATCCTCGCACATCAAAGCGCCCCATCATGTTCGCATATGCAGATTACCTGCGATTTATACATATATGCAATCCAACTAACGCCCTCCTGATTTTTCCAGCAAACCATGTGTCCACTTTCAACTAATCCTACAACTTTAATTTTTCCACATTTATACCGTACTTACTCATTTCCGTTTGGCAAAACTTTTCCATCGTCAACTTGAAACGATCAAACATCTCTTCAAATGCGCCACAATACGAATTCATACATCATCTGAATGTGGGGAAAGTTTCAAGTGATGAAAACTTCTACTTAGAGAAAAGGTGAAAACTTTTTCCACCGCACATATCGGGTGAACTTTTATTAATATTCAAATTGTACTTTTGCCATAGCTTCATATTTAGTCTAAGTGGCAAATATGAAGTTTGTCTCTACTCTGATTGAGTCAAATAGCAAACGCAAAAAATGTGCTCCTTTGCAAATGTGTGACGCTTGTGAATATTTTGGTGATAATCATTTTCAAAAATGCATTTTATTTTCAAATTTAAAACTATACTTTTCTGATTTAATGAATAGATAAACTACAGTGTCTGAGAAAACAATTCTATCTTGAGCCACTTTAAAAGCATATAAAGTGCAAATTTATCACTAAGGGCAAATTGTGTTAATCCGTCATTAGACAGCGTTACACGTGCGGAAAGTAGCAACTGGATTTTGTAAATTCTTCCCCAAAAACACAAAACAAATTCCGGTCGCGTTTTCCGTGCCCGATTTCTACTCTTGCAGTACATTTCTGTATAGCTTCAATTATCCTGCTGGCTCCACTTCTTCCATAACCGGCAAT
This sequence comes from Phlebotomus argentipes, assembly GCF_947086385.1. Lineage (NCBI taxonomy): Eukaryota > Metazoa > Arthropoda > Insecta > Diptera > Psychodidae > Phlebotomus > Phlebotomus argentipes. The sequence goes on along the minus strand of NW_026776177.1, from coordinate 18,511,865 downwards.
GTTTTGTTTTGCAAACAACCGGAAACTATTTGCATTGAAATGTGCGGGCGGGTGTACTCAGTGAATTTAATAAATATGGGTTGCGCGAAGGAGAAAAGATGGTGATATTTTGTGTACGCGCGCCCGTGCAGAATGGCAAAGTGAAATTGCACTCTTGTCGCTTCATAAACATTTACATATTCTCCTTAAATATTATTTCAAATGTGCACGTTTTTATTCTCTGCATACTTCTTTTAACTCTATAATGTCTCCTCTTGGGTGGCACTTGCATTTCATTTGACTTTACGCGATACAGTCGAATGAGGAGCATTTCATATTTCATAAGGAATTTCCACCTTCTGCAATTCATTACGTATTTAAGATGATAAGTATATGCTTTGCCATCGAGTCTGGCTGTTTTGCAAACACTTATTTCTATTAAATTGTATTATAAATGCTCTATAATTTATATTATTATCTCCTATTTTAGCGTATTTTAAGCGAAAAATATTAATATGGTCAATAAATTTTAAATTTTAGTGCTTTAATTGCATTTGCCCCTTTCAAACGAACATAAACTTTCATTCTCTGATAGTTCTGTTTTTTCTTCCTCCCAGTTAAATAGAGCTTCAAGTATACTTTCTATAACTCTCTAAATTCATAAAAGATCCTGGAAAAAAATTTCACAAAAAGTCACGGCGAAGTTGCACTAAAAAGTTTGTACGATGGTATCAAATATCTTTTCAAACTTATTGAGTACATATTTACATACCTATCTTTCAATAATACTGCAAAGGAAGTTAGAAACACTCCAAGTCTGGGAATGAAGAAAGTTGTAAATTATGCTAAAGAGTTTTGATAAAACAAGAAAATTAATAAATCCAAGAATCTCGTGCGTGCCATTGGGTTTTTGGGTTGGAGATGTGGGAAAAATTCCCATTTCTCTCTTTTCTAATAATTTCCAATTGGGAAAATATGTATAATTAGGAAAAGTTTTCTTGCAAAACTTCCTTGTGTTTTAATCAGAATGTCTGGAGGAGAGAATATTACAAGAACGTCCTTCGTATGTGCGGCCGAATGAAATTTCATCGCTGTTATAGAGAAAATAATTATTTTTACGAAAATCTAATGCGAAAGTTTATTTTTTTCTGGGTCACCCGAAGGGCGGCGGTCGGCATGTAATATTTTAGTAGTACTTCCACGTTTGCAATCAGCTCTCTTCACCACGTGAAACCGTTTGATTTCAATTATAACTTTTCCGCACAACTTGCCACATATTTCATGAATGCTATGCGCAGAAAGTGAGGCTCTCGCTCCTAAATAAGACGCATCAGCTTTCGTATTGTTGCGAGGAGTTGAAATTGCTATATAAAAGAGGTCTTTCACGCTTCCCTATGTACATACATATTTTGTGAAATACTTTAGCACTTCTGCACAAGGAGAGACTCTCAAGCAACCAAGAGATTCTTCAGAGTTCACTTCGCGAGCGATATCTCTATTTTTAATCTCAAAGAAATATAATGTAACTCGACTTTCATAACTCGCTCTCTGTACTCGCTTCAGCCAGCATTGATATTTAATGCGGCAAGTGTTGGAGACCCTTTCTGTCACGCCACGACAGGTAATGGCGAAAGAGGTCTTCTCACGGAGGCTAGACGCGTTCTACATTAGAATTTTCTCCGCTCTAATTTTCCAGGAGGGCCTCGCAAAACATCTTTGGGGAGATTTTGGGGCAATTTTTAAGTGTTTAGAGTGGACAGGGACTTGCTGTGCGATGTTGAGAGGCGCAAACCGCACGATAAATTGCAGCTGAGAGATTCTATGGGTATTTATTTATCGGTGAACAATAATTTCCTCCCAATAAATACCAATATCCGGTCCACCCTGTCTACCTTATCGAACCCTTATATCCTTGAGATTCCCACCCACGAGATTGGTTTTGTGGTTTAACATGGCTGAAATTGTGGTAACATGGAGATTTTCTTGTACTTCCAGCCCTATCTCCCTCTGACCATGTAATCGCATCAAATACCACGTAATAGTTGAAATCCGAAAATAACACAAATTTATTTCAAATTGAATCAAATTCCTCATCTCCTGTTCGCTCGTTCCACCCGGCAAAATTGTATCCTTTCACCGGGATTGAGGAATAACTCTCGAGCACCCTTCATCGTCTATATGCGCTCGTCGATGGCGTAATGCCTCGTGAAAGACCTTATTAAAAATACCATCTCCCTACTTAGCAATAATTCAGATGATTTACTCTGCTTAGTAAACAGTGTAAGTAGGTCGGTTGTTAATGAGAAAGAGAGTTTTGCCAGAGGATTTACACTGGACGATAGTGGCAAAGCTACATTGCAAAGGATACTACTAATGGTCAGCAGAACTTCCTCAACTTAGCAAATTCTTTTCTCCAATTTATGTGTTTTTCATTCTGCGGTGAAATCAATTAAAATGCAACTGGTTTTTGGGTGGGAATTTGAGAGGGAGGGAGAGAGAACATATATACTTTTCAAAAGTCAACTCTGAAGGATCATGACAATTTCTTTATCAGATGCATAATGCATTTCAATAAGGTGATCTAATTTATGGCGTGACGATAAGCGGATAATACCTATTAATTCTGCATATCTCACACAGTGTCCTACAATTTATGCTGTTTCATAATCCGTTTGAATTTGTTCTCAAGTTGTTTGCTTATTCACGAATTGGCTGTTTTCATAGCTCAAGTACAAACTTCTGGCTCGACTTCTTGCACAATTTGGCTGATTTAAGTCAAATAAATTACTAATTACTGTGAATTTGTGGGTCAGAGTGCAGCTGCAGTTGCTCTGAATTGCTGCGCGAAATCACATAATGATCTGTGTGAAAAGGAAAACCATCACTTCGCATCCAGTCTAAAGTGTTCAGCAATTGCTGCAATTGCTATTTCTCTGATTTCCTTCAATAATTTACTCGCCATATAATCATTTCCACAACTTCAATTGATCGTAAGGCCATTTATATAGCGCCTAAAGTGGTGATGATGGCACAATTCGTATATCACCATCCATTTCAATACACCCAAAATGTCCCACAAAATTCCCATTGAACGCTTGAAATATGAAATGTTGATCGTAATGTGTATTTTATCACTCGCTCACCCTCCTCGATTGTGAGTCCTGTGAAATTGAAGAAAAATGGCCATTTCTATTGACTTTTCACTCTATATTTATTGTCAAAATACACATCAAGCCATTGAACTCACTTAAGGGTTGTTTTTTTATCTCTCGCTCTCCTTAGAAATACTGCGAAGAGGGGAAGTGTATATTTTCGGTAGGAGTATCACCAATCGGGGATAAAAGCCATTTAAAAGGCAAAAAAGGACTCAAGAGGGAAAAGTGGAAAATGCCATCATCAGTGGAGAAACATGAAGTATCAATATTTGAAAAGTTTCTATAAGTTTATCTTTTGTCAACTTTCCACATTGTGTGTCGTGCTGTTTGACGATCAGAATTGAAAATACGATAATTTCATATCTTTTCGCGTCTCTCTCTCATTGTGGGTGGCTCACTATAATCTGCTATTTCGCCTTCATTGGGCTATTGAGTGAGATAATTACGGTGACTGACGAAATTTCAAATGGCATTTCAATGGGGCCACGCTATTAAGTATCCTGAAGAGATTTTGCTCATTTTATAGTCAATCTCTGCGCTTTTTCATCCATCTCGGGAGGCAAATCTCATTTATTTTTTACACGAATCTCCCCATTTCACTCGGAGGCATTCCACATTTCATGACATTGGTCTTATTTGTGAAATTACCCCAGGACCTTTAAAGGTTAAATAATACGATGTATTTTTAGCATAATCATTGCCAGTTGGCTGTATTAGTTTTGTCTATCTCGCTCGTCAGATAAAATGCGCTTAGAACATGCCTTCGCGTCGTGCCACAATTTGCTCCGTCATTCCTAAGTTCATTGGAAAGTGGGATATAAAATATTTAACTGCTATCACTTTTTGCAATGAAATTAAACTTTCGTCGTAAATTGTATGAAATATTTATTTGGCGCAAAAGTTTTTGATTTCTTCAAGTTGAAATGTTTACCGCACAAGTCCTGGGCGGCTATCGTCAGAAAGTTGAGGGAGGCTTTTTGTTGTGCTTTTGGGGCCGGACGGTCTCTTTTTCCTCCGTGCCGAGAAAGTGACGAAGGGATGAATTGATATTGATTTAGAGAGGGTGTGGAATTTTGAATATGGGACGGAAGCTAGGGAAAAAAGGGTTGATGTGGTTTGATATAGGGTTACACTGTTGGAGAAGCCATCCATCCTTGCTGATTTTTCCAAAGTATTTCCGTGGAATTGGATATTTTGTCAAATGTTTTGCATTTTCTATTGATATTCATGATGAGATCTGTGAAAAGTTAACTTTGAACTTCTGCTCAATGCTTTTCTATGAAATCCTTTCGGGTGATCCTTCCCGAATCTGACCAGCGGACTGAAGATATTGAATATTTTTGTCTGGGTATAATTATAAAATTCCTCTCCCGCCACAACTCACTGATCATCGATGAGGAGAACTCCTTTTCCAGTAGGATTTACGATATTTATTTTAAAAACAGTGCAGAGTGGCGAAAAGCTATTCATCACTCTGGGATACTTTTTCAGCAGGGCCGGAAAACTCTGGAGTGAAAATAACTTCGTCCCTTCGCAGGAAATATCTGCGCCATACACATTTTCTCCGGCACTCATTTAGCGTGAAAATATTTATTTAGGCTCTCACTAATGGTTTTATATCAGTTTGCTGGAGCTCTTGGGCCGACTCGCGTCCGCCTGATGTATCGATTGGTCAGCGCTTTAATTTTCACTGCATTAATTAAGCATAAATGTGCGACATTTTGCCGAACAACTTAAGTGGTAAATATTATTTGCCGCATGAATTGTACAATCAATCACTTTAACACGTCGCACAGTTCCACACTCTCTGTCAGATAATTTAGAAATACAAACTAGTTTTAAGAGCGCGCCCCAACATCCACGAGATCTGACAATTATGGATGGTTGCGAGACAGAGAGTGTGATCGGTCAATCATCGTTTTTGCCCAATAAAAATGTGACACATACTCAGTGTAACATAATTTATTTCTAAATATTGTCGTAAATTCTACTGTCACACTGTCAATTAAAGTGTAGCTGCGGATGGTTGGATTGGCTTCTTGCGAGCCCTCCTCCTTGACGATTGACATCAATTGAGTCGTTATGGTAGGGCTTTTTTGAAGACGCAAGGCAGCTCCTTCGGGTATGATTTACTGCCGAAGACCACTGCTTTTTCCCACCTCACAATCGGACTCATCATATAAATACACATTAGGTCGCCAACATGAAAATATACTGCGATCTCTTTCGGTAGTTTGCCGAGGCGTCGTAAAAGTCGCCAAAAGGATATAACAAGGAGGATGGCGCGGGGACTCGATTGAAATGAATGTCGAGAGGGCGATATAAATATTGGCCATGAAGCTTTTCTAAGTTTTTTTTTTACTCTCCTTCCCGTTTTGGTCATCCTCGGCCTCTTGAACAATAAACATGTCACATAACTTATAACCAAATATTCATAAGGAGTCCCTCGGCGGGGGTAAAAGTCCACCAAGAGGCCATCGTCGCTCGGGTGAACACCTCTATCTTGTTGCTAAGGTGAAATCGGGGTCAAGTTGGGTCTCCAAACGCCCAACACTCTGCCCACATAAGCTCTGACCCTAACAATGTATCACTATTGGGACTGGAGGCTATTCAGGAGCTCTCAGGAATTCAGCTAATTTGCCTATATCTCATTTCAGCATCACACTTCCAATACACAGTTTGAGTTTGAATACACAAATTGAAACAACTAATCTAAATACATCACTTCAAAGGCTCGTATCACTAAATTCTCAACTTTTTATCTCTCTCGCTGGCAACTTTCATAATTTCACCCCGCCTCTGGCATCATAAATTCCCATTTAATTAGTGAAAAGTGTTAATAAAGCTTTTATTGCATCCCGCCAGTGATTTCAATCCCCAATAAAATCTGTAGCATATACGAATGTGCGAATGAAAGAGGATTTGCGTGGGGATTCGCATTTCATTGTGTTCTTTATGGGTGGGTGTTATGTGTTAAGTTGTGCATAAAATTCCATTTTGATACAATAAGTTCTTTTTTATTTTCCACACTATACATATTGTATTTGCTTTTTCCCGTGCAATTCAGCGTGCAATGTTTGCGTAAAAGCACGCAATTGATGGTGCTTTTGAAGGACTCCAGGCGCAATCGATGGCAAAATGTCTCACTTTCATCATAAAACTGCGTTATTGCAATTTCTAATAATTGATGCTGGCATAGTTGATGCTTTAATGTAGTAATACTGTCTCGATTCAGCATATTGACTGAAGTACGCATAGTGAAGCATATGCAGTCAAAGGGATCCTAAATGGGGTGATTAATATCGATCAGAGAAATTAACTTTGTGCCTTTCACTGGCCGTAAATTCCCCGCCTTTTCTCACCCTTTTTCGCACGATGTATTTAAGTTGATTACATGTTTTCAACTGACTTAGAACTTCATTGAACATGCAAATATGCTATGAATTTTTTAAGGGTGGCACTGTAGAAAAAAAACCATTCTGTTTCACATGCTAGTGGCAGGAAGCGAAAAAATGATGAAGTTTATGTAAAATGATTTTCTGCAGTCCGAAAGCACTGAGTGTTAACGATGGTCAGTGAGGGCTGAGGATAAAATCCTGTGTGTTCAAGTGGATGGTATAAAAACACTCAGACTGTAATTACACATTAACTCCACACACATATGCACACTGGGCACTTATAATCCACACACAGAGAACAAATATTCAACAATTAAATTTTACCTTATGGCTCATAGTCACGTCATGTGCATTTGCATGGCTTTTGGAAAATGGTTCATTTCGCCGAGATGGAATGTTCCACTGAATGTCCACTGGACGAGACTTGTCGGAGAGTCGATGTCAAAGTTCACTTCACGGTGCCCGTAATTCAATTCCTTGGCCATTTGAGAATTTTATGTTGTGTGAAATCCCGTTTCATGTGTTCATGCACACTATTTGAATATTTTTAAAATTTCAATTTCAACAAAGAAACTCATGATTCGGCGGTCAGCACAATGCTTCGATATCATAGTATTTTCCTTTTTAATGAGATTCACTGGGGAATAAAGTGAATTGGAATAATGCATGATAAGAATGAATGGCTAGGCAAACGGAATATGCCATTTTTACTCTAATTAGAGAAATAATGTGTACGCAAATATCCTGAGTTAACTTCTAAAGTACACACAAAGCTCCCCGTCATGAAATACATCTAATTATATCAATACCATCACTTTGCAACTTTATGGCCTCCTCGCTGTGGCGGAAGAGGGTTGAATGGAGAGTGTAGTGGTGAAAGGGGTTAATTTTTAGTGAACCAACTGACCTGAAAAAGTGCAGTACAGACAGTGTGCAGCTGCTTTTAAGCTTACAAAGTTCTCTAATAAATTTTTCACCAATTTTCATAAATAATCCAATAAGGAGTCTATGCAAGAAACACTATTTTTCACTTGGTCGCACAGCAAAACTCTTGAGCAAACTTCCATCGAGTGCATATAAATATGGTATTTATGCTGTGTGATGTCTCATATGTGTGTGTGTGTTTGTGTGTGACTCTCCTTGGGAGACCTCTTTGTGTGCCCACGAGGCTCAAAAGCCCGAGATGTTTGGCATTTTGGTACGAAGAGTGGTAAATACTTCACTCTCAGAAGGGTAATATATTTTGGGGTCGAACTAGCGCAGGAGAGACAAATACAAATAAGTTTAATCTCCAAGTTCTTTCCATGTATCGAAGAAAAGTTTTCAGAGGAGGAAAAATTCAACTCTGGCGAGCTCGTGTGTGAAGTTTTTTCGGGGGATGAAGAGAAAAGCTCTCGCCACTTTTTTGCCTTCTCCAACCACGATAAGCTTCCATTCCACACCGGGAAGAAACAGTATACAGATGATTTATTCAGTGAGATATTTGATATATAAATAGAATCCCTTTCGGAAAAGCCTCGATAATTTTTTCCAGGTCAATCAATTGGAATGGGATCGATACTAAAAGGATTTCATCGTCTCTACTCAACACATGTGGTGATCTTGGGTGGGTGTGGGTCAAAAGGATTCGCAAATGGAGATGCTTTAGAGCGAAAGAGGCATCAGATTAAGGTGGAACTGTTGAAGAGCATAATTGAAGCTGTTCCTATTTTCAGTGCTGAATACTAGAGAGCGTGTAACTTGAGAGATATTTGTGCTTGGCCAGATTAATTATTAACTCATGCTAAATGAATGGCAGAAAGCGAGGAACACCTGTCCTTCAGTTCATATGTGGAACGCTCGTGAGACAAGAGCTTAGGACATTACCTTAAATGACTGTTAAATTGCATGGTGAGTGGCGTTAAATGAGCCGAAACACTCTCTAAAACCGACGAGAACTCACCATTTTGCCTGAAATTTTGATGAATTTGCTGATTAATTTTCTTTTTCTTCTGACTTTTTCTGTGAAAGCTGCTGAATAAGCTTGATCTTTTTCATTTCCAACAAAAGTTATGTAAATTTAGGAACGTGCTTGAGAATTTTTGGGAGTTTATAAACAAGTATCAGCTGGTGTTGAGTGCAGCAGTGAAGAGCACCCTCGATGCCATTTTGCGTCCAAGAACACTTCACAGAAGGGTTAGAATTTGTGGTGACAGAGACAGCACAGCGTGGATGACGACGCTGTCTTCTGGGTGAACAAAGGGGGTACAATGCAATCCACACAATTGTTTGTTGCCTGAAAAATGATGACGGGCCAATTGAAAAATGAGTGCTCCGGCTCCACTGCACGATGACGTACCATTTATTATCTCCACGACTAAGGGAGAAGTCTCAGGGTGGTCGGGCTGTTGTGTCTGGTTTCTTTGAGGCGTCTCCACCACCATTGTTGCAGATCAGCGCTGCGCTAAAGGGGTTGATTGAATTACAGTTGTACAACCCCCGTTCCATTAGCGAGTGACACGTGTTTGGTAAGCCAGCCACAGACTCGCGACTGACGAATTATGATGACTGCAATTTCCACCCAGACGAAACTACCCTCGTCAGTATTCACTTCGGTACAGAGGCGAGTGGAATTGTGGCTAATGGAAAAGTACATGTGAAAGAACGATATTTAATTGAAATTACTGCAGAGTAATTGATTCCCGACAACTCTCTATCGATATTTACGAAACTTTCTTATGTTTGAACTTCATTTTCGATTTGATATTCATGGAATTTTTCACACTAATTAAACTCTTTTTGTACTGAATTGATTCACTGTGAGAGAGAACCCTTATTTTTTTCACATTTGACTCAAGGCAGAGCCAGACAATCTTGACTTCCTGAAACCCTCATGCTGAAATCTTTCCTAAATAATTTATCTCATGCCTTTTGACGAGGGAGTCTCAATAAAGCCTTTAGTTGAGCACAATCAATGAACATCCGCAAACCACATTCTAATTTCCCAAATGGAATTGATCATTCTATTCGATTGAGCTCCAAGTACCCTTCTTCTCTGGTCTCATATTCCTTATTATGTGGGAAAAAGTTGCAAAGCTGAATCAATTTAATATCCTGCAGCAGACAAATGTGAGCACCCTCACACCACGCAGCCACTTGTGGGGGTGGATGTATTGAGCCGAGTCGTCTGGCTAACAATGGGCAGAAGAAATCAGTGAAAAAATAGGCAACAAATTACACTTGAATGTGTGTTTACGTAGTATAATTGCTTCCAATAAATTTCCCATTCAATCTAATTTATGGAGAGAAAAGACTGAATACATTTTGGGCGACTGACTTCCAGCGTCTGAATTTCCGACGTACAATATAGTGGAAGGAATTGACTCTCGGGATGGGAAGAGTGTGTGTGTTTTTCTCACTCTGTTCTCTACATGCTCACACCGTCTGTGGAGGGTGGACGAAATAGTGTGTCCGGAAATGTGGATATGGAAGATTTGGGGTTGAACTATGGTGTTCAGTCTCTGTTCCAACGCAGTCACAATAGTTGGTGGGCTAAATTAGAAGTAAGCCACTGTATATTTGGTTTTGCAATTCATTTGTATGATATATTACCGCATTTTAGTTCTATTTTCAATGTTATGTCATTATTTATGAACGGAAGAATTTTCAACGAAATTCCATATATTAAATTTATCTCTTCTACACTATGAAAAATGTCAGAGAACCAGTGAATGACTCTGCAGGGGAATTTTGCAAGCCATGTGAATGAATTTTGTGGATGAATGAAAATTAATCAAAAACTTTTTCCCGTTTTATTGTATAATTACAGTTGGATGAGAGGCAACCAAGGAAAATGCAGCATAGTCCAATCTGCTATTTGAGTTGGCGATTGTAAATGTGAGTTCTCGTTAATTGATTTCATGCATCAGACCTTTGCTGGGATTCCGTCAATCATTTTTACCACTGCACTCCACTTCCAACATGTTGCTCTCCCAGACCACAGCCCTCATCCTCCCAAGCTCAAGCCTCCAATTTATACTTCCATAGCAGACGCAATTACAATATAGAGGTGCTTTTTGCCACGTACAGTGCCGCTCAAGAAATATTGGCACATAAAAAGCAACACTGTTGAAACAATGTTTCGCATCCGCAGATTTAGTTGTGCGAACTCTGTTGCAAATTATGGTTCAAGATGGGGGGGAAAAAATCACGAATTTCGCAGATTAATCTTGTCTCGAGTGCTCTGACATTTCTTGCACTTTGCTGTACAAACATTAACTGAGAGGAGTTCTCTGTAGACTTTTTGCTTAATTACACTTTGCCGCGCTCCCTGAAGAACATTCCGAGAAGTGATATGGCATACTTCCATAGAGGCATACTTAGTATTAAGTAACTGAAAAACGGTTTAGAAACAATTCCATTAAATCATTTCCTCTTCTCCTTTTGTGCCTTCTTATGAACATGTAACACGCGAGCACAAAATATTGGGCGACTCTTCAGGTAAATTCTCTCTATTCCTCACACCCTCCCCCGATATCGTGCGCGAAGCATCTCATTCAGACATCATGGATATTACAATATTCAATTGTTGTCGCACTCCTTGCCTCACAGCCACCTCCATCTGATAGCCAGACGGCGTGGTGGTAAGAAATGAGAATATAGAATATCTTTGCACACGAAATATTCATCTCGTTCACGCCAATTCAGTGATGTTCTCACCTTGCAGTTCAATATCATCTTCTCTCGGTGCCAGTGACTGAAATATCCCACAAAATCCCCATGAAAAGATCTCTCAAATTATTCCATGGAGATTCCCATCGAACAACGACGAATAATAGACAACCACAAATTCCTCCCCAATTGCCCAGTGACATGAATTTAGACCTGCTTTCCCCTACCAAATACACGGCAAGGTAGCATCAAGCAGGAGCTCAATGGGTCTGTGGAGTCCCCACCTAAAATGGCTAATAATTTATTTTATGACATCAAGTATCAGTGTTGTTACATGAGAAATTTCCTCAATAGGGACGGTGATTTATACTAAATTGAAATATTGAGGTGTATCGGACTCAGAGTGGAGCACGTGTAATTTTCTTATTACTCTTCCTGCTGATATGCAGTTTCAAGTTGGATATTTTAGCACGCAAAGCCCCAATATTACTTTTTCGTGCTTCCCGCAAATTCACTGCATCATTTGACGGGGCGGCGGCGGGGGGCCTTTGAAACACTTCTCTTGCGCAAAATTTCTCATTCAATACACTTCTTCCGCGCACCAGATTTCATCTCAAAGTCTGCACTAATGACCCAATAGATTTTTGCAGAAATCCGCGAGAAATTTCACGGATAATTTGGCATTCTCTGTGTTAATCACTTCACAGTCTTGGCACTCCATTGCCAGGTGAAATTACAGTAATCGAATTAAGTGGTCAAATGGTGATTGAAAAGAGTTATATTTTCTGTGGTGTAACCAAATCGGAACGGATTTGGAATAAAACATTCGCTATGTGACCAATATTCACCATCAGTCAGCCACGAATCAATCAATTATCGTTTTGAATGTGAAATAAGGGTGGAATTTGATTGAAAGGCGTGCAATTTTCGATGATTCCGAAGACATGGCTCATCATCAATTGAATCACAGCACCAATCAACTGAAAACCTCCACTCATTTATAAATTAAGCCCTCGCTCATCCGCCAATGTGCCCGCTGAATGACGATGAACCGCGAGGAAATATTTCAGGATGATAGTGCCGGGGAATTCAATATTGTAATTATCATCAACCGCGCTCAACATCATTCAATTACTCTGTGGGCCTTTCGGGAGCCTCCGGTTCTGTGTTGGCCATAATTTGGCGTGTGAATTTGGATGACTAAGAATTTATGAGTGGTGTGAAAATGGTGGAGAGACGTTTGCATACCGAAATTGGCTAATGAGGAAATTGGCGCGAGCTGGAGGTGAAGAAATTCAATTGCCTCTCCCAGGTGATTAGGCGCTCTTTAACACACATTAATGGTTGTTGTGCGAGATTTATGGAGTCATGACTCCATGGATTGTGGCAGAAATCACACGGTGTCTCACAGAAAATGTCACTCGTGGGATGTCGGTGGGCGGATAGGTGAATCGCAGATAGTATTTTGGGAGAGTAAACAGAAGTCCCTATCTGTGATAGTGACAGTCGCAGAAGCGATGCTGGAAGCGGTCCAGAGCCAAAGTCTTCCACGCACTTTAATTTATGCTCCATACAGAGGAGAGAAAATGAACATAATCGTGCTACTTGTGTGCCGGGTTAGTGGAATAAATTTGATTTTTGCCAGATTAACACTGGGTGTTGGAGGGACTTGTGGATTGATGAAAATGTAAATGTGAAGTGACTTTTTATCAAGCAAATTGAATCCCAAGTGCGGAGGAATAATGATTGTATGCACTGTCGGGGCAACATAGGCTCATAGTGAGATGGGGGGAAGAGTGCTCTCTACGTGATGATAAATGAGCCATTTTCTGGTCGCTGCTCCCCGCATTTGCCTCGCCTTCTCTTCCCCTCCCACCCCGAAAAGTCAATGGGTGTGAATTTGTGCTTTTGACTAAATGAGCAATGCTCATTTTCTTCATTTCTTTTTGCCCATTTTCATCTGGTAAGTGAGAGATGGGATATCCGAAAGAATTAATTCCTCAGCAATTTAGATTAATCACCATGTGAAGTGAGAGTGAGTGCTTTATCCTCGCATCACACTCTCGACTATCAAAATAATTCACACTTTAGGCGCATTTACATCAACTCCCGTGCAGGCATGGAATGGACGTCTCTGCATGAGAAATTGACACACGTCAATAGAGCCAAATACAATTTCACCCTATTTTTAGACCCCCTGCAGAGAGTGTTGAATATGCTTTTGCTTTTTAGGAAGGAAAAAAAGCATTGAATTTTCACATGATGGATAAGGTTATGGCAAGTTTTGCAATTATAGAACACCGCATGAGAATCCAGAAAACATATTTAAATTTATCAGCCTATTTATAATGGGATAATTCTCTTAGGAAATCTTTCGTCTTCTGTAGAATATCTTTCTTCCGCGAAACTTTACACAAGAAACTTTGTGAAAAATGTCTCAGAAATTTGCATACTTGCTACCGATGATCTTCCGCCGATGCTCAAAGAGGAAATGATAAACACTCTGTCTGCCATGAATAGTTTGCCGAACTGTCTTGTGGAGAATAGTGTGAGGCATGGAGGGTGGGGGAAGAGAATTTATCATATATCTGTCGGATGACAGAAAAATGAATAGAGAAACATCTTGACATGGGCACGAAGTCATCCAGAAGAAATGGGAATTTGTCTTATTTGATGGCGCACGACTAAATGCAAAATACAATCAAATATAGCAAACTTGAGGGCTTCTGTCGTTTTAGATGAAAAATTTACTCCAATTCACATGCAACGGATGAGGAAGAAAGTTGTAAAAGTGCGATGTCTCGTGAAAAGCCGGGGATGGTGGCGCACAGGAAAAGTTGATCTTCTTACCCGCGTTGAATGGTTGGAGCATTTTATGTATTTTTGTGATTCGGTGAACGGGAAATGATGCGATAGAATTGCAAATATTCCAAACGCCGCTCACATAATTTTATTGAATTTTTCCTCCCACTTGCCATGCTGAATTTTACAATCTCAAATGGCAAGTTCGATCTTCTCGATATCCTCTCACTATGAGACTTGCATGGTGAAGAGCAAGCAAAACTTTCCTCACTGGCACAATCCACAGCGACGACTCAATGTCAGACACATTGGAATCAATTCAAGGGAGTGAAGAAAAAAATTGCCATCCACACTTTTTCCCGTCCACGGAGACTCGTCGGGGCGGTTTTTTTTCTTCCAGTGGCCTCAAGAAAGGGAAATGAGTCACATCAGACGGGCATTCCGATATCTTCTCATCACGCAACGGACGGCCTGAGTTAAAGAAATCCGGCTCAATTTATCATTGCCACACGTTATTGTGACACTTTTCCGATTATTTGTGCGTCCACTGGCACTCTGTTGACGACGGGAGGTGGTGATGAACCCCCACGAGGGGCATTATTCCACTCGTTAGAATAAATTTTCCCGTCTCTCTGAAATACACTTTTTCTTGCCACCCATTCCCACTTTCGCCAGTGCCCTTCTCTCACTGCCACAATTTCTCTTCATCATGTATTCCGTGTTTTCTGTTGTAACTGGGAGATTGATATCATCGTCAATTATTCACACTTTTCCTCTACAAATGGAAATTTCACAACGAGACATCCTCTCATAATTATTCACATTCAAGAGGTGTGAGATTTGCTCTCTGGCGATGACTGTTTTGTCTCTGCAATTAAACCTTTGAGTGGAGAAGCGCGTCCATCTGCTCAGTGTTTGGTCTCCAATGGTAGTGCATGGCTAACAATCTATGGCAAGCATCATGGCAACAAGCACGACACTATAAATCTTGAATTTTTGTTGAATTCTAGGAAAGTGCTTCCTCTTCTATCATAAAGAAAGATTTATGTGAATTTTATTGTCTTTTTCAATTTGTAACTTTACGCTGTGAGAATAGTAAATTACTAGAGTAAATCTTAGAAAATCTTTTCAAGTATATCTAATTTATTCATTTCTAATTTGCCAAGTATGCGACCAGAAAAAAATGCGAAAGAATATCCTCTCCCTAAAGTCTTGCGAATCTTGCATTCCATTGGGAGCCTTAAGGATGATGAAAAAGATTGATAAATTTCCATACACTTTAACCCATCTTGATAATGACGGGGAAAGGGGGAAAGAGAGACATCAAGTTCTGGGTTTTAAGCCTTTGGAGAGAATTTTTCTTCCTCTTCTCTGCAGTGGGAGGCGATTTCTCTTATCAGATGTATGCGAAGGCACCATGAGAGGGAGCTGAGGCGAATGCAGAAAACAACACAAATTCCCTATAATAGATCACTATTTGATCCTTTTTATTTACGCACATTTTCCTCGGTGTGCCTCCTCGAGGGAGTGTATCTTGGCGCGGCATCTTCGAGAGGGAAGAAAAACAATGATACATTTCCCTCAGACGAATTAGATATTGGGCGCGAGGGTCTGGGGGCGGGGGGCTCATCAGGGGAAATATTACATGGGAGATTTGGTGTCTCTTTGAACATGAGGAGACTGATTTCGGGCTGTCTTCTCCGTGATGCTGTTAAATCTGTTTTCCGCCGACACACGGAATTTCTTGTCGAAAAGAAAACAACGCCATACATTGTTCACAGTTGAAGATCGTGACGAAATGAAGGAGGAAAAACACTATGTACCAATTTGTACAGCTGTGGAGAGGGGGCGGAAAAAATCAGGAGGAAATGTGTGTCACGTGCTGACATGATAGCCCTCATGTGTCAGCCCTGATACGCAAGGGAAGCACATTCCTATAGGCAGCCTATTGTGTCCCGAGGACGCACCATTGCGAGCCAAGTGATGCGTTTTTAACAAGTTTCCTGGAAAATTTTCATTCCTCATTGAGCGTGAGAGTCCCCGGGCTTTCCGAGACTGCCACAGCACTAATTAGTGACAATGACAAATTGCCGTCTGTGTGTCTTTAAATTTCATCCCTCGTGCTGGCTCGCCATGTCCATCCTCGGTTTCTGTTTGCAATTTGATTTGTGATTTTTTTATGCTACCAACTAGTGAGTTTAAAAATAGCTCCAGCTAGAATTTACACATTCTGTTTGCTATACTTGACAAATGAACAAATTGCTATTTGCACTTCGATGACACTTTAAAGTTTTAAAAAAGTGTGCAATTTGCCTTGTTTTGTACAAGTTAAGCTCGCGATAGAAATGACACTAAACGGGCCTATTTATAGCATTGGTGTTACATGGATTTCTTAAGAAAACGCAATAGATTTGTTTTGTGCTGTGACCAATTTGGAAACGAATATAATCTGTTGGGAATTTAACACTGAAAAGTCGAAATGTGTAACAAAGTTTGGGAATTTTCATAGCGACTACACAAACTATGGCTAATAAACAAATTGTACACAGATTTGTGGAGTGCATGAATATAAATATGGTAACACACGCTCTCCGCATATTCGAGGCATTCCATGACGCCTCCTTTCTCACCCATTGTATCACATTTTGAGGCACAGCTAATGTTATGTCATGGTGAAGTTATTGGATGTAAAACCACTCTTTGGCGGATGCGACTCTGTGTTTCTATATGTGGCTATAAATCGCGGATTAATTCCGTCTTCCGCGGCATTAAAACTGGATTAGGCAATATTTATGGATGCGAATGCCACTGATCTACACAATCTCGCCTCTCTTGCCTCGCAAAAACTTATATTCTGGCCTGTATTTACGGCCATGGCGACTCATTTCGATACACACGTCGTAAAATTTTCCCTCACGCCGCGAAAAGCGACAAAATGATGGGCGATCATAAAGAGATTGTAGGAAAATTTAGTGTTTCAAATTGCTTCAGCAGTAATGACGAGGAGAGAGAGACAGGAACAATTTATTTGTTACTTTCTCGCGAAAGGTCTCTCGCTGAGAGCATAATTGAAAATATCTAATTGATATTTACTATCAAAATAGTCGTAAAACTATACTTTGCTCGAGAAGATTTTACAATTATTGAGAATTTGTTATGTAAATTCGCGTTCATACTTTTTTTTACACATTTCTCAGTATTCATCAACAATCAAACCATCGTTAAAATGTGAGCATTCCAAGAGAAATTGCAGTGCAAGGATAGTCTGCTCGATAATTGAACCAATTACTTATGTACGTACGTAAAATCCTCAGACGTTTTATCCCTGGCAAAATATTTCCCTGGCATGAGGTTATCTTGTTGGCTTCATGGGACGAGTACCCCCGAGAAGTTGTCTCAGAAGCTCAAGACTTGTATTAACTATCTGGGATTAAGTTGGAATTACTCCACTCGATGTTAGTTATAAAATGACGGTGTTTATCAAGCCAGGAGCAGATTTCCACTGTCCTCAATTTGCTGGGGCGTAGAAAGAAATGAGCTGGAGATGGTGGAAAAACACTATTGAAGAGGGAAACCAAAAACTTTATACAGATGCTTTATCTGCACTTCCTGAACACGACGCTTGGGGGTGAGCCTCGCTCAAGGATCTGCACGCTTCATTTGGATACTATGGCGCGTAGTTTGGGTATAAATTCAAATACAATCGGGCGGTGCAGGAGCCGAGGTGAACGGGTGCGGGTGTGGAAAAAATCCAAACGCGCTTCTTATTTAATGCAGAAATTTGCATTTAAATTGACAAAGAGCTCACCCATTTTCATCGCCATGACACCCCAACTATACTGCTTTCGTTCAATCAAAGCGCTTCTTGTTAAGTTTCACCACCCCAGCAAGACCCCAACCCTCAGCATATTCCACTTGATATTCAACACCTTTTCACGATTTAATTTATACATACATTCACCTAAACGAGTGAAACATCCGTTTTTGAACTCCCTCTCGTATAATGTTTCCTCTCGACTCCTTCTCGCTCCTCGACGCCGCATTTCTCAACTTTTAGCGAAATAGTAAAACACACCTATTAATTATGTGTGACACAACGGAAAGAGACTCGAGATAGAGATTCCTTACAGTGTTGAAATGGAAAATGCCAATTTCAAATTGAGAGCTTTCACGCTGAGGTGGTAAATGAAGCTTTCAGCTTCTTGAAGTTATAAATCGTCTCTGTCAGCTCACGTTTTGCACAGTATAAATTCGAATTTTATACTTATCCTGCATTTCCCATGATGGGGAAAAACCAATTTTTATTTATCCCATAGATCTAATGACGATTGGTTCTACTCGTCACTTGAGTAATGCATAAGTTGAAAACTTGATATAATCGATGCTTCTTTACGGGTTAAGTATTGTTACAAATACATGGTCAAAAGTTTCACGATTATATCCCCCAAAATAGTCATGAATTCCTGCATAAGAATCACATTTAACGAGAATCAAAAGAATAGAAATAGAAGAATGATGGACTCTCTGTGTAATATTTCATGCAATTTCATATCTCTGTCCTCTGTTTTGGGAGGCAATAAAATGTCCTAAGAAATTCTCTAATATATAGTATTAATTTCCACTAAAATATTTTATTCCACTTTATGGATTCCGTGTGTCCCCTACGAATGGCATTTGGGCGAAGAGAGAGAGAACATAATACCATGCGGAGGGACTTGACGACAGAATATCGTATATGATGGCCATGCCATGGAAATTTATTTTCCAAAATACTTGTGTGTGCGAGAGAATGAGAGAAAAAATCGTCTCTCATTAATGGCATGTAAACACGTAAAATGACATACAATAATCACATAGAAAAATTCCACAACATATTTCCTTTTGCTATAAAATCTATTATTAGGCCAAATTGTACTTTCAATGCTCTGACACTATATTTATCGAGGCAATTCTGGCCCTCTTTTCCCCCCTCCTCAGAGGGAGAGAGCTCGTCAGCGTCTGGAGAATGTCTCTTCGCGACGGAATAAAGTGCCCAAGATTATAAGAAGCGGAAACATTGGCAATGATCCTACCATCTCAAGAGGGGAAAGTCATTCGGAGAATTACGGAGTAAATCCTTCTATGAACCCATATGATTCCTCATTATTCACAGTATCTCGATTCGAATCATTTAATCGCTATGTGACTAGAAATATGGCCGGCGATTTTAATTTTAGCTTGATGATTGATTTACAATGTGATCCCTTTCACTGCACTCTCTCAGATGATCGTGTAAGAGATCAGCTGGTGGGAGTTGAGTGGATTGTGGGAACAGAAGGCATTCAATTTCAATTATCACTGAAATTTATTCGTCAGAATTTCATCACGAAAGTGCAAATTAAATTAACTTGAACATGAAAGTCCCCTTTTCCTACAGCTGCATTGACGTTATCCGCCGCGCTGTATCATTTTCATTTGGCAGCGAAATTATTTCACAGAAAATCATACCCGCATGCAGGAATTTTCTCCAGAATCACACAGTGAGATGGCTAATTTGAGAGAACATCCCGCATTTCTTCAAAATTATATTATTCAAATTTCGAGATGCAATTATTCAATAGTAAGTCAACGTCCCCATAATTCAGATTGAAGTCATTCCTTCGGAAAATCTGTGTTGGGTGGAGAATATTGGATTTCAGATTCTCTGGAGAATAAAGAAAAAAATTGCATTCATCTTAACCGAAGCTCCTTCGTTCTCGGAAATCTAAGCGTAAATTAAGAAGATGATCAACTGTAAATCAGTCATTAAACAGATTTACTACCATTTCCTCTATCTCATCTTTTAAAAGCATATCAAATGTCGCATGACTGTGAGATGACCACGACTCCAGACTGAGTGAAATTGATATAATTCCTCCATGTATTTTATCATGCATATAAATTAGAAGATCAGTGTTCCCAGTGTGGTAATACTTGGACAAATATGCGCAATTATAACTAATTGCTTCATTTACTTTATTGCAATTGCTAATTCACACATTGGTATACTATGATAATTATATTGGGTGAGACTTGAGCATTGATTAGAGCAGTAATCTGCTCATTAGCATGCCTATAAACTGTGAATATTTATTGGGACCAGTCTTCGCAGTCAACTCCAATTTTTATGTCCGAACCATTGCAAGTGGACGCGACGGCGCTTTTTTGCCCATTTCCTACATCAACTCAAAAACAAACACATTGGAGCACTGAGGGGACGAGGTGAGAAATTAAATGTAATTTATGATGCGTTTATTGCACTTTCCGCACGATAAGTCCGCAGTGGGGGCGGCGGGTGGACTTTTTCGAGTGTTAATTGAATATATTGAATGGCAACTGTATATTTACTTCCTGACAATATAGCACTCGATGCCACTAAAATCATTAGAGTCCATTAAATGTTTCAATTGCGTGTGTCATTTTGCCAAGCACCCTCGGAGCAATTAGATGCAAAATTCAATGTGTGCCGTGTACTTTCATTGGGATATGGCACTTAATGGGATTTCACTGGCTTGTATATTTCGGAGAATGTCCCCAAACTCAATTCCAACCCACGGATGCTTCTGCCGCTCTTTTTTCTCTCTCCATACAGCTCCTATTGAAATTTTCATGCACAGTCTGGTGCCAGACTGTGTAAATTATATCGAAAAGGGGCACATTTGAAATATCACACAATATTCACCATGCGATACCACAGAAGGGGTTAATAAAAGAGTCTTTAAAGTGTTTTTGTCGCCTGTGATGCACTGAAAGAAAGTATCTTGAGAGTCTGCGGTGTTTAGTGAGCTTCGATGCGAATTTTTTTTGTAGCTCTGCTAAGCAAACAAGATTACCAATTGACTCCCAAAGAGCTCTTGATGAAAGTCTTAATACTCAATCGGATAATTCATTGGAAAATCAAGAAATGCACTGCATTTCTCTCAGTGCATGAAATTGATTTCGAATAAAGCTTTAATTTTATTGCATTCTTACAGTGTTTGGTGTCTGTTGGTGGTCCAGTCGTTGTGATTGAATCAGTGACAGCAATTAAATTATACATTTAAAGGCTGTTGTGACGATTTGTGGCATTTTCTTCAATTTCATGCGTTCAGCATAGTGGCAGCCGAGGATGAATGTAAAACTGGCCCAAAATACCCCACAATAATCATCATCTGCGAGCCAAGTTGCTCGTGGAGAGGCTCTCTTGTGAAAAATGACACCAACTAATTGAAAATTATGCGGGCAATAAATTTCTAAAGACAGAACATATATAGCTACTCGTAACACAAAATCACCCATAAAAAATGTTTTCGGGCAACTCTGCGCTGTGGCGGAATTGAAAAAAAAAACGAGATCGTCTCATTCCCTAATTTAACATGACACTGTGTAGTTACTTAGTAATTTTCCGAGTGTCGATGGTAAATTGTGGTGTAATTTATAGATCGTTTCTGCTAACGAAGGGAAAAAAAGATCTGAGATTCTTCAGGTGCAGTATTTTCCTGTTATTTATGCTTATAGGTTTTAAATGCTCTGTCTCCCATTTTTTATGCTGGGCCCGAGGAAGATAAATGCTCGAGAATTTCATGAGAAAATTTCCAAAAGTCCCTCTCTCTCGACCGCATTTTGTCTTTTCTCGCAACACGGAATCTCGGGATTGTATGGGGAAATCCCTCGCGACGAGACTCAACTGTTTTCACTCATTTTTCTTTTCGAATATCAACATGAGCTTTAAATAAATACTGGAGATAATTTACGAAAATAAGATAAACACATTTTTGTAAGAATATTTTCACTTGCCATACCATCGACATGACGACATACCATCGCCAGAATTCCCGAAAGCCGCGGTACTTGTATTTTCTTGTGTATTTCAAAGTTGTGAAAGATACACAAGGAAGAGAGCCACTAAATGGGTTGAGAGATCCGTGAGAATATTGGGAATTCCGCTTGGAGCTTGACAAGAAAATAAATAGACGGAAAAATTTTGTTGATTGTAAATTGGTGGTGGACTTTTTGGAGGAAACTATAATTTCCTCTGACAATCCTGCACACATACGCACACAGACACTTTTTTACAAGGTCTGCGGTGTAGTGGGGGGGGGGGGGGGAGGGGGAGAGGGTCTATCAACTGGCGCTAAATGAAACAGATTCGTTTCAACTTCAAATTAACGAGCAATGGGGAGTGCAAACGTGAAACTCTCCTGCTTCAAATGAAGGCCATAGGGGAAAAAATCCTGTATTTGTTTGGTGTGTTCCAGAGCGGAAAATTGCCAAGTGTCACGGGTCCGACGTTCAACTGGGTGACAATTCGCAATTGAATAAAATTCCAGAAGAGATTGATGAGCGGAAAAAGTGCAACAATAAAAATGGTTTGGGCACAGTTTGTCTATGCATGGGCGGTTGATGTTCATCGCAGCTTTTGCCACAAATATTTCTCAGAACATTAAATGATGCTCAAGAGGAAATGGTAATGATCTTACGAGACTGACAACATCTTCGGGTCTTGGTTGCATTCACGGAAGCTAAATTGCTCAGCACGATCAGTCGATCACTCTGAGTGAGAGTTGTTAAAATCAAAGTAGGTATGCAATTTAGACAGGGAAAGCCTACGAAATGCTTGTTTTGGGAAGGGTCACTCAATCTCTCGTGTGGACCAATATATTCCCAGAAGCGTGTGCACGGATTTGTAGGGAAATATTTGTGGAATTCCTCCACATGAGCATCGCAATTGATGAATGATTGTCTCGAGAGAGTGCTTCCCGCAGTGGCAACACTGTATCAAATAGGACTTCATTCTTTTGCTTCCCCATTCCCTCTGGAAAAGCCACTGAGAATTTTCCACGGCATTCCAATCGATCTCGAGGGATGTCGGTTGGATTTCACAGTCTTGTTCAATTGCTCCACTGACAGGGCGCAAAAAAGAGATGATTGCAGAAGAGTTAAAGCCAAAAATACGATTCTATTTTAATCCCCATCTCGTGTGCACGACTTCATTGAGGGAAAAGTTTCAGAGATGGGTGAGAAGGACGCAAAACGACATGTTTATTCGTGTGCAATAAATTCAAGACTTCCCCCCTTCGAAAATATCCAACATAACGACGGACAAAGTGCATAAATTTGAGATATTTTACACACAGGACGATCTGCGGATTGCAGAAATCCACCGTCCAGAATTTCGTGGCGGGTTAATGAAATTTGATAGGCTGAAAGGCCAGAAATGTGATTTTGGTGGCGCACCACTGAGAATTTTTGAGTGGCGACGACGTGCAAAAATATACCCATGTCGACAGATTTAAGACATTTTTCCACTCATCGTCCGATAATCTCTCGCAGGTTTTGAATTTCCTAACATGAGAAGAAGATGGGTGCATGGAGGATTTGAGAGAAAACCTCCACTTTGAGCCTCTATTGCCTCCACAGAAAGCCCCTATTTTTAACTTTTTGGCCGAAAGAACCACACACTATAGCCATTGTGAGGTATTATTTGAAATCATTTACTTATGAATGGCAAGTCTCAACACAGAAACCACCAGCCAGAGATTACAGGCCCCAGAGTGTTTGGGAGATGAAAGAAGTGCCTCATACCTCAAGACATTCCTCCTTTATTCCATCTGAGCCAGTCAAACAAGATTCATAAATTGAGAATGCTAATCGTTTATCACTTAAATACACTCTAAAAGTCTCGACTTCACTACACCACAAACATTTTATGATAATTTAAATCCGATTTGAAACCACGAAAAATTATTTCTTTTATATCATCGCTCAAGAATGGGCATTTCTTGACTCGCCAGAAAACTTCTTCACGCTCTTCTTTTCTTCTCGGTTTCCCCGCATCAACACAGCCATGAGACGGGAAAGTTTTTTTTCACAGGGATTCTCACATCAACCTTCGAGATAATTATGATGCAATTAATTTTTAATAAAACTTCGACTGGAGAATAAAGCTCCTTTGGCTGGAGATACTCGTTTTAATGCATTTCGTGGATGATTAAAATGTTATTTATGGTATCAAATCTTGCGAAATACACCGTATTTCGTGTTAATTTATGAGCAAAGGAACTGAAACAGAGGAGATATTAGCAATCACCGCGGTGACATATCACTAAGTACTTGTGAACACATTAATGTTTAATATTGCTCAATCTCGCTTCGCTATACATTGTGTGAAGCGTTGTGCAAGTGGGAAATTTCTATAGCGCCAGACAAGATTTGATTCAATTTGACCAAAGTGAAAGGTCGGATTTGAGTCTCGAGATATGTTATGTAGCACAGACTTTATTAAGATGTTGCATTTGCTGCATATGTCATGGTTTATGGAATGTCATCTGAAAACCATATAGCTGAGATGCAGAGGATTTGCAGACAATCTCAGCTCCCCATGAAATCTCTCAGTCTATCTTGTCTCTGAAATTTCAGGGATTGTCTTCCGTAGAGAATCAGAAAAGGTCTAAGAATATGCATGTTTATCAACATTTCGTGGTTATTATGAGACCCAAGCATCAGCAAGCATTAATAATTCATTCATATTTTCTCTTAAATGCTGCGTGTTAAATGAGAATCGGGTCTGACTGGGTATTTTTTCTGCACTGGTAGCTGTCAATTACATATTAAATTGTGATAAATTGTTCTTCTCTTCTTTCATATGATATCCCTCGGCATTACTAGGTGTAAAACTCTGTAGCCAATCTTCACGTTGCGAGGCGTAAATAATATTAATTTTTCAACCTTAAAGAGACTGTTTCCATAAGAAAAGTAGTCTGTGCCAAGGATTCTCTGTCCTGCTACGAAGTGGAATAATACGTCACTCTCTCGTTGGCCGTACAATTATCTCTCCATTCGATGCCTCGGGTTGTAATTCATGAATGGACTGAGAGTGTTTGGTAAATTGAATAGAGAAAAGGCTGTGGAAGAAATTAGAGATTGCTGGCATCTTGTAGCATGGATTTTCACAGCACTCCCAGAGGCGAGGCACAAGATTGCCGGTCAATCCATTTGTCACATCCAATAGTGCACATATGTAATTAGTTAAGCATTTCTTAGCACATCGTCACCAAAGGCGAAGCCAGTCGACTGAATATCAAATCAATGGGGCTCAAATTAGAGACTCTATTCTTCATCTCTTGCTGAGATTATTGAATTGATGACTGAAGGATTTTCATACTAAGCAGATCGTTTTGTATCCACATGAAACACTTCCGCGCGGTTGTGAGTCAGTCTTTTTCTAAAGAAAATGTCAAAGAGCGCAGAGAAATTCTTTGGCGAAGAGTGGGCGAGGAATTTATATTTTTTTTCAATGACATTTAAATGTGAAAATATTGAATATGACACAAAAGACCACCCAAAATCTGTCGCAAAATATTCATGAAGCTCCTCAATCATTCGCTATGGATCGTAACTTTTTGGGTAAATTTACTATGTAGAAAGCATAAAATATTAGTCGCATTAGAAATTCTTCTGAATTATTCAGATTTGAAATAATTTAATTGCAACATAAATGGTGGAACGGATCTAAACTGAACTGATTGTCTTTGAATTTGAACAGTTTTCACTATACCGTCAGACTCTCAAACTGCCCAAAGGGTCAAAGATAAAGCACAACAGCATCCGGATGATAGCATATTGGATAGTAGTAAAGTTATAAACAGCATATCTGATGTTTCATGTATCGTAGTTTTTTTTCTGCAAGCGTCTGCATGGAAAAGTCAATTGCAGATTTCTGGAGGACGAAATTGCGATTGAATCTTGCACATCGCTTACCCGGTGGCACTCTCAGTGTCCCAACCCACGCTCCAGTTCCGTCGCTTTTTGCCCCAATATACCGTCAATTTTCTCACGTCCCGGAAGGGCGTTCGTATCAGAGGAAAACAGTGCAATAATATCCGCTTTTTCTCTTCCTGCTCTCTCTCTCTCTCCCCTGGCAGAGTGGCGACAGAGTTCAGTCACCCGAATCGACATATTGGCCTCCCCGTGTGAGCAATGCACGATGGAGTCAAACACGACAACAGTGGGTGGTGGGCGCCGGGGAAAGTTTCAGCATCCGCAGTTGCATCAGGCGCCTACGACAATGCACCACCACGAGCACCACCACCAGAAGCAACACCATCGCTACCCCAAAGACGACATCGCCATCAAGTACCCTGGAGGCCGGTACTCCAACCTCTGCTCACCCACTCACCCGCCCTTCCCGCTCTTCCCGCCGCCGCCTGACTGCCCACCGCCGCCCCACAACGGCACCTCGCCCACCGGTGCCGCCAAGGCCCCGCGGAAGAATCACTGCTACCCAGACGATCCGGACAGCATAGAACTGTGCCTGGAGGAGCCGCCCGCGCCCACTAAGGCATACAAGGGCGGCGCGCTGAACGGCATCGCCGGCAGCTCGGCGGCCGCCGTCAGCAGTGAGCCACAGGTTGGTCATTTGTTACCCACCGGCCATCCCCATCGATTTCCACTCTCGCCACCGCATTCATTTGCACACTCTCGCCGGGCATGCACTTCCTGGCGCCCCAAAGAAATATTTTATGGGGTCTTTGTTGTGTCGAAGCGACAGACAAAAACAGCTTGGCCGTTCTCCATTAGAAGTGTTGTTATCAGGGCAAATAATTTATGGATGGATTTTGTCAAATTTAAATAATAGACTTCAGTGCAGAATAGAATTTTCCACTATTCCATTGACTTTCATCTCAAATGATCGTGTTGATGGCACAGTTTAAATGGCAACTGATAACAAGTTACCCATTAATTGAGCAAATAATTATCTTATGGTAGTTTGCAGGCTTTATTTAATTTTTAGCACATATTTTTATTCAATTTATCACATTGGTCGTTGAAAATAAACCACAAATTTTTAATGAAATTTTGATATTCGTGCGTGGTTTCGAACACCAGCAGAAAACCACGAACGACGCTATGAAAATAATTCTCTGAGCCTCGCTCTGAGCAATTAATTGAAAAATAATATTATTGACGCATGGGAATCACAGACATGATATGCTACATTTAACTCTTTCCCAATTAGTAAGTTCAGCAGCACTTTTGATTGCAAATTAGACCACCTAAAGCTCAACAGTGAAGCATCAATATTAAATAACCTTGTGTGATATGAGTGTGCAGCTGTGGAAGACGTTTCGTGTGAATTCACCAACAGATTTAGGCCACTAGAGCAATAATTGCACAGGAAGAGTCAAACATTTTTCCAGCAGTTAAATCCGCTTAGTAACTTAGTAACACCACACGAGACGAAGTTGAGCGTTTTTGTCGCCAAATGAAAGCATTTCATTTCCCATGAAAGCCAATTCTCGGGCTCTTTAATTCTCTTTCATATTTTCTCTTTTTTTTACAGATAAAATGGTCCAGGAATAATATAGCTGCCACGATGGAACGATACGAGCCATCGACTAGTTCTTACGGTCCAGCCCTGCACAACCACTCGATGTACCATCAAGACTACTCGTATGCGTACTACGAGCCCGGTGCGGCCATGCGCCATTCCAACGTGCCAGTCCCTGGCATTCCGGGGACATCCACGCAGATCGCCGCCGGCCCATCGCGGCCGCCACCGCCGAATTCGATAAGGGCTCTCCTGTCCAAGTCCTGCCGCAACTCGGCCAACTCCACAACGCCCGGCGACAGGCACACGTACACCACGCGATACGGCACGCAGGAGAACATCTACGAAGAGATCGGAGGCGATGGCCGGATAAGGATCTTGTCGTCGGGTCAGTCAATGATCAGTCTGAATCAGAGCATGGTGGAGGAGGAGCTTCGAAGGGTGCAGAATCGCCACAGGCGCGTTCTGGGTGAGCTTAATCTCTCGGTGGAGGCCATGATTATGCCGTCAGCCTCCCCAACGGACAGCCCGACGGAGGAGGAGCCGCCGCGGGAGCCTGAGAACTTAGCCGAGCTCCTCAACTCGGTGGGACCAACGGATGAGCTGCTGTCGCCCGTGAGTTCTCAGGCGATCGGCGGTGGAGGTGATCTCGACAGTGGCTTCAGTGGGAGCAGTAGTGGTGCTAGTTATGTTGGGAGTTTACGATATCACAGGACGAATTCGGCCATGTCCACCTTCCCCACGCGATCCTCGACACCCAGTGCCGGAGGCGGAGGATCAATCTACGGCGGCAGCTGCAGATCGTCGCAACGATCACACGAGGATCCCGGCATATCGTCCTTCTCCACGCGCTCCTGCTCATCCTACAGCAGCGCCAAGACGCACCAGCGTCCGGCCGAGGATCCAGGGCCCAGCAGCAACTGCTCAGAGACGCCCAAGCCCAGCAAAAGTAGCTTCTGGAGTCGCAAAGGGTGGCGGAAGTTTCCCGGATTTTCCAGTACAACCAGTGTCAATAAAGCCGGTGCTACAAATGGTGAGTTCACAGTTGAGTTAGTAGTCTAATTCTGAATCCACCGCTTACTATAACTGTGTAAATCTATCCGGAATCTTAATATTGTACAATGTAACGTACATATTTGGTGTACTAACCTTTCTTGAAAGCCATTGAAGGCAAATATTTATAATCTAACTGCCATAAATTTGTAAGGGTGTCCCCTATCTCTTAGCCATTGCATGCAAATTTAATACTCCACCATTCCGATATTGAAACATTTTCGTTGCACTTGTATGGAATCTTACCATCGTTTGCCGATGACTGGGGAGAATTTTGCCGCTGAATGCTCTCAAGTATCCCTGTGTCGCCTGTCTTTTCGGTGGGTGAAAAGTGGAGACACAGGACGAGTGTGGCAAAAAGAAGTGCTGACAATAGCAATACAAGAGACTCTCTATCATCACCCTCTTAGTATGTTGTATTATTGTGTGTATCGCCGTATCTTGTCCCCGCCCTCAAACTGGAATGAATACATTCTGCGAAGGGT
This sequence comes from Phlebotomus argentipes, assembly GCF_947086385.1. NCBI lineage: Eukaryota > Metazoa > Arthropoda > Insecta > Diptera > Psychodidae > Phlebotomus > Phlebotomus argentipes. The sequence goes on along the minus strand of NW_026776177.1, from coordinate 18,483,016 downwards.
GAAAAAATCTCATAAAGAGAAGAATTTTCAATTTGACTTTCTTTTGTGTTTACAAAAATTTAAATCATTTTCTCTCTCTTGCCTGAGAGATTTGTCCGTGGGGGGTTGACTGGGTGGCCGAGCCAGCAAAATGCTTCTGGGACATGCACAATATGAGCTCGATATTGTGAATGCATTCTCCATGTGACCGTATAAATCACATAATTGAAACTATTGTTATTCAGACGGTATTAAATTTTAGTGGGAGGAATATAAACTCAACATTTCCTCTGTCATTTGTCAGAAATTCCCCCTCGGGTCACGACAAGTATAGTTTCAGCTTGAGCGTCCTCTCTTTTCTCCAGCTCCGAGGGTGAAGCACCCCCACAAGAACTCACCGCGGAATTTAGCGCAGAGACAAAGATGAGGAGTAAAAGTTAATGTTGTGTTTCAAAAAACTTTTGCCTTTTTCGCTGTAAATTTAACGACACACGATAACGAGTCTTAACTAAACATTTTGCTTTCTGAATCACCAAGTCTTTTTTGCACCGCACCTCCAGCCATTGAGGAGGTGCATTTTCGAGTTTATAAAATTAAAACAGGGAGACAAGGAGATGCCGTGGAGTGGTGGTTGGAAAAAAAAGTGCATTATCTTGGAGCTTTGTTTAGGAAGTTACAAAGCATCTCTTGGAGCGAAAAGCACCCGACCAAATGTTGTACTTTACCATCCAAGACAAAACTGTATGGGGGACTCTGTGCCACACTGGTGTTCTCTGGGGAAAAAGGCACAGCCATGCTCGATGAAATTTATGAAAGTGAATGAAAATTTATATGGATTTTCAGCGAAATTTGACGGATTTCAAGCTGTCTTTCCCCTCCCTTCTGAAATTTGTTATTTTTGCGAAAATGCCTTCGAAAATTAAGTAAATATTTGCAGATGATGGAAAACTAATAATGGCACAATCTTAATCCATGAAGTTTCCCTTGGCGAAACTTTTCCGCCAAATCCGGGAAATTTTGCAATTTGCTCTCGCCATGAGATGCGCGCTCTTCCAACTCATTAAATATTGACAAAATTCCCATGTATAGCGCGGATGTTTGACTGTGTCGACGAGGAACCGCTAAAAAAGCTCCGGGGAGGGCTTCCAGGACAGGCGCTCGGGATGAATTTGCGAAGATCGGAAGCTGTGCAGACTCAGGAGCGCATCTCCCATTTGGTCGCATATGCAAAGACTGTGTTGTGTCACTCTTAGTGTGGGTACAACAAATGAAATTTTACTATATATGAGTTTCCGGGAGTACCCGTCAAAATGGAAAGAGCAAACATTTGCAGCTACACCCAGACATAATATTCTGCAACCACGGGAAAACAGGGCCTTAGCAAGAGCGCCAGATGCGTTCGAGCTCACTTCAGCTTCGCCCTCATCGTCCGAGATGGGTGTGGGTGTGGAAATATGTAGCACTGCCAATTGTTAATATGTATGCCACTTTTATTGGATTGGCTGGGGTGGATGCCTCAAGTGGATGTGGCGAGAGCCTCGGGGTGGGTGTCAGAAAGTCCTCAAGCGTATCAAATATGTAAGCAGAGTGTATGCCCCATGTGAGTAGTTCCACCGGCTTCACTCAACTTGAGAATGTGTGTATGGAAATTTCAGGAAAAACACTTGTGCCGGATGATGGGCCACTGCCGGGGGTGAAATTTTTATTTGCTGAAATAATGAATCCACATTCATGCCTTATTTACTTCCATTGCGCGCCCTTTGCCATTTATATAATTATGAATTTTCTCCTGTTGGTGGAAAAGGAATAGTTTCTCTCCATTTCCATGTCCTTCAGCTGCTTCTCATCAAAGAGAAGAGCGGGAAATTCGAAATTGCTCCGCTTTCCCCTCACGTTTTCCACGTCACTTCCCGGAAAATGAGCAATTATTCAATGCTCAATCCGCAGAAAAGGGCAACAATTTATGCCGAGGACATTTTCGCTTCTTTAACCACCCTAAAAATTCGACATACCCAATTCAATTAATTAAGTAAAGTGCAGTGATATAAATAATTGATAACCCCTTCGCAAATGCTGGTGAATTTGCTTGACTGGTTGCGCGAATGGTTCTCCTAATATGTCACAGGCTGAGACTTGAGTGTGTGATGTGCATTTAATCCTAAGCGGAAGTCAGAAAATTATTCACTGAGGATTCCCATGAAGCCCGGGGAAAAAATGTGAAAAGTTTCTCCATCAACTCAATAAATCAATTAGCATTATTTAGTAGAAAGTGTTCTCCTCTTCAGCTTCATTTAATTCATTCGGTGCGGATAAAGGCAGTGAATAAAACTTTCCCATATCACTCCAATATCGGCGATATTTCTCTCCTGTGAACTGCCAATCCAATTTATAGCTAAACATTTTCTGAGAAATTGAAGCTCTTCGGTACTTTTCCAGTGTACACCTTCGCAATATCACGGGAGGTTTGGGTTGGAAAGGGGGCGAAAAAAAGAGGAGAGGGAGGTACGAAGGGCGCCAGGATGGGATAGAAAAATCCAATTATTTTAATAACTACAGACATTTCCTACACGATTGTATATTCTTCAGGGTTCAACTTTAATGGATTTTCAGTGGTAATCTCCTCGACGTATTTATTTGCTTTCAATTTCCAATACAATTGATATTTATTACCCATACAAATATCCCATTTCCAGTGTCCCTTTTCTCTCAACTCCATGGATGATTCTACGCTGGCAAATACCATCAGTTTTCCTCTTCACCAATCCCATGTACAATTGCACAGAGTCTTCCTGAGATGAGTTTATTTATGAGACATTGAAACATTTCTCACGTGGCGCTTCCTATCGCTGAGGCATCATTAGAGAATTACACCTTTTTGCTCGTTTGCAATTAGTGAAACATGACAAAAATCTCATGTCTTTTGCCACTCACTCTGTGGGAGAAACTGTCAGAAGCTCGATTTACTTGATGGGGATGTCTCGTGGTAAAAATTTTCAATCATGTCTCAGAAATTATCGTCGTGCTGTGGAAATGTTGTTTAATCCACCATCGAGGAGAAGCGCAACAGTGCAATATCAAAAATGCTGATGCGGCCAAAAGGATGGAACACGAGCTTGCTATCGAAGAGGAATCACATGTGAACCACTGCGCCAGCATGCCGCACACAAGACTGTAGGTGAATGACAAAGGAATGAGCTGTTTTTATCCTCTCTATTTCCCCACGACAGTCGGGTTTTTAATCCTTTTTCTCGAAACTCCATTCGAAGTGAATGTGTTTTCATATCTAAAGCACCATGCACAGGAGAGGGGTGTAATGAAAGAAATATATAAAAGGAAAAGATGCCTGCAAGAACATATATTATGGGCAAGAAAAAGGTAAAAATTCAGCTTCAATCATTCCGCGATATCATCTGCCTGTTTTTATATTTCATATACAGCTTAACGTATAAAATATAGAAAGAGAGTTTAAAACATTCTCAAGCGATATTTAGTGCATGTGGTGATCCACTTTGCGATAAAATTGCCTTCTTTTGCTCTTCGGCTCAACCTCATTGGAGACTGGATTGCCGGACAGCGAGACGGAGCAAAATGCTCAGCAATTCCTTACATTAAATCGATATTAAAGGTCTGAGAGTCCGCTAATGAATATTCCAATAATATTTTTGGCTCTCCACCGAATGTGGACACTCGCGCAGAGGGGGACAAAATCTCAGCCTAATTAGGGTGAAAATCTTCTGCAATTGGAGTCATTTTTATCTCGGACAGTTGTCTTTTTCTCCCTCTACAAGTGAAGTGCGCTCATACATGTGAAGCAGTTGAGGTCCGTGAGAGAGGAGGGGAGAAAAAAGTCAGGCAAGACTCTTCACCATCCATCCATCAGCATCCTGGTCCGAGTGAAGACAGATCGATCATGAGCGACTAGGGCGAGTTTTATATCATGAACTCTCATGTGGTATTTCCCTGGCAATCACAACTCGTTCTCCTCGACCCATGATATTCCCTCTGTCGCTTCTTCTTCTGCCTTTTATTCAATTTATTTCGATTTAATCGATGGATTGGAATTTAATTTCGCATTCAGTTCGCGTGATGTCGTTGCGGGATTTTGTATTTGAAACAAACAATCGTAAATCTTTCACTTTCGATGGATGCACACAAATCCACAACAACTCAGGATCATATTATGCCTCACTCTCGTATCCACCTCGCCGCCCTTTCGTCCCCGCAATATAATGCGAAATTCGTATACAGTGGCAGCAATAATAATAAATCCACACTGAGAACGTTGTCATTCTGTATAGAATCTGCAGATCAAATTTCAATCCGACTAATAATGCAGTCGTAAGAACGTCTATTTAATGAAGTTTATTAAAAATATCCACACCATTGCACCACCAGGAAGTGCAAACGCAATTCACTTTATTGAAAAATAATATGTTTACATAAACAACATGTATAAAGTGAAATTGAAAAATTGCTCTAGGTCGCAATATATGTAGGTATGTGTGAAAATTAATCAATTCCCATCCATGCCATCATTCCAGTTCAAATGTGTGTGATGGAAACCCGGAAAAATGGCAACTCTCTTTCCACAAATCATAAATAAATTCAGTTAGCAAGTTTTGATGTGACATTTTTTTGCATTTTGGTTTTTGCTATGATTTGTTGGCCGCAGTTCATGATTAAATTTCCTGAATAACCTCTGCTGAGAGTCCTCATTTCTCTGCAGTTTCGCCCTCGACAAAGTATGTGGCTATGTATTTAACCAATCAAGTGTATCACACGTGAGAGAACGGCAGAGATCCACAATAATGTATGTATGTATGAAATGCATGAAGTGCACTTTCCGCGGTGGCGGCGACTGTCCGGCAATTCTCTGTGCCGAACACCAACATGATGATAGTTGTCGCTGCACGGACAATGGTCATGAATTTCACAATTAAATGGTTCATTACATGCCGTAATGGCATTGTGCTGCTGAATTGGTGGCCTCTTGCAGGATCGCGTTCAGCTCGGAAATGACACTGCGCCTTTCGCCTCCTTATGCAAATTCATCGCACAAACATTGGCCACTCCATCTGCCATGGGACATCCGCTCGGCTCCATCGCGAATGGATTGCTTCCATATCATTTCACACAGAGCCCAACCCACCAGTCATACTTCATCATTCACTTTCGATTCCGATGAAAAATTCACCCAAAAGTACACAATGAAACATTTATGGGTAGAAAAAAATACAATGTTCGCTCGTCTCGATTCTTGAGTTACGACGCAAGCAACTTAGGGGTGCAAATACCACGATTTTCTTGGCAATTTTCCAGACTTTTCACCACATTGAGCACAGAATAATCCTGGCATAATTCAATGCGGCTATTAGATGGTAAATATTAGAGATAGGAATCTCTCATAAAGAGCTTGTTGGCCTGAAAAATAATCCCGGAGTAAAACTATAAGGCATCCAGAGATCAGAATGAAATTCATTATATAAAAATTGTAAAACTCTATAAAATACACCCATCGAGAATCGGTGTTGTTCCACGAACAATTGACAGACATTGTAATACATGAGTTATGAAGAAATTCGTGATTCTTTTCCTCACTTAATAAAAACTCACCTATACAAAAGCTCAATCTGGTCCCCACGGAAGATGAAGTGGTATCTTCTGGCTCTATCCGTGGAATGATTTATAGAATTAAACTTTTGTTGTCATACACACGTTGTCATTCAATTCTTTTATGTCGTGAGTGATTCTAAACAGTGTGTGAAACTTAACATTTCAAATGTGGCTCGGGGGAGGCAAAGTGATGATCTTGCGGATGCTGTCGGAGAGGCAAAGGAAAAATTTCAGGAATGATTGACATGAAAATGGAGACACATCGTTATGTAAAGGGGGCGAAAAGGTGGATGGGGGGACGGTTAGAATGAAGGAACTCATGAATAGCCCGACGCTCGTTCTCCCCATTGTTGAATTTTCCCCTGAATTTTCAATGAGATTCACAGAAATTCCCTTTTCACAGATTCATTCTAATTGATGTCGGTTTTTCGGGAGGAGAGAATCCAGCGGGAGAGGAAAAAGAGCAGGTGAATTATGAAGACATTCATTCTACTTTCACTATACACTTTTGTCATTCCGGTATTCACTCCCAATCGGAAAGTTCCTCTCTTGTCCGGGAGGAATTAAACTAAACACAGATGATTGAATTTTCAAGTGAAATGTCCTCCCACTTCCTCTTTCCCAATACAATTGATTTCCAATAAATTCCAAAACACACACATGCAGAAAATTCCTTAAGGAAGTGAGAATTACATGGTAGGTTTTGATGAAATGAGAATTGGAAAACGATTTTTCACTTCGCATCCTCTGTATCTGCACCTTTCGCCGAAATCATCCGCACTGCCAGTCGGATGAGAAGTTTTAAATGAATTGCCATCGCAAAATATTGATAAGGCGAAAGAATGAATTGAAATTGTACAACTTCGAGATCAGTATCAATGCTACAAGTTGACCATTTTGCTTCGGTTCCTTTGTAAGGTGGAGCGCACAACTTGATACTCAACCGACGACGTTTTATTTGTCGGTCAATATAGTCCTCTGTCCCTACAGGGGCTGATAAATCGCGTAACAGGGTTCCAGTGGAAATGGGGAATGTACTTTTAACAAACAAATCCCGAAATTAGATTGGCTCCTATTTGTGCTGAGCTGATTTAGCTTACCAGAAGGTTTGCTAAATATTAAATGAGGGCGGGTTTTCGTTAGTTGATCTCCCCCATAGTGAATCCTCAGTCTCACTGGCCGTCAGAGTATCTTTCTCGGGAGTTCACTTTGAAATTTCTCTCGTCTTATGGGACGTCTTATCGATGCCGTTGGAATCTTGTGCTGTACAAATGAAGATGTGGCAAAATCCCAAAGTTTCTCTGAGAGCAATTTCTTCTGTTTCTGGGGTATAATTGGAGAGATTTGGCGGAGGGAAATGCCCGATAAAAGGATGAATGATAATTTTATCAGACTCTCAATCAGTGATCAGTCATCAATGGGGAGTGCAGGGTTGGGAATTTGTCTTGAGCCACATAAAACGTAGATTGACCCGCTCCGGGGTGGAGAAAAGAAAGCACATAAAGTGTGTGCGCCCTTAAAAAGGGATGTTGCCACCCCCACAACTCCCACCAGCTAGTGAAGATGACGCCATGTGGAATTACCGAGACGTGGAGTTGGGAATTTAATTAAAAGGATCGTGGCGCAGTGTATTGCTTCGTGTGTGTTGGATGAAAATGAAATTTATTCTCTACTCAATAATTGATGATGCTGCCGGGGAGTCAGGCACCCGATTTTGCCGACAGTCCCTTGTTTCAAGTTCAATGCTATGCCCAACTATCATGTTGGACAAGATAAACAAAATCAATAAATTATTTCACCATGGCGGGAAATTTAATGCTCAACATATTCTCTCTATCGACATGGCTTTAAGCTTCTTTCATAGCCAGCTGGTGTGAGTCATAAAAGCGGTATTCATATGAAGATATTGAATTTTGGCCCCGGTTTTAGTGGTAAACAGGACTTTCAATCATGCTCATTTACATACATTGCACCTCTTCCTGATTTTAGACTCATTTTTGGCACCCACAAGTGTGCTTTAATTCAAATTACCCTCACCTCGCCTGTGTGAGCTCCAATGAAAATCTCATAACTATACGAGGGCTCAGATGTTATCAGCAAGGCTTAAATATGTATGAAAATTATGGTACGATAGATAGGCCTAATATTAAGTTGTAATCGTTTAATACCAAACTAACCCAAGGCAGTATTTCAAATTTTTATTAACAAAAAAGACTTGCAACGAAAACTCTTTAAAGTTCTTGACTGGTTTTTGGTATTGCCATAGAAGGAAAGCAAAAAAAAACACATTTTCTTAACACTCTTCAGCTTCACACTTTCTAAGGAAGTGTAACTTCAAGTTTCTTTGGGCAAAGCGTGTTTATCACATAATTACCGTGAAAAAAACAGAGGTGAAAAGAAATGCACAGCACTTTTTTGTAAATACGTCCAATCTTCCTCTTTCGCACGCACACCACACCATTTATTCCTGCAATTAACAACAACAACAAAATCTGTTTTTTTTTCCTTGCCATCCTTGATAAGATTTTGACACACAAAGAGAGCAAGAGGAATTGATAAAATCTTTATTTTTTGACATTCTAGCGCTTTGTTTTGGCCGCCATCCATCGTCGTAGATGAGGAGGGCACCTTCGCACCCTTCCGAACCCCCTGAATTCTAATCATTCTGTGCTCCATTGTACCTCCACAACACACACAGACACTCCTCCGAAGAAAATGGTGATTGCAGACGGTGTGGTGTGCGGATGTTGAAGGATTTGGATGGGTGATAGTGTCCCTGGGTGGCCCGATAAGACGGCGTGCTTAAAGCTCAAATCAACCCACATCGGCATCACACACGAGGCACCATTGCAAAATCAATTTCTACGTCCGTTCACCTCCAGCCCCAATGGCAAAATGTGCAACAATGTGGCATTTTTATCTCATAGTTACATACATACCGTACCGCATAAGGAGTAATAAGCTAATTTGCATCTTTCTGTACGTGTGATTTTCGAGTTGGAGAAAATGAGAGAGACATACCACTTGCATACAATTCGAATTCAATGTAGAGAGCACCTTTCAGCGATACATCAATTTATTGTACCCATTTCCTCCGCACTCTGGCATCAAGCTCTCCACGTTGACGCCGGGTTGAGAAGTTGAAGGAAGTGCGAGACTTGATAATTGAATCACAATCTTGAAAGAATTTACACGTATATGATTCAGACAAAGAATTAGACAAGAGAAATTGGAGACGAGGAAAATTTTGAGAAAAGAATGAACTTATGTATAAAAAAAAAGTGTAAATTGCATTATGTACATTCATTTCAAAATTATATACACTTGATTGATATAGTATTTTAATGAGAAATAGTTTATTTAACTTAAAGTGACGAAGTTGATTAGAGATTTGATTAACTTATTCGAAATCTTGAATACACCATTGCAAAGGATGTAAAACTGAGTGTGAAAGAAAGGAAAACGTATAATGAAATTTATATATAACATTGAAGAGAAATCGTAATAAAATTATGGCAAAAATCTGAGAACATATGTTGTTTCATTTGGTTTCACGACATAAAATTTTTACCGTTTGCTTATTACGAGAGGAAAAGTCGAAAATTATTGGGTTCAAGCGAAGCATTTTCTAGAGTCAAAGCCCACCCTTTTCCACCCACACGACACTTCACGTGAATCCGGAGCCTTTTGTGCTCCAAACAGTCTCTCTGGTTATTCATATGCTCGAGGCGAGTGCAGGGCGCCTTCGCTCCTGTGAAAAGATGCTGGTGGGATGTGGAAATTAATTTGTCACAAATTTAATGATTCGTACAATACTGCATATTCGCATGTAGCTTGACTGACGCCACCCACGGGGTTCCTCTCCATCGGGTGGGAGCCTTCCTTCCCGTTCGCAGCTAAGTGGTAAATTGAAAATCGATCCCTCAACAGAGGGAGAGACCGAGGGTGGCGTATCCATTCAAGTGACGGGGATCGTATAGTTTCAGTGGCTCTCGTTTGGGGTGCATTTCGCATTTCCCTCGCTGCTATTTGCGAATAAATTACACATAATGCGAAAGTCACTTAAGCGCCACTGTTGAGTGGAAAATTCAAGATTTTCGCCTATAAAGATCTAAATTGGATGAAAATATACTCGATAAACACATTCTCCCATTTACCCGCAAAATAAGCTTTCACAGTAGAGTCAAATAATTTTCTATGATGTTCAACTATAAATTCTAATGCAAAATCCATGCTATTGTCATAACTTTTAATTCAGAGAGCAGAATTAGAATTGTCAGCATGAGCAAAGTAGTTTTCCATAGTTGTTTCAGTTTTAAGTTGCGTAATTTAATTATAGAGAATGTCAATACTTTACGATTTATATACAATTTCTATGTCATTTTTTGGAATATTATTATATGCTGAAGTCACAATTTCTTCCAGAATTCAGAAAACTAGTATTTAATTCATAAACTTATACCGTTTATGCATGAAATTTCCGATTCATCTCTCCTGGTGTAGGTGTCGCTTTGGCTCATATTTTCATTTTAGCGAGGATACCCATTCGTGGGATAAAACATCGAACAGTCGTCGAATATTGTAGGAGAAATTCCTATTCTAGCTAAGTCTCAATCCACACTGCTAATCAGCTGTAGTTGCACTGCTAGAAATGGGAGTGTAACGTCGAATAACATCGCAGAGTGCAGATAGTGTGCGAATGTGTGGCGCTGCCGATCCCACACACTCACACCGATGCAACCACTTGCGGCCGCCATGCGAGCGAGCGAGATAGCGCGCCCTGACTCCTTCTCCCAAAATCACACGACAGTGTGAACTGTGTGAAGTGTGTGTGGTGAAAAGCATAGAAAAAGAACTTGGAAACTAGTGCTCAGTTGAGCAAAAGTACATGGGAATCCTCTCTCTCGGCTGCCGTCCAACATGGTGTGTGGGTCGTGTTGGTTCGTGGTAAGTCCATCTCACTCCTTCACACTGTCTGGCCCCGATTGCGGCTCTCGCTCAGTGTGACTCCAACGACGTCGAGCTCGATCGAAGCGCTCACAAATCACAAGTTTCACAATACCTCTTTCCGGCTGCACACATCCCAAAGAGTGGCGCGTTTTATTTTTTATCCAACCACGGATTCATCCATCAAAATTTTCTCAGTGTTCTGTCCAATTTTCTCGACCACTTCCTCGCCCCTCGGCTGGCACTCTTGCGCCTCCGGAGCCACCGACAGGAGTTGCATTTCCCAAGAAGTGAACAAAGAGAGCTGCGGCGAAGCCCTTGAGAAGTGTGCGCTATCGATCAGTGACTATTTCTGAGAAACAGCCTTTCTGGGAGGAATTAGTGGAATTTTTGATATAAATGTGTGTGAATGTGGTGTGCATTTAGTCGACAAAACGCTCATTTCATTGTGAATTCACCAACAATGTGCCTTTCGTCTCAGCAAGAGAAGTGCCTGTGAAAACTCTCAGTTTGCTCGTGAATATGCAAAGTTGGATAGTTAACTATGATGAAATCATCAATGGATGGCTCCCCGAATGGGGTGATACTCGTTAAATGTAAGTTCACGCACGCTCCACTCCACAACGCAGTCTTACCTGCGCGCAAACTCCCAAAGGCGATCCTTTCCAGCGCTGAAGATCAGCTCACAGAATACCTGAACGTACTTCTCAAAGTCTAAAGACAGTCGTGAAGGCAGCAAATTAGTCTCATGTCACAGTCATTTTTAATTCCACAGGACGTAGTGCACGATAAAAAAAGATGATTATTTCATTATATCAATTCATGACTCTCTTGAGCTGTGCAAACACGCTGTTAGTTGATTTTGAGTTTGACGAGCAAATAAAGAAAAACTTCTGAACTGTCCACAGTGAGCAGCGGAATATTGAGCGCGTCTAATAAATATGCATCAAAATGCTTGATATCATCATTGTTTTGTCCAGCTCAACATAACAGACCAGCTGGCGTTCTAGAGAGCATCAGCTCCCACTTCCTGCCCAGTCCGTCCCTCTGCATTGTCCGAATTGCCAAGTAAAATATTTATACTCTGAAAATTTTTGGGTAAATGTATATAAATGAATTTATTGTGGCTAATTTTATGTGCACGGTGGAATGTGCTCTCCGTGTAATTGATGTGTTTATACTTTAATAAATGCAAGAGGTATTGCCGGAGAGGCGCACTTGGAAATATAACAGATAAATTTTATCGGTTAATTGTGGTTTATTAAATCACTTTTGGCGAATTTTTTGATTCTGAAAAACTGATAATGTCACGGGGAAAAAATCGATAATACTTTTTTACCGTTTGCACACAAAGCTCTGCTCCTTTAGCAACTGTCAGACAAAGTGACCTTTCCAATTTGGCAGCGAGAATTTAGAAATCAATTATTCCATCGATTAAGCTAGTTCATGGGGCCTTTAATTAAAATCGTGCCGTAGGTTGCAAGTTAATTTCAACAAATATTAACACTATATTTGGCTACTGTTGATCTACTGAGCAGCGCACTGTTGTGAACTCATTATGCTTAATGTCTCATTTCATTCCTCAACGGAGATGCTCATTTTTTAGCCCAATTTCCCAAATGAATGCCTGAAAGAAGCCTAGCTTAATGAGATGTAATAAATTCTGAGAATACCTCAGCGCTTGTGTGTGAAGTTTCTCAGAGATGATGTTCATGCTGCAAATGAATGAAACATTCCCCACTTCATTGATAAATCTACATGTGTGATTAATAAATTGTTGCCTCATTGATCAAAACAAAAAATGTTTTTGAAGGAAGTGGTGAGAAAGGCAGGGTCATAATTTCTTTCACAAGACAAATCAAATAGAGACTCATATTAGCAAACTTCCCATCATATTTGCTGCAAATATTTACTTTTCGAAATTACCATTTTTTGCGCACTTAACGTGTTTGCAATGATTTACGACAAGCGTTCCAGAAATACTATCGAGTGCAATTTTATACCCCAAAGACTTAATCCGCGGAGTTCATTGTGCCCAAATGGGTGAAATATGATCAATTGGACGCAGAATGAGCACTAAATATCGATGTGGAGCCGCAGAAGGAATTTAGCGTAACTTTCTCAGATTAATTACTCACTCTTTTTTTCAACATCTCTCGAAATTGATTTCTCTGACGGTCGAAGACGCAGCGTATGAAATAGGGAAAGAAATCAGTATAAAGAGAAGCCATACGGTGAACTCGGTGGGTTAACATGTATGGCTAGAGAAAATAAGAAAATTGTTGATCGTGTGCCAATGAAGCACAAATGATGCTCAAGTGTTTCCCTGATGAAATTTGTATTTGTGATTGTGGTATGAATGGAAGAAGAAATTGAACATGAGCACTGAGCTGATCTTAAAGCGAAAATCATCTGTAAGCATTATTTGTGTACAAGAGTCTTCTTTTAGACGGCACAACATTCTGCAAATCCCGCCAAGAGCTCACAGACAATGGGATTTTCGCACAGTTTTTGTGCACTGAGATTTAATCAATGTGATAAGGAGATAATCTTGTTAATCGGGCTTAGGTTTGAGTCAGTTCGCAGGTTAATTAGAATTTCCTCGGTGAAATGCTTATATGTAGTTTGTCCTCTTTGGAATCCCAGTTGGTGTAAACATTTCGAAACATTCTCTGGGCTTTTTTCACACATCATCGGTCAATATTGCAAATGGAAATTTTGGCCATTGCCCAGTTATTTCACAGCATATGGTTCACTACCTCAAAAGCCAGAGACTATGTACAATTACTGTGTTTATTATCTCTAAAATGCGAGGTCTCATGAAAATGCCTCGCTATAGTACAAAATTAATCTGTTTGCACTGCAAAATTCCGCAGAGAGTTTATACATGTGGGAAAAAATCAATCAGTGTGTTCAGCAATTGAATTATATGACTTGTAATTGCTCGTCTATTAATGTGATTTTTAAGACAATTTGTACACATGTTGCACTGACTAAACACACTCATTTTCATCAGTACGCAGTTGTTAACACCACAATGCAGACACATCAGTTAACATTGGCTGATGTGTATGATCGACAATTTTACCCTTTAACTATCATATGAAGCACGTTGAAGCGCTGAAATGAATCATCGATGAATTGAGTAAGCAATACGCTTAAGATCATCTGAATGCGAAAAGAGTTTGTTTGAATTTATAAATAGTATTGGAAGACTGGCTTTTTGGTGAGTTCTTGTGCCACTGAGGGGCAATGAATCACATTCAAATTTTTTTTAGTCATAAACACACCGTAGGTGTAATGATGCAACCATATTGACAATCAGGCGAATCAAGGTTGTAGAACATGTGAAATTTTACAAGACTCACTCTCTCTCCAATAAAAGTTGTCTTCGCGAGACTCGCCTCTTTTCCCACTGTCGCGTTCATAAATATGTATTTGTATATGACTGGAAATTCATATCTGGAGAGTTTGGTGTTGTATATGAATTTTTGTGAAAAGCCAAAAGATGAAAGCACATGGACAGCAGATCATTTCCCAAATAACTCATTGTCCCCAATTTTTACTCAACATATTGAGGAACTTTTTCACGCACAAAAATTGGGGTTAATAAATTAACCGCGTGTGTTTCTGGTTTCGTGGTATTTCTGGGTAGGATATTTCATTGAGGAAGTCGCACTGTTTTTATTAATCTGCACTGGATCAAGATTGTATGATTTCGAGAGGAATTTTTGTGCGTCTACAAATTTCTGCCAGTTGCTCTCGTTATTTTCCATTTATTGGAAAACAAACAAAGAATTGTGTGTACGCGATGTTATGCTCAAGGATGTATTCTATCTATGAGATATAGTGAAAATGCACAGGCATTGAATGTTGTATATTATTGCTTCAGTGTAGAGTCAATAAAGCATATCAATTATGTACATACGGGTGTTGATTATGCTTGACGGGTGATTTTGAAATAAAAATCACTTAAATGTCTTTCAGTCCCATTCGGCCTCTATCCCTAAAAATACACCACGAACAGAAGAGTTCCATGAAGTGACCAACTGAGATATGGTGTAAACAGCGAGTTGTACTGAAAGACCGCGAAAAGTATAACTTGAGAAAATTCCCATGAACCTATTCAGATTGAACAATATTAATTTCGCAAATGTTCCTCCTCGTCCATCAGTTAAATGTTTCGCTTAAGTTCGTAGCGTCCATTAACAGCTGGGTGTCTGAATTAATTTGGAGGTTGTTTTCTCGATATAAGGCCCAAACCCCACCGGAAAAGGCATCGCCGCTTGTCGATGTGTTGCTGGCGAGAGAGATAGAGAGAGAGAGAGAGAGAGTGAGGGTACAAAAACGGCTGCTTCGCCATCATGATGGAGAAGAACTATTCTTAGGAGAGTGGTTAGATCGTGAGTTTGAAATGAAAAGGTGCCTTAAGAGGAGTGAAACCCTCAAAGGAGAGAATGGTGAGGAAAACAGGTTTAGGTCGGCTCTAAATTGCATTTTTATTTTTTTCCATTTCATTCTCTGCTTCTCTTCCACCTTTTATTCCTCCACCAAGACATTTTTCCCTGTGTTGTTCACCTTTTGTGATGGAAGTATGCTTAGAGGCGAAATGATGGTGAAATTTGCGTTGTGTTTGGCCACGGAAGTTCCACTGAGCAGACATGCTCTCCAGTGTGTATAATGTAGAGGAAAAAAAGAGGCCCATGGACCACAACAGCTGGCGCAGGTCCACTCAAATGCATCTGCTTCCAATCAATTTTGAGAATCAGGACCGAAAAGAGGCCTGAAGACAGCCGGCCCATTCTTTCAGCCGTCGCCCATTCTTCATGCTCTCTGGAGAGTCAATAAAGATTAGGATGTTTCTAATTTCTCGCCCATTCTGGCCCCAAAGTGCACTGGAAGAACACTCACACGAGAAAATGCCGCGTCACAGAATCACCATATCGTGAGTGGGGAGGAGAAATTTATTGCATAGTGTACAGTGCAGGAAACAATTTGAGGCCCACTTCTGTAAATTGTTATTGTTGTGGCTGATTATGTGGCTTTTGTGTTCTTAATGAAGTCTCAACATTACAACTTCATTTTCGAGGAAGTTTTCACATACTTTGCACGTTCAGTGAATTTTGCGAAAGTTTGCCAAATAAATATTTTTTGGCCTGAGAGATGAAAAAGAGTTGGTGAAATTTTTGTAAAATGACAAATTATCAATTTAGCTCACGAAGCGATGAAAGTCATTCGCTTATATCTCAGCATTCTGCTTAAATGGAGAGTTACAGACGCAATTATTCTGGAAAATCCCGATAGAGGCTCGGCAGACCACAAGAACTCTTGGCAAATTTGATAAATTGTCGGTTACGGAAGTTATGACTCACGTAAGAAGAATTAAGTCTGGCAGATCGAAACTTAATGATGTAGAATTCAAGCAGAAGATTGAATGAGTCAAGCGCGATGACTGCACGATCTGAAGTCTTCTAATCCGATCTCTTCCTATAGGAATACGGCAGTGAAAAAGGAAAAAGTCATCCAACAGGAACAGCGCGGCAAATTATACAGAATCGCGGTAGGAAAGGAAAGTGGGTTTCATGCGACTTCCAACGTGCTGAAAAGTGAATCTCACGCGACTTGGCGATACTTCTTGCATCAATAATAATGCCCTCGAGTGTATCTGAGCGACTCGTATAGGCAGTTTATCTCCGAAAACATGAGCGCATATCTCTTACATAAACCACGTTTATTCTTCATTGATGTACTCTCTGCACCTAAGTTGGTGGTGCTCTCTCGGCTCCCAACGAGAGAAGCGCGGTTCTGGTTTTGATCATGTGTGTGCGCCTTTTATGACTTGAAAAAATGATGTGTATAAACAATTAATAGGACACTGCCCTTCTTCCAGTCACCGCGGCAACTGGGAAGAAAAATGATATTTATAAATTCAACGTAACATGGCACATGGAGACAGAGAGTATGAGGCCACATAGTGAGATGAATTGTGGCAAAATTCACCATAAAATGTGTGAATTCCTTCTGTGTGGTTGCCACACTCGATGGCGTAGCTTTCAATTAATTCAAGAAAACAGATTCAGTGCCAGACAAAAAGGCAATTTCTCCATATATTTCCCATGTTGAATCAATAAAACTAAATAGATTTATTCACAACGAAATACCGCCAATTTGTTCAAACATCGCACTGACGATTAATGCAAGATGATTGAATTTGAATGTTTTCTTGCATATATGATCAATTTCCCCTTTAATGTTGCCTTGCATTACATGCAATATGGACAGGATTTGAAAGTAAGACGCCATGTAATAAAATAGCTTTTCATGAAAATTAAACTCGAGAAACCTCTCAAGTGACTCGTGGGCAACTTTTCCGCAACTCAATGTCCACTCCGCACATCTCTTCTCCCCTTTTGCGTTGGACTTTCTGTTTGATATACATATTGGCAGAAAATCTGCCATAGATCAGATTTGAAGCTCCGGTTTTTTCACGCGTGAATCGAAGTGAAAAGTTTCTCAATATCCGCACTCACTTTCGTGGACAGTTTCTTTTATTGCAGAAGACATGTTACGTTTCTGTGCTCAAACCACTGGACACATGCATCCGAGGGGTCAACAACTCTTTTGCGGCCAATTCCAATCCAGAGGAAAGAGAATACTGAGCTTCAAGCTTTAAGCTGTGGAATTAGAATATCGAAATACTAACTCATCAATGTCCTTTTGAGGTTTCAATATGAATATTTTCAATGCATTCCTTTCCTCTTAATGCTCAATGAGTAAACACAATGCCATCGCAGGCATTTTTCTAATATAATGCAGAGAGACATCAAGCCTGTCATGTTTTATTGATATTGTATTTCTTGAGCGATTTGACATTAGCAATTCATCAGTGCATTGCTTCTGTGTGACTCAGCACGCGACTAACCCCTTGGCATTTGGAGTCATCCCACGGATATATTTCTTCATTTGCAATTCTCCTTCTCATTTCGCTAAATCAGCACTATCTTTATTATCTCGCGATGGAAATATTCTCAAGATGATTCTCTTGTTTTCGCTGCAATTAGCCAGCGATCGTGGTCATTAAATGGTCAGTTAAGTGGATTTTATTGGAGTGTAATTCAAAATGCAAACATGGCACCGCGTGGCATCTGTTTAACTTTCGGTACACCTTTTTGCTCGTCGTTGCGAAATTGCGATGGTTTGTATGCACACTAAAATTCATTTGGCCAAAGATAAAAAGTCCCTCCATCAATTTGCACTGTTGGCAGAGCTCGTGAGGAATAATTAGAATTCAATTTGCGACAGACGAGAAAACAGCCATGGTGTCCTCCAGCTTTAATAATACTCGTGGGCAGGCACTTAGCATTGGTGGGAGTGAGATGTGCGCAGATGGCAGTATAGCCATCTCGTGCTGTCGCTCACCAAATCTGCGTTGGGGATATTATTTTACAGTCAGTTGGGTTTGCAGTGCGTAAACGATATACTGTGTACAATTATTTTCATTCACAAGCACTCCTCTTAGTCGCTCAGTGAACCAGCTACCATTCACATGCCACACTGGCTCTGGCTCTCCTGTAATTCGACTGGGTGTTTCTCGTGGGATCGTTCTGTGTTAGTTTTTATTTTACTTCTTCTTCTGGGTGGACGGAAAAGTGTCTCGTGGAGTGATTTTGAAATTCTTGCCCACTTTTCTCGAGGTGTGCTTGACTGTGTGCCAAGTGGTGGCTTTCCTGGTTCGTCGTCATTGAACAGTGACCCGTCGCGACGACTTCTTTCACGGATATTGTGCTCACGGTGCGGACCAAGATTTTTGGTCGACCACTGATATCAGGTACAGTGACAGAGTCAGAGTGGAATTCTACCCGGGGAGAACAACTGGCTGGTGAACGCCCTTCTCTGGCCACCAGAGTGTTGAGCAATTGACACTAATTTAGATTTGATTCACTTCAATTCCCTCTCCATCTGGTCGCCACAATTAGTGAGAAAGAAGAGAGAGGGATAAGACAAGGGATCAGTTGATGAATATTTATTTGATCGGCGGGGCCATAAGATAAACTTTGTGAGCCACGGAGTTCACCCACAAATTCACGGATGACCATTGTCTGGCTAATGGGAAATTATCGCTCTGTCATTTGCATTTTGTGTGTACAAATGCGAGACAGGAAATTGGTCTGAGAAGTCGGAATTGTGTGTTCTTTGTCTCGGCGCTGCAGCTTCTTATCGTGACAAAAAAGCCCAATGAAATGGGCCCCTCGACTGACTGTGTGTGTGTGTGTGCATCCCGAAAAGCAAGAGGAGAAGGAAGATGACGGGAAGAGAAGCCCGCAGAGTCGCCAAAGTGTGGATAGAGAGAGGAGTCGAGAAGAAAGATCATTTGTATTCATGAAGCGAGAGTGTGTATTCCCTCGAATGCCGATAGATTGTGAGCGATGTACAAGGTCTGTGATGGGTGTAGTGGATGTATAGTATGATCTTGAGGGAAGATGATACCAACAGCTGACAACACTTCCATGTTCAACAAGACAAGACAAGATGGGTGAGGCGAAGGAGTGAGAACTTGAACTAAAAATATTCCTCATGCTTTATTTTCATTTTGGATGTGAAAAACCTGTTTATTCGTGAGACGCCCTCAATATCTTTGAGGTAACACCACACATGGCCAGAGCCAGTTTCAACTGCACTGCATGGCGACTCGCGAAATGCATTAGTCATAATTCCTTCGGTACACACACCGTGTGGAATTCTCTTTCTTTGCCACCCAACAAATCCGCGCGCACTGTTCTCAACGAAAGCAACAACACAACGCGCGAAGAAGCTCGCGATCGGCAGAATTTCACTTGTATATATGCTCGCCAGTCTCTCCATCCACACCTTCCGACATCGCGCATTGATTTTTGCCCACAAGCCATAAATACAAGTGTTGAAATGTGATTGACCTTGAGTATCCGATATTTTATTCTTCGACTGCCAGTGTCTGACAGTCGAAGAGGTGCGATCGCCGGAGATAAAGAGAAGATTTGGAGGAAAGTGATAATTTCTCTGAGTTAAGCGATCCGGAACTGGGTTTTGTGAAGTGGTCTGAGACATAAATTTTGAAATTAGGGAGAGGTTTTTTCAGGCAGGAAATCATCTTCCCTTTCTTTCTGTGTCTGTTTTTCTATAAATATCCCGCATTTTGGGTGACCTTTTCGATATATACATAAATTTTCCTTTTTGAATTTTACAGGCACTTTGCCTATAATTGGTTCATCCAGATTACCATGCACTTTTTTCATGGGAGCTTTTAAAATTTAGTGTAATGCCTTTAACAGGCGCGTGCAAGACCAGTTATCGCGCCATAAAACATTACTGTGAATATGAGGAAAACATTAGACATTGATGAATATTCTGTGGGTATTTTATGAGCACAATCCTCTACTTTAGATATCTCACAATTTAGGAGTTTGAGAACCCAAGTTGACCTTTACAAAGTTTGTTTTTTCCAAAATTTTCAGGCTTACATATTATATTTTACTTCTTACAACGCTTAATTGCTTCACAACATATGCGGTCTAAAATTGAAACCCTATAAAATGATGGCAATGTCTGGAAAGCCGTAAATTCGTGAGGAAATATTTAATAGAGGAAATATAATTTAAAACCATAAAACAATTAAATTTACAACCCTATATATGCCATTCATTTGCGTTTCTCATGTGAATTAATTCAACAATTTTCATGCTGCAGCGCAAAATATCCCTCACTAGGCGCCTCCACTTGATCCATTGCATTTCCCATCATATATATATTTTAATGCATTTCACAGTGAAGGAAATCTCTCAGAATATGACTGGGTGGAGTAATGTTGGGATGATTTACTGCAGAAATGCCCCACAGAGACTATTTTCCTCTTGTGCCGAGTTCGGGGGCATTCAGCGAATTTTCCACAATCAAAGTGCGGAGTAAAAATAGTCTCTCTACGGATGCTGCCATGATTATTTTTTCTGATGATGGAGAAAGAGTTTCGGGAGAAGAAATTGCGTGTAGGAAATTAATTGAATTTTTGGAGGATGTTTATATAATGGGATCAATTTCGAGGAATGAGGTGTATTTTCTTCACGGTGATATTTTATTTACCGAAGACGCATGGAGATGGCAATTTAATTGATTTTCCCCAATTAATCGATCCACCCTCGATTCCTTTTTAATGGGCATGACATTTTAAATGGGTCTCGTCATTATTTTCCACTTTACCCTAGAATTTGTGCGACAAGAGCGATGGAGGAACAAAAATGCTTTAGATTGATTGCAGACTCTGATATTGATTTCCTTCTATTCCTTGTGATATTGATTGATTGCTAATGGTTTTCCTGTTTTCTTCCTCTTGCAGATGAACCCAACCTGAACTCAGGATCTTGGGAGGACACCCTGCCCTTGTCCGTGGCCAACAAGGCTGCCATGGCCACAGCACGACACAGCGGAAGCGTGGCATCGCCTCCAGGTGCGACCCTTGCTCCCGCCCACGACCAGAGGAATCTCTCGCACACCCCATCAGCGCGGACAGTGTCCAGTGAGGAGAGCTGGTGCTCCGAGGGAGCGGGATCAGAGCGATGTCTCTCCTCGGATGACGAGGACGAGAGTGATCGGAGTGCCACGTCCAGCGTCACTCCTCGCAACAGTCAGCTGAGGTCCACGTTCAACAAGGCGCGCCACCATCTGTCCTTCGACAAATGGCGCTCCAGCAGCAGCGCCTCCATGCCCACAGCGCCGCAGCCCGAGTCCACGACCCCCGGCGAGAGTCCCGGAGGACGCTTGTCGCGCTGGTTCTCCATCCGGCGCGGATCATCACATCAGTACGACATCAGCGGGAAGGATTCCGGCGGTGACTCGACCGATAACTCTGCCCAGCAAACACCCACCCAATCCAGTGCCAGTCGCACGCCCTCGACCACTGGGAAGATGCCCCAATTGTCCGAAGTTGGTTTCCATTTTGTCTGTAATAAGCGCATGAATTTGACCTTAATTGATTGCATTACTTGTGAATCGATTTCAATTTGGGTTAAAAGGATTTCTCTTTGGATAACCCAATTATTGTGCAAAATCAATTTACAGACTAAGCATTCCTTGCAATCTGAAAAATGTCTCACACAATTGAGATACTGAAATTAAATTTGCGCTTCTTTGCAGAGTGAGGAAGACTCGCCTTTCGGCTTGAGCAACTTAATGGGCAGCCGGAGCAACGGCTCCCTCCTCTCCCTCACCACTCGTAGTGGGATTGTGGGCAGGCAGTTGCCACCAACTTTACCCCCAGCGCCCGCAGGTTTGTCTCAGGAACAACTTAAACGGCGACTAATTGTCGCCTCAATCTGTCACAGTGAGAATTCTTATATCGGAACACTTCAACGTCTAGTCAATGTGAGATTTTAATTTATTTTCTTTTATTATTGCACACTGTAGATGTGACGTGAATATGCCTTTACTTTATCATTTTGTTAATTTGAAGTCATTTTGCTCTCTCTCTCTCTCACTGGCAGCATCACATTTAACACCTCCCCTTCACTGTCATAAGCATCAGCATAACATTTCTCACCCCACCCTGCATTCGCATTACTAATCCAATTAACCTGGTGATAATGTAAGAAACTTACCATTTAACCATATGGCAAGAGATGTTGTGAATCACCTGTGCTTGCGTGAGCAGAGATCCGACGGTCTAATGAGCTTATTCTGGGGCGTCTTTGCAGGATTATAAGAAGCCATTGGATGAGAGTTCGCCACCAATTCTCAGCAGCTCAAAGATATCGACGCTCTTCTATCGTTTACCTGAAATTCTTCAATGCCATACCCTTTTCCGGATCGCCATGGCCGAGTGTGTGAGAAACTGGGATCGTGA
The DNA here is from genome assembly GCF_947086385.1 of Phlebotomus argentipes. NCBI lineage: Eukaryota > Metazoa > Arthropoda > Insecta > Diptera > Psychodidae > Phlebotomus > Phlebotomus argentipes. The sequence continues at coordinate 18,460,608 of NW_026776177.1, read as the reverse complement.
CGAGAAAATTGGCGACGTCTTCATTGCTGCCTTCAGCAAGCCCATCGTTCTGGACATCTACAGTGGCTTCATCAACAACTTCTCGGCCGCCATGGAGTTGGCCAAGATGGAGGCGAAGAGGAAGTCCGCCCTGGCGGACTTCTTCAAAGTCAAGCAGATCAGCGCTCACGACAGACTATCCTTTTTCGGTCTGATGGTGAAGCCAGTGCAGAGATTTCCCCAATTTATCCTTTTTCTTCAGGTAAATATCACCTTGGGCGATCGCAATAACTTTTATTGTATAAAGTCATCACTTGAGAGTCATATTGAAGTTTCCACCCACCAAAACAAGTCGATTATATTGATCGCCTAGTTTCTATTAATAGATTTCGGTGTTTTGATTTCTTTGTCTGCAAGTAAGACGTATTAAAAATTTTCCAAATCACCGCATTCGACCATTTGCTTATAAGGAAATTCACTATGAGTGCAAAAAGACCACTTCTTGGCTTCTCTAAATTGTCTGCGAACAGCGCAAAAAGACCACGAGAACACGGTGCAAAGGTATATTCTTTGTGTTTTCCACAAGTTCTATATACAGCCGGTCTGACAAAGGTGAACTCGCATAAACAACGTGAGATGTTTTATTTTAATGAAGAGAGGTGTTAATATTCCACTCATTCATTTCATAGATATTGCTAGCTTTATTTGGATTTCAATGGCATTGGAAGATCTGAAGTACTGAATTCTCTTTCAGGACTTGTTGAAGTACACTCCACAAGGACATCAAGACCGAATGGCACTTCAATTGGCGCTCACACAACTCGAATCCTTGGCTGAGATGTTGAATGAAAGGAAGCGCGAGGCGGAGCAATATCAGGCCTTCAAGGAGATGCTGGGCCACATCAGTGGCACATTCAATACGCGATCTCTCTCCACGGATGGCAACAGCCGGAATCGATGTCTCTTGCGTGAGGACAACGTGACCCAGCTGGAGTTCAACCAGTGTGGCTTCATCGTGAAGAGCAAACAGAGGCGTCTCCTTCTGCTGAACGACAAAGTGATCTGTGTATCCGTGGCGCCGAAGCAGAGTTCGGACTTTGGGGCCACTGAGAAGCTCTCCTTCAAGTGGATGTTTCCTGTGGCGGACGTGGAGATCGTGGACAACAGCACATCGGCCACATTGTCGAGAATCCTCACGGCGGGATTGAATCGCGGTGGGAGTCTCAAATCCAATGCCAGCCAATCGAGTGGCCCTGATGGCTCTGCCGCGACGAATGGCGCAGATAATTTGTGCAACGAAATGAGCAATCTCATGCATGACTATGAAATTGTGTCGAGGATCAATGATCTCGTTGGCTCTCTCAAAGGTTCCTACTCTGAAATCAGCACAGACATCACACGAAAGATCATGCAGAACATCCAGGGATCCATTCAGGTAAGTGGGATTAACTCCTCACTTTTGATCATTTCTCATCTGTTTGGTGATTTTGCAGAAGAAGGACGAAGAAATGGCCTGGATGGATTCATGTTGTCTGCAATTGGTGGCGAAATCCAAGTCCGGCAAGGAAGAAACCTTCACATTCCAGACGGAGAATCCATCCGTGAAGAAAGAGTGGATCACTGAACTTCGACTAGCTCAGCTGGCTCTTGATCCCAACAATTCACCCTCGTGGGAAGTGCCTGACCACGAGAGGAGACCCCTAACGAAAATGCCCCTGTTCGTCAAGGCTCAGTCGATAAACAAGACGCAGCATCAAACCGAAGTGAGTGCCGCATGGTCTATATTTAAATTGTTTACCAAAATGATCATCTCGTGTGATCCCACTTGATCCTAAAGAGATCATGATGATTGCAAAAGTGTTTTCGAATGAATTTTATGATTATATCATTACGATCAATCAACATGACATGCGAAATTGTTACGTAAAGAAGCTTCAAAAAAGGGGAAACCGAAATGGGGTCAGCGAAAATCAATCCACTAATTCAAACAGAACCACACACGAAAAGGTTAAAGCTGGGGTGGTCTTGAACTGAATAAAAAAAATACTCCCACATTCTAATTATCACTTGTCTTGCCTTTTAGGTGCGCTGCGGATGCTACTATTCGATCACGAGCTCTCGCTTGACGGCACGGCGGAAAACCAGGGTGCAAAACTACCTGTGGATCTGCACGACAGACGGCACGAGTAGTAGAATTGCCATCCTCGTGCAGCATCCTCAGCAGACGGGTCTCCTTAAGGATGTGAGTGCATTTGATCTCCCGGACACTGTGGCCACGGCGATGGAGTTTGTCCGTGGAACTTTGGGAGCTGGAGAAATGGACGCGTCGTGTGATGGAATCGTGGATGGAGATTCAGTGTGGATTGGCACGGATAACAAGAAGATCCTCGTGTACGCCGCCTGCAATCCCGAGCAGGAGGAACAAGTGGCCACTTGTCCAGTGCCAGGGAATGTTTCCCAGATCCTCCATCATTCAGACTACGTGGCAGTATCATTGAGTAGTGGCTGCGTTCTCATATTCAGGAAACGCCCCGGAGGATCATGGAATTTGGCTGAACCTCAAGTGGTGTCTCTGGCCTCGTCTGAACCTGTGACCAGTGTCCTCCCCATCAATGCGAGCATTTACGCGGCGTGTGGAAAGAAAGTGTGGGTCTTATCCAGTGATTCGGGAGAAATCACTAAAACTTTCGAGGTGAAGAATAGTCAACATCCTGGGAGTTTATCAGTCAATCTTATGGCTCATAGCGGAATTGGACTGTGGATCTCACTGAAGCATTCTAGCATAATTTGTCTCTATCACACGGAATCATTCAAGCATCTTCAGGACCTCAACATTGCCTCGAATGTGCTGAAACTCACTTCGTCACAGAAGGAGTCGCCATCAAGCTCGTCTTCTGTCTTTGTGACAGCGCTGATGGCCACAAAGGGACTTCTGTGGGTGGGAACCAATGTGGGGATCGCTCTGACGATTCCTCTGCCTCGACTGGAAGGTGTTCCCATCATCAGTGGTGGCGTCAGTATATCTTATCACGCTCACTTTGGACCCATTACCTTCCTGCTGCCGCTTATTCCGAAGATGACTCCTCCGGCTCCAAAAGGCAGTGCTTTGAAAGGAACTCCAGGAAAAGGTGGCTCTTCCAAGGGTCAGGAGAATGAGAGTGGATCTCGAGAGTCACCTTCTAACAATTCTGATCACCAACCAGTGATGCTGGCACGTCGGAAGATCGAGAAGCAACTCTCCACGGAGTCTCCAGTTTCTGTCATCCCAGCCAAATTGAAGGCCCATCTGACCAATAGTCCGGTGGTGTTGAGGCGTCAGCGCTTCAAGGAAGCCAGTGAGTCCATGAGAATGTCTCAAACTCTGCCCAGAGGTCTTGGATCAGGCGGATTCTTTTCCCAATCTTCCCACTCGAATGTATCTTCACTGCATGGATCAGAGCATGGATGTTGCGATGTTTACGGACTGTATGGCGGCTTGATTTTCGTCAAGGAAGACTATGAGGCTGAGGAAGGTCAGGGAAATCTGATGGATCCATCCTATGAATGCTTGCGTAGGAGTGATCCTGAGCTAATTCCAATCAAAGTCAGCACCCTCGATCGTCGGATGCGCATGAAAGTCTCTCGGCCACGATCACTGGATCTCTCGAACTGGTCTGTGGACTCTCGTTCCTCCAGCATGTACACCTCATCGGGTAGTGAGGAGAGCATGGGAGTTCGCCTGCAGAGTGTCTCACGCAACAGCAGCAACGCCAGTCGCAAGATAAATGCCACGGAGACTCCGATTCCGGTGGAGAATCACGATCATCATGAGATTCATCAGCCAACTCACACAATTGTCGCTCCTGTGGAAGCTCAGACAAACAACCAAATCCACCCCGCAATCCCCGCCACTATGCAGAGACCCAAGAAGAACGGGAAGCAGACTCAGCAGCTTCCGGAGATCGCTGGGAAGCGCACGATCATCACGCTGACCGGCGGTCGCGGCTACATCAACTGGCGGCATGTGTGGTACAACACCAGCGAGAAGCAGCAGAGGTCCGGGTCCATCAACTCCATCCCGCGTGTGCCCAATTCCAGCGATGCTCACATCGTCGTGTGGGAGAAGAAGCTGTAAAGCTGGACTCTGTCTCAGTGCCATAGAGTGCGATTGTGGCGCGTTGGAAGGATTTCAGGCGATTAGCGGTGGCGAAGTGAAAAATTTCAAATGTGATTGAATTTAAAAGAGAAAGTATAAATTATTAACTTTTTTAGAAGTGAAGAGAAGCACTCTTTTTCGGACTAATGTACTGAAAGAATGAAGGAAAGCTCTAATGACACAATTTATTGAGGATAACTCGTACGCTATTTAAAGTTTACATTTATGTCATTCTTTTTTAGTTTGTAGATAGTCGTAATGAACATCATGTATCACATTTAAGTTTTCCCCACTCTTCGGACATTTTAACAGGACATTTTACAGAGAGAAAGTGAAGAAAAATCGTGTAAAAAAAATTGTAATTTCAGTGTCTACAGAATCATTGGATGCATTATAGTAAAGCAAAAGTTATCAAATTAACACCGCAGTGTTTATTATCTTTTGGGACTCTTGCCAAAATACATCGAAGGTAATCTAAAGGCCATTCCCATCATTTATTGATTCCTGCCTCAATATCAACATTACTTCGATGATATGCAAACCAAATAATGAGTTAATGATCTTGTATCATGCTCGCACTTCGTGTACATTTTGGTTGATTAGACAATTTGTAGGGCAAACACTGAATCTGCAACTCCTACATGAAATTGCGTAAGGAGATAGTATTGCGTTTTATCGCACAAATCACAGCTCGACGTCCTCAGACATTTTCCACCCAAACTGGGAAAAACCTCCATCACAGACGCAGTGTCAATTAATCGGAAATCTAATTATATCATTGCATCATCGTCTGGCATGTAATTGAGTGAATGAATGCATAGAAAAACAATCAAATTCAAGCGATATTTTCTGCATTGGCAATTGTGAAGCGCAAATTGATTATTTGCTGATCGTTCTTTTCTGGCCATCCTCCTACAAGACTTCCCAATTGACGTCAATTGTCGGTCAAAAAATATTTACGTGCTTTACGTGTGACATTTTTCACGAAAGCGTAGCGTTGGAATTCCTATTTTGAGATATGACTGGCGATCCATCGCCGTTAGATAGAGAAATTAGAGCAGTAAATATGTTTTTTACCCCCTAAAAATGTTGAGAAAGTATATTTTCGGTCACTCCTCACGTAATTGACAACAAAACAAAGTTCTTTCTTTCTGATTCTTGGCCAGGAATTTGTCTCAAAGAGTCTGCTCAATTTTGTCTGTATGGTGGAGAATACAAAGAAAGTCGCAATATGGATTTTTTATCAATAGATTAGTCAAATGCAAGATTAGATGAAAAAGAAATGTTAACACTCGCTTATCTGCTGGCGAAAATGCTGGATTGCAGATTTCTGGAAGAACGTGTACTTCTGACCTTTGGCATGGCGCAGCTTCTGGTTATTTTATTCCTTTTAGTGCATTTTCGTCAAACTCTAAACTGAAAGATCGGAAATAACAAGATCATCACCCAGGCCGGTCGCTAATGAATTGATCTTACGTAAGATCGACACTGATTCCCCATTAAATGAACAAATATTCATTCAAGGCACTCCGATTGAAAGTAGTGATCACAAAAGTATTGAAAATATTATTCTCAAATTGATAAAAGTCTAGAAAGCAAAAACGTCCCTGAAAAAACTATGCGTTTCTTGATTGACATAATCAAGTTGAGTGAAATTTTCCGCTGGTTTTAACTTACAAAACGTGACTTAATCTTCCTGTTGGGCTTCATCTCTTAATACTTTTATTGACTTTCGCGTTGCTTCTCTAGAATCTCTACTTGAAATAATTCGTTCAATTCGCCTAAACCTTCAGCACCATTGACTCACTATCAACGATAGTTGTAGTGCGTCGATCCTGCAGTGTTGGCATATTTATTTTTATCCAACTGCGTCTCCCAACGTATAATTATCTGTGCTGATTGTTTTGTTTTTCACAAGAGCAGCTTCAGCCTCACATGGCGATTGGTGGAGAATTTTGGGCTCGTCGCGAAGGCACAATTCATCATCTACCAGAACGCTAATTCAATTTGCCGTGCCGGTGTTTGGGTGAGAGTGAGAGACAAGGCATCAGAGAAATGAGATCTCCACAAGCTCAAATATTAATTCAATTGGGTGACTAGGAAAATTTCAGCTCAACCTTCGCACAAAAGCTGCGTTGAGCGGAAACGCGTGCGTTCTTATCCCAATTGACGAGCCTCTGAATTTCATATCACTCCCGCTGTGACGTTGTTTGGCCAAATATCTGCAAGAGCCCCCGCCAAGGTTCAGCCTCAAGTACATGGCGAAAAAATATTGATCACATTTTTCCTCCAACATGTACGCATTTACTATACTTGGACTAAATCTGCTCGCGAGAGTGAGAGAGTTTAAGTGTTTTATTTACGTTCTTTTCACTGCGCTGCGATTTAGCCACTATCATATCAACAAAATCGTACGATTCTGCCACGTTCATCCTCGTATTTTATTTTTCGCCAGAATCGCCTCGAGCAGCAAACATCCAATTGTGACGACATGTGACCCTTGATGAGAAATTTCTGCGCGATTCGACTAATGAGGGAAATGCGAAGACGCGCATACCGATCGCATCGTTGTACTCACAACGGAAAAGAGACGGAAAACGTGTCATTGATTTCTTCGACACTCGCGAAGCCAAAAGTGAGTGAGAACAAAGAATTCCTCATGGGTACTATCAGGGAGATAAATGGAGGTAATTATGAAAGGATTAAAATCACACTTTTCAAGTCATGTGAGATCACTAAGTCTTTCACGCTAGATATTTTCAATCTTTCCTATGACGCGCAGGAAATTCATAGCGCCTCAAAGGGGGGGCACAGCACTACTGCAGTGCAAAACAGTCTTATCGCTCTGTTAGACAATTGTGAAATGCGAAAGCACTGAAAGTTTTTTTGATAAAATGGGGATTTTTTTTACTACTTCAGGAATAGATTTTAAATTTTCATGTTTATGCAAATGTAGATTGCAAAGAATTGTTTTTTTGTCGGCTGAAGTTCAGCAGCAATTCAAATCTTTTGGGTCAATTTTCTGCAAAATAGACAGAAAATCATTAAAGACTGCAATTGTCGTTGTTTGTACAGTTTCAAATTGCTGAGTTCAGCGTAAAAAGTTTCAAGATTAGTATTGTCTGAATAATATGTAGAGCAATATGTTAGGAATCTTGTTAATAATTGAGCCTGGAGCAGCTTTTCGGAGAAACACCTGATAGACTCAATCCCACGCACATTGTAAACCTCTGAATGACCACTTCTTCAGTCTCATTACATCCTATGTGCACTTTGCTGCGTTGTGTGTCTCATATTTAAATGCTTCTCTCAGTCAACTGATTTCTTTAGAGATTCCAGTCAAGATATTCTGTGATTTTCCAATAAGACTTTTCCCGCCTTCAGTGGCAAGAGCGATGAAGAAGTTTTTAGAGAAGATGGACTTCTTCACTCGCTAAACTTAGTTAATTGCCTCTTGATGACTCGCGAGATTCGCGATCTCGTGCGCGATGGAGGCGCCGGGTAAAAGCTCTCACTATCTATAAATATGCTCTCTTGGGTCGCGATGAGAGCAAAAAAATCTTCCATGTGAAATCCAAAAAAGCAAACGGACAAGGTCATGTGCGAACGAAAGAGATTTTATTTTCGGAACCATCTAATCTGCATACTTCTCGCAATATGACTAAATGGAAAAATTCCAATACAATTGAGCATAATAGAAGGATTTATTAACGGACTGGGCTGTACAGATTGAACTCTTTTTCATTCTCTTGATCATCCTCTGGGCGAGACTTGGCTCTCTTTCCTTCTTTTTTCGGTGTGTCTCACACCCTCATCTGCATCAATTCCCAGATGATGTCTGTGGAGGAATTTTCGTGTGATGTTTCCGTGTATTTGTCCGACCATTAGCACTATCGCCTATCATTTGAATTCGCCTCGTCGCTTGAGATAGCAATAAATTGCAAAATACAGACACAAGCCCGGCGTAACGACAGGCAAAGTGTCGAATGAAGTGCCCACATATTAACGTGTTGAGGCTCAAAGTGTGGTCAGCCACTGACTCTGAGTTAAAATCACTCGCAGTCGCTCCTACATTTCAGTCTGCAGAAGTTTGTGCTCCGAGTAGGATCTCCTAAACGCGAAAAGTTATTTCTGATCAAGCTACAGGAGAGAATATATCAATTCTGAAAACTCTTCAATTTATCACACATCGTGACACAGAGACATTTCTGCGCGCAAGACATTAAATAAAACTGTGGCAGAAGAGACAGGAAAAGCACACTTCTCCCCAGTTACCGCTAGTGCCTCAGAGTGTGGAGAGTGAGAGACTCTAGGCAATATATTTGAGAGAGAGAGAGATCTTATTCACGAAGAAACACGAAGAAGTTGAGTAGATTCAGAACAGAGACTGTGATTTCATATCTAAGCCCAAAAACCAAGTTCTGTGATAATCTGTGTCTCTCAAGACAACAATTTTAGTGCAAAGTATATACCAGAAAACGCCTCTAAAGATGGTCATTAGAAGCAAGGTGAGATATTGCCCAAATACTTGCATAACATTCCACGTGCGATCAGTCAATGGCCACGCGGCAAAAGTGCGAAATTAACTTCTGGAGAAAATACTAATATCGAGCGCGTCAAGACATGCAAATATGCCATTTAATTGAACAAGTAGGGAATTCTTAATGAGCTGCTAGACTACGTTCAGAAATCACCATTTCAAATACGACCCAATCAATTATTTCGCGATTTTCCTGTACCCTCAAAGTGCGACACAATCAATTTTTGCGCACCTATTTTCAATCGCATTACAACCACCCGAGACTATTTTTACACACTCTCGTGACTTACATGTAATGTACGCACATTGTTGGCAAAGAAATGGCAACAACTTTATTTGGACGGAGACACTCGGTCTCAAAATATACCTACATGGACTATTTGTGGCTTCTTGGTGAGACCTTTTCAAGATCATGGCCCATTTCCCCTCATTTTCCTTTCGATCGCCATTGACCAGCCATTTCTTTTACCCACGAAGACTATCTGAAATGGTCTAAGATCACTGATTTTCAGTCAAACTCCACAAATGTAAAGTTCTCTGGACGTTTCATCAGAAAATTGTCAGTAAAAGACCTCAAGAGCTAGAAACTTCGCGAGAGTGATCGAGAATATTCTCCAGCAAGATCATTTTGCAGCAATAAAAAAAACCAACGGAATTCGTCAATCTTCCAAGTGCGTCAAAGGAAGAAAAAAATCCCTTAGTCGCCGAGTAACATGTTATGATAGGTATTGAAGGTCGTCAACAAGTGCGATCTGTGATAAATAGTTGACGTGATTATCAGGCAATTGCACATGCCTCGCATCTGTCTTGCTGCAGCCACTCTTGTTATTCGCTCAAATTGATTTTTTCCTATAACCTTGCGCGCGCTCTGATGCAAACTCCTTTCAGTGATACAACAGTAGCACTTTCCTGCTCCACACAGCAATTGACGTGATAGTGTCGCCTCCCCTGTGCATAAAGGCGATAAACAAAACTATTTGCGGGCATATAAACAAATTGGTTGTCTCCGATCAGCTGCCGCGCGTGCATTTCTTGGTGTTAGGTCTCGCCCATTAACTATTCGCTAATGATCTATTCACAGCACTTGTGTCGCCGGGTACTTGAGAATCAACACAAATTGTGCCAATTTCTGCAACAACAGTTGCGACTCTGTTCCTCAAATGCCGCACGACCCGCTGCGGCCTTTGCCAATCAGGATGAAGAGTCCAACATCAAGATCACGAAGCACTTCAAATCCACAGCCACGTCGCTTCTGGAGCCCATCGAGCACGCCCCGAATGTCGGACAGCAATTTCAAGTGAGTTTGCAGGAAATTTCAATTGCACTCGGTGAAAAATTCAAGCAATACGGAATTTTTACAGTTGTCGTGTTGATTTTATCGCCTGAAAAATTTGCTTTCGTGGTAAACATAATTTTGTTGTTGTCGAATTTCCTGATGCAAAAGCCAAAAGAGTGATGAGATTTTGGCAAAGCTTTCTTCCTCCTTCGAAGATAGCACTTTTTCTTCTATTTATAAAACTTTATAAACACCAAAACATTGCTATTAGGAATTAGAACTCAATGTAAATTGGAATGTAGTTCAAGGCAGATTAACAGCGATTTTTTTTTATACGATCTCAGGTCATCAGTCATCCGAGATCCTTTAATTTTTTTTTGTTTAGATGTTGAGAGAAAAATGTCAGTCTAATTACAATTTCATGGTTTTACTTATGTATGAAAAAAAAAATTGTTTACGTTGGTGAAATTCTTCGGATATTTGTCTGTGCTATTTTTGCAAATAAAAAAAATTGCAAAAATCTTCCATTGACTTGTCAACTCTTGAGATAGATCTTTCTTGAGCGTATCCTTTGCCATTTATTTGCAGTATTCAGACATGAGCGTGCGATTAGCGGCTCCACATGAACTCCAAACAAAGCCTGACGTGGACGATATGGGCTTTGGGAAGATCTTCACGGATCACATGCTGAAGATCTTCCACCACCAGAGCCTGGGCGGCTGGCAGAAGCCCGAGATTACGCCTCTTGAGAACCTCGTGATGCATCCTGCTGCTAAAGTCTTCCACTATGCTGTTGAGGTGAGACATTTGCCCATTTATTCCCTTCTCAAATATTTCACGAAAAAGACACAAAGGAAAGCCTAATTTGGTGGCCAGGAAATCCCGCAGTGATAAGACTCGCCAGTGCGGAGTGTGAATGAATAAATTTTCAAGAGCACAAGCACACATTTTATAGTTGTTGATACCTTTGGTCAATCCACACTAGCTTGGGGGTGTTTCATTGATTAATCGGAGGTGTGGCCGAGGAGGGAAAACCAAGTACGGTTGCCACACTCTGATTCCGCACGTGATAACAGAAGAAACTTGTGCCTAATCACAATGGCTTTCGCAAAAAGCGCTCTTTCGCTATGTTCCTCAGCAAGATTTGCGAGCGACAGCAAAGAAAAAATCGCTTGACTGATAACCGTGGGGAGAATGTATCGCACAATAGTCAGCAACACTAATCACCACTGATAAAATTGTAAATTTAATCGAGAATTTTTCCTACAAATTTTTTTGTCCCCCCTCCCGATGCGCGCAAATCGGTAAGGCCAAATAGGTTATCAGGCGGATTTTTTGCTGCTCCTTTTGCCCGCCACTTTTGGGCAAAAACACACACTTTGCAGAGATTACTGGGGGACATTCATTCTCTGCTATCGCATGACACCATGTTCGACTCCACATGACCGCTAGAGCACCTCCCCTTCAGGGTCTCACAGTGTCGCCTTTCCATTGGTAATTGCCAAGATATGGTTTTTGGCAAAAAGCTCAGCGGCTACTTGAGATTGCAGGCTCCAGGCGACTCCTGATTAGGTAGCCTAGAATCTGATTCCAAGCTCACATGTTCCTTTGTACTCACACGAATGATAGTGATAAGATCTTGGCTTTGTAAACATTTCATGAATAGCCAAGAATAGTTATTTTTTCGCAGCCTCTGTAAACATGTTGATAGTAGATAAAGGTTTTATTACCAGCTACTGAAATAGTCATTCCTCATCTTGGCAACAAAGTTTAGTGGACGAATTCAAGCGAGACTTTCAATCTTCTCTTGCAGCTCTTCGAGGGCATGAAGGCTTACCGTGGCGTCGACGGCAAGATCCGCCTGTTTCGTCCGGACATGAACATGAAGCGGATGAACCTGACAGCCCGTCGCTGCGGTCTGCCCACCTTCGAGGGCCTGGAGCTGGTCAAGTGCCTGGCGCGCCTCGTCTCGATCGACCAAGAGTGGGTGCCGCACACGGAGTGCGCCAGCCTGTACATTCGGCCCACGCTGATCGGGATCGAGCCCACACTCGGCGTCGCCTCCTCAGACTCGGCCCTCCTCTACACCATCCTCAGTCCCGTGGGCAGCTACTTCGGGCCCAAGTCCACCGGCGGCGTGTCCCTCCTCGCCGATCCGCAATACGTGCGCGCCTGGCCCGGAGGGGCCGGCGATCGGAAGCTCGGCTCCAACTACGCGCCCACAATCTACGTCCAGCAAGCGGCGGCCAAGCAGGGCCTCCAGCAGGTCCTGTGGCTGTACGGCGAAGATCACCAGTTGACCGAAGTGGGAGTGATGAATGTCTTTATGGTGTACATCAACGACAATGGAGGTAAGGCGCAGCTTATCAAGCCGCCCATAAAACACCCGAGACTTTGCACAATCATGAGCTCCCGATAACTTGAATGGTGTTCATTGCAGAGAAAGAACTGATAACGCCGCCGTTGAATGGATTAATTCTGCCCGGAGTCACGCGGGACTCCATTCTGGAGTTGAGCAGATCCTGGGGTCAGTATCAGGTGCGCGAGGGGAAGATCACCATGAAGTGGGTGCAGCAGCTGATCAAAGAGGAGAGGGTGAGTGTTTTCTGCACCGCAAGCAGCAAATTCAATGTCTAACCGTGGTTGCTTTCTCCACAGCTCTTGGAGATGTTCGGAGCCGGAACGGCCTGCGTTGTGTGTCCCGTCCAGAGTATTAGCTACCTTGGTGAGGAGCTCCTGATACCCACCCTTGAGCAGGAGAAGCCCGTGTTTGATCAACTCAGGACCACAATGACAGATATCCAGTATGGCAAGCTCGATCATCCATGGGCACTCGTGGTCGATTGATAAGACCCCAAAATCAAGAACCCACACTATCTCCTTCCCACTTGATAGAAATTGCCAAAAAGAGTGACTTCGTTACTATAGCAAATCATTGTCGAAAGCTTCCTAAAAATACAACACTTCCAATATAAGATAAGCAATTATTTTTCACAATTGCTTTACGGTACCATTTAACTATTTATTACATCTTTTTTAGTGTGTATTCAGGTGTGTATTAGATTATTTCTTTCAGTTTACTTTTACTTTTTCTTTCCAAAAGGAATTTGGAGTACATATATATAAATATATTTTTGTGTTAAGAGAAAACAAGCTGTGAATAAGATGAAGAAAAAACAAGAGCACGAAGGAATCTATGGAACAGAAAGAAATTGTAAAAAAATACCTTATTTACTCTTTAGCAAGAAAAAAAACTCCCCCTTTGTTATCAAATTGCTAAGTGTGATGATCTGCAAAACATATTGTGATCGTCATCAATTGAGAAAATTTGAGGCAATGTCGTACAAATAAATCAAAAGTGCATTTCCTAGTTTGTAGGCGTGTTAAGAGAGACAAAGATTAAAAATTGTTACATTTTTTGCGAGTATCTCCCCTGTAAATATTTTATTTGTTACAAAACCTAGCAAGATTAGTAATTATTTTAGTGATTTAGGACTAACATTGTCCTTTCATCGTGTTTAGTAGACACTTGATTGAGTGGTAGATTCTTTTCAAATTAAATTAATTCAAATTAAACTCATACAAAGCTGTAGACGCTGTGAAAAACTATTTACATGGTTATGTAGAGTTCTTTTCTTTTGGAGAAAACAAATATATAAAGTGAATAAAAGTGAAAAGCAAATGGAAATTACCCACTTCTGTGTAAACAAACCATCAGACGTTAGCGGAAATATTGTTGATATAAGCTTTTAGGTAAGAAATTGGAAATAAATTAAATTCCTACAGTAAAATCATCTCTTTCCTTCTCTCCATACCAAAACCACAACAAAACGTCAGCCCAAAAGTGATGAACAAACACATTATAATTATACTTTCTTGCTTTATTCATACTGTTGACTTGTAGTACAATTAAATTATGGTGGTTTTCTTCACTGACTTGAAATACATAACTAAAGTATATAACTTCAAATAAACTTTAGAAAGCACTTAAATAAAAGCTCTTCCAACAAATTCATTCGTATCACAAAAAAGTTCCACTTTTTCTCGTCATTTAAAGCCATTTCAAAAATCTTTCTAAATAGTCAAAAAGGAATACCAACAGAGTGAGATTCGCAAAAGGGATCGCACAGCGCATTGCCCGCCATTCGCACCACTCCTCTTCGTGGCACAGAATTCTTCAATGGAAAAGTGACTTAATGATTGTAATGTATAACGGTAAGTGGCGTTTATTTTATAGATTGAACTATTTATTGTTATCAGTGACCCGCGAGCACGCGGAATTCCTAGGAATGTCAGCACAGACATAGCAAGAGTTATGTTCTTTCCTAGTTTCACTCTCATTTGTTAGTATAATTGTGGGAAATTAATTGAAAATGCTAATTTTTCGCACTCAAGTACGCATTAGGTAAATTGAACGCCACATATCTCATATATTGAATTTGGAATCGAGTCAAAACAAAGCGAATTCCCATAGAACAAATTTTGCAAGCATGATGGCTGAATAACGTCCAAAATTTGTCTTTGGAAACCGCACATCAAGACTAGTTGGATGAGAATAGCGTGCAAACTGCACAGATTCCTGCGATCCCCAGCGAAATCCCCGGATAACCTACTTTAAATCTTACTTGGCGTTCCCACTGGAAGGGTTGACTGAGATGATCCGAGATCCGTTTGGCGCGAGATCATGTCCTCCTCATCGTCCGTGTGCTCGGGAGAGACTCTAATGGCCTGATACCACTTGTTGGTGAGATCAGCCATCTGACTCTTGCAGTCGTGCAGTTCCTGCGTCGTGAAGCGTCGCGTGAAGAATGGCGTTAAGTACTTCCTGTCCATACGGGCGAAGCCACCCAGACGTGTCTTCGAGAAGGCCACCTCCTCCTCCTCAGTGAGTTCAGAAAGGTGCTCAGAATCGATCGCCTGACCCCATTCACGTGTCTTGGAGAGCGAAATGGGCACATCTCGGCGTCGACGACTGTTCCTGCGCAGAGATCTCGTGGATTTCGGCTTTTTTCCAGCGCGCAGATACTTCAGCAGAGGCATTGTCGATCCGCCAAACACCAGCGTGGTAAACAGGACAATGATGAGCGTGGTGGTGATGATCACATGCCGAGAATCGTCACTCGATAAGTCCAGATGCAGTGAAAGGGCGTAGGAAATCGCTCCGCGGAGACCAGAGAACCACATGATGAATTGCATTGAGCTGGTGATTTTATGTTCCCGGAACTTGTTCACCAGCCACGCCAGCGGAAAGATGTTGCACGCCCTGCCGAGCAGACACAGGATCAACGACCAGATCACCAAAGCCACCTCGAAGCGGTGCTGAAAGGAGAAGATGGCCAGTCCCAAGTAGGCAAACACGCACGTCTCGGCGATGAAGGAGAGCGTCCGCATCGTCTGCTGCATGGTGATTTGCGTGACGGTTGAGAGATTGAAGTGCGTATAGTGCGACATGACGACGCCCGTGAAGAGGATCGCCATGATGCCGGACAAGTGGATGCCCTCTGCCAGGACGTACGGAGCGTACGTGAAGACCAGCATCATGCCAAACTCCAGCGAGGGGTGCTTTCTCAGGTCGATGTGCTTCAGCAGGAGGGCACTGATGAGGGCGAAGACCACTCCGATGCCCGCGGAGGCAAAGAACATCATGCAGAAGGTGTAGAAGGCCGAGAGGAGTCCCTCGCCAGTGCTCACGGCGGCCTCGCCGACCGATGACTTGGCGGATTCCATGACAGTCGTTGTCAGGACGATGGAGATGGCATCGTTGAGAATGCTCTCTCCAAAGACCAACATGTTGAGCACTGGATCCACGTCCAAGGCGTGGAAGATGGCAACAGTGGCCACAGGATCCACAGCCGAGATGAGCGAACCGAAGGCGAAGGACTCCACGAAGTTAAGGTGATAAGCCACATCTGCCAGGCCCAGAATGTACACTCCAGCACCGATAACCAGAGCTGAGATCGTGGTCCCAATGATGGCGAAAACCAGGATGGAGCCGATGTTTTGGAAGAAGTTTCCCTTGTGCAAATTGTAGCCAGACTCGAAGATGATGGGCGGCAGGAGGACGAGGAAGAAGGCTGTTGGCGAGAACACCTCTTCGCGCTTCCAGTTGGCAATGTTGCCTTCCGACAGAGCATTTATCAGCAGTCCAATGAGCGCGCCCAGGAACACCACGACGATACTTTCTGGCAGGTACTGGAAGCCAGTGTGCAGCATCATGTGAATCAACAGGATTCCCAAAGCGATCACGCACAGCACGAAGAATCTGCGCACGCAAATAGAATACAAATAAGAATAACAGTCTGAGGAAATGTCCTGCCAAAGTATTTACATGTTCAGGGAGCTGTTGTGCTCCCTCTCGACGGCTCCAGTGTCGGGCAAGTCATGTGAATCCGTGCTGTTGTTCGGCACAGGACTCGCAGGACTCACGGCCCCGGCATGCTCACTGTCCGCGTTCGTGATGTTCGCCTCCTCTGGTGGATCCACGATCTCCGCTGATGTTGCGTTGGCGCGCACAGTAGACGATGGTGCTGCAGTCGACGAGGAGACATTCTCGCTGGCAATTGCAGCTCCCACGATAAGGCAAATTACAAAACAAGTGGCCTTGGACACTTTCATGGTGAAAAAACGCACTCTTCACACTTATAGACAACAGGGAGAGATTGAGAAAGGGATTGAGCTACTCTTGACGTACAAAAATCATTCCTTTCCACACTGAATCACACAAAATTGCGGAATTTCATCACACTTTTCCGCTCACAACACTTCACTTGCGCAGAAACGCCATCAATGATTTGACGTCTATTGTAGTTTCATATGTTGCCGCAGCGCTGAATGACCTTAAGAATGCAGTTTGAACGGAGAAAACGTTTGAACTGTGCCATAATTGCACTAGTTGGGTGTTTTTGTGAAAAATCGTCATTGGGGTTATCACGAGATTCTATTTACCCATGAATTCACTACGACACAATCTATTAGTGTATTTTCACCCAACCTCTAACCTTCTCTTCAGCTGTTTCGATGCTAAATGGGCTCGAAAGCATCAATATTTAGACGAATTTACAGCACTGATAAATTTTTTCTTCACATTCGACCCATGTTTTTATTTATTACACATATTCAGTCATTTAACACATGATTTCCTTTCTCTCTATTCACATCTCAATTTTGTCAAGTCATTTTACTATCAGCATTTTTTATATTATTCCTCTGCTCATCTCACCACTTCTGTTGATAAACGGACTTTTCGCGCATTTTCAGCGGATTTCTTATTTCTCCGCGCACGAGATTGAATCATTCGGCCAAGGAACTCCTAGCAGTGCAGACGTGACTCTCAAGTGCTTTCCAACCAGTTACTTTCCAAGTTCTTAGAACGGAGAATTCTTAGAGTGAAATAAATTGATTGTAATTCTTCGTTGTCTAATTCATTTACTTTTCAGATATTTCAGCACACTTTTCAGAGACTCTTCTGCCTCTATTTTACACAAATTTTATGTATTTTTGCATGGTTTTTCATGGGATTTCACTCTGTTGGGCACTAATTCGGTTGCTTCCTCATTTCATATTTTCCGCCATAATTCTTGTTTCTCTACTCACAGCTAGGCGCTGCTGTTGCTGAAGAGGATTTACCCCTTTGGCGGCAACAGCAGCTGCGTGGCTGGGACGGGAATTACACATTGTCGGCCGAATCTATAAAAGGCGGCGCAGTGCAATACTCGGTCTCTTTTCCACATAGAGAGTTGTCAGGAGAAGGTGTAGAAACGAAGGCGGCGAGTGTCTGAAAAATAAGGTGTTAAATAAAGTGAATTTCACAACATAATTCATAGCTTCATTCACAGTGCGCGAAGTAAAAAGTTAAGAAAATCATTCAAAATGCCCCAAATGAGCGTCGCCAATGGATACACCAACGGGCACTCCGTGCACGACATGCAGGACGGACAGAGATTCCTCTTCTCCTCGGAGTCCGTCGGCGAGGGCCATCCTGGTGAGTGTTTGCACGGGTTTGGCGGTGATTTCCAGGGAAGAACTGCCCGTCTGACAGAGACGCAGTTGGCTTGTGTGGGGGGCAAAGTCCGTGAGTGGCGCGAGTTTTAAGCTTTTCCTCCTGCCCTGCCGGAAAGTCGTGATGTAACCACTGATATGGGATGCAATTTGTGAGTCAAGGCATTGGGCAATAGTGAGAAATAGTTTCTCGGAAAATTTGCTATTGAAGTGCGCCAAGATGGCGGTCCCGCGTGTCGGCCAAAATCCCCTTCACGCACTCTTCTGTCAAAGTTTCATTCACCTGCGAACCCTTTTCCTCGTGCAGAATCCTCGGCTCGGCTCTCCGGCTCGGCACGGCGACAGAGGGGGCCTCGAGGGGCCCACTAATGGCCCCCGGCGGGGCCTTTGCGGCGCCCACGAGGGGCAAAAAAACACATGAGCGTGTAGTGGTTTTGGGTTTCGGGTGCTCAAATTTCCCCTCCGCATTGACGCTCGGGTACCACGTGGTTTGCTGAGCATATGTTTTTGTTTTTCAGTCGCCAAGCACAAGGCCTCATGCGTTTCTTTTTCTCCTTCCAGACAAAATGTGCGATCAAATTAGTGACGCCATCCTCGATGCTCACTTGTCTCAGGATCCCAATGCCAAGGTGGCCTGCGGTAAGTGTGATTCTGGTGAAAAAAGGCAAAAAAAAGAGGAAACTGCAAAAGGGGAAAACCCGATGGAGAATTACGGAAAGTGACGAGAAATTGCGTAAGACAGGCGAAAGAAGAACTTTATGTCGTAATTATAGAAAAAGCAGATGATAAGATTTTTCTTGGTTCTTAGATGTGAATAATTATCAAGGAAATTACGGCGTTTTTTCGTGGGTGAAATTGATAATTGGGGTTTTTTTTATTTCCTTTGTGTTAATCAGGCTATTTTGTTCATTTTATTATGATATGAACGGACATAAAAATAAATTGCAGCTTAATTCATTAAAAATAATTCGGTTGAAAATCGTTCTGTTTTAAAGCCATTTGCGTTCGCTGAATTTTTTGAACTAATTATGATGATTCTGGAGTTTATTCACTTCAAGATTACGGACTGAAGGGTTAAATTGATAATTAAATTACGCATTTTGAGAAAAAATGTGATTATTATCGGTGTCGCGTTTCGATTCGTGAGGGGAAAGTAGAGAATATTAGATTATAATTTTGCCTTTATTATGGCACTTTGTCAGAATTCTTGTCACTATCTTCACTCATTTAAAGCTGATAAGGCTATTATCAATTAAACTTTCGCTCAAGGTGGCGGAGAAATGTGGCTTTCATGCGGAGATCACATAATTCACAGAATAAATCACAGTCTTTGATTACACACTCGGTATTCTTGAGCAACTCAGTCAGTTTGAGGGGAAATGGAAGGAAGATAAAAGATTAATGGTTCAATTGAAGTGATGACACTGCATTTTATACTTTTTTGCGCACTGATTGCGCCTATCAGAGGGACTGAGAGTCCGTACTACGCGCTTTTTGGGTTGGGTGTTTACGAATTAGGCCTGAGATTGTGGTTGGCAATTGAATTTTTTCGGGTCGTAAGCAAAAATCGTGCAGTATGTTTGATCTATTTCTGTCACTAAGGGAGAGATCTCTGACCTCATTTGCCGAAAGATCATCTGGGACGCGTGATGAATTTCCTGTAACATGAAAAGATGCCCGTGGCGTGTATTTCACGCGATATTTGAATTTGTAATGTTTGCGCTGTGTCACAATGTAAAGGGGTGAAGAGGTGGTCAAGTGATATATTTGTGACGCTTTTGCGTTATTAGATATTCTATTGATGGCACACACAGACCTTAGTCTGCACTTTTGCTGTGTCGAATCGCGGGGTATCTCGTGTTGGTGGTGCAATGCTAGACAAATGACGTGAACCCGCGCCTTGTTATCAACATCTGGGGTTATATTACAGAAAACTGAAGCCTCAGCACGTGGCATAATGCAGTAAATGAGAGAGAGAAAGAAGAATACTCGAGTGGCTTTTGTTGATTGTGTTAGCAAGAATAATATTAAGTTGCCATGACGCCTCGTATTGTTGAACACGGTTATTAAGATAATCAGAGAAGAAGGAGATGAGAGAAAGAGAATGAGTAAAATTAAACAGTACAATTTCGTCTTTGCGCAGTTTCTTCGGCATTATATAAATCAAAACATGCTAGAGAGAGAGAGAGAGCTAGAGAGTCGATTTGTAGATTAATTGTGTGTTTGTTATCTCTTCCAGAAACTGTCGCCAAGACTGGCATGATTTTACTGTGCGGCGAAATTTCATCGACAGCCGTTGTTGATTATCAGAGAGTTGTGCGCGATACAGTGAAACATATAGGCTATGACGATAGCTCAAAAGGTATTTGAATTTATTCACTGCATAATAAATTGTACTCCTAAAAGACTAAATTTGTACAGCGCGTCTTTGCGAGTTTAGAAGAAAGGATGCAAAAGAAGCGTTTTTGGTTGTTTTCGAAGGCTAATGATTGTAATGTAAAATGATTAGGATTCGATTGGAATACCCTGAATCTGTTAGTGGCAATTGAAGAACAATCTGCGGATATTGCCGGCGGTGTCCATGTTAATCGAATGGAAGATGACGTTGGTGCTGGTGATCAGGTAGATACTCATCAAACAATCAAATCAGAACTACTGTGCAAGTTGAGGCGGGGAATTAATAATCGTGCGAGCGAGAAATATGATGATGGGAAGACTTGTGAATGTTCTCTTAAAATCTGCATGATAATTATAGAAGACAAACTTGCATTTACTAAATGTTTATGATGAGTAATCGTCCGGCATTGCCAAAACATTTTATACATGCTTTAGTTCAAAGAGAGATATGGGTAAATATGTAGAAAATGTTCTGCAGGATGAGGATTGTAAATCTAGAGGATACAAACCAGACATACACATACAGAACTTACCCAACCTTTCTTACTGTCCTTCCCTTTATTAACCCACTGTGATGTGCACTTGAATTCATGATTGCATATTTTTGAAGGGTTCGATTATAAATTGTGCAACGTCCTGCTTGCATTGGATCAACAGTCACCAAATATTGCGGCTGGGGTGCATGAAAATCGGCCAGATGAAGAAGTCGGAGCTGGTGATCAGGTCAGAAAACTCATTTTGGTGCTCACAGTAGACGCAGTGACTCAGGAAGAAATATTACCACACAATTGCTTATATTTGCGCTCTTGAAATTATATATTTATGTATTTCACTGTATTGGAGAAATGTGATTTAAATAGCCAGAAGTTGTTTGATGTTAAGCCGCCCGCGAAGTTTATCACAATGTGTGGATTATAGTGTTTCTTCTGAGAAACTGCATTATCATACTATTTCTCAACATAAACACCCATTTCATTCCTTCTATATCTCATTTGATATGTGAAGATGAGAGAAACATTAATTGAAATGCAAGTCCTCTGATCAATAATGTGGATTTGGAATGTTATAGAGAGAGAGATTGCGGAAATGCTTTTGGTGGAGAGAATGACAAAGTTGTTATCAGTCAGTTTCAGATGATGTTGTTTTCTCATTGTTGAACTTTATTTGCAATATCCAGGGTCTTATGTTTGGTTACGCCACGGATGAGACTGAGGAATGCATGCCGTTGACGGTGGTTTTGGCTCATCGTCTGAACCAGAAAATTGCCGAACTGCGACGATCGGGACAATTCTGGTGGGCTCGCCCTGATTCAAAGACACAGGTTAGATAAGAGCGCTGAATGTTTGACCCCGTGAATGGTGATAACTGAAATATCTGTCATTGCAGGTCACATGCGAATATGTGTTCAATGAGGGATCGGCGATTCCGCAGCGTGTTCACACGGTGGTTGTGTCTGTGCAGCACTCGGAGAAGATTGAACTGAGTGAGCTGCGCGAGGAGGTGATGAACAAGGTGATCAAGAATGTGATTCCCGAGAAGTACTTTGACGCCAACACTGTGGTGCACATCAATTCCTGCGGCGTGTTCAACATTGGCGGACCGATGGGCGATGCTGGACTCACGGGCCGAAAGATCATTGTGGACACGTATGGCGGCTGGGGCGCTCACGGCGGTGGCGCCTTCTCCGGCAAGGACTTCACCAAGGTGGATCGCTCGGCAGCGTATGCCGCCAGATGGGTGGCCAAGTCCTTGGTGAAGGCCGGCATCTGCAAGAGATGCCTCGTGCAGGTGTCTTATGCCATTGGCGTGGCTGAGCCTCTCTCAATCACCGTCTTTGACTATGGCACGTCCAAGTGGTCCCAAGATGAGCTCGTTGACATCGTGAATAAGAACTTTGACTTGAGGCCCGGCAAGATTGTCACGTGAGTATTTATGCTCAAATGATAAGTGTGATGAAATGTTTGTTGATTTGAAAACTCCACTTTGTTTTTTTCAAGACAAGCAATTATTTCCTTATTCAGCAAAGTTAAATTACTCGATATTTTTTGCTTAAGTGACAAAATCTTAAGATATTGTTTGTGCAATGCTGAGGCGCCACAATAATTATATCTTCTTTGTCACAGTGACCTCAATCTCCGAAACCCAATCTATCAGAAGACAAGCTGCTATGGACACTTTGGCCGTGATGGATTCCCATGGGAACAGGCTAAGGAGCTGAAGATCAACTGATTGCTCGAGGATTTCGGGTCGGAGCCCAAAAGATTTAAGTTACGTTAAGTGCACCCTTTGAAACACATTTTTTATCTATATTTTTCAATATCACTTTTGATATGTAACGTTTTAGACACCTTTTATTTTAGTCAAAGGTTTTTTTATACACTGTGTTTTATCAAAATGTTTGAGGTTAGGAAGGAAAGTTGCGGTTAGTTTTTATTGACTAGATTCTTCAATTGAGTAGAATGATTACTTGTCTCAATATTTTATTTCGCCACACTTCTAAAAGAAAGAACAGCAAAAGTAGAAAATATGGTAATAATTTTTTAGCCTCATTCACTCTCCGTCTTCGTTTTAAGTACTAACTTATGTATAGTGAGAGCAAAGGAAGAGTTTTATTGAGAAATGTTTAAATTCATATTTTAATGATTTTTAATGTAGAAAAGGATGTTTTAAAAACGGAATTTTTATCCAAGATAAAACCTGTTGCTAGTTTCTTTCAGCAGATACAGAATCATAACTACAGATACAAGAAAAAAATTAATGCATTAGGAAGAAGGAAGAGAGAAAACTATTACAGAATATTGTACTTCTATTGTAACTAATGGAATTAATAAGTGTTCGGGATCCTAAACATGATGCTAGATCGCATGATAGGTCACAGTAGGAAATATCAAGTGTGATCTCAACTATCATCTCATTGATCACAGCCTGCTGCAATTCCCTGTGTCACTGATGGAATGAATAACGATTTTTTAATACAAATTGAAAGTTCAATCCTTGCAATTCCTCGCTCAGTTTCCGCAACAGTTTGCGATTTGGTAAAAATTCCACCAATTTTCACTTTATCGCCAATGAAAAACTGTGAGGAAGAGAGAGAGAGAGAAGTTGTGCAGAAGTTTAATTGCTAATTTTTCCATCAGCACATGGTTTTGTGTTGTGTTTTCGCGAAGGATTTTATTTGTGGGAAAGAGCCAGAGCGAAAACACACCGATCTATTGTGTGATTGACAAGAGTGGCCTCATCCTGTCACTGAATTCAGTGGCTAAATGTATTTCTTTTTGTATGCTCTATATTAGAAGGAAAAAAACAAACGAGTGTAGGTTTTATGGCAGTAAAAAAGAAATAAAAGTAGTGACTGGATAACTGCATTGACGAATTAATCTTGATTGTGGACAATTTGAACAGTAATTTCGATATGTAGTATCTTTGATCTTGTGAATCCTCTCTGTATTGTGGTTATTAGTATTTTTTATGTTTATATTTATTTAAACGTGCCATTTTAGCACGTAAAGAAGTTCTCCAATTGTTCCAGAATGCATAAACATCACGAATGTTATGCTTTCTCAGGCATTGGAGATTTTTTTTATTTGTTAAATTATTGATTGATTGATTTATGTGGCTTATTGCTAACATTTAGTGATGAGACCACTTGCTAATGCCATGGATCCCGCTGAAAAATACAAAAAAAGTTAAAAAACCATTGTGAAAATTCTAAAAAAAAAATGAATAAACTGTAGGTGGAAAAGTAAAGTCATCTTTTCATTGCAACGGTTAGTTTCGTCACGAAGTCCATCACACGAAGTTCTTGCATTCCTGCTGCCTCCACCTTTGCATTTGCACTTTAATTGACTATCCATGGCTGGAATGGAGTGATTTATCGATGGATTATCAGGCATATCCCTGTCAACGTAAACATGTTAATTAAGCGTGAACGATGATGCGTGAAAATGGCATGTTGCCATCGTGTCCAGTATCAATTGATATGTTTTCCACGCTCAATTAGGTGGCACTCATGCATGAGTATTCACATTTTGCAGGAGAGATGGCAAATGCTGGATGATTACCACGAAATTCCCATTTCATCCACACAAGACTATGGGTTAGAACATGAGGCAATTCCACTGCGAAGACACCTTCTCGAAATTCTCACATTAACTTCTACCGTGATTTGCACAATTTCATCTTGAGTCACATAAATTTCCTTATTATTCTCAAGTGGAAAGAGTTGAGAACATCCAGAGGTGGATGAAGAAATTCCAGCTCGAATCTTGATCACATTGGACTGAACAGAAGTTTTGTTGTGAAACTTGATAATTTCCACTCTAGACTTTCATAGTCGCTGGATTTAATGCACATCTCCACGGAGGCAAGAGAAGAATGGCCTTTCGTCTAATTTGGGAAAAAGTCTTTGCCAATTTGTGGCGTCATTTACAATGGTCTGCGCGGACGATGACAAAGAGTGAAGCATGCAAAATTATGGAGTCAGAGACCTCCGCATCGCGTCGCAGTGGTGAGGTAAGGAAAAAGCTCTTTGCGATAGAAAGATGAGATTATTGTCCACCTAAATTACTTTTATGGTTGATCTCACGATGGGAATGGTCAAAGGGAGAAAGAGTGCTGCTCCGGAGGGGAATTTTTTGGACATGATTCTCCTATTCAATGCACATCCACATCCATGAATTATTGAACGAGAGGCATAGGAGGAAAAGTGTAAAAGGGAATGAGAAAGATGCGATGATTGCATCGGTTCGTTGCACACCAGATCAAAGAAGATCAAGTTCATGATGGTATTACTCTCTCCATCTCCGCGCGGCACTGAATTGCCCATTGGATCGGCGGACTAGGTTTGCATTTGCTCTCTTACGCAACAATGTATGCGGCTTCCACGGGCCAAGTTCATTCCTTCACGGCCAGAGCATACACAATTGCCCTCCGCGGTCAGCGAGCCACGCAGTCTCAGCGCCTTCATCGTTGCGGTGAATCTTGCGGAGTGCAGGTCAACAATCAGTCGCGAGATGCTTTTCCTCCCTTCGCGATGGCACAGTGCCGTGGTGTGTAATTAAGGCGATCACCGACGGTTCAATGAGAAAATCATTTATAGCAAGTTGGAATTACTCATCATCAACATATTGAACCAATAAACTCAATTCCTACTTTGTTCCCTGAGGATCTTTCCGTGCGCACTCAAGTTGCGTCGACGGAATATGAAGTGCCCCAGACGACAAACTCATGATGTTTTATGTACAGCAAAAGACTCTAATGTTTAATCTCTGAGGGGTGATCATTGCGCCAATTGAGGCACTAAATATGCTAATATATCGACAGCAAATCGTGTGTCTAATCTTGCCAAAAGAGATGATATTGTATAAAATATCAACACCCACGATCTATTGAATAAATAGTTGCGATGGACTCCTGAAGAGTTACGAAAAAACACATTCACACCCAGAGTGGCTATTTTAAGTCCAAAAATCATGAGCCATAGAGTCTTGCTGCTCTTCTAACAGCAACAGTACACATTATGTGCGATTGCAGTGCCTCTCAGCATGGCACTCCGTACAATTTCACGTTATGTACATCGGATATTCCTTATTCTTCTCTTCCACGCACACACTCGCGCACGAGCATGCACATTATATAACTTTCTTTAAAAGCTCGCCCATCTTTGGATACCAATTCAGTTCTTGCAGAAGACTCGTCGACTCACATTGTCTCCTCTTCTCGCAGCGGTTTGTTTACGCAGTGGCAGACATTTTTTCTGGGCGTTCCATTCCCAGGCTGAAAGTCTTTAACAGTACATTGTGTAAGAATTGCGTGAGGGGTGCAGAAAACGAGTCCCTTCGATATTGTGCTAAGAGAGTAAATCATGGATAAGTGCTATCGTGTCTTCGACTTTGTGAAAAATGCCACATACTGACCTGTGGAATTTTCTGCTCTTCTAAGTGGAAGAATCAACAGCCACTGCTGAAAATGATCTGCGGGATTGTGATGAAATGCAGAATTGTGTGTGACTTCTAAATCGATCGCGATCTTTGGCACAAAGTTCTCGATTCTGTGCCGTGGCCCGAAGTTCGGAAGAAAGAGAGAGAGAGAGCGAGAGAAGTTGGATAAAGGTGAAGAACTCACAGTTTAATCAATGATTGTGCCTCGCGCATCGTGTTGTATTCAAAGCTGCGAAAGAATAAAAGTGTGTTCACCGTTACTTTAATGCTGTTTATATTGATGTACAATCGGAAGAGCAGCAACTCAATGATATTCATATCTTTGGCGAATGTGATCGGTGATCTTGTCTGCAAGAAGTGATGATGTTGTCTTGCGAGTGATCTCTTTTGGATATCACATATCGTCAAATTTTACTTCCCCATCAGTTGAGTGTGCAAAGAAGGGAGTCGAAAAGTGGTCGCGATCATTTCGACAATATGTGCTTGTGCAACGAGAGCGGTGACAAGACGCAAAATTGGTGGCAAAAGATGATGGTGAAGATGGCAAAAACACTGTCTTCACATTCGTCGTTTCCTCTGCAGCTCTTCCTCATCTTAATTGCCTTCCTCGTCGTCACACCCATACACGGCTACAGAGTTCTGAGTCGGGAATCATGTGAGTATAGAAGAAAAAAAGCACAACGAGTAATTGCCTCAAACTAATTCATTAAGCCAGCAAACTGATCAATGAACTCGCTAATTTACCCTCCGCATAAATTGCTCATTCTCCTCTGCAAAATATAATGGATGGTATTGTCGTGATTTTACAGTTATACTTACCCAACTGATAATTCACCTGAGATTGTGCCATGTTCGCCACGATCTTCTGCGTTCAGTTCTGAGAAACTTCTCAAGCGCGCGATCGCGAGATAATAGGATTAGAGAAAGACTGCAGAAAGGACCAAAATCATCCGCATTAATTGCTCAATTTGCACACAAAAACAGCAAGTGCGGAGCCCACAAAGACCCGTTTCGCGTTTGAATTGTATGATTTCTCTCTCTCCCGAAATAAAATTCATTCCAGATGACGTGAGAAGACCTCCTCCAGATTGCAATGTATCACGGTAATTTCTCGTCTTCGCCAAAGCTGGAAAAGAATGAATGGAGATATGGTGTGACCGGGTAGAATACATCCATTTTTCTCACCGGCGAGAATTAAACAATTTCAGAAGAACCGTCAAGAATCTCAAAGAAAATTCAAACAATGGCGAATGAGCATCAAAACACGAATATTTTCCAGATTGGATTCATTTATCACGTGAATTTTTTTTTATTCGATGCGCAAAAACAATTTCGTGGTTCTTGATGGCAATGAAATTGGGCAAGACGAATTTGGGAATTGGGAAAGAAGCACAACCAGAGATTAATAACACCTCGCGAGCTTGAGATAATTCCTGCAATTATCTTGAAAGAGTTGTTCACACATTAATTGATCTATCAAATAATTTGGCAAATAGAATTTCAAAGTAGGAGAGAGAAATTTTAAGAATCTTCACTGTATTTCCGAGAGTATAAAATACATACATTTAGAGAAGTGATTAGAAGTCCAACGGGAGAGATTAATTCTCACGAAACACACTAGCAAATTTACTTGAAAATAACTACTTTTATAAGCGAAGGAAATACAGGGCATTCTTGAATTATCGTCTATTTGTTTTCCTGTTTCCTATTTCAAAGTACCTGAGGTCAAATCTCTTATGGAATGAATATTGACATCTTTTTGCAATTAATAATTATCTCCGTTATACACCACACCCTGTATTTCTCCTCTTCTTTGCTTCACTCGCAAGTTAAAGAAGTTGTTTTCATTCATATTTCACTGTGGTTACCTTTATTGTTCATTTTAAATTAAGAAAAACTGCGTAGAATCGCAAAACATTTACTTATGAAAGGCAATTTGTAGAGGATTTTCATCTTCCTTCACTCTAAGAATTCTCTCATAAGAAAGATCACATTTCTGTTAACGATAATTTATATGACTTCTCTACTCTCTTAATAGTTATTAACTGCAAAGAGCTTTTATTATCAATATCAATTATCACTGCTTGGATACACGGAATACTTAATTCGGATTATTTATTCAAACAAGTGGAGAAAAAAACTGTTTACTCTTCTTGGTGAATTTTGCTGAGTGTTGAGGAATAACAAACGCTTCGTGAAGACGTACTCTGTCTATACAAATATGAAGACTCATCCGACACTTTCTTCCATTTATCACAGTCTCGTTTAACTGTTAAAGAGAATTCCTTCATCAGTACCCTTCTTAATCATATTCTGATCATGTTCCCTCGTCCCTGATAGAATAATCTCGAGCCGTGCTATTTACGCAATTCACATGTCGTCCAAGAAGGTCTGACATGAGGTGATGGGAAAGGGGCACAATGGATATGGCTTCTCTGTTTATAATAGGCGGGGAATCTCAAATATTTGGTTGTCTTATTTCAATTTCAACACCATTGCGGGAGCGATGAAAAAGAAGTGTAAGAGATATCAGAGAAACTCGTTTCATGTCCATTCGCCATGGGAATTTCATTGAGAATTCTTTTAATAACGCGCGCGCCAATTTTAGATTATACACTCGGAGGCGTTTGCACAGCCGAGATTTACCGCCGTGCATGTGCTATTTACCTCTATTTGTGTCACTCTTCTGCCCCCGTGGGCGATCTCTTCGCTCACCCGGTGCGCTTCCTCGTTTGGCCATCGCAATAACGGGCTCTTTCACCTCTGCCTTCCAGTGCCAGGCTGCTATCACAATGGCACGCGATACGGAGAGGGCTCGATGGTGCCCACACTGGAACCCTGCCTCAGCTGCAAGTGCTCCAACCGCATTCTCACCTGCGCTCTCAAGGTCTGCCCCGAGCAGCCCATTCCGCCGCCCAGAGGATGCGTCCTGGTGCAGCCGAAGAAGAGCTGCTGTCCCCACATGTCCTGTCGCAGGCTGAACAGCAAGCCCCTCACGGAGAGTGACAGGCGAGTGATCAACTTCCTCAACGATTACGAGAGCGAGCAGAAGATCATCCTGGAGAAGTACGGAGACATCCCAGACGGAAACTCCAACGCCTTGAGGCGATCGGAAAGCACAGAAGATGAGAATGATAATAGTGAGTTCAATGCTTTATGTTGCTTTGCATATGAGCGTGTTGTTGGTTTACCTTGTCTTATATAACAGAAGCCATACCCAATATTCCCTAATATGTATGCTACCACAATTTTGATCATTAATCTTGTGGCATAGAAATGATTGCGATAGTGAGAGTGACGTTGAGAGTAACATTGTGTGTAACATTCATGCTGAAGGAACTGTAAATTTGGGAGAAAGTAATCAGAAGAGAAGCAATGCATGCCTTTTTTTCTATCCTCAAACAGAGCATAACTCGAATTTTTATGTATGCATTGGAATGCTCTCGGGCATTTAATTAAAAGTTCAATGCTCTCACTTCCAGTTTGTATCCAGAATGGGACAATTTACATGTCAGGCTCCGCCATGACGTCCTCCAGTCTCTGCTCCTACTGCTACTGCATTGGAGGGAAGCAGAGATGCGTGAAGCCCAAGTGCCTTCTTCCAGCCCTCGCCGACTGCACGCCTGTGTACATCGAGTCCAACTGCTGCCCAGTGCGCTACGACTGCTCCGAGAGGAAATCCCTGAAGACAGAACAGCCGCCTATGAAGAAGATCACCAACAAGCACTACATGCGAAACGTGACAATGATGGCCAGAGGGTCAGGATGTTTCGTAAATGGAATTCTTTACACTGAAGGTCATCGGCTGCCCAAAGACCCCGAGAGTCCCTGTGAAGTGTGCTACTGTATTCGTGGCAAGCGGAAATGCACTCCTCAAAAGTGTACTCCTGAGATCAGGAACTGCATTCCGATGATCCCGAAGGGCCAGTGCTGTCCATCAAGTTTCAATTGCGACAGACCCGGAGAGAAGGGAAGGCAATTTGACCTCTTCTCAATCCTCTTCGGTGAGGATGATGTGAATGCGACTGAAGTGGCAGCTGGTGAAGTCATTGTGACTACAGAAATGCCAGGAATTGGAGCATCCACGAGTGAGAAGAGCTTCTTTGACGTTCTGCGCGAAGGACTCGATTTTGTGGATGCGCATGAGGAGAAAGTCAGTGTTCTATTGAACACCAATCAGACCAAGAGTAAGGTAAATGGCACAAATCCCGTGTTTGAGATGCTGGATATTCATCCGGAATCCGATACTTACTATGACTATGAAGTGGATGAGGAGGTGAGTGTGAAAAATAGCAGCTCGTCCAGCACTGCACGACCGAGTGAAACCACAACAGTTGCAACGACGACTGTTGATAATAAAAGTGAGATTAGCAGAGTGGTTTCGACGACTGTTAGTGATTTAGCTGAGAGTAGAGAAACGTCGACGATTAGTGAGGAATCCAGCACGATGGGAGATATTGAATCTCCCACAAGTACGATGATATCTGATACGACAGATATTGAGGTGCAAACCACAGAACTTGAGCAAATCATCACGACTACTATTAGTGTGGAAGATTCTCAAGTGGGTATCAATTCCACCACTAATGGACCTCCGCAGGTCACGGACGCCACTGAGAGAATTGATGGAATTACAGAAACATCCACGATAGCTTCAGAATTGAGTACAGAGAGTGGAGATGGTGAGACGACCACTGATTCCGAAATCACTTCTACCGTGGAACTGGAAAAGGCTGATCTGAAAAATGACGACGAATCTCTGCTGCCAGACACCACTTCATCCCCATCAACCACCACTGAGAATATTCTATCGGCTTTCATCAATGGCCTGGCGAGCATCCTCGACAAAGACGCCAATAAGACGAAAACCACTGCAAATTTCACAACTGTGGCCTCGATAGACAACTCATCCACAACACCCACGCCGCCTTCACTGACTCCCAAGCCTGATTCGCCACCAGTGATGATTGACTCCAATCCTTCCATCTTGGAGACGGACTATCATTATGACTACAGCGAGCCCACTTTGCCTCCGAGTCTTCCAAATCTCAAAATAATTCCGTTCCTACCGGCGGACGCTGTGAAGAATAACAGGAAGAAAGTTGTCCCAGCCTATGAGTACTTCCCAAAACACGATCCCACTCTCTATCCGCCCATTGCTGTTGGGGAGAAGAGAATCGACTATGCGCCCACGTTTACGCAGGAAAACTTCAACTATGATCCAACAGCTTATCCCTCCATCACTGAATCATACGAAGGGATCAATTATGACTATTCCGATGGAGAGAAACACTCAATAGTCGGCTATGGGAATTATGCAGGAGTTGTTCCTGTATACAAGAACTCAGCCGCTGGAGAGTTTGAAGCAGAAACTCCAGTCTTCAATTATGAGCAGATAAAGGGATTCTCTCCCCCAAAGGAGACTGAGGGTAAGTCGAATTTAAACTAATCTTATCACACCATCGATATTCACCCAAATCTCTCTCCCTTTTCGCAGGTGGTTTCCTCCCGAAGGAACCTAGTAAGGAAAATTTCTACTATGACGGTTTCCGAACGACTAATTTTGTGGTGGATCTTACAACGGAAGTTCCCCCGCCAAAGCCCAACAACATTCTGCCTCCGGATCCATTTAAGAATGTCATCAGAACAGAACCGCCACCAGATTTGCATTCCCTGATTGAGGACAAAGAGAAGCTGCTGCTCAACCGAGTTATTATCAATGGCACAGTTCAGAATGACTTTGACCGGGAAATTATCTCAATTACCACCGATGCTGTAACGGATGACGATGCAGCAGATGAGAAGAGAAATGTTACAGAGAAGATTGTTGAGGAGAAGACGCTGGAAAATGTGACGGAAGGAAGTGTTAAAATGTCTACAACAGCCGCGCCCGGTGGATTTTTCGATGGAATCTTTGGCTTCCTCTTCAAAGATGACCCACCCGAGGTAGAGGATGTGACAACACCCAAAAGTACAAGTCACTTCCAACTGCCAGAAATCGACTTTGACTCCATGAAGGTGCCAGAATTTAAGAATCTCTCAAAAGAAATGGAAATCCCATCAATTCTACTGAACAACACCACCACTGAAGTTAAAGAAAAGCCTCAGAATGAAAATGTTACAGTCATTCGAGACATTCTTATTGATCTTCTCGATGATGCTGTTGCGTTCAATAAAACTGAGAGGATTCCAACGACTTCTCCAGTTCCCACAAAGACACACAATCGCCTCAGTGTGCCCTACTTGACGCCCCCGATCTTCAATCCCATTCGATCAGACTTGGACCTGCCACAACTGAACAACAACCCAGACAGTTACCAAATCCTTCCCGAGGATTCCAGCATATCCAACACGGAGTCCTACGTGGTAAATCCCGTGGATGAGGCACAGCTGGATCAGCATCAAACAGACACTCAGATCTTCACGAAGCCCATCATCAGCAGCTCCCAGGATCCCGCGGGAATCCTAAAGCTCGCCGGCTGCAACATCTACGGACGGATGTATCGCGTGGGGAGAATAATTTCGGAGCTGTCGTCGCCGTGCTTGGAGTGTAAGTGCACAGAAGTCGGCGTTCATTGCACCCCACTTGATTGCTAAGGGTTCCCTTTAAGCTTTAAGAACTTCCCAACTAACACCTCGGGTGGTTTCTAGGAAATTTGATCTAAATTCTACAAGGCAGTTTATTGCTCTGCCGAATTTCACGTGAGTCGATTAACGGCATCTCTTATCGCGTTATCAAGAGACTGACCTACATTTTGGAGGTCAAAACCGTCACAACAGAAGATAACTTTTGATGATGTGAGAAGCACTGATTTGAAAATAATTCCATCGGCAGATTGAAATTGGGTTTCAGGATCAAATGTCTCGTGCAGGCTGTTCTAAATAAAGCTCAAATTGGGGAGAGAGCAAATATCTGGGAATGTTTCATCACTTTTCAAGGATGATAGGATGATAGGATTTCCCGACATGAGCAATTAAGCTTGTATGTCGTCTGCACACTATAAGCTGTACGCCCGATAAGAAAACTTCAAAAACAAGCCTAATCCGCGACAGATAAACTTCAATTGAAAAGAATTGATGAAAAAAAAGAAAATGTATGAAACATTAATTCATTTTGTGTCGCGGATTAAAAATTATGATCAAATTTTTTTTACAAACCACTCCTCCTCAAGAGCGGGATCTGAAGATTGTTGAATGCAGGAGAAAATTCGTGGTATCGGAACTATAACTCTTCTTCTAACAGTACATAATTTTATTGTAAGACTTCAGATTATTTTCCTTAAACATAAACTTAGAATTGTAATAAATCTGCTGCGATGGCAGTCAAAATATCTCTCAGTATTTCAATGGATTGCGTCGGCTTCTTTGTAATCACACGCGACTCGCGTGCGACATCACGAGACTATCGATGAAACTGCTGACTATCCAGATGAGATAACAGGCACCGGCGGCGTATCTGAGTCGTTTGAAGTTGTGTCCTCTATCAGTGGCTGACCGGAAGAGAGCTGTGCCGAGGACGAGACCGGAAATTGCGCCCAGAAAATGGGCAGAAATGCCAATCTTGGGCAGATCGCCGTAAGCCACGTGTATGAGGGTGTAGATGATATCACTGGTGCAGAGAATAATCACAGAGATGATACGATACACTCTGTAGGACAGGCTCTTGAAGTTTATAACGGTGTGCGGAATGTGGCTCATGAGGACACTGTAAATTCCCGCCGATGCGCCGATAAGCAGGATGTTTGGCTCGAAGACGGACGTCCCAAGAGCACCCGCAATGGCTCCGCCAAAGTACACGAGGAAGACTCTCCAGTGGCCTTGTTCATACTCCAAAGGAATTCCCAGGAAAATCTGGTGAGAATAAATCACTTATCACTCTATTTTGCCAATGAGTTGACGCAAATGGACTTTTCTTTGGTCTTCTCGAATAACAAACTGATTTTGAAAATATCGCAAATTGCTCTAATTTCACCGCAAAGGAATTCTGTCACACAAAGAATTTATTTATAGACTTTATAGAAGACATTCGATCTGAAATATGTATTACGATGAGGTATCACGTCAAACATGTAAAGTTGTTTGTTCTCCCATACTAATTTGAATACGACGTTTTTGGTCATTGATGATTCTTTTTCTACCGCGCGCGATTGGGAAATTTGCAAGGTCTGAAAAACGATAAATAACGAAATAAATCTGACTTTCGACTTTCATATGAGCCATAGATAAAAAGTCCATGTGGGATGAAAGAAAGTAACTGAGATAGTTTAATAGCAAAATTAATCAAATGGACAGAGTTTGATTTTTTATGCTAGAGCTAGAGTTCATTCCAAATTTGGCAATTATTTAAATACATAGATATGATACATATTGGAAGATAAAATGGCAAAATTATAGTTTTAAGTCGTTTCGACAGTCAATAAATATAAAATAACCATAATAACAAAGATTCTTTGCTGTCGGGAAAGAATATTTCAGCTCATTGATTGAAAACATCAATTTTAATGCTGTTGCTTCATGTCATAAACATATTATATTTTAAAGGCCTCAAAATTTTACATACACTATTTATGCTGAAGCCTTCAACCCATTTTTCTCTTCATCAACCGAATCATTTACAACCTTCTATCATTATCTGCGCTTTGTTGATAATTTGGAACCGTCTTCCGCGGAAAATCAATTAAGAAGTTATCTGTTTACCTGAATCACCACGTTGAGTCCCAGATGGACTGCATTCTGATGAAGGAGTGCGTAGGAGAAGAGCCTCCAGATTTCCTCAATGCGCTGCGGAGAGAAAACTAGGAGGCGGAAAAATTCATCTCTGTCCATAATGAAGAGCCAAATCTGCGAAAACGAGAGGTGAGATGCGTGATAAAGGCAACAAATCTGGCGGCGTGAAGAGGTAATTATTGATTTTTTCTCAGTTAATGTTGCGGAAACACATGCGGACCATGCGGAGTGTGGAGTTCTATTTATAACGTCTCATTTAAAATATTTTCGCACTCAACATGGGGGGTTGAAATTAATTTCATTGATGGTTGGCATTAGAAGAATATCTTCTATTGTGCATGACTGGAAAATTCCGCGGAGGAAAACGCGTGTGCTCGCAGTGTGAAATAAGAATGTCACGACATTTTGGAAATAGATCAGTCTATTTCGCTGTGAATTATCTCAATTGGGGGGCTATTTTGGGGCGATACAGAGACTCTATCTATGGTGATAATTACCTGGAGGACACTCGTCACAGCCAAAATCCACGGGATGTATTGTCGCATGTGCTGCCAGATCTCTGAAGCTGACGGCGGTTCCGGGTGATTCTGCTCCTCATCATCTTCCTCGTGGATGCTCACGAGATGACTGCAGGGAGTATCCGTGTGACTGCGAATGGGGGCCACCATTGGGCTATTTTTGGTATCTTTATTGCTAAAGGTGCTGCTCATTAGAGCGGCCACCAAACTCATTCGCTTTCCGAGTTTTGGGCCTTCACCGCCCTCGGAAAAGCTGCTCTTCTTCGGCTTCTTCGGCACCTCCTCCTCATCCTCCTCAGTCGGCATTGCTGGGTAGAGGCTGTAGTCCATCTTCTTCTCAGGCAGCAAGTGAAGCTCCTCGAGGCTGCTCTTGTGCTCTTCATGCGGCAGCTCAGGGATCTTCGCAATGGAGAATCTCCTCCCGGATGTCCCATCAATCCTCAGATTGCGCACAGTATCGGGTGACCAAGGATCCGTTGAGGAAGTGTGATTTAAAACAGCGGCCGCCGAGGCTCTCCTTCCGCGACGCCCTTTGCGCGGAAATTCCTTTAAAGGCGGTAGTTCAGACATGTTTCGATTTGTCTGCACAAATTCACTCACTATTTGAAAAGTTTGCCGAGATTTTTGTCACTATCGAACCACTTTTCTAAAGCATCCCACGAAATTGCCTGTTGAGACACTGACCAACCGCTCTCATTGACGGACGAGACGCAACTGAGGTGTTATCTCCCAATCTCGTGGCTTTAACTCCACACCTCACACCTTCGCACAATTTGTCTGCGATTTCCCGCCGGAATACTTCGCTTAAGCTGGCAGAAAATTGACTAATTGCTCATAATTGTCGCACAAATGAGTGAAACTGATTAAAACTTGATTCAAAACCTCTGGATGAATGAATTATTGTGATTTCTTGTGTCTCAACTCGTCATATCTTGATACAATAGTATCACGAGCTATTCATAAAACAAACGAATGCTACATCAACCTTTCCAGATATGAGAATGAAGTGGAGAGATAATCGCACTTTTTGTAAAGATTACTAAAATTAGTAGCGAAAAAGTTCTCTTCTTTGCACGTTATTATTTATATTTCATCTGCAATGAGCTGAGAAATTCAATTTGCCTGCTTTCTGGCAAATCTATGTTCTCCATTCTGATGTTGAAAGGCTTCTCAGTTTGAAAAGATCAACGAATTAATTATTTTAAAGTTTTTTCATGCAAAATATTTGCGAAGCGCTTTTAGACATATTGAACTTTTATCTGGAACACTTGAGAAAACCTTGATAATGATATAAATTATCCGATAACTTCGTCAACATTTAATTGTGTTTATTGCTGTTATCAATGTACACGTTATCTAATAAAAATGCCTTGAGATTGTCTACTTACAAGAGAGTGTTTCGCAGTTTTAATCCATTATGTGCAGTGATAACACACGTGATTGTACGTAATTGTTGTAATCCAGAATGGTGATGAGGAGATATCAAACACACACGGTTTACTTTACATAAAAATTTATTCGTATAAAAGGACACTTACATATATCCTGGGCTTTTCTCTCGGGCCTGTGCAAGGTAGTACAATGTTCATCGATCAACTTGAACTAATACTTCATATTCGGACACATGGACAGTATTTCGTAATTATTTTTTAAGTTACAGAGTCTCTTCGCCTTAAATGCAATATTTTTCTTCACAATTAAAAGTAACCAGTTTCCGGGAGTTGCTCTTCAATGAAACATTTTGATACATTGACAAAATTGATCGATGAATATTTCATAACACATGGTCACACTGGTTCGAGAAAATGTTCAAAAAAATCATAAAATTATTCTTAAAATGATATAAAATTATGCCTTGTATTTTTTTTCTCCTATTTATAAAGAACTGTCACTAATGCATAATGTAGAATTCTTAAATGTAATTTATATATTTATTGATAATTGCTTCTTATCATTTTTTTGCTCGCTAGTTCTCTTCTCATGAGTTGTTTTGTTCCTTCTCTATAAATCTTTATTACAATAATAATGATATAAAATGGAATATTCTTTTATGTAACCAAACCTTTTATGGCAATGTTTCATCTCAATTGTCTTTAATTTCTTCCACTATGACGATTTCTTCCATATCAAAATTCGAATATGTTCTATGCTTCCTCACGTCCAGATGTTCAAGTGACTGAAAACGATCTTACCCTTTATCTATATCGTCATCTCATCTTACAGGTAGGAGAAAGACCTAGGCTGCCTTAAATAAATTACTTCTGTGCTTGTTAGTTGACGTGTCGAAGAATCACTCGATGTTATGTTAGCATAGAATATGTCACTTTCAGTCAATCAAACAACTGGACACTGGCCATTCTCTAAGAATACCTATCATAACTAAACACTTCTTCAATTCTATTGCATTACTAAGTTGTTACGTTACATGTAAAGTGTGGTGTTAGTCTATTTTTATTGTTTTATTTAATTGGTAGGTTTTGAGGTCCCAATAATTATCGTTTATGTATTTTAAAACATTTATCAATAAGAATCTAGTTTGTGCGCATGTATTGCTCGTGCTCCTCAGCATCCCTTTTCTATTTTCATTTCGTAAATTGAAATAAGAAAAAAAAACTGATGGATTTGCTTTCTCTACATAGTTTACGACAAAAGTGTGACAAAACTTGCTGCAAGTTTGTGTAAAATTTGTATCTGAGACAAATGGTCACGTTGCAGTTAATTCTTTTAAAATTACATATAATGTCTATGTCAAAAAATCTAGATAAATCTTATGATTTATCAAATTTTCAATCTCAAATCGTTTTCGAAAATTCTCATATTTTCCACATAAAGTCATTCAGTCGACAAGACATCGGCCATTTTCGCGAACCTTTTAATTTAATAAAATTACAATAACTTTTTTTTTCTCAAAATCAACGTTTTTTTGATTAAATAAATGGGAGACTAGAAGTGAAATTGGGCGCAAAAAGTTGTCTCAATTTAATTGATTTTTCTGCATTAAGTTGTATTCTTTCTTTAAATCTGTTCAGTTTTAATACTTCATCTTCGTCTTCTTGCTTTTATTTTAGGGTCGACCACAGTTTTCAAAATCTATATTGAATATTCTAGCATCCAAAAAGATGGGAAAAGAAAATAAATTTGATGGAAAATTTCTTTAGCGTCGACACTGGATTATTCAATTTGACTGAATCTCTCGTTTTCTAGAAAAATGCAATATTATTAAGAGTACGTATCGTTGAATTCTTAAATTATTTACTCATTTTTTTTTCTTTTTAAATTAATTAATTATTAATAAAAGTTTGGCACCCTTCGTGATATTAGAAAGAATTTGTTTTTTCAGCATTATCCATGTTGATTGAATCTCTGGTTAAGAAACCATTTTAGTTCGTTCACTGGTCATTTCTGGAAGTTCATCTCTTTCTCGAGGCTGCCACCGCAATCATTTGTCGAAGAAGAGGTTCTGGTGAACATTTCTTAGGATCACATTTCATTTGTCCATCGCCGCCACATCTGCAAGGCAAAGAATAAAGTAGCATTTAATATTATGTCTGCGAATTAATAGCAATTGTCTTTTGATAAGAATACAAGAGGACAAAACTTACATGCAACTCATACATGGCCCACTCGATTGACGTACAATGTCGCCCACTTTGTAGGCTTTACCATCAATCTGGCACCCTTGCAGGGTGGCATGGCCCTTGTAGGCGTGATGCAGGAAGTGCGGTGGTAGCGTTGTAGTTGTTGTCGTCGTGCTGGTCGTCACGTTCATCACAGTGGCCATCGACACGGGGCACTCGTAGCGTGGACAGCAGAAGCCATGGATAGGCTCCTCGTGACAACCAGTAATTGGTGGTGGGCAGGACTGCTGCAGACAGATAATATCGCTTCGGAAGCAGAAGCAGAAGTCACAAGGATCATCTCGTGGGATCTGTTGGGCGGACACGTAGAGTTTTCCACCATATCTGCATGTTCCGGGTCCAAACGAAGACGCATCCTCTTCGTCACCATAATCTTCCTCTTGGTATGATGGTCCTGGATAGTGTCCAGCAGGAACCTGGCCATAGCCGGTATCGTAGTGCGGCGCACTTGTCGAGTAGTGACTGAGATCAGGGGTCATTGTTTGAACAGTGGAGGGTTTCTCGTCACTTGGCACATGAGGCTCTTCTTCGATGATCTCTTCCTCTTCTTCGGGTTCGAAGGAGATTGGCACTTGACTCTGATCATCATCCGGATGCAGGGGCTTCTGTGACTCTTCATCTTCATCCTCCTTTATCCTGTCATCGAGACCACCCTCACTTGGAGGCACCGTTGTTCTGTCGCTAGGTTCGGTAGCACTCGCTTCAGTCTTATGCTCCTCCTCTCCCTCCTCACCATGAGGCGGTTTCAGACTTGTGACTTCCTGAACACTTTCTGGCTCCTCTGGCTTCTCTGACTCCTCTGGCTTCTCTGGTTTCTCCTCTTCCTCTGGCATGCCTTCGGCTGGCGGGGCAGCAGTAACCTCTGCAGCTACGGTTGAAACTTCCAGTTCGGGCTCCTTCTCACTAGCCTTTGTCGGTTCAGCTTCTTCTGGGATTTCTGTTGCTCTCTCAGTCACCGGCCTCTCAGTAGGTTCGCCTTCCTTTACACCCTCTTCCGTCGTATCAGACGGTTTCTGCTCTTCTTCTTCTTCACTGGGCTTCGTTGGCTCATATTCGTGCTCAACAATCTGGGAATCGGGTGCTACAATCTCAGGCTTAGAGGTCTCTTCTTCTTCTTCCTTGCCGGGTGTTGAAACTTCACCCTCAACTGGGCTTGGTGTTGCTTCCTTCTCCTCATCCTCAGAAGGTTTGCTTGGTGTTTCCATGTCTTCCTCCTTTTCACTGTCTTCGGTTGGTTTTGTTTCAGTTTCAGGCGTAGGTTGCTCTTCCTCAGATGGTTTTGTCGGTTCAACTTCCTTCAGTGGCTCTTCTGTGGCTTGAGACAATTCTTCAGCAGGTTTTGTAGCTTCTTCCTCCTTCTTCTCTGTCACTGGTTCAATACTTTCAGTCGCAGGCTCTTCTTCCTTCTCAGGTACCCTTTCTGTCGGTTTATGTTCCGCGGGTTCTTCATCATCTTCTTCGGTTTCAGACGTTGGTCTGGGTTCAGTGACAACTTCAGCCACCATCTCTTCTGCAGGTTTCATTGGGGTCTCTGTGACAGCCTCGCCTTCGGCACTTTCTTCTTCAGGTTTCATCGGGGTCTCTGTAACAGCTTCGCCTTCGGCACTTTCTTCTGCAGGTTTGCTAGGAGTGACTTCATCTGCACCCGAAGTTGACGCTTCGGGTTCTCTCTCTGTGGGTGTCGGCATCTCTTCACTTGGCATTTCTTCGCTTGGCTTCTCTTCGCTCAGTGGCTTTGGCGTCTCTTCTTCCTTTTCTTCACCACTAGACGTTGTGTGATCAATAGCATCATCAAGATCTGCAGTGGTTTCTGGTTCCTTCTCTCCCAGAGGCTTCAATGTGGGATGAGTTTCTGTAGAAGTTGGGAGTTCTTCACTAATTGGTGTGGCTTCTTCAATTTTCTCTTCTTCTTCTGTGGCGGGTTCCTCTTTCTTGGACGGTTCAGTTGGCAGTGACTCCTCAGGAAGAATTGGCTTCTTCTCAATTGATTCAGTAGCCTCCTCTTCCTGCTCTGTTGTTTCAATAGCTGGTGTGGGTTTTCCAGGTTCTTCCTCTTCTTCTTCCTCCTCCTCTTCTTCCTCTTCAGCTGGTTTTTCAGGTTTACCACCATCCTCTTCTTCAGCTGCTGTGGTAGGCTTTTCTTCCAGAATACTAGGTTTCGTTGCTTCTTCTCCACTTGGCGTTGGCGCTTCTTCTTCTTCTTTCTCCTCTTCTGTCTCTCCACTCGGAGCTGGAGTTTCCAATTCACTGGGTTTAGTGGGTTCAGCAACTTCTGATTCAGTTTGCTCCTCGGGAAGAGCAGTGGGTGAGACTGTATCGTCTTCTTCAGGTTTAAGTTCTTCTGTTGGTCTCTCAGGCTCAGCTGGCAATGATTCTGGTTCCTTTGTAGTCGGTGAAATTTCATCCTCATGTTCAATGGGTTGTACAGTGGCTGGAAGTTCGGCTTCTTCGGGTTTCTCAGATGGCTCAGCAGCTTCAGGAGTTGGTTTCGCTTCTTCTGTCTCCTCAGGTTTCTGAGAAGCTTCCTCTTCTTCAGGCTCTTCAGATGACTCAGTAGATTCAACAGATTCAGGAGTAGGCTTGATTTCCTCTTCTTTCTCAGGCTTTTCAGAAGATTCTTCACTTTCTGGCGTTGGCTTGACATCCTCTTCTTCAGGTTTCTCTGGAGATTCTGATGACTCATATGATTCTTCAGAGTCTGGGGTAGGTTTAACTTCATCCTCTTCTTCTTCAGATACTTCTTCAGTTTGTGGAGTCGGCTTAACTTCATCTTCTGCCTCAGGTTTATGTTCTTCTGGTTCGTGCGTTATTTCTTCTTCTTCGCTTGGTTTAGTGGCCTCTTCTGTCACAGCTGGTTTAGTAGCCTCATCTTCCTTGCTTGGCTCTAATTCCTCGTGTGCTGTGGTAGGTTCTTCTGCAGGC
The DNA here is from genome assembly GCF_947086385.1 of Phlebotomus argentipes. Lineage (NCBI taxonomy): Eukaryota > Metazoa > Arthropoda > Insecta > Diptera > Psychodidae > Phlebotomus > Phlebotomus argentipes. The sequence goes on along the minus strand of NW_026776177.1, from coordinate 18,418,539 downwards.
TTCAGTGGTTGTTCATCCTCATGAGTGATTTTTTCTGTCACAGCAGGAGCGCCAGTTGCTTCTACATCTGTTTGTTCAGGAGCAGATGTCTTAGGAGGTTCTAGTTCCGATGCTGGAGTTGAAACTTCTTCTTCGGGCGCCTTGGTGGCCAATTCACTAGGAGTTGTTACTAGAGGTATTTCAGGGGTTTCTTCCTCCTCCTCTTCCTCCTCGGGATGTTCAACCTTAACGCCTGGAAGTTCAGATGGCTGTTCTTCAATAGGCCTACTCGTGGTAACATCGGAAGGTCGCGGCGTGTGTTCCTCCTCGGATTCCTCTTCTGATTCCTCCTCAGATTCTTTAGTGGGAATTGCTTCCGGCATAGTTTGAGGCTTAGATTCCTCTTCTTCTTCCTTTTCATCTGAAGGCTGCGCTACAATAGAAGGCTTGGTGGGTTCTTCTTCAGGCAGGTCCTCCTTTTCTGTAATAGCAGCATCAGGTTTAGCAGTTTCAGATGGAGTGGGAGCTGGAGTAGGTTGCTCTTTTTCTGTCACTTGCTCTGCTACTTCCAGTTTGTCTGTGGCATAAATTACTTCATCTTCTGGCAAATGAGGCTTAGCAGTTTCTTTTTCAAGTGATGATTCCGTTGGGCTCTCTGCTTCAACTTCGGGAGCACTGGTTTGTTCTTCAACTTCAGGTTTCTTGGTAATTTCACCCTCAATTTCGGTATGAATTGTGGGCACTGGTGGAAGGGATTCTGTCTTATCTTCGGTTTCCTTCTCATGTGGCGTGCTAGCAGGGACGCCCTCAGGAGCCTTTTCTTCTTCTGGAGCCTTTTCTTCTTCCGGAGCCTTTTCTTCTTCCGGAGCCTTTGCTGTAGTCTCTTCATCTTCTCCTCCGCGAACATCTAAAGTTACAGTCTCGGGTTTCTCTTCTTCTTCTGGGAACAAGATGCCAATATCCTCTTCAGGAGCCTTTTCAGTTGATGATGCAGCTGTTGTTTGTTCTCCTTTGTCTGATTCTTCAGTCGGAGCTGGGCCTTCTGGCATTTCAGTTTCTTCAGGGCGGCCTGTTTTCTCCTCTTCCATTGAAGGTTCTGGTGTTTCCTTTGGCAATTCTGTAGCAGATGGAGTTATAATTTCAACATGTCCTCCTTCAGTTTGCTCTTCTTCCTCTTCGCTCTGTTCAGGAATTTCTTCTGGACGTTCTGTGGGCTTTTCTTGCTTTTCAGTAATTGCAATTGGTGCTTCAGACGGCAATTCTTCCTTCTCAGTGACTTCCTCTTCAGCTTCAGTAACTGTGTCTGGGCGTGATGTTTCTGCTTCAGGTTTAAGCTCTTCTTCAGGCTTGGCTTCTTCCTCAGGTTTCATTTCTTCCTCTTCTGGCTTCTCTGTGTAATCTTCAGGTTGAAGGGTTGAAATATGTATAAGTTCAGGGCGTTCTTCCTCCTCTTCACTTGATTTCTCTGGAACTTCAGGTTGACTTTCAGTACCAGGTGCACCCGTTTCTGCTTCAGTTTCTTCTCCTTCAGGTTTCTCAGGAATATGACTAGGAAGCTCAATTTCTTGAGGTCTGTGAGTAGTCGGTTCGGGTCCATACTCATCGGTGTAGGATTGAAGAATTTCTGGACTTATCAATTCGCCTTCACCATCATCTGGAGCAGCCCTTGTTGTTGCTTCTACTTCTTCCTCCTCCTCCTCTTCACTCTCAGGTTTTTCTTCTTCAGATGGTTTACTAGGTTCTTCTTCCTTCTCAATGGGTGTCAGTGTAATCTCAGTTACCTCGGCCTCCTCCATTGCTGTAGTAACTTCTGGTTTGAATTCCTCAATAACAGCTGGGACCTCATCAGGACTGATTTCCTCAACAATTGCTGGAATCTCTGAAGCTTCTTCAGCACGCTCAGTTGTTGTAGGAGCCCTGGTATGTTGCTCTTCAGAAGATTCCTCAGATGATGTCTCCAAGTCCTGAGGACACTTGTAGTTGGGGCAGCACTCATCGAAATTTCTATAGAAAGGTTGGCACTCGACATAGTTTTCTGGGGGTGGTGGACACTTCACAGTTTCGCAATGAACCACACTGTTGACGCAGGTACAAAAGAGCTGACATTTGTTGACGGCAGGAATAATTTCATTGTTAGGATAACTAATACCATCCACCAGACAGTTCCCTTCACCGGGAATTGATGGAGGCAACAGTTCAGCGGTTGGTGTCGGAGTAGCCAGCTCTTCTTCAGTAGATTCCTCTTCTGGCTCCTTTTCTTCACTTTCCTTGATTGAGGGTGATGTTGGTGTGATGATTTCTTCTTCTTCTTTCTCAGGAGCGATGGTGGTAGCGAGGGGTTTTTCGGGTTGTTCTGGCTCCTCTGGTTTCTCAGCTTCTTCTGATTCTTCCTTGCTGGGTTCATCAGTAATAGACTCTTCAGATGCCTCAGTGGATGGCGCCTCAGTGGAAGGTGCCTCAACAGCAGGTGCAACAGTAGCAGGTGCCTCGGATTCGTCATGACCTGGAGTCTTGGGTTCTTCAGTGTGTTCTTCTTCGGGCAGACCAATGGGAGTTTCTTCAGGTTGTTCTGTAGATTCCAGTTCAGGTTCCTCAGATTCTTCTGGTTTGGGAGTCTTCGGGCCTTCCGTATGCACTTCAGGCTCTTCTTTCTCGGGCTCGTCGAACTCTCCTGACCCTTCAAGATGTGGTTTCTCTTCCTCCTCTTCATCCTCAGGTAAGAAAGTGACTCCAGGTTTCTCTTCCAGCTCCTTATGCTCTGTTGTGACTTGCATAATTTCGGGTTTCTCCTCTTCAATCTTGATAGTAGGTTTGGGTTCCTCTTCAGGCGCCTCAGTAGCTTTTTCGGTGGCCTCTTCAGGTAATTTCTCTTCAGGACCTGCCTTTGTAGTGACTTCTTCAAGCGTATGAGAGCCAGAATCAATACTGTATTCAGTAACTTGCTCATGCTCCACCGGTTCGGGAATCTTGATCATATCTGGAGATTCTGTAACAATTTCTCTCTCCGGCAGTTCAAGATCATCATGACCAGGAGTAGTTGAGGATGGCTCTTCAAGTGGCGTTTCGGGACTTGGTTTCTCAGCCTCCTCCTCGGATGATGTCACCTCTTCAGACGTTTCCTCTTCACTAGGCTCATGGTCTGGGGCTGGCGTCTCAGGGCGGATAGGCACTTGTCCCTCTTCTTCAGATGGTGTTAATTCAGTGGATTCACTAGATGATTCACTAGATTCCTCTTCGTCGTGCTCTACTGGCTTCTGTGGCGGCAAATATTCTGCTGGTGGGTGATGTGTAGATGTGAATTGATCTGGCTCAACAGTATTGTCATCTTCAGTCTCCTCAATTTCACCAGATTTTGTGTCAAGAGCACCAGCCTTCTCTGTCGTCGGAACACCCTCTCCGGCAATTGTTGTCAATTCGCCATGCATTTCTGGAGAAATGCTTGCCTCTTCTGGTGATTCAGTTGCTTTCAACGGTTCTTCAGTGGCCATCACCTCATCTTCTTCGTGACCCTCTTCTGGTTTTTCTGACGACTCACTCTCTGTAATGATTGTTGTCGGTTTCAGTTTCTCTGTAGTGGAGATTGTCTCTTTAACTGTGGCCGGACCCTCCTCCTCTTCTTTGTCAATATGAGATTGCAAATCTTCATCTATGATGTGCTGTTGCAAATCTTCTTCAGCCTCTTTGATGGGCTCAGTTGTGGCTTCATGAGTCAGCGTTGTTGCCGTCTCGGTGTGAGCCTCTTCGATTTCAGGTTTCTCCTCCGGCATTATTTCATTAAACTTATCATCCACTTTGTCAGACGACATTGTGGTCATTGGCTCCTTCTCCTCTGGCATGGGGGTCTTCTGGTCATGTGTATCAAACTCTTCATCCTCATCAATACGAGTATCGAGTCCTGTTCCCAGGGTTGTAGCTTCCATCTCCTCCTTTCGAGTAGCACTCTCCGGTTCCTCCGTTTTGGATTCTTCACAGTCATACACATCCGGACAACATTGACCCTCACGCGGTGGACGTGCTGTACAGTTCTTGCCCTCATTCTCCAGCGGTGTTCCACATTCTTGCACGGCGCATACAATATCGCCTCGCATACAGTAGCAGTGCTCACATGGCTGGTCAGTGAAAATGAGAGCCCCATCCGCAAAGACTTCGCCATCGTGAACACAATCCGCCTCAACTCCAGGTGGTGTGGTCGTAGTGAGCATGAATCCTGGCGTTGGGCGCTCAGTTGTTGTCGTTTTGTCTTCCAGCATAAGAGTATCATCTTCCGCTTCATGATCTGCCGGAAAAAAAATCAATAAAATTGAGGAATTCGTCTCATTAACTGAGGGTAAAGAATTACCGCATTCGTAACGAACGGGACAGCAGACTCCTTTGTTGTAGATAGGTCGACAACCCTCAACGTGTAGCGTACATTCTTGCATAACACACGCAGTCATGTTGCGAATGCAATAGCAAAGTTCACACGGCTTGCGAGGATTCGATGGCACTTGAGCACCTTCTGGGTAGAACCTATTATCAATAGAACAGCCAAAGCGATCGAGGCCTCCCACATCTGTTGACGGACTCGATGTGGCATGATCAACGAGCTCGACAGGAACTGTGGGTGAGAGAGAAGGTGATGTTAGCATTAGATGAAGATGAATCGCAGGTGAGAAATAGTGATTTACCTTCGGGACACGTAATGACAGGACAGCACTGATCTTCACGTTTCTCCACCACGCAATCCTGACCGATGGGCTTCGTGAATGGACAGACACGCAAGTAGCACATCAACATCCTATTGTGGCAAGTACAGTTGAGACATGGCTCGTTCGTCATTATCCTATCACCCTCCGAGTACTGATGGTAGTTGTAGTAGCAGCCAGATTCTGCAATGATCAATCAATAAATTAATTACACTATCTGATAGTAAGTCAATCAACGAGATATGATCACTTCGTGAACAATTAGGATCATCGCATTGAAGATCTCTCCTCAATTTCTTCTCAGATTACTGGGGAACTGTGGCAAGAATTGGGACAATGCCAGAATATATGGGATAAGTATGTGGTACAGAGAAATCATAGAAGATCACAGCAAAAGGCAGCATTCATAAATCGTTGAGTAAAGTGATTTTCATGATGCACATTATTCATCTTAGCACCGATTTCCGGGAATTTATTGCTGTGGCGAGTTGCACGATTTTCCTCGGATATATTGGGAGACTCGAGGCGCAGCAAAAGTAGCTGGAGATTCTTTCTCATCATTTGAGCAAATGCTTAAGCATAAATGGCATAGAATTGGGTACAGTTTGCAGAGGGAATTTCTCAAGTGAAATTGCTCATCGCGCGGAAGAGAAGAAAGCTTCTTGACGTGCGGAGGCGAAGAAGAAGTCAGTAAGGAGACTTCTTTCACATACTCTATTCTTGAAACAATTCGCCATTAATTCATCCACAATGAAGACTGTTGCATGCTCCTAATGACACTCAATTATACTGAAGCTGAAAACGATGTGAATGCTTTCTTTTGTACCGGCAATCTCTCGCCTTCGTGCTTGGTTACAAATTGCCCCATCTCAAAATCAGTTCCATTTCATTTGATGGTGATGCAGCTTCAAAGTGTGAATGATGATTTTATTACCCCATTTGAGACAGTTTATCTCACTCAGTGGCTCTCGGGCGCACTTGGCTGATCAAAGAGGATCACACAGATTAATTAGAGAATGATTACATCAGCCCCGGATACATGTGGCTCGGACAGCGTCTGGACAACAGTCACACAAGCGCCACACTTATTTCCGCAATCAACTGAGATGAGTAAGTTGCGATGGTAATTATGTAATTTTCGGTTTTGTATCCTCGCTTTTTTGGCCACCACTAGCCCGAAGGTTGAAGCATTCTTTTTATCATTCCGCAATCAGGCAGCTAAATTCTTCTCTTCTATGTATCACTGTTAGTGGAGATTTAATGGTGAGCCTCCTTTTCGTGTGGTCACAGATATTGCAAACAACCAAGCAAACAGCATGAGCTTGTGTGACTTTTGATATTATCGAAAAATTGAAACATATTCTAATTATATAAAACAAGATTCACTATATGAAAAATTTATAGTCAATGATTTCCTGTAAAAACATTCACAATTGTATACAACAATTTTGTGTGTGCTAGCGAATCCCAACTGTCCGTAAAGTTCCCATGCCTTATCAGTACTTTTTGCTCTCAGAATTTCACAGACAAGAAACAAGAATGGTTTCACGAGTGGAATAACTAAAGAGAGAACATAAAAAGGGAGAATCTTAGCAATTTGGCGGTAAATAGTTTTAATTAATTTATAAAGTAATTTATTCCTCATCGCCCATTACCTGGTATGGTCGTCTCGGAGACGCGAAGGAATAATTAAGTGTATTGTTAAAAGGGAAAACCGTTAATAATTTCTGTACTTTCATAGATGAAGTAAACAAACACACCTTATGCCACAATGCAACAATAGGAATCCCTCAAGATTCTCTTTCCCACCCTGCCCAGAGACTTTGCCATTGCATTCTTTGCCATTTGTGGCGGAGGGAGAGAAAAAAAGAGAGGCATTCTTGCTCATCCAAGTGACGATGTAATCATGTTCACGGTGATCATATTGGAGTTAGAATGGATAATATCATACTCACCACTATACGTCTCCAGTTCCGTGTTCTCGTGCACGGGAGCTGAAAAGACAGAGAGAAATTAGACAGAGCAATTAGTGTCATCGTTCAAATTCAATTTTAATACGATTCTCTTGTTGACCGGAGTGAGAATTTTTGGAATGTGATATCACTGGGAAGACATCACAATACCTAAATAGACTATCTCGTTGGGGAACATGCAGAGTCCATCGGCGAAAAATGGTAATTTGAAAGCATTTCTGAGAGTTCTCAGATCCACAAAATGACTCTGCTTAATTCATTTTCTGTGTCATTGCTTATGCCGAGGAAATTTTTATTGGCACGTTTCTCAGTAGAAGAAAGCACACACTCAAGAATCACCTAAAAGCTTCCCGATCGGAAGGCGCAGCTAAACAATGGGATGATGAGACAATCAGCAGGTGATGAGATTTGAGGAAGAGTTTGCTGTCTGATTAGAATGGGAATGATTAATTAATCTCACCGAGAGATTATCAAGCCATCGCTCATCTTCAATGGGGCGAACACATCAACGGGTTTTTGTCATAAGCATCAACCTGTTTCCTCAGCATTAACTAACAACAACAATCATAATCGACAAGTGAAGTGTGAGTCATACGAGTAGTTTTTCATGAGTTGCAACTTTTTTTCTGATTGCGAATTCTATGATGATTTGGATCATGAGAACGAAGCGAAAGAAAGGGGAATTGTCCAATTAATTTAAGTGTCTCGCGTACAAAGTATACAGCTTTTAAACCTCAACTGTGCAAGAACGATTCCAACCACGAAAGGCTGATTAAAGAGCGATAAATTGAAACGCATGATCCGTGGGTGACATATGACATTTCTTCAATCATTCATGCAATTTCTCATCAATCAACGGGTAAGTGGGTAAAAAGTAAGCGATTGAAAGTCTAGACACGAAGGTACTCTTCATCTCTTTTAATCACGAGGGACTAGCAGAGGATTTAATGGTTCTAAGCCGTACAAGGAAGGCCAATGCGTGGCGTTTTGCAACTCAGCTGCTTGATGAATTGAGACTGTGACCTCTTCTAATTTATCACGTATGCAAATCAACTGCAAAACCCACAGAGGATCTCCCCGAGTCTCTTTGCCCGTGACCACGGAGGCGAAAATCTACGCTGCATCGAGTTAGATAAATCTATCGCATTGCCATGAGATTAGCAACAAAGCGAACAAGAATGTGTCTTGATGGCTTCCCTCTCCTTGTAGACAAAATGATGCACAATTTTTCAATTGAACGCTCTTCTCTTCCTCATCACTGGGCTGTGCCCGTGACAATGGCGAGGCTGGCCTCAATCGAGAGCCACGGATGTCAGAGAGCAAAGAAAGGGCCCGAGAAATATTAATATGCCTCTGCTGTGAATGGAAGAGACTATCGTTTAATTGAAGTCACATCTGCTGCCAAAATATTTGGCAATATTGAGTGAGAAAAAAGGCGAATTGCTCAAGGGGAAAGGCAATCGATGTGTGTCTGGTACAGTTGAGGCAGAACGACTTTAATAAAAGTGTCGCTAATGCCGAGTGTCACCATTTGATACACTCTTTGGGCTGAATCCACCTGCTAAACCACGTTTCACGGTAGTCCCATCTGAATTTTTTCCACTTTGATTAGGATCTGAGCGACGTGCCGGTATTTTTACAAGAGTAATTATATGCGAATAAGTGCTATAAAGTTATTATTAGGACTAACAAATTGCTCACAGCGTCTGTGGACACACCTTCGTATAATTTATTCCATTTGCCGACTGATCGTAAAGTGATTCCCTCTTGTCCATTCATAAATAAAAATCAGTGTCAATTTCACGATTATTTCAGAGTTGTACACACACTTCCACTGGTCAATGATCATCGGCGACCGGTGTGACTGAGTGATTTACGGAAGGCATCACCGTGAAGCATCCTTCATACAGAAACACACTGCACACACGGATTCGCGCGCGCGTCCATTGCAGAACAGGGAGAAAAAAACTACAAGGACTCCCGTAAAATTTCACGCAACGATTTACACGCCGACACATCTTTCATTATTTCTTCTGCAAATGCTTGAGTAAATTATAGAGCGCATTTTCTGCGAGTCACTTCTGCACTAGTTAAGTGTCAAATAATGGATATTTATTGCCATTTTATCCCGGTTCTGTGTCGGATATGTTAATGAGATGTGGCGAGGTGATTCTTCTCACACACGATGACTTCTTTTATGGAGTGTGCGCTGGTATATTTCAACGCGGGGACTGCAAAATTTATCGGAACTGTCCATATTAATTTTGCCATAATAGAGTTTCATATTAGTTGCATAGACAATCTTTTTCACCCATCCGGACGACTATTATAGTTCACCATACATCTCAATAGGAAGACGCTCATTTCTCTGAATGTACGTTGAGAAAATTATGCCCAATAAACCTATTAATAAAGTCTCTCCGCATAAGCAATCAATGCACGGGCAATTTGTCGTTCTCTTTACTGCTCTATAAATGATCATAATGGTATGAAATAAAATTTATTCGTATAACTGTCGGTGTCGCGGGTTTTTGTGCACGTCAGTGAATTGCGCAATAAATATATTAAAAAGCAATTTTTAATCGTTCTTTTTTCGGTACGTGCCAAGAGTGCCAATGGCACCTTTGACACTGACTTTGAAAATAAAGTTGTATCACTTGATCATTGCCGGGGGAATTTATTGTATAAGAGCAGCAACACATGAAGCGTGGGAATTATTGAAGTTGATGTGGAGAACAATATTGAGCATAGGAGCATGGGTGCTATGCTGGCGGAGTGAAAGAGAGAATTATAGTGATTTTGCAGAAAAATGAACCTGTTTCGATCGGATTTCGTGTTGTTGTATATGGTGGATTTTTTATTCTCGATCTTAGCGCAGAGATGCGGGATCTCTGCGCCAAGTTGAGTGACCCCCTATTTGTCTTTTCTTCTCCACCACCAACACAGAGACAGCTCTTCCCAGATCAATTTGAGCCGCTGCCCTTCTCTTGCCTCGCCACTTCCTCACGAGACATGGCAAATTGCATAATCTTCATAGTAATACAGCCACGAGTGCAGAATACAAACACAGGGAGCTTCAATAAATAATTAAATTTTATTATTTTCCATGTGCATTTCAATTTGTGCAATTTTCCATCTCCGTCCGCCCGCCCAGCATTGATCCGCAATTGCGATGCCACCGAGGATCTCACCAGAAGCCACGGAAGGCCAGCAATGAGAATACATGATAATGACAATGACAATGATGTCGTAAAACTGACGACAATGACGGAAAAATGGTAATTACACTGCACTTGAATTATGACAAAAGGGCAACAATAATATGGCATGAGATTGAACATTTTCACGATAGATAAACTCTCCCAGGACTGCCCACTTGTCTGCTTGGCGATCAAAATCAACTCCAAAATTGGAACATTACGCATTGTTTGCGAAAAGTCGTACAAGTCAATAGGATGTTGTCGCTCCAAAAGAACAACAAAATATATGCGGAATATTCCTCCTCAAGTATAGAATATTCTATGCTAGAGGGCTGTAAACTGAGGAATATTTCCATTCTGCGCGCAAAATTGAATTTTCAAAAGTAACGATTTTGCAGAATGCGCTTTCAAAATTACAGTACAATAAATTACTAATTCATATGAGTCTCTTGTGAGTTTATGGCATAACAAAGATTTTAAAAAATAAACACAGTGTCATAACATCACTTGAGAAACACTTGAATGCTATTGAATGACTTGTACATGCTCGCAGACGTGTAATTCAGTGAAAAGAGAAGAAAAACTTTCAATGAACATAACTGGACTGCGCCTATTAACATTTTAAGTGTAATTGCCCCGCGAAGGTGAGCTCTGGGTGGATACCGTGCAGCTACCGCCAGTCTGACTTATCCACCCCTTTCATGGCTTCCTCATGTCCTGGCCAAGATGCCTCTCAGATGGGCTTGTATGGCAAACATGAGGCCACGGTGATGGCAATGGTGCAAATTCAATGAATAAAATTATATGTACGGCATTCTGTGGCCAAGGAGTGAGCCAAACAGTAAAGCAATTACCATCTGTCGTCTTTTGGATTTGTTAACTAAATCTCGAGTCACGACCGCAGAGGAGCCTGACTCTTAGAAGCCTCCAATGCAACTGGTGAGGAATCGCGCGCGATTGAATTTCGCTTTCGTGACTTCAAATACAAATTGTTCCACCCAACAAACACTAGCTATTGCAGCTATAATAAGAGTGAGAGCACTCTCAGGGAGATATGAGGGAAAATTTTAATGTGTTTATATAATGCAGCTTATGAATGTTTTATACTTATGTATCGGCGCGAGAGGCGAACATGGCACGGCAACATAGTCATGTATTGAGATTTCAAATACACCAGACACTAATTCCCATAAATTGCACGCATTTTTTCACCTTCCTCTCGCGATTCTCACACTGTGAAATCATTTTCTTTGCATGTGAAGTAATGCCATGGCGGAGAGAGAGAGAGAGGTAATTTCTTGTGTGCGATTTCCATCGTATGTGACTCGCTGGCGTAGCCATGAACTTGGAAAGGCCACCACATATTCTTGTGATGCTGACAGTGAATGTGCTATTGCTTTTGCCGCCCCGCGCAAAGGTGCCATGGCAGGTGAGAGCAAAAAAGCACGCGGAGAAAGATTTTCGGGCATCTTTTTTGTACGCCTCGTGCGCAAAAATGATCCGACAATTGAGCAAAATTACATAATTATTGCGGTGTTTTGGGTGTCAAAAACCCCATTTTTGCCTGAAACAACGAACTTTTAATCACGCTCCGTTCGTCTCACATTCCTGAGGAACAACACTTTTGGTGGGCTTGAGGCGATTTTCTGCCAACTCTGCGACACTACGATTGGAAATAGATTGCTTCTATCGCAAGCTTCCGGGCTACTTTTGTGTAAAATTTAGGGGAGAACATTAGTACTTGTTTCTTTAATTAAATGTCTCGTGAAAAGAAGTTTTTCAAGCAACTCGGTTGTCGCGATTCTCAAGACATTTCTTTTCTATTATAAAATTTGCATTCAGAGCTTTCAGTAGTGGCTCATAATGTTCCATCCATTAGGAGAAATGTGTTTGATGACCTCTTAAGTATGGATAATTAATTTGGCATTTCAATTCCCCTTTGATATATCGCGATGGACATCTGAGTGAGATAAGGCGACGAAGGGGACAAATTTATGCAAATGCAATTTGGTCATTTAGATAAGATTAATAGGATACAGAGGGTCAATTTCGTGGAGTCACGAAGAGACACTTGTTGAACATTCTCACCTGCACGCAATCGCCCGAGTTTGTGCATTCGCGCTTCTCACTCGCTCTCTTGAGGAATTGCTTTAATCCAAAAATGCTAATTGGAGCCATCAGAGCGATTGGCCGACAGCGTACCGAGAGCAATGCCCTCCGCGGGAATAAATTGATTTTTTGGACATAAACTTCAATCGGATGAAATTTGATTATTAAGTATATACGGAGGAACGGAACCTTCTCTATGCCTCCAACCTTGCGCGTCTTATGCCTGTGCGTCCAGTCAAGTGGGCTTTTTGCCCGGGCCTCCATCGGTAATTTCTTCATCATTTCCCATCGACGTGCGAGAAATTTTCGGCACCGAGAGAGAGAGAAAGAGAACGGGAAGAGGCAAAAAGCCTATAAAATTTCTCCCGCGGGAACTCCCTGGGTAGCTTGCCGTAAAAACTTTTCATTTCACTTCTGCAGCGCACAACTTAAGTGCTGCGAGCACGAGGTATATAATTTTTAATCGCCCCGTGATTTAATTGTATGTTATGGGATATATTCACAAAGTGCATTTTTTCCATCCGCCGTGCGTGTGTGAATCGTAAATATTGGGGTCCGAAAAGTGCGCATGTGAGGAGGCGAAGAGAAATGCCTGATGTGACGTTAAATGAAGAACCTGCTGGAATCCATTGAGTTTCTTCATGCATAATTGTTCTAAGTGTGTTTCACTTCTTGTTCCGAGTGAGCAAACATCCAAAGAAATAAGGCGGAGTACAGATTAACGGTGAATAAATTTAGGATAACTTTTTTCCCCACACTGGACCTCCTCTCACCCAATCTAAATGGACAAGAAAATGTGCTTAGGTCATTTGCAGCACTCTCTTGGGATTAATCGGTTTGAGGTGTTGCGTGAAATTCCACAGCGTGGCACATTTGGCGACTCACCTGATAAGCACACTCCCACGAGCGTGATCATCACTAGGAGGGTGGTCAATTCGAGCCCCAGAGGGCTCGAATGGGGTCTCCTCATCGTTGACGTCTCTCGCCTGAAAGCAGAAGAAGAAGAGGGCATAGATTAGTCACTGTGCGAATAGGTGTCAAATTCTTCAAGTCATCTCATTGGTCTCATTTAGGTCAGCGAGAATCTCGATGAGTTATGTTTGCTCTTAATCTCTCTATTTTCGGTATTTCCCAAGTGATCTTCGCCTCGCGGCACTAAGAAATCATCTCTCTTCTGGCCAAAAGTTCTCCCTGACGAGGAAAAAGTCTCAAAATAGATCACTGCCTAAAGTGATCTGATCCTTCTCTCAGCAAAAAATATACACCACAGAGCCTCATTCGACTTACTTAGTTGTCGCTTAGAGGCTCTCAATGAACGAAAGATTCCAATCAGCAGACGACGAACCCGATCGAGCGGCATCACTAGTTACTCTGTGACGCAAGAAAAAACCCACCTTGCGAGTCCATTCATAGAAGATCAGCGCAGAAAAATATCAATGATCCACTTCTGAGGTGTCACAAGTGGATCTGTCGAGTTGATTTGTTAATTATGCGTATTTAAAGTGACTTAATTGCCGACATGCGAGTGTGTTGAAATTGTTTAGATTGACCCAATTTAGTCGCACTAGCCATTGAACTTGGCATCGCGAGGAGGAGAGAATTTCAATTTTCAACGGCCTTGCGGTGCTCATGACACCCGACAGCCTCAAAGAAATTGATGAGATAAACGGGCTTTTACAGTTTTATCAAAATGACGGGGGGACGGGTCTAAAAATAGCCGGGCGCCTACATAATTGCTTTACAGTTTCGAATATATTCACTTTATCGGCTGATCTACTTCGCTACGCCAAACTATGTGGCACTCAGTGGGCTCCCACAAGAGAAAGGTGGCGTCCTCAGGGCAATGTCTCTATCGCTGGGCGCCAACTTGATCGATTGGACTTTACGCGCTTTCACAGAAATATCTGAATTGATTAGGCGTGTTATTCTTAGATTCTCTGATGCACGTGGAATTTGAGGAAATCTAATCTGCCCGTGAGATCACTGGGTTTTCCCGCCTCGCGAGGCAGAGAGAAAGTGGGTGTTGGGGAATCGGAAACTGCATCTCCACGTACCCTCTGTGTTTCCCCCACTCGGCATGTCATCTGTGCGTGGTCGAGAAGTTGGTAAAGCAGAAGAAAACCACGGAACAGATCAATGCGTGATAACGGGAAAGACATCAACGGGGGAATGCGTGTTTACCAGAGTGTTGATGAGGCTCTCCGTCATAATTACATGGTCACACCGTGCAGTTAGTGGTGATTATAGTGATAATAATCCACTAAAAATATTTTGAGTCAATTCTGACTTAATCTCAATGGCGTGATAAATGGTCACCGATGGTCGGAAGGTGAGATAAAAAGCGACACCATGGAGGGCTGGCCGTGTGGGCACAGGTGAAGAGTTAGGACTCTCAGTGGGCAATTAATTATGGCACTCTGACTGTATCTGCGGTGCAGGAGATGGTCGAAAAATTGGGAGAGAGCCATCCGCATGTGTAGTTGGGGAAAAAGCGTGCGTATTTTATATGTTCTTGCGCAGCCTTCAAACAGATGCGATTTAATCAGCCATTCCTTCTCATCTCTCACATGTATACCTAGTCATGTCGTGGTAGAACCTCCATACGGAATATGGATAAACATGGAACTTGATTTTATAACTGTTGTTTAAGAGTTCAAGTCATATTTTTAGACAGGGAAAAATCAATATCTCTGAATCTCAAACTGCTCCGTAGCATCTGAGCAGCTGAATGTCCAGAAAAAGAGTCCGAACTGTGTGCAGGTCGCCGTGAGAGGAATTTCAATTATATATCGAGGATGGAGTCCAGGGGAACATCAATATCTTCCCGACTCCAACAATTGTGGGATATAAGCTGTTGGGTGTTGCTGAGAAACTCCTTCCCTCTTCTCAAACATAAATCATCAGGCCATTCAAGGGAGTTATGAGCCGCGCCAGCAGTCCCATATCGGTATCACAGACACTCCAATATTGAGACTCTTGATTTGCGCGGGAATCCCTTTCAATTGCATCTCGAGTGCGCTTAATGTAGTCATGAATTTTTCCACGAAATCTCCTCACACTGGCAAATTTATGTGAGGTCAGTTTCATTCTCCGCCACTCGCTCAGCCAACCATGGGGAAGTCCACAACTCTTGTGCACCTCCATTCGCCTGCAAGAGCACTGCGGTATAATTGGGAGCATAGTTTGGGGACTAATTGGCGAGCACCGTGTGACACTCAGACGCTTGATTGAAATTCCTCCCAAAACGGCTATAAAGATTTTATTAAAAGACGCGTTATTACAGCGTGAAATGTTGTACTTTCTCGCGCTCGTACATCCGATAAAATAGAGAAATCACTCATCCAGATAATTGAAAAATACTTGTTCGATTATTATCCACCAAGTTAGGAGATGAAAATAAGCTTCTGGGAATATCTGCAGCCTTTCATCTACACACATACATTCCATCTTGCGATCTCATAAGTTTGCATAGACTATTTTTATGACATGCGATATGATATCCCACAATTGCCACATCCAATTGCTGGCTAAATAAGTCCACACAGAACCGTTCTTGCACCCTTAATGGCATCGAGTTTTACAGTAAATGAGTGAAAGAATTTCATTTGCTATGGATGGGAACTTCATTCATTGCTCGTATATTGAGCTGTTTATGTCCAATTCTGCGCTGAGACCCAGAGATCCATATTCGGTGGAAGAATCTCCGACTAGATCATTTAGCTCATCCGATCATGCAATCTCATGTGAGTTGTCCTCTCAGCTGCACGAGATTGACCCAATTCTGTGACACAGCCAGCATTATTAATAAATCATGAAACAATTTGCTAAACGATCATCTTCTCCGGTGCACTCCACTTGCCATCGTCCGCCAAGGAGACGATCAATTGAGTTGTACACGAGAGGAAGTATTCAACGCAGAACATGTCTTTTTAATTTCTAACAATTTACTCTGTGCCTGATCTCTCGCTGTTGCTCTCATTGGCGCAGAGTGGCACGATTGAGCTGATGTGGATGGCAGCGGGAGTGGATGATGAAAAAGGAGATGCTCAAGAGTGAGTATCTTTAAAATGAATGACCGTTTGTTAATTACAGTTGCGTGAGATTCCCAGAAATTCTCATCTTTGTCAGATTTGCAAGTCTCCTCAATTCTCCATCTCGCTGCTCGCGCGCCCATCAAATGACTCTCTTGTGTGTCATCGGGAGCCCCATGTCCCCATAGGAGAATGTTATTAAAATAATTGTGTGCAGATGAAGCAAAAAAGAGCCACGGCGAGTTAATGTTCCGCATAAAAGCGCGTAAAGGGTAATTGCCGAAAAGTGGTTTCGCTGCGACATCCCAGAAGTCACTTCTTAGAAAGAAAAGTGATATCTCAGGCAAACGGACAAAAACCCATGTCGTGATGGCGAAAAAGGGGTTATTAACGTCTGACTTTTGAATCACGAGGTCAATCGGAGGGACTGAAAGATCTGAAAGCAATGTTTGTCTTCCGTCTGCGCGTGGGACTCTTTTTTGCCGCGTCCATCAGTGGATTCAGAATCAGTTCGGCCTCCTCGGAGGCGCCGCACAAGAAAGCAAAAAGCCATATGCGATATGCCATTGAGTAAATGCAATTTCTTCTTCACCAAAATCAACACCAATAGCTTTTCCCCGATGATGATGGTCAGACCATTGACACAAGACTTGGAATGTTTGACTTTCTGCGGGGAATTCATTTGCCATTCATATTTACCAATGAAAAAGACTATGTGGTCGACTATTTATGGCGGAAAAAGGTGTCTCGTGATGATGAGATGTCTTGGGAAATAAAAAGAAAGCTCAATGAACCCATCGCCGACACCAGAAGGAGGCATATTTTTCACCAAGTGCTGTTTTGCTGCTGTTACACGATTATTATTCTTGCGAGCTGTATTTAATTATTCCTCCATGTTCTTGCATATGAGGGACTGAGATATCTCAGGGGGTGGACAACTGCCATCGGAGGAGGCAAAGTCAAAGAGAATATGTCAATTCTGTCCATAAATAATAATAATATGAGCTCATCGACCGCCCTCTTCGAGATTGAACTCACTTCTTGTAGTTCGTTGAAAATTCAACTGAATTTGCTTCAAATGCAACCGCGATATTATTCCAAATTTATAGTACGATGGGAACATTATAAAGTTAATGCAATGATAGAGTTCTTAAATTCCTCCTCTCATGTATTCATGAATTGGACTTATCCAGCGAATAATAATGCAAATAAATTTAGAATAAACTGAAATTATTCGCATATTCGACGGAGATCCATGAATTATTCCACCTCAGTGCGAAAAATGGCGAAATTATTCGCTTTAACATGGGAATTGAAAATGCCAGACGCTGTCATTTTGTGATTTATACGCCCCGCGAGATGTCTTGCACATGACCATTTAGCGTGCATCAGGATTGATGGTGAATGAAGCCGTCTCGTGAATATAGGTTCCATCGCTGTGAAATGCAGAAGAGGTAGCTATAAATTATATGCGCAGAATGATGGTCAATCATACTGTGTAATTCTCCACAGACTGTTTGAAATAGATCCTCAATCGTCTTTCTTTGTCTTAACAGCCCGTGTGTACTTGAAGAGTAATTGCCATTTTACGATTTTGACCTTAAACTTAGCCCATGAGCAGTTCAATGTTGATTGTTCCAATTCTGCACTGCGCGCAAGATTACCGCGGCCAAGATTGGGTGGACACGGCAAGGTGGAAAAAATTTCACCTCTAATGAAGCGCAACGTGAGCCATAGAGAAATAATTATTAATTAGCAGTTTAATGTTAATTGTTCACTATTGAAATTATCCACTGTTTACGGATCTTTTTGCCTCGACGCATTCCTGTTTTTCTGTCTTATCATCATCGCGATTACAAGGCGATTAGTGGCGCAATTGAGAACGTTCTGATCTCAGTGCCACGCTGCGCGGCGCTCAAATTGTGGGAAATTCACCGAAAAAACGAGCATATCTTGAGAAATTCAGCTGTAATCTATCCACAGCCGGAAGATGAGTCTCCATTCACGAAGAGATTAGCTTCCCCTCCCGCGCAACAAATGCCCCATTCACACCATCACTCTGTGGACTCAACTGACATGAGCCACTTCCTCTGGGACCGAAGTCTCTGTCATGATCTGCTAATCTTTCCACTGACTGAGCAAAACCACCAAATTCCCGCTAGTCGACTTTTCTTATGCGAGAATCCTCGAAACATGGTCAAGAATTTGCTGACAGTGAAGGCAATTGAAATTTGTGTGGCAGTGTTAATTAATTTGAAATGATATTTCTTTGGACCAGTGCGGGGATCTCCTAATTTAATTTGCATATAGAATTAAAAGTGATGCCCTAATTGGCCGACAGAGTCAATACTCAATTTACTTCGATCCCGAGATCCGTGAGCATGAGAGAGGTCAGGCTTCCTGGTCAATTTGTAGGGAGATTTCCATGGCGCTCGTTATTGGCATCTAGGCTGCGTCAAAATGAATTGCTGGGATACTAAAATATCAAGCAGAGTGCACTAAATCCCGAGTCCGTTACTCACAAATGCGTCAGCGTGGTAATTATTTAAATATGCATTTTAACTATAGTTTACCTGGGCTGCTTGCAGGAATGAAATGGGGCAGCAAGTGGATGAAATTGTGCTCTCCTGCGGTACATAAAATTACCATTTTCCATCCCGAACACCCAATATTCTCCGTGGGGAATTGATGAGGCGAGAACCACATGGTAGGTTTGTGTGAGAAATGGTTAAAGAAGGGAAAGGTTGGAAGACGCAGAGAAAAAGAACACACCAAACAATGCAATAACAAATTTGTCTTTGAATTTGTTGCTATACAAAGTTTCAAATTCTCTTTATGCCATTGGCGAGATGGGCAACAAAAACAGTGTTTTGTGAGTCGTGCGATGGTGGCAGAGAAAAACTGAGCTACATTCCGACAAACCACACATTTTAGATTTTTGCTCTTCTATTCTCACGAGATGCTGTGTGTGGATCTCAATGGAGAAGCAAAATACATCTGAATGGCAACAACCCGGCCGACACTCCCCAGCGACTACTCTCTCAACTGACACACTGGACATCGTGTTGTGACAGCTGTCTGGCTAGTGGTTGCTTCCGCAACTTTTGCAATGAATTTTACAAATTCTAAATGCCGAGGTATCGTCAGCAATTTGATCAGTATTTATCACCCATCGCACGATTGCAAGGAAGCAACATTGTACAATCACCTAATGACTCATTTGGCATGTTTCTTTCACTTATTTCATGTGCACGATTTGCATAAAATATGAAAAATATGCTATCTTTCAATAATTAAATTGTTTAACGTCAGGCACGATGTTTCTCTTTGGACGTTTAGCCATTTGTACCACTGACATGTTCCATTAATCCACTACTGACCTGAGTTCGTCACTGTGTCAGCCGGGCTGACTTCTCAGTGCTCAACAACACACGGTCGCCTTATTGGAAAGCTAGAGAAAGAATCTCCGACAGTGTGATGTTATGAGTATTTTGGCAAAAACCAGTCTTCACGCAGAACCATAAATGAATTTTAAAATAAATTGGCTAGAATGTATTCCACGAGGCAATCCCATCGCATTAAATTCTTCTCTCTTCTAGCCACTTTCGTCACCCAAATTGCTAGTGTGTGCCTTTCAACTCAACACTGCCTAGAGATGGATGTTTCTCCTATTTTGCTGAGTGTTGCAAAAAAAAGCGCGCTTTTGTGATGCTGAAGATTCTACTTGAGAAATTTGTTCATAAAGGTGCAAGACGAAATAGTATTTGATGACCTCTTTGCTTCTTCACATTTCTATCAAATCCCTACAGGCCATTGAGCCGCGATGTGGACTCTCCAGGAAGTATAAATTTAAATATTCGTGCAGCAATTATCACCTTCTGTGATCTATTCAAGTGAAACTCAGCGGTGTGTGAGTTATCGCTGAGCGGTGCCAATTTCTCGAGAACACCATGTACCATATAGCCATTGGAAATCCAATAGGTTCTGAATATGGTTTTTCTTGCGCTAGACCTTCTCTCACTCTGCCCTTCGCGCCTTTTCTTCGCCCCTGTTCCCCCGTGGCTTTTCCATTCTCACCCGTCCCCCCTTTTTCACCGTCCACGGGGCACAAAAGGGGGCAGAGAGAGGCAAGTGCGTTGCACTCTCCTGTTACGTACACATTTTAATTATATGGTGAGCCTTTGGTGCTTCTTTTTGGTCACCACCATCTGCCTGGAGAATTGTCGTGTTATTGTTTGTGTGGTGTGGCTCGAAGAGATGAAGAGCACCTCATAAAATCGGATGAGGAAATTACAAAATGAGGTGGCAAGATTATCGCTGCCAGTGATGATCTATTCTAGATCACAGTAATTGCTTTGGAGGAATGCTATTCCGCAAATTGTTGCGGGATGTGCTGATAGAGAGTAAAAAAAGCACTGTGATTCTGTGTCATGGGGTAATGCCACGCATTTCCACTGTTTCAATCATTGCTCGCGCGCCAAGCTATTGCGAATCACAACAATTTTCTGGCAATACCCATATTAAAACGTCATCAGTGAATCATGAAAATTCCTCCTCAACACCGAGAAGTGCTGTTAAATGATAGGGAATTTCTGCGTTTACACTCTACATTTGAATATCTCAAAAATGTTAATGAAACTCACAACAAATAGATAAACCATTTAATCAGTGTCTGCAGATTTGATGAAAAAAATGATAAAATTATACCATGATACACTTATTTACCATTCTGATGGTGAATTTTCTACACCAGAAAATTTATTGCTAGTCTTACAATGTTATTCAGTGTTAAAACTAGCGCACTAATGAACGACACCGTTAGAGATTTAGAAATAAATACCATTCTGAATTACTTACAGTAATTAATTGAACACATTCCTGTGGTAAATTATTTGTTGTTCAATTAATGTAAAGCAATACAACACTCAGAGTGACGATTGAAGTGCGTGTCTCAATTAAATTTCAATTAGTTATATATATAGTTATTTTTGTTCTTTCACACCCAACATCGCCGGATGGATGGTTCGCTGCGAATAAGACACATGCAGAAAAATTCAATGAAACCGCCTCGGAGGATAGTTTTCGTGGAAAAATGGACATTGATTGCCAGCCAGCGTCTCATCATGGCATCGGAAGGTGAGGGCAATTGAAGGGAAATTGACGGATAGGGCTGTAAGTAGAAATGGGCATGTCTAATACCATATACTTTGTATACTTTTGACGTGAAAACTTCCCAACAGCGACTCGTCTCAAGTGCAATGTCCTCAAACTGCCACCTGGGATGCGGAGATTAAAGGCATGGCGATTCGCGAATCTCTGCACGCGAGGGCATCAAGTGAGGATGACTCGAGACGTCATCGGCAAGCCTGCACGCCGACTTCCCACCCAGCGAAATCTCACTCTTTCATCATAGGCATTTCATTCATCTGCATCTTCCTTCATGATGTCTCCCAAAGATCTCCTCCTGCCTGTCTTACCCAAGAAGTATTTAACTATGTATATATATATATACATATATCCATTTCCATGTGTTGCATGTATTGTTATTATTTGCAACTTTTTCTCCGCCAAGCACTTTCTGGCTCTTGCATCAGAGCAACCTCAATGGGTGAGGAGAGATGATTCATTTCGAAATTTTTTCGCGTCAGTATGAATCTATTGGGAGGATTCGCTGAGCGGCCAAGGGGCGTGAACTCCGCAGAGAATTGCACTGGAGTCAGTGTGCTAAAGGTCGCAGGCTGATTTATGACAGTGTACAGTAACTCGAAAAATGTCCTTTCAGATAGCAAAGATATTTCTTTGAATTCCGAACATCTCTATTAGCAAGATTATCGATAGAAGCTGCTCAATAGACTCCAACCTTGAAATACATAATCAGTGATCTTAGGGCACTGCTAATAAGACTTTCAAAACCATCTTCAGAGAGACACACATGCATGCAGCATCCGTGATTTGAAATCGTGTCAAGAACTTATTATGAGCAAGAGCTATTTGGAGTCTGGACAGTTGATTTGTTCGGCTGAATAAATCGGAATACAAATAGCCGAGTAATGTTAACCCATATTCACCCGCTATTATTATTACTCGTGCGATTATGTCAGTTATTGTGTGAATAAACATGAGTTCGTGTATGGTTCACGCGATAGAATTTTTGTGATTTAATAAGACGGTTACACTCAAAATTAAACGTTCATTGACTGTCCATAATTTCTGCCTTCCTCATTTTGCAACAGATTAATGAAAAAATTAAACCGGGTTCCTGCTATAACTCTGCTGTAACTGCTCTCTGGGCCGCGATACATTAGCAGACTCGAGAGAGCATGTACGTGAATTTTTCAGGGTTCATCGTACGACGATAAGTCTGCGAGTGATTTAGGAGATCGCAAGTCTGGGGTGCTTGTGGCTTCTTTTTCGCCTGGCAGCCCGAGAGTTGCGATGTCACCGGCAGTGAAATTAGTGTATCAAGATGGGAGATGTGAAATATTATGCAATAAATTAAGTGAGTTGTGCTCTTCACCCATCGCTTGGCGTGGAAAATGTGTGCCTCGATGATGCGCGAACTTGGCGAGTGACACTGACTTTGAAAGTTGTACAAGATTGTACGTAAGTCACGACCACACACATTTCCATCATCCAGCAAGACTTTCACTCACGAAATCGATGCCATAACTTTCTTACTTAATAATCCCACTCTCGCGCCACTCAGCTGCAATATAGCGTGAAGAGTTGCCGCACTCGACATGATATTCACCGAATATCATGTACACTAGCATATGCCTCCGCTCATTTGGGACAGGCAGTGTGGGTGGACGCGCGAACGCAATTTGTGCGGAGAAGGTCAATCGTTTAATCCATCTAAATTGTCCAATCTCGCCTAGAGATTCTTTCTGCGGGCGTGAAAAATTTCACAGTGTCTACCGCGATGGGAGAAATAAATAAAGCTGTGAGAGAGAGGGATTGCCTTTCTCGCGGTGTCCATTTATACACATTTTTCACTATTTATCTTTGCATTTTTCAGCTTCTTGCAGCCACTCAACTCGCACCTATAAAATCATCTCGCCGGGGAGGATGTATCCGCAGACATTCGCGACATATTCACATCTCTGACGGCTATTAATAGACTCCTCTCTCACCTGGCGAGGCAAATCCAAATGGATGGCGAGGGCATGGCATCCAAGAGGTGCAAGAGGTGGACAGTGGAAAAAAGAGCCGAAGGTGAGCACAGCGAAATAATGATTGAGTGCTGAAGATGGCTCATCCCGTTTTCCTATCCGCGCGCGGCGCGGCGTTGGCAAAAACGCGCCCAGGCGAGGCGGCCGAGGGGGAGCAAACAGAAGGAACTGATGGTATTGACCAAGTTGAAGACAAAGAGGCCCAAGTGGACAGCGATCGTGTGTTGAAAATGGCAAAGAGGATGGCAACACGGACGACCATAATAATCATCATCAGTGATAATAGATGCAAGGGTGAATCTATATTTTCCATCGCGGACATAATTGCCCATGGAGAGTGGTTCTATTGCAAGACAACACCAAGATAGAATTCCGATGCGGCGAGGGTTATATTTCTGCAATTTCCACCTCACTGTATCACAAATTAACAAAACGCGTTTTCTCCCAGCAATTGCAGACAACACCATCGGGAGGCGCAATAAAAAGGCATCGGCCAGACAAGAGGAGGCAAACTTATCTCGGCACTGAAAATAGAATCACAAATTGCAGAATGTGACTTTGGAAAGAAATTATCTCCAGTAATTGTTCACTTGAGAAAATATATCTCGGAAGAGGAGACTTCTTGGAAGAGGCCACTTAGCGTTATTAAATAATTGGCCAAAGCCAGAAGCCCGAGAAGAGAGTGAGCACAGAACCTTGTGATCAGCGTGAAAGTTAGAACTGTTGACCTTCAAATTTGACATACCTACATCTCGCGAGATGCACTAAAATAGCCGTGAGTTGGCAAAAAAAGCCGCGGTTTTTCTTGCATCGACTCAAGGGTGAGCACTGATTACGAAACACCGTGAAAGGTGAAATTTGTCAAGGCGCGGGGATTCGGTCGAGTATTGTAATGTACAGTGAAGTCATCAAATCGGGTGATATTACTTAAGCCAAGAGTTTTCAATTATGCAAAATAATTGAGTAATTGAAGTGTGGTTAAAGAGTGTTTTTAAATATTTATCAGCCGCTTGACTTTTAATAGTATATCTCAAATGGTTTTGTGACTTCAGAGCTGTGACCTAATCTAAGCTTACATTGTGATGCGCGGACAATCTTACCCCTTGGTTCCGCTTTGCGCTCTTGATTCAAATCTTAGCCACACACTTCACCTGTCTCCTGACACGCGTTCTCGACCGCGAGATTGCAATTTTAGCGCAAGAAGTGGGATCGTGCACAATGAAGAGTGTGCATAATTGCAAGTGTTGAATGGAATTTTGAGAATTTGTCCACTTTGGGAGGCACACAATACAGCACAGCGAGCGTGGCACCTAGAATGTGGTCTTGGTCGAGAGCCACGAAAATACTGTCGGTTGGCAGCGACAGTAGCCATGGAATATAGTGCAGAATCTTGCGCGTGTGGGCCCGGCACGTCTTATTATTGGAATATAAACCCACTTTTATTTTATGTACATTAAATTGTCTCTGGTGGAGTATGGCAAAGAGGCACAAATCTCGCATCATATGTACAGAATACAGACACAGTGAGAATACAAATTGGGGTTCCGGCGAAATACCACGTATGACTTTTGTGCAACCATATACCATAGAGCGTGAGCTCCATTCATAGTCTCAAAGTGGGAGATGCCACATGCGGGGGGACGTCTCGCCCAGGCCACATCAAATGGCATCTTCATCAGTATTTGCGGAGAGGCGGGCGCGGGGCCCTTGTGAGACATCCACCAGAACACACATTCCTTTGGCATTTTTATTTGAGGACGGCGGCAAGGGGGAATGGTAAAAAATGCATAAAAATGCATTAGGAATTGAAGTTGCAAGATTCCCCGAAACAGCTATATGACCCATTCACATATTATTTGTACTGATGGGGGTCTCCTCTGTACAATGTACGATGGGCAGAGGAGAGAAGAGGCATCATACACTTTCAAGAATTCACCATTGACCGCCAACTACTTGCACCATCCATAAATATCCAACAATACCGTTACTATGAGAAGACTATGGTGTTGGATATCTTCTCTCCAGCATCCCAGGCAAAGAGGCCATCGGAGATTCTGGGTGGTTGGGACGATGCTCAAGCTTTTCTCGGCGGATAACCAGAGGAAAAAAACACCCAATCGCCTGGGCGAATAGGAAAGAAAAAAAAATTGAGGTGATAGTGAAGAAGCCAGAGGCGGCAGACAAAAAAACGTGCGAAGAACCAGTCTGAACCTACGTGGTCACTGCACCCAAAAAATATCTGTCCAAAAGTAGGTAATGGTGTTGCCGTGAAAATTGAAACTTACGCCGCAACTTCTTAACCAAGTCATCATATTGTTACAAAGTGCAAATCTAGTTTAAATTGAAATTCTCCGCTGTACATCGTGAACCCAGAAAAATATATATGGAGATGATAGTCGACCCTAATTCACGCACATGCACAGAAAATAATCCAGGCGACATGGATTTCTCTATCAGCCAGTGGATTTTCGTGGATCTGACTCTCTGCCAACTTATGACAAATGCAATGCATAATAAAAGTATTTTGCGGTATAGAAGGTCTGGGGGCAGATCCTATTAAAATGGATAATTTGCATTCTCGTGACAGTTACCAAATTGAAATATGCAAATTTATGGAATCATCCCTTCGGCTCAAAGAGGTGGTTTTTCCGTGAATTCTCAAATGTGAGGGTTTATTAAGTGTCGGGATTTCCCAGACTCTATCCACCCCTCACAGGCGAAATCTCTGCGTGGGGTGGATGGCTTGAAAGGCAATCGAAGTGATTTAGCAGACGGGAACAGATGATGATGGCCCATCTTCACCCACACACAAGGTAGATGACTTGGATGGAGTGAAAAAGAAACTGTGTTGAAGTCCACACGTCATTTGGGAGTAAATATAAAATATTTTTTACCTCTCACACTATGTACAGAGATTATTGGTATTTAAACAAGTTGAAGTACACCGGCAAATGGTGATGATGGAATTTGAAATGTTTACTCTCGAATCCAGTTCTTTCTCCACCTTCCTCCATCCTCCTGTCCTCCGGCCGAGGACCCGAGGAGTCTCCGTCCTTTCGCTAGCACTGAGTAACCCCGACATGCAAGATATCGTGCACCCTCCGGGGCGACATCCATTGAGACGATTCTTTTGGGGTTGTCAACAAAGGTCTCCTCGCCCCCTCGGATGTACTCAACATTGGCGTACATCTTCAAACATGATGGGCATGGGGAGTGAGTGAGATAAAGTCATTTGTGTTTGCACAAACATTTAGTATGGATAGAATAGTTGGAAGGAAGAACTTCTTCAAGATACTTCTTTTGGGGAAGTGACTTGTGTGTTGGAGAACCTCTCTTGTCTCACCTATACAGCTGAGGCGCAGAGTAAATAATCGAAATCCCCCATCAACCAATCCACCATATATGACAATCCAATATGTTTCCATTTCTTCGCTCTTTCCCGAAAGCCGACCACGGCCCGTCCAGGAAGAGTGGGCATCGTGCGGCGGTGGGTAAAAAATTTGGTAAAAATTTCTTCTCTGTGAAATTCACAGTTGGGAATGTCTAAACACTGTAGCCTTCTCATCTCTTAGTATACTATAATTTTCCGCTGCCGTCTTTTTGCCCATCACCGGTCACAAAAAGTGGAGTTATTGAAGAAATTAAGATGATGTAATTTAATTATAAGTGCTGTGAGGATTCCAATTGATCCGTACAATTGTGGCGAAAATCCTCCGCTGTGGCTTCGTTAGCATTGGGCGTTGAGCCTCGACTACATCTGGAGCTTCGCGCAGAATGTAATGAATCAAGGTGGAGATGAGTGCTAATTCAGATCATAAAAGTAATTTTTTCTCTTTCTCTCTCTCTGTCTCTCTTTTCCTACCAAATGAAATTTGATGAGCCATGGGATTTCGACATCCACTCGCGTCGTATTCTTCTTCCAGCTCGTGAACACTTTCCATAAGCAAGCGGCTTAGAGGTTTTGAGGAGAAAAATGAGGACATTGATTGCCATACGGGGACACCTCATCCCGCAATGCTAGGTTTTTCGGTGGTATGGCATTTGACTCTCGTAAAAGAAGTATTTTATGTAAGAAGTTTTATCGCGCGACTTTTGCATACAGCCGAAACTCTGGCACGTTCCAGAGGCGCAACACATAAAAGTTAGAGAGTAAATTGAGCGCATATTCTACCCAAGATTTCCTCATTTTTCCTCCCTTTCATCCCAACGTTCTTTCCTTGGCACGAGATCTTGTTTATTTTTACGAGCCATCCCTTCCGATAGAGTTGAGAACTAAAATCCACTTCTCGTTCCACTCTGGATCGAGTCAATGGACCATCACTGCCGAGTTAATAATCCATAGTCATCTTCCTAATGTAATCATCAATTTGTGATTTTGTGGCAAGGTCGGCGATCTCTCAGAATCCGCGAGATTTGCTCCGAGACTAACCACCATGACCACTGAACCTTACAAATCTCCCTGGCCAAGTATGTATATTGCATTATAAGCGAATATAAATTGTACATAGTTTGAGGTGGAAAAACACGAGAGAACGAGAGAGAGAAGTAAGAATGGGCAGAAGTTGAGGAACTCTACTATATAAGCCGAAAGAGAGAATAAAATTCTCGATTTATATTATTTATATGCGAAATCATCAATTGGAATGCCTCAATTTCCAATAAGCACTATATCGCGGGATTAATCAGAATTTGCGAGAGATTCCATTTCGTGAGCGCACTAATTCCTTAAAAGAATGCTTCTTCACTGCGAATTCGTGTGTGAATTTGATCGCGAGACTTGGCCAAATTTTGCTGAGATTCACCACAAGAATCGCCCGGGATTTTATCCCATAATCCCTGGCGAGCACACAGTCATGAGGGCACAAATTGTTGATAAATTGCAACAGTCTTACTCACCTAATCTCTTCACCACAAAAATGTATATCAGTCACTTCTCAACAAGATTCAAACTCAGTTTCAGCACAGTTCAACCAATATTTCGGCGGGGTCGTTTGCAAAGATTGCCAAAAGCACCACAAATCACTTGTCTTGTCCAATAGTTCAATTTTGAGCACAGTGTCCGTTTTGTAAGGATAGCGACACGCGAGGGTGCCTTCGCGGTCCCGCGAATCTCTGCTAGTGGCGCAGAAATCGGATGGCAAAAGTGATCCGGGCAATTGAGATGGGCCAGCCAATTGAGCTGAGATGTGTTCTGGAAGAAGCAACTCCTGGATGTGAGAAGAAGGGCCACTGGCCTAACAATAAGTGTAGTGTGTGTGCGAGAGACTCGAAAATTTCTGATCTCTGCACGTATTTATATAGCCTCTGTACGAGGGGCACCTCAGATGAGGCAGAGTCTGGTGTGCAGGAGTGGGGACTCAGGGGAATTGTGGTGGGAGACCCGCGAAGTGCGCACCGGCCGGAGACTCTTCTTTGTCGTCATCATCGTCATTTGGCATCATCATCATCATCGACAGCAGCGGCGAGCAAATTGTGGCAGAAACACCCAACAGCGCTGCGAACTCGCTTGTTTTGCAGAGGCTGCAAAACAGCTCGGATGCGGAGCTGCGGCCGCTCGAGCTTCCCCTCCGGTCGCGGGGCGCGGACGGAGGCTCCGCAGGGGCTATAAATTGTCTCTAATGTCCCCACGATGGGGGAGTCTCTCCAGAAGGGACTAATGACCAAGTTGTCTATCCACTCGGGGCCCATTCCTCGCCGGCCGCCACACCGGGATGGAGATGCTCAGCATCGTCTCACCTGCACTTGGCAATAAATTTCGCACGGCGACTTGAACTTATGCACCTTGGCACGCATTGGGCAAGGAATTCAAATAAATATCGGCAAGGGGAGGGTGAAGAACTCGTTGCTGGCGCGGCCGAGGAGTAGCAACCGGGCGGGAATGTTTTCCTCCGGCTCGGGTGTAAAAATAGACTCTCAAAAATTGCACATTCCAGGGAGAGTGGCTGCAGAAATTGCACCTTCAACGAGACATGAGATAAGAATCGGATGAGAGGGTCTAATGGCATTTCGCGCCTTCAGCCTTCACCGCCACCAATTAGAATCCATACCACTTCTTGGACGATTTCCACCGAGCTGACACTGAGGAATTCCCTGGGTCGCCGCGAAATGAAAATTCACACTTCCCGCCTGACGCAGCGTCACCTTGCAACCGACTTGTCCGACCAGCGCGATTCAATATTGACTGTCATGGGAGCGCTCATGAAAATTTAATACATGAGAATTAAATTATTATGTGGCGATTTTGCCGGGGAACCGTTTTCGATTGCCCTGAATTTTCGCGGAATTCACTGCTGAAATCTATAAATTCACCTCAATAGGCTCCAAACTGAATTTCTAAGTGATTCTCGATGTCTAACGAGTGGAGAATCTTGTGTCCACTGTAAAAGCGACTTTTGGATTGATACTGAGATGGATGTTATCAGAATATTTATCTCCAGCCTGATTAGAGAATGAGGAAAATCACTAACTGGACAAAAAAATGCGGCGAAATAGAGCATTGTCTGATATGACTTGGGTGGAGTGGAAACTTATTCGAAATAATCATACAATTTCATATTTAAAAAAGCGTCTCATTGCGAGCAACTTCCATAAATTCGCTGAAAGACATTCACTTCGTCAGCTGGGTTGGGCAGCATATTCGGCGAAAGAAGAAAAATATTCCCTTCGATACGCTTTGGTGGAGATGAAAATAATAAAGGCAAAAAAAACGTCATCTCTCGCGCGATGCTGATCATTTGCAATGGTACATTATTGCAGACACTCCACGAGATCATCAAACTTACGTCCACTCCAATTTCATTCTCATCAAGACGAACGCCTAGCGATCGGTGTGCGTGCAGCGATCCGTCCAGATTGTCCGGTGAATGGACTCTGCATCTTCTTTTTCTTCACACAATCGCACCAAGTCGATGAATATTCTTCATCCACTCTTGGTAGCGAATTCCAACCACTCTCGCGCGCAATTTCGCGATCGCACATATTGTTCGCGGACAGGAGCATTTATCTTGTTCAACATTCTCGCCCTATCAAATGATATTAATTATCAGCAATAATGCGCACGTCTTCGTCTCGGTATTTTTGGCAGCCACTTTTGGACCTCGCGGTGAAAATTCCGGGAGCCGGAGATAAGCCATGTGATATTAATTTGGCGGAGAGTAATTGAATTAAGTGGCTACCGTGTCATTGCACATTAAATTGCCTGCGCTCGCGGAAAACCGTGAGCAGACACTCGAAAATCCAGACGTCTCGGGATGTAGCAAAGCTCTCCAACCCACAAAACCCCAAATCTCCAAATAGAATAATCTAGAATCAATATTCCACCCGTAGATAAACGATTTCTGCACTTATAAAACAATAGACATACTTGGCAGTGAAAGTGCTCTCAGTGGATAGAGTTCGAATCGCAAGGATTCCCTCAAACTCCTGAGACGCATGGCGTATTATGTACGGTATTTCTTGGCAGCATCTTGTACATAATACTCTCAGCACATGTCTATCCTTGAGTCTATATCCTGCGCCGACTTATGTATCCACAATTTACTCTCCTCACATCGAGCAACCCCTTAAAGCAACAACTTCTTACATACAGGCAAATAAACTCCACTGCCAGTGGCGAATTCAGGTACAAACTGACTTTTCCTTAATTCACTAACTTTATGAGGTTATTAGACTCTTTTTGAGAAATCTCGTTTTATCACCATCCAATGGATTGCTTGCACTTGCTTTCTTGATCTCACTTGACCAGTTCGTGGGAAGACAAGTATCATCTCTCAATTGGCTTTTCAATATAAAATCACACAGTGCTTAATTTTATAACCTGCAAAATCAATTTTTCTTACAGTTACTATCTGTGCAAATTGAATTATATTGTAATGCAATATTTAAATTTCTGCCCCACTTCAAGTTTACGATCGCATTAGCATTAAAAATTATACAGTTGACATTCTGCGAGACATGTCACTCTGAATTTCCCGTGGTATATTTCAACGAAAATTAATTGCTGCAATTTTAATTACGTGATTCAGAAAATTGCTAGGAATTCCAGCGTGACGAGCGAAAACTTCAAAATCCCCAAATTCGCAGAATTATCTCTCGATCGTCTTGTGATACTCAATGGAACTTAATTATTGTCCATTTGCGAGATGCTTTTTCAGCTGGCGGCTGATTTCATCTCTGGCCAGAGTGTCATTGATTTGATTTGACGAAGGTAAAGTTCAAGAGCAGGAAACGGATATCGGATTTAACTCGAGCCGACTGTGCAAATATTTCTGAGTCTGACACTTGCAATATCTCTTCCTTCTCAACCAATTTCCACCCAGTTTGTCGAATGGATGCAAAAAAAGAGGAAAATTTTCGACGGAGAAGAGAGTTTATGAGCATTTTCTCTCGGCGTGAAAAGATGGTGCGTCTGTTATTTATTCTATCATATTGCTATCGTGCTATGAAGGATTTTTTCTATGGCGAATTCGTGTGCCAAGTACGAGAGCGGCGTGAGGGATGATAACGAGAATGATGATGATGACGCGTGGGAGAACCTTCCTCTGGATGCTGCGCACGAATCTTGAGGGAAAATTTTTCGGATGGAAACAATACGGATGCCGGTTGGCTATACACGCTATAGATCTCATTGTTATATGTTTGTGGTGCAAATAAGAAAAAGCCGAAAGGGAAAAGCCGGCTATTTTCCCTATGTACACATTCGCCCCATCCCCATCAGTGTCACGACAGTGGCTTGTTAGTCGAGCTGTTAGCTTTGAGATAATTTTCCGGTAATTGAAATTTCAAATTAGTCCAAAATGAATTTCCTACTTAAAGTTTTCCCAGTAATTTCATTTTGATTGAGACGTCTCTCTGTTTTCCCCTTTCTCTGTTTCATCCTGTCGCCATTCTGTGTCTCGTGTATTTTCACGAGGGAAGAGCGTAAGACAAATATCCATGTTTTTGCCTCCTGCACCCTGACGAAAAGCTCCCAACCAAGTCGTAAAATATCTTCTTCCTCCCCCTCAAAAGAAAAAAAAAGTGATTTTGCCGGTAGAAATTGCAGGAAAATTTGATAGACCGTAAAAAGTGGAGGTTTAAGCTTGCACGAAGAAAAAAGAGAAAAACCCATGAAGACTGGAGGAGCCTTAAATCTCTCAATAAAATTCGAAATTCCAGACACTTTCTCATAGTGTCATCCTCATTGATGGAGCATTTTCATGGAGGCGACAAGGATTTTCGACGGGACGCAACTCACTGTTGAGCTGATAAAGGAATTGATTTATGCACAGACATTTTCGGCATCCTCCTCGCGTCTGCTGCAGAAAATTGAACACACTTGTTGGGTGCTGAACCCGCACAAATTTCACCACCCTTCACGCGAGGGTGGGAACCCTCACGATGACACCGGAGTTCAAGGTTATATGACACTGTCAGCATAAGAATTCGCCATTTCTTCCAGTAAGTGAAATACGAGGCGATGGCCATCAAGTTTTCTCTCATTTCACAAATGCTTAAAGTTGAAATGCATAATCAAGAAGAAATGCTAAAATAATTTGTGACGGAGGATTTTTTCTGCATCTCCACCCGTTAATCTCAATCTGCAAAGACACAAACCCCGACTTCACTTTTCCCTTTTTATACATTTCCCCCGCATTTTTTCTTCCTATCTCCTGTCGCTTTCCATAGCATTTTTCCTCAGTGGCTCTCTCCTTCTCTCTTTCTTCAATTTCCACTCTTACTGAACCTTTTCACTCTCCATCTCGCCTCCGTTGTCATACAGTAATCTGTAGGTATACATATACACGATTTATACTTGGAAATCGACAGTACTTGAGAATTGATTTTCTTTATACTTCTCTACACACAATAAAGAATGTAATCTTGTTGCGAAGGCAAATAAACCTCCAAGAGTGCCTTCGGATTGCACGTGGTGTGGGTTCAGAAGAGCGAGGGGTTCCTCAGCAGACGCGTATTGTTGGGTGACTTTAACAAAGTGATGGCGATTATTGGGTTGAATTTGATAGTTTTCAGGCGGAAATTTATTCACACAATCCCATACATCTGGCTTGTGGTGATAAGGAATGACGATGGGCGAGTATTCTTCAACTTCGTGCTGTGCTCGAAGAAAGTCCACCAGCAGGGAGGGAGATTGCACAAGTAATATACGAAATTTTCATTTTAAATTAGTTAATTAATGGCAGGCGCCCGTTGAGACTCCTACCTTGTGTGAATTTTGGTGATTTGCTTGAGCTCGTGTGGACAAATCGGACAAATATCTATGAAATTCTCTTCATTTCTTATTCTTAATGTGATGGATCTTAGATGTGTTTCTCATACAAGAGTTCACAGATATTGCAACAAAACATATATTGGCTGTTTGAATTTCACTTTTATCAGAGTTCTTTCTATCGAGTCGATCGCCAACAAAATAAATCACATTTTAATCTGCGATTTAAGTGAGAAATTCACATCAATTGAGAAAAAAAATCTCCACATGCAGCCCAGTTTATACCTTTGAGCCACCAATAAAATCACAACTCCCTTAAGCTTTACTATTCTGATCGCTTTAACTCCTATTACCGTTAGACTTCAACAATCTTCAGCTCAATGTGATTTTAATAATATTATACAGAGTTGAGAGAGGGAGATTGATCGATTGGGCAGAGTTTGGGAAACACGCCGTTTATTAATATCTTCATTAGGCCCTTCATATTCGTGAGAAGTATAAATAATCAGCATTCTGAGATTCCATTTAGATAGTGGAAGTGGCCAAAGTGTCCACTGATATGTTGCATGGCGGTGAGTCGCGTCAGAAAATTGAAGTGGCGGAGTTTTTTCACCGGATTCACCTCAGCGCCAAAGAATGACCAAGACACACTGCCAATAAAACTGAAATTTATGATTAGTATCCGCAATTGACATCGTAAATTATTACACGTGTAATGAAATAAATTTCCACCTAAATTACCCCCAACAAACTCAATATAATTCATGCTGGAGTGAAGTTTTTTCTCTCAACTAGATGCTGGAGACGAGATGGATTCTTTATGGTTACTGGCGCGTCTGCAGAGTCCCTTTTTGCAACCCTCTCTCATCCATCCGAAGTCGGACAGATTCCACATAGATGGAGAGGCAATGTGTGATTATTCTTCTTAATGTTTGATTGAAGTCATAAAATTAGCCATTAAGGGAATTTATAGAAAACCACCGGTCGAAGTACGAACGATATCTCAGTAGATAAAAATGACCATCCTTGTCATTCTATTCGCGATTTAATGAAGATTAAATATACGAATGGTGAAGCAAAGGAATTCACATCGTAGCATCTTTTCTATATAGACTGCACAAGTTCGAGAGTAGCAGAGAAATTTCATAAACGCCACCAATTAAATTCAAATGAAATTATTTAATTGATATTGCAGCATTAATTTTCATAAATATTTGTTATGGGCTATTTAAAATACAAGTTGTATCATAAATATTAGCTATGAAACAGTGAATACTTTAAACTGTCAAATGATATAATTTTGATAAATTGTCATCACTCACATATTCACTTTTCACGAAATATAAAGTATTCATGTTTCACGGCGAAGGTAATAAGATTAATGTTCCTCTAAGTTATACTGAAGGTAAAAGTAATATATTTCAGTAGGAAATGCATATATTTCAGTGAAACCGAATGGAAGCTACTGTGAATGAATTGATAAACCTCACTGACATTCATAGCATTTCCATGTCCATTTATTCAACTGAAAAGTGTGGTCTGATCTACTCACATTATTGCTGCATGAGAAAAATATTATTTTTGACTCTTATTTCTGGATAATCAATTTAATTGTCTGTCCATCGTCTATCAGTCTCTCCACTTGTCATGACTATTTCTGCCAAATTGCAATATATGTTTCGATTTTTCGAGTGACACTGCATCCATCATTGCAGAGTGAAGAGCATTCACGTGAATGTGAGGAGAAAAACATCAAAAGGCCACTTTTATCCCACTTGCCGTGTTGTGAAATTTGTCGTGTAATTAATAAATCCGGGAATGCGTGTTGCCATCAATGAAGAAAATTAATATTGGGGCGCAGACCGAAATGCGGTGGGAAATTTGTGTGGATTTTCCCAGGATGAGTTGACAGGAGCACAGGGGGTGTGCTCCAGTGGGAGTTGACCGGTGAGCAATTGGCGGCACAGCACTCGAGGTTAAAATAATAAATCACTGGCGATTCTATTAAAACATTATACTGTCAATTGTTGAACAATCCACTCGCATGGAGTCCTCTCTCTTCATATAAATCCGATCAATACCAAACTGCTAGTTGTGTTTTCCACCCATTCTAACTATGTGACTATATTGGCCGAGGCATGGATACATTCGATGGCTCACTCTGTGGGCCTCTCCATGTACATCCCCAGTATTTATTTAATGGTCCATATGCGACAAATCCATTTGCAATTATTTATGGTCTGGCCGGATTTATAATTCAAATTTGTAATGCGATTACAAAATGATTAACTTTTTAATGTGTACGTGAGGACATATTCATTATTGTCAATTACTCATCGTCTTCAGCACGGCACCGTGATATTTATTATTCTTAATTTTTTCTCCCTCTATCATTTTATTATGCACAATTGTCACTGAGCCCCAGTGCGTGCGGATGAAGAAGTGCACGAACAGCGAGGAGAGGAAACGAAAAACAAATGGCATGAGGTAAGATTGCACGGTGGTGGCAAAAAAGCAACATGTTCGGTACACTTAATGAGATAATTTTAATGGCTTACCTGAGTAAAGAGTGCAGTTCTCTTCTGCTGCCCCTTTTTTCGGTCGAACACGAGATATACACATGTTCGATCTGACGCTATCTTATCCGCCGCTGTCCCGCCAAGTGCACTGATAAATTGGGCATAATTCGTGCAAAATAGGAAACATCCTTGAAGGATGATAAGCCAGTGAATTGTGTGGGAATCGGTGCGGTTTCGGTTTCGTCATGGAGTTGATGTGAAAATGCATGATATAGACTTATATAAAAAATGTAGCAGAATGAAAATGTGCACATTTTTCCGGTTGCTCAATAACTCAAAAAAACAGTGAGGAAGACTTTCAAGATAGCAGCGCAGAAAAAGCCAAAATTTATTTAAAAGAAAAAACACCTTCCGTCGCAGCAAAAATGAGAACAATTTTATTTCCTGGCAGTCACAGGACGGAAAATTAATTTCACCACAGAGACACTTTAAAGTCAAGTCTATTTTGGGAAAATCGATAAAATTGAGCGCCAAAATAGTGGCTGGGTGTAGAGTCAGCCATGAAGCACACTCAAACATTAATCTCATGTCGAGAGTCCTAAAAGTGCTATTAACCAGGAAAATCATGAAACCATATCATTTATGTAAGTGTAGCCTCTAATTTAATCCTCCCACTCGGCGATTTTTTATGCCATCGACTCTCCCCAACTGTGTTGTGCAGCTTCATAGAGAAAATGGACACAACCACAAAACAGAGTGGCGGAGCAAAAAGGAGTCACTTCGGGGCTCAAATTACTTTTCAATTAAAATTGAAACTATGCACATGGCGCACAGAATTAATTATTCCTGCTAGCACTCCAAGAAAAATTCCATGTCCAGTGCGCCATGTTTTTGCTGTGCAAGAGAGAGAGATGATTTTTTCCTATATAGTGAATAATTCTCACTTAATGAGACTTTTATGAGACACATTCAATTTATTGGTAATATCAGTAATGCGAATAACGAAATCCACCAAAATAAGCACGACATTTATGCGATGATAGATTTACTGGAGACGCTTGATGTCGTTAAGTCTGTAAATCATGGGTAGTTTTTGCATAACTTCGGAGCGGTACTTTAAGTTCAAGTTCACACACCGCTTCAAAGAGAGAGAGAGATGTGTGAAAAATTCTCCCCTCTAAACGCTGTGGTGGATTCTCGTGAAATGCGAAACCCTAGAAGAAATTACTTTGGGACATCATAAAATTCCACCTCCTCATCTCAGCTCTCCCTTCCCCACTCGTCCTGCTGTTCATCTTGTTTTCATTTATAAACTTATTACAAGAGATCAAGAAATTTCTCATGAGGATTTTCCGGCGTCCTTCATTTGAATGCGTAAAATGAGCTCCACTCGCCCCCAACATAATTCCAATTATCATAATTCCGCCTCACCCACAGCTGCTGAAAACTGATCTTAAAGTAACATTAATCTTCCACGAGAAGGAATTTCCGCGCCACAGAGAACAACATATATACTTTAAAGCGCGCGAAAGAAAGGAGGGAAATTGCAAAGAACTCAGAGCAGCACAAAGCATTCGCCAACACCCTCTGCGTATTGATTGTGTTTCCCATGCACATGCTGCCAACGAGCGGGCGGACATTTTGCCACCAGAGTCCTTGTGCTTCCTCTAGGCACATCCAGCTGGTATCCTGAATCATTCAGAAAACCCATTTTGTGTATCGGCATTCTATTGTCTCTCGAATAATTCGCACATCACCCTTTCA
This sequence comes from Phlebotomus argentipes, assembly GCF_947086385.1. Classification (NCBI taxonomy): domain Eukaryota; kingdom Metazoa; phylum Arthropoda; class Insecta; order Diptera; family Psychodidae; genus Phlebotomus; species Phlebotomus argentipes. Next base: position 18,380,900 of record NW_026776177.1, on the reverse strand, counting down.
CATCAATTTCCTCCCTCGTGTTACATCACAGCGAACGAGATTAAAGACAATGGCACATTATTCGAAAAATACGTGCGAGGACGAAATAAAAATGAGGAAAAACCTTTTTACTTTCCGTGACTTTTCACATAGAAAAACAGAACATTTCAATAGCTGTGACGCTCACAAAACAGGGTTGGCAATTGATGGAGTCAAATCACGGGAATTACGCTGTGCAGACTCTTCAGAAACGCTCAATCTGCAGCTCGTCAGCCCCTTGCAGCGATGCCAGGGATATTCGTCACCCTTGGTGCGAAATCGTATGAAAAACAATGAAGTCTTTAATGCGCTTTCATATAAAAATTGACGCGGCGCAAAGCGACTCCCTTTTGTGGACCTCCGCGAGAGTGACGGTGCACGGCGAAGGGTGCCGTTCGCGTGTCTGTCAGCATCCATCTGCGACTCCTTTTGGCCCTGTGACAATGGACAAAGCGCTGGAAGATGGAAGTTGATGGCTATAATGGCAAAGAAGTGACTGTAGAATGTGAACTTGTGAGGAGTGATTAACCATTAGGTGGAATAAGTATTTAACTAGCTGCCATCAGCAGAAATGGATTGCGTTCTGGGCGCACTGAGAGCGTCATTTATCAAAAAACGGGTCGCGTCGCTTCACTCTGGCACATATCCATATAATTGTAAATGTAATATAAACAAATTGCATTTGCCGTGGCTTTTTTCTTGCTCCCCATCCTCACATCTCGTGGACGCATTTTTCATCAAAACGAGATTCTAATCACATTTCGTGTGGCTGAGCATCTCTCACGGGCCGCGCAGTGTTTTTAGGCAGCGCGCGATCTTCGATGCGCGGACCGTTATGTTAATAATTCGGTATGTTGGTTATTCACGACGCCTCGCAACAAGATAATAGAAAACGTAAATTTTTATCAATTAATAAATGCGTTTTTGACCCCTCAAGGTATTCAGAAAGAGAACCACACGACTCGTCATCTCACAATAAATCACTGCCCACGGAGCGAAAATCGAAAGGTTCCACACTAGTTTTGACTGGCAGCATTTAATGGCTTATTAATTGGATACGTGAATCTTTGTCCTTCCCAAAGCCATTCCTGTGGGACTTAGAACTTATGCAAACTATGGTCAAGAAAGTTGTGTTGCCATCAAGCATGTGCATTGGTGTGTTTAACGAGACAAACCCCACTCGAGTATGAATTATTCATGGGAAAAGGCGAAGAAGTTAGCCGGAAAGTTTAGTAGTTTTCCGGATATTAATTGAATTTTATAGTGCATTATTCCAATTTATCACGGCTAATCAAAATGATGCTTTGTACTCGAGTTGAGCAGTAATTCCCCTAATTACCAAACTTTATCTCATGTTTCTACATTGCAAAAACAATTTTGTATAGAAAATTTATCGATTTTCATTTAATAATCACTAAAAATTTATGAACTTTTACACAAGATACTGCAAGAGGGCTCATTAAATTTGATATATTGCCAACTCTTGTCTCCGTTGAGACATCACACATATTCACACTCCCAGCAGCCACTCTATCTGTCGCCCCTCGAATCTGGCTAATGTGGTCTTGACCGGAAAATTGCACGAGCAAAAAGCGGAGAGGAAAATCTCTGTCACTGCCAGAGAAGTCCTTCCTCATCTGAACCCATCGGAAAACCATCGATAATCTTCAAATGTCTTTACCACAGTTCGCTCCCCTGGCGAAATGTGAACAGCTGCGAGATGACGGCGTATTAAACCCGCCTTTCCGCCAGTTTACCACCAACTGACCCTCTGTAGGTGCATTCAGAGAGGGATTCTCCGCAAGAATGTAGTCCACTCTTCTGCCGATTTTTTTTCACAACTCCAGAGGCAGAGCGGCTGATCTTTAGCATGGTGACCTGATGGTCTGGCATGGGAGACATTCCTGTGATGCAGGAGAGCTCAAGCCAAGTGTCTGAGTAGATAGATTTATTGTAGGTTTAGCTGAGCGCAAGAGTCAACAATTGCAGAATCTCCCGCATAGTCATACGTCTCTATTGATTTATTATTAATTATAATTTGTCCCCGTCTCTGTGGTGTGGAGACAATTTCCATCATAATCCCCACCGTGACTGGGAGGCAGAGCAACGGAACATGCTGCTCCAGGAATCTCCCTTTTGTCGTCACACTGAACATTCCTCTCAGCGGCGACAATCGCACAAAACACTGACACACGAAAATTTCAATTAGAATTGAATGTGTTGCCAAGATAACGATAAATACATATGTGTGGTATTCATCTGGAAATGAGGTCTCCTCTTGGGTGCCTCCATGACCAAATAGATATGTATACCTGCAGCCGCTTCATGAGTGCATTATTGAGGTTAAATACAGAGACGAAGAAAAGTTGGGCTTCTCTCTGTCCCATAAATTCCCACTGACTCTTGCACACACTATTGCCATTGCCACTGTTCTAGTCAGAATCTGTTTACCCAAAAGCTTAATAAATTTATGGGTATTCCATTGTGCTCGCCACACACACACAACATTTGGCCACTTGCATTTGCCTCATCACTCAGAGAAATTATCTGTATTTGGGCAACGTGAAGAAAACGTTGGGGAATTGAGTTGTTCTTGCACGATTGGACCACTTAATTAGGAATTAATTGGAAAATGTATATTGATTCGGTCTATAGGGACAATTTATAACACTTCAAACCCAAACCAATCTTGACTTTAAAACATATTGTTTGACTACCGGATTTGTCAGCCAATTTGTCATTCCGTCTCCAATTAAGATTTTTTTCTCCCCTAATCGAACTCTTCTCACGTCGAATAGTGCTTTTGTTTACAATACGGGTTTCCAGAGGAAAGATTGTGTTAAATGAACACTGGCAGAATAAGAATCATATTTGCATAAAGAAGCGCCAGAAAGATAACGTTTATTTTTAGCGAAATAAAGAAGCAAATAAAATTAATGAGATTCCCTTTCCGGCTATTCAGCATCCACAGAACTGTCTATACTTTTTCTTTCAGTGATCCAGCCTCATGTGCAAATTCCCAAGCGTTATGTGAATGGAGTGATACGAGAAAAATTAGTCTAATGTCTTCCTCTCAGCTCCAACTCACACAGCCAATGCGAAATGTGGAGTAATTCAAATTTATATCCGGACAAAATATTATGCTAATTCTCCATATACGATCAACCAAGGCGATTTCGCAGCTGACCCTCGCCCGCCAATCCCGGACCCTAACATAGCAATTGGGTGAACGAGGCGCAATCTGAAGCGGAGCATTTAGCTGGTAGAATTGAATTATTAACCCATTTTGCGGACACAATTTTCATTTTATATGAAAGTGTGGTCAAAGTGCAAGACTATTTCCGAGGGTGTAGAGTCATGGAATTATGGGGCTTTCGGCTGAAAGAAATGACTCAATGGACTTGTTAGGGACAATTCAACAGCAGCACCCTCACCCTCATCTTGGGAAATGAGATACAGCCATAAATCATTAATTCACACATGCAAAAGTCCAAGAGGGATTCACTTGAATCTCTCAGAGGACACACTTTAGGGTGGAATTTATGCGCCCAGTTTTGTGCCGTCGCACAAAAGAGATTATATTCCTCACATAATTCATTAGAATTAATTGGAAATTTTCCCTCTATCAGTGTGGACTTTGCAACAATGTTGCATGGTGATAGTCTGCTCTACGACTCATTTCAAGTGCTGAAAAGACTACGAAATTAGCTCCATATCAGAGTTGAGGGTTAACGTTTATTTCTAGATTTTGACTCTGATACAAAAATTTATCATTTTTAAGTGCTCCCCATTAACTCCTGACAGACACAGATCTATTTTCTATACCCAAGTCAACACGGTGCTCTCCAGCCTGATCTCATCTCTCATCTGGGGCATTCTCAGCTCCACCCAACAGACACCTCTCAACAAATGTGGGTCTGAGCTGAACAGTGAATCAAAACATGCACGAGCCGTGGATAGAAATGAGAAGAGGTACGGAACAATTTGGCCTAGAGTGACCCACAACTGGCAGCATATTAGGCAAGTCCCTCGCGATGGGCTCCGTGGGGATGCCACGGCGGAGATATACATAGTGTAGCATAAATATGGGAGAAGATACCTAATCGAAGTGATTGATGAATTGCATTAAAATTCCAATGCTCCACTCACCGGCTGTAATTATTCGCTCCCACGCATGGACGGGCCCCTGGCGACGGGCTCTCACGTTGCTCCGATGGGTCGGTAGCTGAGGATGGGCTGGAGACTCATTGAGAGTCAAAATAGCCAAGATCTCTGGCTCCTCCACTGGGCATCTCGCACTTGGGCGACTTTAAGTACACACTAAAACCCATACACAACAATTGATAGTTTTACGCGTTTACAGTTACTCGGTACAATTCCCATCTACATCAGGTAGTGTTGTGAGCGCACTTTGGGGCCTTTTTGTGGTCGTTAGAGAGAAAAAAATCGATTTAGTATTGAATGACGATGGAGAAAATATCCAGTATAGCATACGTTCTTTTCACACAACTTACAAGCTGTGAAATATTTCCAAGGCTGCTTCTCGAAGGCGCACTGGAAACTTTCACGTGGCACCGCTGAAACATTTCCCATTTGCTGTATTTGCAGGTGATGCATAAGATTTGAGCGCAATAGATGCCTCCGTGAAGAAGATGACTCGAGATGAAAACACTGCCACAGTCATCCGGAGTGTGGATGGCAAAACACCAAAGTTATGGTCTGTGCAATTAAAGAGGCTCAGCCCAAGAATCCACTGAGCTGTCAATCAAATGGCTCTTTTTCCCATCCATCGAATGAATTCATCGCGATCCACGAAATGGGACAGTTTATTTATTTTCTCTCCGCCCGGACCAGAGAGGCATAAAAAGTGGTGCTATTCTGACTAATCAGCCGAGATTATTCGACTAAGAGACGTATAATTGTCATCTGGGCAATCGTGGAAAATACCATTTATCATATTCCTCCCAGAGATAACGGTCGGGGTGTCACGTATGTTTTGTTGCAAAAGAATCTCGCGCGCGCGAAAAATGGCGTGAAATGGCAGAAAGATCTGATTAGCAAACTGTTATGCTGACTCTTCTCGCTAATCGGGTCAGACAAAATGCCCACTCTGCGAGCCTATATCATCAAATTCAGCGTCAGCAGGCCGTAGACCATGCGGTCGGCGATAGTGCGGATTCCATACCCAAAATACTCTCGCGCCCCGACGACAGAAAGTCCAGCAATGAATTGCAAATGAACATGGGAAATTCATTGGAAAAAACGGAAAAAATGCCGTGTGCATAACTGTGAAGTCGAAAATCGCGACAGAGATTGAATAAGTGCAAAAATTTGAATAAAACTCCATTCGCATTTCGCGGGGAAATGCAAATTGGCGCACAGAAAATCACTCCACTTTCCGTACGTGATGCCAGCACACGCGAGGAGATTGCCAAAATCACCGTAAGACAATTATTGACTACATTTTTCAGCACCCGCGTAATCGGCTGCATTAGTGAATTTTTGGCGGAAAAAGTGTCTCGACAGTCGGAATGAGGGGCAAAGCAGATTGTGACTGAGATGAAGCCACTTTGGGTTTCTGCGGAAAATTTACCACTTACACACCAACAGAATCGAGTGGAATATGCTAAAAACTTGTGTTTCTTGCGTAATTTGGCAAATATGGGAAAATCTTAGGCAAGTGACTGTACAGTTTCTTGGAAAGTGATAAGCCTCTCTCATCGCGAATTCATCAGCTCTGCCCAAGAAGCATTTGTGGAGCATTTAGTGGTAAATGTCTCAATTCCAGAGCGGGAGAATATAACGTGTGGTGTTATTTCGTGGCGGAAATTGAATACATTTCCCTCGCAAAGTCAAGGTGAGTCTCAATATTCCGCTGGCCCACTTTTTTCTGTCATCCATGAATCACTATTATTAGCCATAGCTGGCAGACATCTCATCATTTCTGCAAGCCATCCATACAACATCTCCAGTGTTGGCATGTATCACTTTTTGGAGTGACTTTCGAGGGCCCATTCTTCGACTCATCTTCAGCTCTGTGAAGGGTCACTCGAGATCTGTGGACACAGAATCATCGATCAAAGTACCAGCTTTTTGCTGGCTCCTCCGCGCTTGATCGTTCTCTTCCCATCCCACATTTCAGCCCGACACGTGGTCACTCGAAATCTCTGCCCATAAACGATCTGTACACCTAATTCGACTTACTGTACCGGGTTCAGGTCGCCACAGCGTGGAATCGGCCAGAAGTGGTGCGTGGCTAATTTTTGGGAATGCTTCAGAAGACCGCACAGAACTGTGCCCAAGAATATTCGCGTAATCACGAGGCATTGATTAGCAATTGAGCACATTCCGATGCTCAAATCATTCAGCATGAGGCGCTTTATTGAGGAAATGCAAATTGAAGTTGCATTTCTCACAAGCCATTGCTCATTCTAGAGTGATTCAGTGGCATTTCGGAGCAGACCTTCATGGGAATTTCTAGCGGAAATTGAGTCTGAAAGTCAAGGCGGAGTAAAGGAAAATTTATCACATTTCCATGAGACCCAAAACGTCATTTAACTTTTCTAAATTCATGAAATTCGTCTATCGATTTCTCGATAAGATAGAAACATTCGAATACCTTCTGGTAAAGTGAAATTCATCTCGTTCTCCCTTCCTGTCTGATTGAAGAGAAACAGGCTATCATCTTCTGGGTGTCTTCAGTAAAATCGACTCTCACTTCAAGATCAACTCTTGCAAAATTGGATGAACTTGAAAAATCTGGGTGGAACAATTAATTTCACTACATTTCATAAGTTTTATATGGAAATTTCACCTGAGAGCACCTCAGTAACAGTCGCAGCTTCAATGAAATTTCATAGTTTCCTTCAAGAAATGAACAACACTTTTCATAATAAGTATTGTTCGAGTGGGTCGTGAAATTTTTTTATGGGTGATTCTTTTCTTCCGATCAAAGGCGAAAGCTGCGAGAGAAAATGTGTCAGATGAGAGGTTGGATTTCCAAGAAGTGACTGATGCAAAAAGGACTCTTGCACTTTCATTCCACGTGAAATAATGCAGCAATTCACGAAAAAAATCCGCTGCAATAACCCAAAAACGAGGGTTAACATTGCAAAATGTTGGTTGAGAAAAGCACATTTATCATTCTTGCGTGCCGAAAGAAAATAGTCACTTTGACTGAGAAAGAAAAAAAACAAGAGATCACTCAATGATTGGGAGCAAGAGGTGCTTCAGTAAGAACAACACTCGAGTAAAAATAATAAATCGGCCGCGGACAAAAAATGTTTAGGCATAATTGTTTATTGGACGCATGAGTTTCACTGTGGTCAATCGTTGCTATAAATGGCCCCAAATTAAAGCGCGGAGCTTGTTTCAATTATTAATTATGCACGCGAGCTTAATTGCATATTCTCCCATGTTTAATTATTCGCCACTTTATCGGATAAAGCACCCTCATTTGTGCGATTCTGGCGAATGTGTCGGCGATAGCGGAGAAAATTCCTAATTTTACTTTATGCAAATCGATATAGAATTTTTTGCACTGCTCAAGGCATATTTGCATATTGGCCATGGCGAGAGAGGAATGTGTGAGTGTGTGACTTGAGAGGAAATTAAGCGGAGCATTAGTTTTTCACGATCATGGGAGCATCTCAGCCATAAATCACCAATTATGATATCGTAAAAGGCGCCCAATTGACAAGATGATTGCACTGGGTCGTAAAAGGTGTAAATCACCACTCTTGGCGGTGCGTACTTGGTGAAAATGTTCCCAATTTTACGATGAGTAATCTCATTGAGGAATGGGAAATCCACACCACAGTCTCGGTCGGTCATCTCTTTTTACTCTCCTTCCAAGAAGTGCCCAGAGATGAAGTGGCGGAAAGAACCTTTCTTGCCGAAAAAAAGAAGTCCAGAGCCAAACAGCGCAGAGAAACAGACAACTTGATACTCACGCAGAGTCAATCTCTCCGAAGACAGGTCAACGTAATCGGTCATTTTTGGATTAACGGTGATCAACTATTTTCGTAGTGTTGCTTCGGAGAGGAGAAAAAAATCACGATTGTCGAAAGGAAATGAGTGTTTAGCTGCGAGAGTGGAAGATGAAATTTCCAGAGACAGACAGCATCATTTTGGCACTCGGGATGTTGACCATGGTCCAAAGACCTCGAAGAGCGACGGATAAAGCGTATCACTTGTTAGAGCGTGCAACTTTCGCGAAATATTGGGGAAGTTTCAGGAATTTCTTCTCTCCAGCGCACAGCGAAGGCATGAGGATTTGTACCTGTCGCAATTCATTCCTGGGTGTATTGAAAGTTTCCCGCAATATTGCATCGGTGGCCGGCGAGGCGAATCCAATGGGCGAGCGAGAAACGAGTTTCCTCCACAGATGACATTGACTCCCCACGGAAGCAATTTGTCAACGGCACATCACGATGGAATCTCCTGACTGTGTCTCAGCAACTTCTTCGCTGGTGCCTCTGTGCTTTTTCACTGCCTCACCGTGTCTCCCAGTGCTAAATTGCGCCCATGGCTCGAGATACAGTAGCAAAATTGCTAATAGCATCACGTAACAATTAGACGCGTTGGACGTGAAGTGCGTAGACATCAGCCAAAAATTGTTAATTCACAGAGACTCTGCACACACACCCGAGAATCGCGTGTGTTTTTTGCCTTCACCCAACCATCATTGTTCTCTTCTTTGGGTTCTTGCAATAAAATAGTAAATTGCAAGTTAATTCAGTTGGAATTCCAGAGTGCACAAAAAAGTTCTCACACTGAAGTGAATTCCTCGGCACTGGCAAGGCATATCGGACGGTAAAAAAGGCTCGAGATTGCCCAGAGAGTCCTCAGTGAGCTGATGAAAAAGAAGCAACATGAGAAGTTTAGGCAAAAGCTCAGCAACAATTAGCTTTATTGTGACGATCCATGAGGACTCTCAAGGTGTACACATTTACTACATAGTTTAGAAAATTCCAACTTTCCGCTAGCAATCCACATAAGAGTGGCGCCAGTAAAAAAGAAATTGAAAATATCTTCAACTGCAGCACCGCGGCAATTTCATCGCATCCATGGGATGTTCATGTTTAAAAGTGCACCAAGCCGGGGGAATTGAATAAAACAGAAAATAGATAATTACAGAAAATACAAAATACTTGAGGATCTTCAAACAATAAAATAGTAACACAACACGACTCTTGCCCTCCTCGCCAGGCCGCCTTCTCGTCATCAGGCAGCAATCTCAGTGCAGGAGAAGATCTTGACGATCCGCTCGATACACACTTCTTCATCACCTCGGGCAATTTTTTATCAATAAAACGATGACAGCATTAAATTTGTAGTGAACATCAGTCATTTCGAGAGATGTGTACAACTGGACGGCAGACGAGCGAGGGGAAGATGGAGCCAATAAAATTTATCGCTGGAGAAAAAATAAATTTCACTCAAAAACTTTTATAAATAAACACACACGAGTGACGAGGCTGGACGCCAGAGTTGAGGCGGGATTCTGCGCGAGAATATCTAGATAGCATTTAACGCGGATAAAATGTTGGCCACTCTTGACGTAACGGCACTGAAATCCAGGAACTGAAAGCGCTTTTAATTTCTCTCAAACCACATATTGACTATCAGGAAATAAAAATGAAGTCATAAACTCAAAAAGCTTCCCAAATTGAGTGTTTAAGAAATAATCTCCTTAGATATGTGTGCAGAAACGTATAAAGACTTGGAGCATTTTATCTATGAACAGTAAATTGTCCAACTCTGACAAATATATGTTGTCCCTGCGTTTGTAATTAAATTGAAAAGATGTATGCCAATGAATTCTAATTTGACTGTCGATGCCAAAAGATCAATGATCATTCACTGTCACGCGCCACTTGGAAGGAGGAAGTGAGAAATTTTTGCTTAATGTAAAAGGACAACAAATGCCAGCTTCTTCTTTCATCTTCATCTCAGCATTTTTTCCTCACTCAACCAGGAATTATCGGCTAAACTGTCCGATAAAGGTGTATTAATATTTATGTGAATCCATCTTGATTGGATTGATATGCCAGTGATTTTTGTGTGAACTTTAATGGATTTTCACGGATCACAGTTAGACCATTCAGCACTTTATCCATCTTTTATTGTCACCCATGATCCTCTCGTGGGCCACATGCAGATCCGGTGTTGCAGAGGTGATTAGATGTGGCGCGTTTGATGGAAATATTCGCGCATATACATATTTGATCATGGTGCGAATTTCCATAAAACACTATTTGCTTTTCGGTCGCAATGGAAAAGGCATCCAAAGTGATTTTTTATCAAAAGCGTAACTCCCCGCGCGCGCAGTATAATCGACAGATCTTGTCAGCAGGCAAAGCCACCGCCTGACAAATGACAATGTGTAATGGAAATTTGCATAATTCGGACGAATTATTCATGAGAATTATTGCCTACTTACCCAGCAATTTGCCAGCAATTCGCATCTAGCCAAATCAAGTAAATCACTGCTCCTTCTCCTCTGTTTGACTATTTGCAAATAAACAATTACACTCCTTGTGTTAAGTGGGTGATCTCGAGGGGAGGCGGCAAAAAAGAGAAAGATCGCTGATGGAGTTTTCGGTGAAAAATGGTCCTCCAGCGTGAGGCCAAAAATAGCACGATCGAAGGTGTGTGCCGTCGTGGCGAGATTCAATCCGCCCAGATTCATTCATAAATATCACCCAAAGTGGTGCAAATTGATAAATTGGCGCACTCTGCCAAGTCACGACGAGCTACTGATAGGAAATGAGAAGAACCGTAATATTGACTCAAATGATCGTCAATTCTGATTTGGTGGCCCTGACAATGGGGCCCCCGAAGACTCGCCAACGCTGCCACTCTGAGGAGGGAATCTCTCACATCTCCGAGACCCACCGTGAATAATTGTAGTTTCGTGTTGTATACTGATTGGAATTTCAATAAATTTAATTAATTAAACTCTCCATACGGAATAGGTGGAGAAGGAAGGCTTGAGGAGGGAGAAAAAAAACAGACGATCGTTTTAGCAAACGATTTGCGTATTCTCACCATTTCTCCCCTTGGCGTCTCGCAGTTCTTCTGAGACACTTCATTTGGCCGCGCGGAGTGAGACAAAAATCGCATGAAATGAAAAGGAGAGAAATTTAATCAACTCGGTGATATCTAAATTTATGCATAAATAACACCACTTTCCATCGAATCTTCTATAGACAGACGCGGAATAAGAATAAATTTCAGCATGTTATCTCGCTCTGCCTGCTTTGCCTAGATTCTTTTCTCCCCGTGAGACGGATCCCCATGACAATTAGCGAACCCAGGGGACGATCATTAGCGGCTTTCGCGGCGGATCTCCCCCTCCCGGGAGATTTTAATGATTTAAGAGAATTTATGATCACGCAGATAAGAGGAGGTGCATTGCACGCTGGGCGAGATTGTGTGGCTCTCGGCTGATTTGCAAAAACCCGAGAAACCCATGAAAAACACCACAAACTCAAGGATTGTACCGGAAAGATCCAGATAAGGACCTCTAACTCGAAGGGGCGCTTCATATGCAAAGTGGATTCATTTCAGTTTCAATTCTCCTCGACGCGTCACAATATAATAATTTCCCGATCAATTTTCTCTTTCAATTTATGAGATTCATAACGGACAAATCCCACGCCACGTCTCACTTCACCTGCATTCTTGTGCTCGGCAATAAACACAGCAGGTATGAATTAATATGGATTAAATTCAAAAGCAATTGCCGGTGGAATTAATAGTGATGATGATGAGCGCAAAGGTAAAATCGATACATTGTACTATTCTAATCAAGAGATTTCACTTTTTATGGGACTTATTAACATTTCCCTTTTGATTTTGAGCGAAAACAAAATACCTCATTCCCCGTCAGAACTCTCCGACGGAGAAATCACGGAGAAAAGTCTTTAATTTCTGCACGGCATTCCAGAAATCCATCTGATCATCAATTAATACCCCCTCACAAAATTATTTTCGTGGAATTTCCAGGTGCCATGGCGTTCGAATTTGAATAAATGCCGAAATGATCGGGTGGTAATGGTAGAAATTGCCTCAATAGTAGATTTCCATCTTTTTCCCAATGATGCTCCATCGCGATTGTGGCGAGAAAAATGCGAAAATAATCGCAATCAAGTGGAATTGAATGGGCATAGTGGAGGGAAGAATGGTGGAGCAAAAAAAGCCGAGCACTCTGGCAGCGAAAACTAAACGTTCTAGGCAATGGGGAGAGAGAGAATCATTTATAAGAATGGCTTGAGAACGCAAAGTGATTTCAGCACAGTGGATTTCAGCGGAAAAATAGCCTGATGAATGTGTTGAGATTTTTGCGTCGAATAATGACCTCATGGTTCTACCGTGGCTCACCGCTGAGATGGCCTTTAACGTCCTTCACTCGCTTTTTATATAAATCTCCCTCCTCGCTTGGCTGTGCGCGCGCCCCTGCCCCGCCAGCCTCAGCTCACGGAGCCCATCTCCGTGTGCCCCCCTTCGGATGTGATTCACCACACCGCGGCGTCCGATACACCTGTTGTGCGCCTCGCGATCGCGAGCAAATGGACTGAGTGTGAAGATCATTTCCCAAAGTGGATCACTTTTCTGGCTTCCATCGCGAACACTTGCGAGGTATGATAAAAACAACACACATTTAGCATCCAAATCCGCCGGCGAGGAGGATCAATAACCGAGAAATGCAAATTCCCACCCATTTTTATTGCGGTTTCCTTGTCATCTGGTGCAAATCAGTCAAAATGGAGCTGACGGAGAGCAAAGGAAGACTGCGCGAGAGACATGTGAGCTTCTCACAATGCAGAGTGGTTATTCAACTCTTTTTCACAATATAAATTAGTGGAAATCTGCATAAATTTGTGCCACACGCGGTAAGAAAAAATTGGGTTCACACTTGAGAATGACGAAGGAGATATGGAGTCAAGACGAAGAAAAATAGGCAAAAGAAACCCGTTTCCTTTGTATTTTCCCCTCCATTTGTGCAAAATGTTATTTATTGAAAGTGGCTCTCGCCCATGATCCTCACATGAAAGTCTCTCACTCTCCTCAACTCACCTGCTGAGGGGAGAATTACCATGCATACCTGTGCGACTGTGGTCACTTCCTCTGCGAAAGCTCGGAGATTTGTCTTCGTGCCTGGCTATCTCAATAATTTTCCCCTGACGTGCACTGCGAGCCTTTTTTCTCCATCGCACAGAGAGCTCATCTTCTGGTCAGAAACACTGTTCCCAGCCAGTCACGAAGTGTTCACCTCTGAATCATCTTCTTTCGCACTCGGCCAGAGCGTCAGACCTCAGGAACTGGAGGCAGAGTTGGGAATACCTTAGATGAATTTTATGACTGACGTCTGCGAAATCACCTGCGATAAAAGCAATTAAGCCGAACATGATTCAATCGGAATGTAGTTGTCAGTTATTTTCAGAACTCTGGGATAACAAACACTTCGCGAGAAGTTTGAAAAAAATAACGGAAAATGTCCAAAGAAGAGAAATATGTATTTATGTGGCGGTTATAAAATTTGCACTGTGTATCTTTGACGATTATCCTAAATGTGATGATGACGGAGACTCTGTTTTATTTACATTTTTTGCACAGCGCACAAGAACGGATTCGAAATAAAATGGTCAATAAATTTAAATCCGCGATAATCGTTTTTACACTCCTTGGGTTGAATCATATGTTGATGATTTTATAGCCAACACGATCCTTTTGATTACCTCAAAAGCGCTTGTCTGGCTCTTTTTTTGTTCGCACAAATTAAAATTGCACTTTTCTCGCTGTTTGTCGTTCTGATTTGGAGCCCAAAAGGAAACAATCGTTAGAATGTATTAGCAGAAGTGCGTGTAAATTGAAGTTGATTGACAAATTCCTTATCATTATAAATAGGTATTTAAAGTTCAATCAAACACTTAGAGATTTCAAATTGAATTAGTGAGGCACGAGTTTGTCGAAAGAAATCTCTCTTGCTTTATTTAGAGGTCGACTTCGTTATGACGTTTGCTATTAATTCTTCACGCATATATTTACAGTGCTAATTACATATTCAAATAGGCTAATCTATTTTTGTTTTATGCTTTTTAATGAGTCAACTGGTAGTCACTATTACTTCATATCTTAATTTATTGTTAAAAATGAAAGTTACACAAAGTGATTTTATTGCCTTTCTTTCGTAAAACGTCTTATTACATTAGCGATGGTTGAAAGCGAGAGTTTTCCTTATTTATATCGCGCTTCTGGTTTTCAATCACAATGATATGATATCTGGAAAAACTCTCTGTAAGCTCGGAGCAACTCTGGTGAGCTTTCAGCAAAAATGTACAGACAATAGTTGATGGAGAAAAAAACCAATAAATTTCTATTGCTCAATAATAAGCCACATGTATATGATTATTGTAATGAGAGGTAAAAAAGCGATTCGTGATTAATGTGTCCTCAGATCGATAGAAATTGTGTGAGCAACTCATAAATCTATCGTACAGCGTGTGTAAAAGTTCTATGGACTGGAGGCACTCTTGTTCGTCTCCGGCCTGACAGGCGTGCGATAGGAGTTGTGGATAAAAAAGGCGAAGATTCTTAAAAGGAATAAAATGCATAAACGATGAAGTCATCTGTGGAGTATTTGATAGCCGAATCATGCCACGACCGCAGGTTATTTGTCTAATTCCACAGAAAAAGACTAAACAACAAACAGTGATAATAGTGATGACGATTCCTGGGCACTCGAGACACTGGGATTTGTATTTTTACACCATGATATCATGTCCGTCCGGCCGCCAGCTTCGCGCCCAGGCTCACCATCCGGACAATGTGATGGCCAAGCCGGTGAGATATGTTATTGATGCGAAATTACGTCGGAATTAATAGAGATTGTTCCACCCTGCGCCCCTCTTCGCGGACTCCGTGCCGGCAGATAATTTAAATTGTAAGAGATAAAAAAATATTGAGTGATGAGAGAGAGAGAGAAAAACGTCTAAAGCTCATCACCATCCAATGGAATTCTTTTCGCATTAGGTGTAATTTTATTTTAAACGGTTTTGTAGTGCAAGCTCTTCCTCTCTTTCACTCGAAGCATTTACCCGGATATGGAAATTATATACACCACACATCGATATTCTCGCTCGGGCAACTCAAACTCGCTTCTGTCGGTATTTTTTTGGCAAATTTTCGGGCTACTTTTCAAAGGGGGAGATTTCAATTATCTTGACACCCGAGAATCTTGACTTTCATTTACGGTGGCATTTGTACTTATCTGCGTCTCTCTGAAGTGGCGAATAAATTCACAGAAGGATTAATCAATCAAGGCCTCTCGTCTCATTTCTGCAGAAATCTCAAGAAGGGGTCCGATATCAATTTCCAAGAAGACGCCTAAATCCTCCCCAATAAGCTCGTTTGTATGAAATTGCTTCTTTTCACCCAAAATGCTCCATCACCGGGACACGACAATAGAGGCAGCGAATAAGAATGGACAAGTAAATTAGAAAATATTTCAAAATTCACAAGAGACTTTTTCGAAAATTCAGATCTCTCAAGAAAGTAAAGTCAACTTCTGCGAAAAGCAATACGCGAAGCATCGAAGGACAAACAGAAGATGACATTCTGACTGATCTGAACGACATAATGCTGTCTAATTTGCAATGACATCCAAGTCAGGTGTTTAATATCACGCCATATGCTGAGAAATTAACACAATTCCCAATTAAATTGTCAAGTTGATGGGTGAGCTGAGAGATGTTGGATATGTCAGCTGTGCAGAAAAAAGTCTGTATTTGGTTTGCTCAATGATTCTCGCATTGGAGGGAACAAAAAGAACATGAAGTGGCGGACAATGATTAAAAGAGCACTAATTATATAATTAATATTTGCTCTCCGAACCACGCCGGAATTTTTTCTCCATTCCAATATCATCAACTTTGTGCGATTTCAATTATCACTCCACACAAGACACTCATAATTGCAATTACTCCGTGTCACAATTAATATTTGCCAATCTTTTGCCTTCCCAGTGCCTCTCAAATCCAATATTTTGACCAGATCCACGAAGGCCGATGCAGCCCAATTACATGGCTTTTCGCATTTCTACTCCATTCCTTATTTAATCAAACAATTCTAATCAATATTTATTTAATTTACAGACACTTGGGGGTCCCAGAAATACCACTCGAGTCAATATTGACGAAAATTAGTTCGTCAGAACCTTGGATTTGCTTATCGAGTCACCTAAAATTGCCCAAGCGCGAGAGGATTCTCCGCCGCCTGGCCTACAGTCATCAATTAAAGTGCCTGCCAAGTGCTTTTTTTGCCATATCAGAATTTCAAATTCTCAACCGTGATACTGTTTCGATGGCCAGTCAGAGACTTAAGCCAATGATTTATGTCGTAATCCGCAATTCCGCTGCAAAGATCGCCCAAATTCTATTCTTTTCGCGGGAAGAATGTTTCCTGAAATTCGTGAACTCGTGCAGAGAACTCAAGTATTTTGATACTATCTGCAAAATATCTGGCAAAACTGTGGGTCAAATTTCACGAAGTCTTTGTCATAGTTGAATTCCAGTTTTTTTCTTCTTCCAGTGTGAATAGAGAATTTGACTTGGTCGAAAGTTCGGAAAGATGGTTTTTGTTAGAAAAAATGTGTTGCTATAAACAAAATTTCTCGTATGAGATCAAATTTTGCCGATGACGACGATATCTATAAATTAACAGTTATTGACAAATTGTGCATCAATTTGAATTAATTAAATTTTTGAATGAATCCACGACTATTTCTAATTTGCATAATGATTAATCATGTTTACAACGTCCAACTGTTACTCATATCGCAAAAAGCAAAACCTGAATTTGTGATACAAAAGCTTGGTATCAGTCATTTGTTGATGTTGACGACACTTCTCTGCAATTCTGGAATAATCTTGCTGCGATATTGTAAAGCAGGAAAAAAAGCTTCCTTAAATTGAGTAATTAGAAAATGATTAATTACTCCATTAATCCGTCCATGATATGACCTGCATTACTACTTAATTGCATTTTTTGCATCACTCCAAACTTAAGCTGTCCTTCTGAGCTTCAAATTCACCTTTCAAAGTCCATCTCGGCCAACATCGGAAGCCGCAATTATGGACTGGTCAAGTGAACTCTGTGTCAAGCCACAATATTCCTGCCAAGGAGAAATTCACGAAGATTCTCCATAGTCAATCACCTCAATCTTCTGCCCAATTCCACTGCTCAGCCAGTGACCCTCTCCTCGTGAAGCCTCTCTCGAGTAAACACCTCCCATAAGTTCAGCCCTGAAACATAGAAGCTCCGCCGAGAGGAGCTTTTGTGCGTCGCAATCGGAAGTGTTGCCTGAAGAATGGTGAGCTGAGGCGGTAAAAAAAGCAACATCCCCACCCAGGGCCCCGCAATTTTAACTGTGCGAAATAAATTAACGTTTCGGGAAATATTTCTCTTATTTGCCTGTGCGCCTCAAGGTTGATTCGTGGCAGGAATTTAAATATTTTCTACAATATCAAGCTCTTCTAGCGGCATTTTGTAGCATAATTGATAATTTGCTGAAGCACGCAAAACTATCAGAAGATCTCCTGGTCACGTCACTCCTGCAAATGAGTCGCGGGGTCATGAGCAGAGGCGCTGCACACGACTTTGTGCGCTGACGTGAAGTGTGTGTGTTTGTTGGCCGGCGAAAGAGCATTGGTTCAATGGGGTTGAAGTCATAGGCATGCAAAAAAGGAGAGTGCCATCGAGAGTCTCCGCTTGGAGGACCCTCTCGCCTCCGCGATCAGCGCACATCGCGTCTTTGGGCGGAAAATTGACAAGCGTGTGTAATTGCAAACCGAAAGTGATCGTCAAACACGGAAGTTTCGACAACACCAGCTGAGTTGGGCTCCCGTTGAGGAGGATGGTAATTAAAAATGAATAAAAATGTGAATCAATCATGTCGTCTGCGTGTTATTGTAATGTGTAATTGCGCGATTGATCGATTTGAATGGCCTGTGTTTATTGAGCAAATTGATTCGCCTTGTCTGCACGAGCGTTTTTGCCAGGCAGCCATGCGGTTCGTCGAACGCGCGCGCCTCGGAGCAGGTGTTCTCATCGCGTCATCGCATGGCATCCTCTCCCCCTACTGATAAAGGTAAACACACAAATCGCACAATTACCATTATGGACACAATATACACCTATTTAATGAACAATTAACCATGAAGATGATCTTTCGCCGCACATGTTGGCGGGATTTTTACAACGGCACCGCCTGCAGCAAACCGCCACCGTTCGCCGTGATTTGCCATTTGGACAAGAGTCGCACTGAGTGTTTTAGAGACCACTTTGGCAAATTGACTATTGGTGTGGTCTCTTAATAGTCAGTGAGATCAGCCAGAGATGCACAAGGATCCGCAGACACTGAGGTAGTTTGAAGAGCGCAAATTCACATAATAGAATAATGATAGAGTGAGGAGAGGCTCAAATTGAGGGGTGTTTTGTGCAACAAATCAGCCTTGCTATTAAAATCCTGTTTGGTTGATGAATATTCGGAGAATAAGCTTCCAGAATTCAGAGAATTTTTCAATTTTGATCCTCAAAGACTTCTAATTTTCCGAGTTCAACTTAAGATTGAGTGTTAAAACATTAAATTTTAGGTTAACCTGTGAAACAAGATCATTTTATCTTGCATTTTTCTCAGAATAAGCAAATTCATAATCATTCTGCAAATAAACACAAGAGTTTTACTCATTACAATGCTAATGATAATGGATTTAATTCACTATTATCCAATAAATTGTTATAAAAGCTTAACAATATCACGAAGACGAATAAAAATCCTTCATTATTGGTGATTTCTCTATCAAGATCTTCCGCCAGAAGTATTTAATAAGGTATCTTCGTGGATCTCATCCATCGATTTTGAGCAATAAAAAGGGCAAAACCATCGAGACGCATTAACTGAATAGGAAATAATAAAAATTATCTCTCATCTACAATGAGCGGCGCATTTCCCAACTCTGAACTCAACGCGCGAATGGCTTATTTTCATTTATTGACTATCTTTTGATATTTATTGAAGAATTGCATTGGCGCGCAGGAAAAAAAGAGTCATTCTCCGGTGGCTCATCCACTGAGTTTAAAGTGCGAACTCTTCATCTCTTGCATTATCAACCTTTCGCGGGCATTGCAACTTCTTTGATTAGTAACTGAAGGTCAAAATGATATTTCACAATTACAATACAATAATTGCACACAAAATACTCACGGAGTCCCTGTCCTCGATTGGGCGGCTCGTTTGCCAGTGGAAACCGAATCGCTGGCCAGATAGAGATTGAGGAGAGTGGCGAAAAAAAGGCAGAGGAAGTCATTTGTGCGCCAATTAATCCACATGAGAAAATTGGACGAGAATTTCCCCGCGCGGAGGCGACAAAAAAGGCGCCCGGTCAGAATCTCTGTGGTAAGAATTTTTACCCACAATTTGTGGGCAAAAACATTCATCTTCTCTGACCCAATTACACCAGAACTAAATCAAAAATTCCAAGTCGTTCCATTTGAGAGGAATCAACCGCCGCACACATTCCACCGATGATTTGCCGTGAAATAATCCCAAAGAGAGGTACACATTTTGGTGAATTTTTTTCTCCACCTAATAAGGTCACATCAATCTGACGAGCAACGGCAAAATATTATTTTTCCCATCTCGGTGACTTAAACTCTCTCACTCAACCTTTCAGGTGGTCAATCGTTGCATGACGGCCATTTCTCCCCGCACCACGAGAGATCATCGTGGGCATAGGCACATCATAATGTATTCATTTGCTAATAATAAAGTGAATTTAATTGTGAGCGATTCAATTTCCGGAGATGAGACTTGACATGAGGAAAAAGAGATGAAGACAAACCTTCACAGCAAAGAGGCTGAGAAGTAATCTTTCCTCATTCTATAATCGCGGATTCATTGTCATTCCTTTTTTGCGCTATCGGTGCCACTTTTCTGAGTATCGTCAAAAGCATAATCAATTTCTTCACCTGAATTATGATATAATTATCGTGCATCCCATAAAACTGGAGATTGTATTTCTTTCTTTTCACCTTTCTTCAGAATTTCAGCTCCCACAGGCAAAGGTGATTTTTCAGTTTCTCTCTCTTTCTCTGCCTCTTTTGAATGGCTGATCAGAGAGATGAAAAAATCAATTCACTGACATTGGCATGAAAGCTTCCCGAAATGAATGAATAATTTATATGTAGAAGAATTTTCTCCATGGCATTTTCAGCATTTATCAATTTATTAATAAACCATCGACGGACGAGAAGTCACCGCGGCGTGATAAATACGCGGACACACGTCTATTTATAGAACTTCGCGTATCAGGTATTCATTAAAAATACCTGGGATGATTTTATGTGTGCGTTCATCTCTGCTGCTGAGCCTCTTCGGGCGCTCAATAAATGAAAATCGACAGTGTATCTGAGAAACTGACCACAGAAGTCTCTGGAATGGTGGCGAAGAAGCCATACTTTGCCATAGATAAAAGTCTACACACAGCCAAGAATGGCAGAGATCTTCTTCGGTGCAGAAAATCCTCCTTTTTTGCCCAACTCACTCCGTCAAGGTGAGAGAACACACTCTTGGGCTTGATGAATTGTGTGCACCGTGAAGTCGCAAGACTTCTTCACCATCAATCTCGCTGCTTGTTTGAAATTTCTTGCGAATTGATTTAATGGAAATTTTCAGCGCGATGCTGCTCAGCCAAGAAAGCCACACTTCACGCCTCGCCTGTGGTCCACATTGAAGAGTTTATACACAGCTTTTTGTCCTCTGCCATCGTGCATTTCGGGCGGCTTTTTCCGCGCGCCGCGCCAAAAATCTCTCCCGCGACCATCGCCGTGGAATCCGTGAAAAGCATCACTCTTGTTTACATTCCATCGAGAAGCAAGGTCGATCTTCACCTATAAAATTTCAAAGAGAGAGAGAAATAGACTTTTTACCATTCTCAGACCGTAAAAAGCGCACACATCTAATGGAGATGGAATAAAAAGTAAATAGATTTTGCACTTCTATCCTACAGAGCTGAATAGCTTGATGGCCCAAAGGCATGATGAGATGGAGCAAAAAAGAGAGGCACCTTTTGGAGTTGTTAGTGAATTTTTATTTGATCTCTTTTTGCATCCACTCCACAATTTCTTTGCGTTTATTTATCTCACTGACCCAATTCTTCTGCATTGAGCTCAATTTGCATAGATCTGAACCTTTTTTTGCCCCATTCTCATGCCCACACAATTTTATACTGTCGATTCTATCCTATAAAAACACATCGCGCAATTCTCATGGACAAAGACTCGTTTAGAGCAGTTCTTGTCACACGATACTTTTCTTTTGCCAATGGTCTCTCCCGCCAAACTGGACCAAACTGAAAAATTATGGCATCACTCTGAGGCACACACAGAGATCGATTAGAGAGGAGAGGAATTAATGCGAAAGGGGTAGTCACTTTGAGAATACATTGACAGCATGTCAATGTCCTCACACTCAATAAATACAAAATTACCATTAGAAGATACAGAAAAGAGTCCAATAAAACCACAGCGAAATGCTGATACTATCCGCTGAATATTTCATAATACGACCTCATGAATAATTCAATAACAAATTAATAATTTTGTGTTTAGTGTTTGTTAGCGTATTTTGCGGAATATTTATGGAATTGGCGGACACACACGGAACAGAAGCCATCGTAATTCACTATGTCGTTCTGGCAGGAATAACTGCGATCGCTTGAACTAGAACACACGCAAAAAATGTAACCTCTTGTGCAGAACGCAGTAAAATGTCTTGGATTTCAAAATATGTTTCTAATTTCAAAGTTTTAGAGTTACAAATTAATAAATGCTAATAGGAATTTTGCCAAATATAAGAACTAATTTCAGAGTTATCGTATTTACTAAAAAAAGTGTAAGTCAAAATGGTAAAAGAAGACAATTTCGCTCATCTTTTATTTTCACATATATTTAATGTTCTTTTCAGAGAATATTTAAGACAACAACAACAGTTACCAACATTCCGATTACATTATTCAGGCAACAAAAGCACGACAAATATTCTCAAATTATGTGAAAAACGTCCAATTAAAATCCAGTGAACTTCCTCTCTTTATCTGCCAAAGTGGCTTCAAAGAAGAAGCAAAAGGGGAGCAAGGAAGGTGGAAAGAAATCGTGGCAAATGCCCATCCGGCGAATGGGAAATATTTGGGAGGCACTGAACCATTGAGTTGAGAGGAGTAAATAATAGTGGTTGTGCAAAAACATGAGCGCAAAAGGTTAATTGCTGCTGGAATGACATGCCTCTCGACTGATGTCAAGCACTTTATATAAAAATTGATGCCTGCAGTAAGAATTTGAGCTGGAAAAAAGGCGACATGAAATTGATTAATAAACTTTATAGCTTATTGTTTAGATTCGCGAATAGCACCAATAAATCATTTGCGCGAGACAATCACGATTCACGTGCAACTTTGGCACCCTCTTCTGCCTTTGTGCGGTTTCTCACCTCCAGGAGCGTCAGGTGACCATCATCCAGTGAATATTTGCGCGGCTTAGTCACGCCGGAGTGAGTTTTTTGGCCACACTGATCGCCGTCTATTCGGCGCGGTGTTCCCGGAAAATTGGCGGGGTCCTCCGAGGCGCTGTGGAGAAACCGGATCCTATGGGGAGTAAATACACAATTTAATACCTTTGAGCACAGCCCGAGTGACTCACCGGCACAAATTGAAGGTGTACAAGCGTATTGAGTCTTGTCATCGCCGTCAGAGAGGCAACCATCATTGTCCGGAGGAGATTCTTGCTTGAATTATACAACAAGCGAAGATCCCCAAGCACAATCGCTAGAATATATCTCTTCCCATGTTAGCCTCTTGTACGGTAATTCTTGGTCATGATCGTTTGCTGATCTGCGAGCAAGAGCAGGGACGACGACGACCTTTCAAGGCCGAGCAGAGCATCTTCTTGGCCTTCCCCCCATCGGCCAATTGCTCAAAAAAGCCAACTCTTTTCTTCATCGCACTGTCTCTCCTCGGCCATTTCGCGCAATCCATTTAATTCTCCACCGTGCATCTCCTGCCTGTTTTTGTCTCCGCCGCCGCGCGCCACATCCTCGCGCCCAGCGGAATTTTCTCCAATTTTTCCTCACCTCATCGCCAAGTAATCACCGCAGTAAACAAATCAGCAGCAGGTTGTCTTCATTTGTGACTCCGCGTCTCTCAGTATATTGATGCTCAAATTCGAGCCGTCAGCAGCACAATGGCCAGCAGAGCCCTGAACGATGACCACGCTTCACTAAATAAAACACGATGAGCTAATCAAATGAATTAAATGTTGGCACGATCGGCAAAAAAGACGCCACGGCATTCTCTCGCTGCCTCCTCTCCGTCCAGCGCAGAACAATCACGGCAAAAAGAATCAATTCGCGCAATTTTTCCCTCCAATCATGCGCCAAACAATAAAAATCCACACCAAGTGTAATTGCATGAGGTGTAATTGGAGAATTTACCCGTCGTCCAGGACGCCACGGAGGGAATTTTAATTCAATTTCCCACATGCGCCTCATGCCAGATATTCCGAAATTATTATTGGTCTAATAAAATACAATTTATTCTCTCTTTCTGCAAATGTACAAGTCTCTCACTTAATTGTTTGTAATTCTCTCAATCTTACATGATATTCCACCCAGATGATCTCCTTTTCAACTACTCTTAATGCTAAAGAATCAGTTATCATTTATGAAAGGATAATCACTGTAAAACAATTTTCATTAATGCAAAGATGCTGAGATAATTGGAAAAGTAAAAAACAAACGCTCTCAGCGACAATTCCTGCAAAAAGACAGCGAAGATTCATTCCCAAGGGGGTGATTAGGGCGGGCAAAAAGGTGCCGATTTGGCCAATAAACTAGTCTATGGTATTCACGTACAATAGATGTTCTAAAATTAAATCCAATAAAGTAATTAAGAAGTTGTAAAATATAGCGTACAATCTCAATAACACTCAGGGAATACACATTTATCAAATATTAACATTCACTTCTCATCTGTGCAGCAAGAATATGGGAACTTATCGTATAATTATTATTTTTTCACTAAGTACCACTTGGCTAATTGCAATAGTTTAAACCAGTACTTCTATTCTGTTCAGCATCGCCTTCTTTTTTTTGTTTTATCCAACCTCTCGATCATTAAACAGAGACTTTCAGTGGTGTAAGAGTGTGTTTTTTTATATCCTTCTCTCTATCGTAAAAAATAGCACAACAACTTCACGTCACAAATACTTATACTTCCTTAAATATTCTCGTGCCTTCTCCACACACCATCCTGAACAGTGTCTCTCTTCTCGCACAGCTAGTGATCACCCCAATTATCGTGGCCAGTGATCAGAAACATCAACACAATTTAAGATCTACTTTTGCACACGAGATCTCGCTTACTCTGATCAACATCATCAACAAAGAAATCAGGGTCCCAGTCCAGCCCATTTGATAAAATCAGGCAATTCCCTGACAGGTACATCTCGTGACAGTGATTTTACGCGCAAATTTCTATCAGTTGTCAGCAGAACAACTTCTCTCACTATGTATCGTGTGCCATCTAAAAGATTGAGGAGTAGAGAAAGAGAGGAAAAAAAGCACATTTTAAACATTGCACGAAGGTCTCGACATGACGCCACCTCGTCAGGCATTGGTTATCGATTGAGTTCTGACCACTTTGAACCGTATTTAATAAGTAAAATCCTCCTGAGATTCACATTACTGCACGTTTCAATGGCAATATATTGACCACAAGTGTAGGGAAATTCCTACTATGTTTAATGAAATTCCGCATGAATTAGGCAGAACTCAATCAAAAAGCAAAACCAGGCGCAGATTGGCGCTATAGCCGAATGGCAGCGAAGATGAAAAGCTACACAGTACTCACCTCTGTCCTCGTCAATATTGTTCTTGCACAAATGCACAGCAGTCGCTAGGATTTTATCGTCATTGGACAGTGGTTCACTATTGTCATCCTCCACGGTGAACACAGATGAATTGAGAACTGAACCCTTTGTTGTAACGCACCTACAACAGAACAGGCATACACACAGATGGTTATCAAGTGCCGCTGCAGGGGCAGAATTCTGATCACACAGTGACGATATGGGTGAAAGAACACTTACTTCACGGCTGGATTTTTCGACTTGAGAAACATGAGGGCATTTTTCGACGCTTCCGCCACCATGGCCACATGCTTGGGATCGGACTTGCCGCTCACCGACACCGAGGTGGATGGGAAGATGGTGAGTGTCGGTGCCAGCGGTGTGTTAACCGTTAGCAAATTGTTGCCACTTTGAATATTTGAGCCACTCTTGGCCGCCGCGCTGCCCTTGAGTCCCCGCGATAATCCCTCCAGCTCATTCAGCACTGCAAAAAGGCGAAGAAAGTGTGATGTAGAAAACACATAGTGTCGGTGTGAATTCTAACCAATTATCATCTCAACCATTCAATTTAATCTCTCCTATGCCTCTCTCTCCTTCGCACTCCTGCCATCCTCGCACACACGCGGATCGCATTTTGGCGCGAGAGAAAGACATCTCTCTGTGTATATCTCATCTCATTTGCATATCATCAACCGCGAGCGACACCATCAACTTTTTGCGCCAACACTTCCATGTCAAGGTGCATGAGAATGTTGTGAACTATCCCTACAACTGCCCATATTAACCGTGCAGTTGCCGTGACAAATAAACCAAATGCCACTCTTCTTTCCTTCACACCCAACATATTCAATCAACACCACGCATGCAGCTATCATACTAATTTTGTCACAATTCTCTACATTTCTTCTCATTTCTGCAGAAAAATCGCGCTCAACATCCGCTCACTAGAGGCGCCACACTTCGCAGAAAAGCTCATTAGCAATCACGATAGAGGCAAAAAGACACACACATAAGCGTATCAGCAAATTTATTCGATTGCAAAAACGTGTCATCGGTTAAATATAATTTTAGGCACTTATTTTATTGAGTCAATCCATCTTCCTTCAACTCGCGCGCGCTGTTTCACCTCCAACCAATTATTCTACATCAGTCATGATTTTCAAGAGATTTCCCTCTGCCTCGCCAATGATGAGAGAATTGCCCAAGAGAAGGCAAAAAAGAAAATGCTACCAAACACACTCTTCTTCCAACTTTAAACACCCATTGTTCAATTGTAAAAATTGAGAGATTTTTTCACTCTTGACCCTTGCCTTCAGACCTTTTCATCCACTCATCACTATCGTGTAAAGTACATTTTCATGACACTTTGGGTAAATAATATAAGCCTCATTTAAAAGGTCTCACACTCTCAAGATTTCCTTTTATCCCACACTAACTTTGAACTATCCACTTGTTTATAACCCCACAAACTTTACACTTGTTCCCCTTTAAATTGAATGATCTTTCACTTTCAATCACTCACTTCGCTCAAGGTTTCTTCTCACATCACCAAAAACTTTGGGGGAGAGAGTGAGTCAGTAAGAGAAATTACACAATTGTCCCCCTTATTATCACGGTGAATATTGCATAAATTGTTTAATATTCCTCTTCATTTTACAAAATTACCCACAAAATGATAGATGTGCAATCTGGCTCTTTAAGTGTTGTGATATTTCAGTGAGAATTAGCGAAAAGAAGAACCAAAAGAGAGCTCTCGACAAAAATAGGCGCGAAAAACACAACAGCCAAAGTATACAAGACATCTTTGTCTCTACCTCGTGATAAAACATTCTCACAGGCTGTCTTTCGCACTTTGTTTCAATTTTTATTTGCCCAGCAATTTTCATAAAATCATACATAGTGTTATGAGCCTGAGAGGATGTTTGAGAAGCACAATAACCATTACCTTTGGGTCATTGATTTGTGTGTGGTGTGTTCAAATTGAGAAAAAGGATGGAGAATATTCTGTCAAATTTTCTGCTCTAGAAAGTAACTACAAGAAGAAAAAAAACGCTCCAATTGTGCCAAAAGAAGTAAACATCTCAAGATGATACCGAATCAAAACAAACATCTCAAAATTATTGAGGCATATCTCAAGAATATCTCTCTTTCTTTCTCTTGACATTCTGACTTAAGGAGACTTTTTTTTTCACCACATGAAAAAAACCATAATATTCTTGTGACTTTATATATATACATAATATAATAATATACAGAATAAATAAACGTCAATATTTACGGAACAATGTGTCATTGTCAACACAACAAGCAGAACTGTAAATCTGCGGCAAGTTTATCATCACCATATTGCATTTTATGGACATTTATATTACAACAAAATTCCCTCTTTCTTTCTCCTTTTCTCGCTCTTGACCATCTTCCACCCTCTTTCGCGAGCCACACACACACACACACACACTACTCAAATACGTCCAGAGATTCCCATCTCATCTGTATTTATATGCAAACACCTAATATTGCTCTCCCGCTCACAGTTCTTATGCGGATAATACCTTCAATGGTCAATGACACTATCGACACGAATCTATGGCGCGGTGCTCCTTTCTCCAACTCTGAATAAATCACACACAAACTCGACCAATTAGTCAATTTTTTCCACACACATTCAACTCTATGGCATTATAAGAAATTGTCACTGCTGGAGAAAAACGCCAAAACATGGCAATGGAGACAGAGATCGAGTGGACAAAAGAGGAAGATATTCTTCAAACTCACCAACAAGAGGCACCATCAGCTGATACAGTGGATGTGCATTCGCGATCGCCTGCAGTTGCTCAAGGAAGTCTATGAAGCAATTGGTGTCGGGAATTAGGAACTTGGGACGCACCTCAATGTGCACAGACACTGTGCTTTGCCGCAAAATGTCCTGCAAGAGACAGAAAAAGATACAAATACAGTCAAACAATCAAAAACAACCATCATTCTTCATCAATTAAATCATCTCTTCGTGTGATATAAACAGCAATAAAATTTACAGCCACAAATTAGCATGAATTGCTAATGGCTCTGACGAGAGTGTTGACGAATATTTTGCGGTATCGCACAGGTGAAATATCTGTTAATTAAATCAAAAATTTCTTTCAGCGCCAGTCATAAATATATTCTCCTCGAAAAATACGACACAAAGTGAAGAATTTTGGCCATCTAACTCATCTTTCCGGCTATTTCTAGCTTCACTGTGTCAATTATTTCCTTGTCGCGGAAAATTCATTGGCCTCAATTTAACTTCCGCGAAGTATATTTTAGCATATAATCAACAGTCATTTCTTTCATATCACGACTTTGATGGATTTTCGGACAATTTGGCAAAACATAGAGGCAATATTTTTTTTTTTAGCAAGACATTTTATTAATTTTCCATTTTCACTCCACTCTTTTCTTTCACCTACACCCCACGCGCCGTCTGTAATAACTCTCCCTCCACCATATCATCTATTAGGAGGATTTTTTCCTCCAATCTCTTCTAGGACACAAAATAAGATACGACAAGAATTTATCACGGCATTATCTTGACATCGCATCGTACAAATTATTTCCGTGTGACGATGACCTGGAAATAAATTCCTTGCAGTTTATGCACGTTGTGCAAATTGGCGCCTTCCAGAAAACTGACACCGACATAATTTAAGAGTGTTTGTTCCCACATCAAATTCATGCTTCGACTAACAATTTCTGCCGTCCTTTTTTTTCTCTTCTACCTCACTTTTGACTACAACTTCTTACTCGTGCGCACACATTATTCTAATGTGCTCCGTGGTGTCTTCTTTTTGCCACTCGCTATCATTTTCCCTCCTACACCTCACAGACACTCTCCATGCTCCAGGAATGCTCCTAACAATAGCATTTTTTCCTCCTCAATCCCTCTAACCCGCCTTGAGTAAAATTATTGTCGCCAAGATGACATAAAAAGGTCTTCTTGACTCTTTTTTGCTCAACACTTTGCACACACAACACCTCACCGCGTTGACAAAGTTGCACACACGCTTTATTACAACATAATTCTCTTCTCTCTCTCTGCCTTTTGTTGTGTGTGATTATAAAAGAAAGGCAGAGAAGAGATAACCATGCCAGTGAGCAAACTGCACTGTTAAAGCCACTTCTTGGCGATTTATGTTATTTTAAATTCACACCTCAATTCAAGACGCGAATGCGTTTTTAATATTCCATATAAGACATTAACACAGAAAGTGTGTTAAATTTTGAACTGGATGATGTGCAGTCAGAATACTAAATAATATTGTATCCACGGAATCTCTCATATATGATAAAATTATAATGCAAAAATGTGGTATTCACATGAAAGTTTTCCACCTTTCTTCTTCTTTTTCTTCTGTGCTGTGCAAAAAGAACCGAACGCACAACGAGTTACTTATTAAGACTAGTCAGCAATGTATGATGCTTTAACCACCGTCAGGCGCTTGAGAATCATTCTAAAAATTGTTGAATGATTCTCTACGATTACTTCTCCCCACAGAGAACGTTTTTATTGCTCTAGAATTGATTGAAAACATATTTCCATAGATGGCGAGAAAAAAGCTCATGAGAAAAATAGAGATAGAAATAATCAAGAAGAATCTAAAACAAAAACGGCAATTTGAAATTTTCGATAGAATTACACTCTGCATATTCCCCACAACTCATCCATACAAGAGTGGCAAAACAGCGGCACAGCGGGAGTTGCCAATGAAACTTCGACGGTGTGCGTTTAAATGAATAAAAATTGAAATGGAGGGGCAAATAATTGCCACAAGAAGTAATTATATAGTCCCGCTCTTCCATCAAACTCCTGTATGGCCAACATACCTGTAATCTCTGATTGTGTCGCTCCTGCATCTTCTGACTACGCTCCAATTCATCCTTGCGACGCAACAGGCTCCTTATCTCAGCTGCGTTGTCTGCACAATTCGGCAGACTGTCCAATTTGCTGCCAACACTGAACTCCTCCTTATCACCCATCATCGTCACATCATTTGAACAAGTCTTCTCAGCATCACACACTTCCACCTTCGCCTGATTGTCGCCCGTGTGCGTCTCATTATCATCCTCGTCGCTGAAGCTCTCAACCAGCATCTCTGAATCGGACTGTCAGGTTCAAAGACAGAAAAAAACGAGCACGTCAAGAGACAAACTTGAATTTCACTATCAATATGAAAGAAATAATCCTCCACCGAGACGCAGACACACACTCTAAAATTATCTCCACCTCTCAGGCGACTTAATTAAGAGAAAAATATATAATTTCACGGAGGATTCTCTCTCAGTGCTTTTGTACTAAAATATTGATTTATGCACTGAGAATCATAATTAAAAGATTAAATTGCCATTTAAAGCAAAGTCTCATTTAATATTTATGTATACCAAGATAGAACGGTCCGCCCTA
Organism: Phlebotomus argentipes; assembly: GCF_947086385.1. Lineage (NCBI taxonomy): Eukaryota > Metazoa > Arthropoda > Insecta > Diptera > Psychodidae > Phlebotomus > Phlebotomus argentipes. The sequence continues at coordinate 18,350,476 of NW_026776177.1, read as the reverse complement.
CGTGTGAATTTTCGTCAGAGCTGTACGACTTATTAGATCAAAGATAAAGAATACAATGAAACCAGAGTTTAATAAAGACGATAAATTCTGTGTTCTTATAATCATGCCTGACCTTAACATCTTTCAAAGTCCACAGAGTGTTAAGTGAAGTGTGTAAAACCCTTATGATATCTACACAGACCCCCAATTAGGCACTTCAACTCCCCGAGGGACACAAAAAGACCACCGCGAAACTCACCTCGTCTGTTCTATTCTGCACCACACTTATGTATTCAGTCGTGCCATCTTCGCAAGTGACTTTTTTCAGCACGGGCGGTTCGCAAGAGCACAAATAATCTGTGCCAACAAATAAAATCTTCTGCAAACGCAAGGCATTCTGCAAAGAAGCAACCACAGATCAAATGCATTAAATTATAATTATAAATACAAAAAATATATATTTCTTTCTGCTGAGATACAGAAAATTGAGACCTCACCTGAGCTGATTCAATATCATTGTCCCTGTGACAAAAAATCTCCTCAGGAGCATCGTAGATGAGTGGTGTGAAACCGGCTAAAGCTATATCTTCCTGCAGACGCACAATCTCGTAATCTGACGTGAAAAGAGAGCGAGAGACAAATTGAAATGTTGCTTTTTGGATGTTAACTGATTCTTTCTTTTTTCGGCACTCACCGGTTTTTCTCTCGGTGGATAGAATATCACGATTAATGTCTACATCCTCGAGGATCATCACCAAAGAGGCCAATTTCGACCACGGATCGTGACTTGTGCTGGAACTAGAAAATATCACATGTTAGAAGCATCCTGGTTGGATGGTGTGGAAAATGAAAGTGAAAACAGATAATTACCCAAGTTTGTAGTCAGAACAAGTGGGTGGCGGATTCCATACGATGTGATGACACAGCAACCAGTCACACCAAACCTACAATAACATTCCAAAATAGTGATATTTGCGAGAGAGGAGCAAAAAAGCCAATTAAGTGTTGTTTTCTTCGTGAAAAAATTCACCCGAAAAAGCACACAGAGATTGATAAATTTCCTCCCATAAAGGTTAATCCAGTGTTAAAATAAAATTACTCTCTGGGTGTGATTCTCATATCTTGACTTCATCAGAAATCAGTGTATATACTCTCTTGATGAACAGTAAGGCAAATGGGGGGGAATGAGCAGAAGCGTGGCTTTTGGATGAAGAGACGAGACATATTAATAAAAGACAACCTTCAGGTTACTTAATAAATTCAACGATGAATATTATGAAAGAAGAGAGACAAATAAAAGAAATTTTTATAGTATCTCCCCAAGCGAGAGACTTCATGAAGTGCACAGAGGAAAAAAGCCAAATCGACTTCCTCTCTCACTCGCTACAAATTCCCTGCCATACTTCTTTTGGAAATCGCAAGCAAGAACGTTTTCCTCAATATAAATATTAATTAATTGACAAGAGTGATAACAATCTTTATAGCCATTTGTTTTGGGGCAGAAAAGCACAAGTGAAGTTGATGAGAAACTCACCTTAATCGACGGCAGCATAACGCGAGCATCCTCGTTTAGCACTAAAAGCTTCTTGCCATTCTTACTGTTCTCACACTCTTTCGTCGTCATCGCTCTCCATGCTTCTCCATGCCTTATTTTATATCAAGTCAAAAGAATCAATTACCAAATGTTACTTTTTTCCTATTTCTCAATATTGCATATTTTATATGTTGAGAGAAAAAAAAAATTGCAGGAAGACTCACTCATTCTTGATACTGTTGCTCTTTCCCGTCGCCGTGGGAAGAATATTCTCCCCATCAAGAGTAATTACTGGTCCAAACACTTGACGACTCCCACTTGTTGTGCACGGTGTCGATCCCGGTGATAGAGTCTCCCTGATTATCGTCACGAAACGTTCAAGCATTATACCAAACATTATCAGAGCAATTGAAATTGCACACTCTTGTATTTCAGATCGTCCTCCGGGCGCTATTGATGGATCTGCAATGAGATAGGGCAGAAGTGCAAGTTAACATTTTGATTGACACTAATAAGTCTCTCATCTTCAGCTAAATTGTTGAGAAGATGCGCGCAAATATTCACGCATTCAGACACCTGAGATGCCAAGGGATGCCTCCAGTGTGGCGGCATGCAAAAAACGCAGGCATTCTTTATTGAAAATTGAGCAAAATGTTGCAAGTTAAGCACAAGATGAATTCACTTAAGGCAGTATAACAATAAAATATCCATTAAATCTTTCTATAAATGCACACTTGGCACAATATTTACACGATCACAGCAATCAACAATTATTCTGTAAACTGTTTACATTTGCTCTCAATTGGAGGAAAGTAACAATTTCAGCAAATAAGCTACTCCTCCTCCTGAATGTCAGTGAAGAATTTGGGTTTGGAGAATTCTTCTGCCACTCCTTATACAATTAATCCATCCCAAGATGAAACTGTAATTATTAACACGAGTGTTTTTATTCCTAGCATCAGCATAAATTGTATTTATTTCGCGAATGTGCTGTTCGAGATTAAACCAAAAAGGAGAAAAAACAACAGGAGAGCACTAATAACAATAATCAAACAAATAGCTCTCTAACTATGCCACATATTACACCACATCGCATCCATCCATTTGTCTCAGGCCATCACACACAGCTCCCCATCATCTGACTCCATCCATCTATTCACCAGTTCATCCAGCAGCGCGCAGTCGGCTGAGAAAAAAGTTCCAAACGCCCGGCAAATCAGCCTTGGCAAGGTCACTGAACGACGCTACACACACAAAGTAGCGTGCCAAATGAATAATAGATTGGTCACATTGTACCTTACAAATTGAGTACGAAATTCCACGTAGTGTGTAAAACCGCCTCAACATATTTATATACACACCAACCATAAATTGATTTTTCCTCGTCAATGGCATCACCGCATGGCGATGCATTGGCCCGAGAGACGCCCAAAAAATTCGCGAGCGTGGCAATAAAAATATTTTAACAAAACTCCACCTATCAACAGTATCGACAGTGAAAGAGTAAGGCAAAAACAGACGCTTCACTCACAGCATTGACATTTTAACTCCTTGTACAATTTGGCGCCTAATCGTCATCTCACATTGCTCACCGACTACTTGTGAGTATTTATCGCTCTTGACCTCAACATGTGTCTATTTTTTCAGCCATCTTTGCGATACTTCCTAAAAATTACGCGATTTATCCATTGGTCTTCAAGTGAAATAGAGAGAAGAAGAAAAAAACAATCCAAAAGAATTTATGTACAAATACACCTAAGGAGTCAAATTAACTGACAAACATATTACATTCAACATAGCGAAGGAAAATATTTGCCATATTAAAGACGCGAGGTATTTTTCGGATCTTATGATTATACTGTTGGCGATTATTCGGATTGACTGGTTTAACAAAAGACGGAAGTGATCATCACATGAGATATTCTGTTGATTTATCACCCAAGCCAAGTGTGAAAAAAGGCCATAATAAAGGCAAAACCGACCAAATACAGAAGATTCCAACACTGCAACAAGGCACGAACCCGCAAATCTTACAGCTCTCAAACATCAAACAACCTCAACATTCTCCATCAGCATCTACTAAATTAGTTAATGTGCTGGAAACATTCATGAAAACTGGTTGAAATGAAGAAGTGGAGCTGGTTGAGAATCTACACAGCTTAGAGAGATGATATTTACCCTAGAAAAAAGGAGTGAAAGATAGGGCAAAAAAGACCTCGGCGACACCTCTTACAAGTTTTCTCTTCTGACTCATCTATAAATAGAAATGTTTAAGCTATCAATTACTCGATTTAATGGATGCGAATATGTGCAACTTTCAGGTAAACATCACTGCACGAGTGCAGCAGAAAGTTCTAAACTTTACGATTTCGCTGCAAGGAAATTAGCAAGACGAATGGTGGCAAGAGAGAGTGTGTGTGAGTGTTTGTGTCTTCTAAATCCAATAAAATATGCCACTGCAGTGTTGAATCAATAAATTAAAGGTAATTGATCAAATTAATCAACATTGCACCTCATATTTCTTTCCACAGCCTCAATAGACAAGCAACACTGTTGACTCTCTGCATTTCACTGAAAGAAATTGTCAAGATATTTCTCATGATTGGAATGTAAGTTTAATTAAAAATTCCCCCAAGATCACCACAAAATCACCCTTGATCGATCAAAAGACGATCTCTTAAGCTAATCTCACTCCGAAAGACGCCGCATAAGCCTGACTCTCATCACTCATCAGCAGCAAAGACGTGCTGTTGTTTGTCTGATCTTCACAAATGAAGAAGATCACGCTACTGAGTGATATAGAAGGAGTGAGTAAATTACTATAACTGCTTCACCACACGATCTTGTGTTTTGTTGCACCATCATCATCATAATCAATGCATTTGTCCCTTGTGTGTTGTCATGGCAAATTCATTCCGCGAGAGAAAGATTCTATTTATACTTATAAATCGATCGAGAGGAGCTCCAGCGGCGAGTCCCTTCGCCTCCCCCCTCGCCAACCCTTCTGCTGCTCCACACACTTTTCACGATAAAGTGCATGAGCAGAAGAAGTGCGAGTGTATCTTAAAATAGCAACAAACGAGAGAAGATCGAGGCGCCTAAGATCGAATGGAATTTATATAAAGTGGCGCCAATAGTTGACTTGCAGCGAAGGCGAAGAGAAGTGTGGCGAGAGAAGTTGCAACCATCAACTATCCCCCCATATCCTAAAAGGAATGATGTGAGAAGGTATAGGAGCTGCAAGAGATGGCAAAGGCAGGTTAATCGCCAGCAACACATGGGCTATATTTGTTGCTTCCTCCCGGACACTTCTCGCAAGACAACAAACTCCCTCCGCACGCCTCGTCTCGGTCCAGAGGTATTTATTATAATTAAATAAAATGAGAGGAAATTGAAAATAGCAGAAACCGTTCAGCACAAACACCACCGTCGCTGTCCATCTAATGACATGGACAAATTTCACCTCATGCCAGCCCCTCGCGTAGCGCGATATCGAACAGTTACATTGAGACATCGTCCAATTGTCTCAATCACCTGTCTCGATAAATAAATTAACTTATTTTATGAGCACACAGAGATCTTCTTCACCATCATTGCGAGTGGCCGAGAGGATGGGGAGATAGAGACAACTAAAAAGCAACCAGACAACAGAGAGGATCAACAATCAAATTCAACATTCAATCAATGGCACCAGCAATCAACCCAATCATCATCACTCCGTCGACGTTTCGCCATCTCTTGCCACTTTTTTACGATCATCCTCACTTTTCAGAAAATTTCCAAAGCAACAAACAACCAAAAGCACAAGAGGTCACAGCGTCAAAGAAGTGCAATGTTCTTATCGACCTTGAAACAGCCTTGCCAATATAATTTTCCAACATCTCTTCTTCTCGTGTTGCTCATTTTTCTCCCAGCACACAACATAATGGTGTGTGAATATTTCTATCACATCCTCCTTTTCCTTTGCATGATCTCCTCTCTTTTTCTCTCGCGATCAAGCAAAGAGGTGACTTTTTTTCAGCACCCAAGCACCATCACAAATGTATACACTGTGCAATGTAATGAATTGAGAAAATCTGCCCTCTCCGCACCATAGCAAATACACCGCGTGGAATCTCTCAGAGGGACAAAGAGAATGGCGATAAAATTTTATCTCCCCTTTTGCAAACAACCATCAAGCGAATACTTCTTCAGCTGATCGATCAAACAAGTGAAGATCACTCATTGCCAAGATCACCCAGAAATCAATCATCATCTTAATGCCCTACGATTTCACATTTAATTCCTCGAATAATTTATTAATTTGTAACTGATATCGCACGCTTTGTCAACCCCAAGAGTAGGTATTCCCATCATTTTGCCACATTGCACATAACTCAGCATCATTATAGGCATATCGTGTGCGGATTGTTATTGCATCGCATTCTTTCCCAACTCCTTTCTGCGGCGCATCTTTTTTGGTACACCACACACTCCCTTCATTAAGCTCATTTCTCGCCGCACGACAAAAAGATGATCATCAAATAGCCATCATACACAGAGCATGGCGCGCTCTTTAAAAATTTATTCATCACTTAATTGCCACACACCACAGCGCCAAGAGACGCGCACATTATATTCCTTTTAATACAAATAAAATTCAAATACTGTCGTTATCATCATCATAGTTGAATTAAATTCACAAAGTCGCGAATGTGTTAATAAATAAGAAACAATAAAAATAACATCATAATATACTTCTTCATCCAACAAGCGGCGCGGTTTTCGGTCAAGATGGGAAAAATGAGCAACAGAGGGGGTGAATTAATGCGCATTAATTAGGTAAATTGACTCTAAACATACAGAAAAATTAATATTTATCTGAACAACACAAACCGCCGCAGAATAATGATGTCCATGATTTTATTTGCTGCATAAAAATCGTCTGGTTTTTGTAACTTGAGCTCAAATGAGTGTTTCAAAAAAAAATGCCGCACACACAAATACTATTCTTTAAACGTTACATTTTTGTGTTGAAATTAGAATTAATAATACTTGGCAAAACATCCCTTCCCCTTCTCAATTCACACACACACACACAGAAGACAAATTTTCCCATAATCTGAAATGTGAAATTAATGCAGATCATGGCAAAAAAAACTCACCTCTGAGCTGAGTACAGTCGATGGCAAACATATTGAGTGCTGCCAGTTGCAAAAGACGCAACGATGTGATGGGAATTGGTGAGATCCGGAAAAGAGCCCGAAATTCTCTTAGCATTTGGACAGCGCATTGAGTGAAAGATTCCATGCCGATCTTCGTAATCAATTTGCCATGGACATGCAAGTAACTCGTAATGAATCGCTTATTCAGCTGCACAAGGGAAGAGAGGAAAGAACAAAAAGGTCCACCTTCAATCATCTGCACATAATTAGCCGAGCGGAAATTTTGCAACTCACCTCAATGGACTCCAAATTCTCGAGTTCCTCCTCTTCACTCGTGTCACCACTGCGATTGGCGGCCGGATCAAGAGGAGAAGTCCGATGGATTCTTCGACCACCCTCAGGATGCACCCAAGTTTCACGCCTCAGCGGCCCACCAAATCGATGCTCCTTCTCCTTTAGCCTCAGACGATTCTTCTCCTCCCGCTTCTTCTGGCTATTCTCATACTACAAAGTGCGAAAAAGTGAAGCAATGTGAGTTGCAACCGTGATTAATTTGATGAAAAATCAAACATTACGTTATTTTTAGCTTATAAATTGACACGAATTCATCTTCTCAACACATCTCTCTGTGTGAGAGGAGGATTCCAATTGACTCACACACAATTTAATTTAATACTCCGTCAAGGTTTTGTGTATCTTTCAAATTATACAAATTAAATACACGCACAGTAGAAATAAAAACCATGATAAATATTTAATTTTCCACTGAATTTCAGTGTAAAATGCCTGAAAGTAAAAGTGTCATGACACTTACCAAAAATTTGTGCTGTTTTTTCGCACACAAATATTATTCCCAATGATAGCAGTAACAGTAGAAATAGAGAAATCCATTAATTGCCATTTATGTTTCAGCAAATTTCAATAAACCATGAAACCACTTTAACAAACATCTTCTTTACTATATGTCAAAACTAGTGATCCGGAACCATGCGAACATTATCAGACTCTTCTGCACTACACAATCATCCCACCTCATAAATAAATCAATATCAATTTTGAGTAAACAAATTGGCTAAATTAGATAATACAGTGAAATTTAGAGACTGACTCAGAGAATGAAAAGAAGGAGAGAAAAAAAACATCCATGAGCACTAGCGAAAAAACCGCGAAGCAATCAAAATTCTATCAAACCTTATTCACATTCGCATTCATTCCTCTTAAACGGATTTTATTCAACTCCCATTCCGAGGGGCTTCTCGCTCGCAGATTTATTCAAGTCTTTCGTGCTTTTGATTATTGATTAAGAGTGAAAAATTGCTCAACAGTAGCAACAAAGATAACACGTACTAAATTGGGATTTTACTTAAATGCTGATGAAATTTAATTAAGCTTTTATGCGAAAAACGTGTTTCTTTTTCCTCACTTTAGCATAAGAAGTGAAAGATTCAATCAATTTTCACTAACATTCACATAAAAGAATACCACAATTCTAATAGAGAGCGATAATTTGGTAATTAATGAGTTTCTTTTTATCTTATTAAGCATTCTTGTGCGAATGAACTTTTTCTAAAATATATGGTGTGCACACAATCACGATCACATACTGTGACCAAAAATCTCACCTTCTTTCGTGTCTCATCAAATAGCGCCAGGAGACTCTCTCTAGCAGACTTGAATGGATTTGATGACATCAGGCTCCTCATATAGTAATACACAGCATCCACTTTTCGCTTCTGCAAAGCAAAAAGGAGTCATTATCGATTCAATTATGCTATTGTTGCAAGTCTGATCAACTGACCGAGTAGATGGAAAGCACTGCTAGTTGATTGTACGGCCTTCCATTGCTTGGCATAATCTGCTGCGCCTTCATGTACCACTGACGAGCCTGTCCATAGCCACTGGTCTCCAGAATCTGCTCCCGATATCGCGCCAAATCGCCCAGGTAGAGCAGAAGCTTTTGCGCCGACACAAGCGCCAAACTAACCATCTTGAGTCCCTTCGACATAGCGCCAGCATTCACACCCACAAAGTTATCCACAAGAAAGTTATACTTCTGCTCTAGGGTGCGAAGCAATTTCTCAAAAAATCCACTCCCCTCGTTAATCAACTCAAGACATTTCCCCTTGTAGAACGCCCTTCCAGCCTCACTTGTGTCCTCAGCATGGAATTTCCTCAGCATCTCAATGGTATTGTAGTACAGCAATTTCCAAATATGTTGCTCAACATTGCACTGTTGACAGAACTTCAGTTCACGAGTGAGAAATTCTTCGAGAAGCTGCTTCAGGCATAATCGATTGAGTGTAAATGTTTCCCATTCCTTGAACAGCACCCCATTCACCATAAGCTCCTGAATTTGCTGGTCAGTTTGCACGAGAGTATCGATCAAATCATAATTGTGCACTTGTCTATACACCTCAGATGTGGGATCATACCACACAGGATAGGCATTGCTAGTGTAGAACTTATCACCTGCATATTGGCACGCATCCAGGACGGAATAATTGTCCGCTGTGTGATTTATTGCATCTGGTGGAGTGTAATTTCTCCCCTGACTTGCCGTCACCACGATCGGTTGATTGGGATTCTTAGGATCGAACAGTGTTTTTGGCTGTGCTGCACTCCGTGGAGTCTCTCTCTTTCCACCCTGTGGCAAGATAATCATTCCCGGCTTCGACGTTTTCTCACTATCAATATTGAGTGTGCTTATTTGATTAGAGATATTCTTAAATTCATCATCCAAGTTGATTTCTCGACGCCAATTTGTCGGATCACGAATGCTGTGCAAACTCTCCTGCGATGTCCTCATGAAATGCGCCTCTGCACTGTTATCTCGGCTGGACCAGGAATTCCTGTTCTTCCTCCTGTTCTTACTGCGATTTCGCGAGCCTTCACGCCCACCAGCTCGCTCTGTGCTCGCCTCTCGCGACACACTGTCATAGCTATTCTTTCGCGATCTGTTGTAATGCGATCGCTGGCGATATCCCCGCTCCTGGCTCGTCTCTCGACTTCCCGACACCGAGCCCTGACTGTTTCGTCGGTTGGTATACGTTGGCACCTTGAACACAGGTTGTTGCTGATTGCTAAAGGTGTCCTGTTCCTTCGGCGCTACATTGCCAGAGTTTCTCGTACTAAAAGCAACGGACAAAAGACATAGATATTAAATACCTGTCAATCAACATCCTTAGAAACTTACTTGGCTAATTTACTCTTTTTCTTGCGACCACCACCTCTTTATTAGTTACGATTGCAGCAGAGAAAAGCAGTTAGTACTGTCTAATCTGTCTAGGAAGGTTAATTTTTAGCCAACGAAATCAGGAATACTCACTTTCTGCCGCGACGCTTGTTAGGCTTCAATTGTTGCTCTTGCGGAGCTTGTGCATTCTGCATCTTTGCATTCTCCACATTCTCCATTTCAGTCGCCCAATCCTGCAAACACAGTAAATTGATAAAGATAATCACCTCAAACACTTTACCCTTAACTACACTCACCAATTGCGGAATTGCCGTTGTATTGAATGACATTAGAGGTTCAGGCTTCTTTTTCGGCTCCTCCACGATCTTCTCCACATTCTCCCTTCCGTGTCCCTTTCCACCCATTCTTCCATGACGATTCCTCACCGGCGATCGCGGTTCCTCGATTTGTCTCTGCGGAAATCGCTGCGCACGCTGTTCACTTTCCTCATTTCCCCACCGACGACCGTGATTTCTCTCCTCATCCCTTTCGAAAGTCCTTTGATTCAGTCTGTCGCTTAGCTTTGGCTTGCCACGAGTCACTTCTGAGCTGCGACTTCTTGAGCGAGTGTTGTCCAGAGTCACGTCGGAATCCTTCCTCTGACGGCCTCTGCCTCCCCGCGGCGGCATGGGGAGCGTCTGAGACCAGTTGGAAGCATTCGGAGTCTGATGATTGCCACCGCAGAACACAATTGATCGCCCATCCCAGTCATTAGTCTCAGGCGGAGGGTTGGCATGCGTAGGCGGAGCTGGATTGAGCAGATCTAGAGGTAGACCATTCTCCTGTAGGTATTTCTTCTGAAACCGCGGCGGCAGAGACTCTATATTAGGCGGCAGTCGCGTAATAGGTCCTATAGGAGCCTTTTCGGCCGCCGCAGAATTTCTCCTACCAGACGGAGGTTTCTTATTGGGCTCTCTCACCGCCAAATTGGGCTCCACACTGCGCGTATCTCTCTCTTTGGCGCCATGGTAGTAATTTGGCAGTGACTGCGGAACAACTCGAGGTTCTGACGCTTGACGAACTTGACGCTGATTGCTTCCGTAGTTTTCCTGAACTTTCCCACCACGATTGTATCCAGGATTGGAGTTTCCACTACTGGAACCACTCTGGCGTTGGTGGTTTCGCTGGAAATTCCCTCGCTGAGAGTTCTGTTTTCCCCTCGGTTCACCTTCGTCCTGGAAATCCCCTCTAGGCGTGGGAGTTTTCCTTCCGTCACCCATCGAATCCGTCGGGTCATCGCGAAAATCGCCTCGGAACTGCTCTTGCTGCTGCTTTGGAATATAAAATTGCTGCTCTGGCTTCCTATTCCGTCTGCCGCCACCGTGGGAACTCCTCTCATTGCCTTCCTTCTCCGGGAAATAATCACTTCCGGCCCGTCTGAAGTTTGAGGATTCATCTGAAAGTTGGGAATATGTATTGCAAGACGCCCGCTTGACTACTTTCTCTGTGGCATATACCTTTGCGATGGTGTAATCGCCCACGATTGCGGCCCACAGAGTGATTTGGCTGATCCATTGAGCTATTGTCTTCTACGTCTGGAAGGAGGAATAAACAAATAGCACAACTTTTTGCTGACTGCGCAAAATTCACGAAAGGGAGAAATCGCTTGCCAGTTTTCAAAGCATCAGCACCTCATTCTCACTCACTGGGAACAAAATCACGCAAATACCACAATTCCAGGAATCCCTTGCCTTTTCTATCCACTCTTGGAGTCTTTTGTTTGCCCCACACAAAGTGACTGTCAAACACTCCCCGACTTTCGCAGCTCTCCCTCAGAGCGAAGTTTCCCGGGAGCCGCAGAAAGTACTCCCACCGCTAGATCAACCACCCACGCATTGTTTACGCAATCATATTAATCACAAATATAAATAAATTAATCAATTTGAGAGATTTTGCGAAGATTCCCCGCACGAGTGAGGTTAGGTGGATTCCGAGGGCTTTTCCGCGGGCACAGCAACCCCCAAACAAGCATCCTCCGCGCTCACCATATGCTCCTCACGTGTGGGCAGCTTTTCACACTGAGACTGATTCACTATTTCTGTAATTTCACCTGGAAAAGTGCACTTTTCACACACTCGCGTTCTGAAGAGAGAATAAAAATAGACAGCCACCAAAACTGAGCAAAGCGCGCTCTTGCGGGCATCTCTGTCCATTCGCGACACACTTCACACCGTCGGATTTCTTGAAAATTCAAACAGCAACATGTGGTCAGCATCCGATAGCAGACGCCTCACAACCTTCTTGACGAAAGGCAAAAAAAAGTATTCTCGCCACATATTTTTTTATTTTCATATTTACAATACAAAAAGACATAAAATACATTACACACGTTCACATAAAAGCCCTCAAATTATTGTTAAATTGTCACTTTTGTTTCCTTTTCAATAAATTTCACAAATGGTACAAAAAAGACTAGAAAGCTTATCAGCCCCAAAATTTATAAATAACTTTCGAAATTATTTCTCGCTCTTATCATATGATTGTTCATTTTTACTTCATTTTTTATAAAACTTTTGCCATTAAGCTTCACCTTTCAAAGCGTGTATTATTTTCTATTCTCTCTTCAGTGATCCTCGTCTGAATGCTTTTCCTCTTAAATTTCTTTTGTGAATTGTGAGTAGTTCATCTCTCTCGCCATGACGATATGTGTTATCTTTTGTGTGCTGATTTGCAAATTCAAAACAATCATTAAAACGCAGTATAAACAAACGAAAAAGGATCGATGGGAAAGAGTCAATGAAGTGAGTGTATTTTTTTTTAAAGAAATTTCAACCTTGCCTACTCAGCATTTCATTTCCCTTTTATGTAGCTTTACAATAATACTTTAATCCATTTTGGGAGTCTCTCCACTAAAATATCCTCTTCTAGCATTGAAGAATATCCTATTTTGCCTCAATTAAATGTTAATTTTCCTCTTGCTTCTTCAGTACAACAGTCTTCGTTAAGTATTTGCTCTGTTTCTAAAATTCGACAAATTTCTCCCACATATTTTTGTTTTAGCGTTTCACAAAATGCATTAAATTTTCCTTTTGTCACAAGCAATTAATTTCGATGCTAAACTCCTTCTCTCTTGCAACATTTGCCCCATTATTCAGTGACAATTGGCACTGTCATTTTTCAAAAAATGTATGATTTTCAATGAGAAAAATGCACGAGAGAATGATTTGTTTCGCCAGAAATGTTAATATTATTCATATCATCTTACTTTATGCCCTCTCAATCAGCAATTGCAGCGACATTTCTACATCAAATCCTCCCAATTACATCATAAAATTAAGCTAGATTTTAGGTTAGCAAAATACTTCGTTTCTTCGTCGTTTCTTCAGCTGCATAACTTTCCAAAAAGTGCTGAATTGCATTCAAAAGTTTCGCATTGCAAACATCAGCAGTTCATTCAAACTATTGATTTTGATGCTCTTCGCAAACGTTATTAATGACAATTACAAGGGTTATTGGATGGAAAAGGGCAAGATTTGTTACATGGATGAAATTTCACTTATGATTCATTCGCCAGCAGCGCAGATTTACTGGTCGAACTAAATATAGTAATTACAAAACTTTGGTATATAAACTTCTTCATAATGAGATTACAATGAAATATTTTATTTTAAACTCTCACTGAGTGATGATTAAAATTGCATCAAGTGATGGAAAATGCATATAAAATGTGATAAAATGTTGCAGATATTAAGTCAAAAGTCACAACATTTCTTTGACTTTGACGCCACAAGTATTATCCTATTGAAAAATTGTAAAATAAATATTGGCAGACTCTCAAATATCGAGAAATGGGAGGAAAATAGACACTTTCCATTCTTCTGAAAATGCTTCACGAGTCAATTTTTTCTGGTTAAAAATATTCTCTTAAAAATCCCGTCAAAATTTTCACACATCGTCGCAAAATAGCGATTGCTGATTGAGCCGGCAATTGAGCTACCTATATTTTCACGGGGGCCCCTTACATAGTGTTATAGGGAGCGGCACTGGTGTAAGTCTTTCCGACAGCCAACTTGGTCAGCGGATGAGTCTTTCCGTGCTGCTGCTGTTGCTTCTTCGAGAGCGTCTTGGGCATGAGGATGGCATTCCTCACCGTCGGCGGAGGCACGGGCGGCCTGGCGTACTCATCCGTCCGGCAGTGGAGGCTCTTTGTCATCTTGCTGTGATTGATGAGAAGTGGCTTCGTCACGTGCAATCCAGGCGTTTGGAAGCTCTTGACCTCGAGCACAGACTTTGGCCGCTGCCTCGAGTGATTAGCGGGCGGTTTTGCTCGCATCTTCGCCACCTCGTACTTATCCACCAGTCCACGAACATTCGTATCCTCAGCTGTCGGCTGTGCGGCTTGACCACTGCGCGCAGACTTGTCCTGAACGCCAATGTGAATGGCAATGGGAGATGATGGCAGAGAGCGACCCTTCTTCTTCCCATTGGCCACCTCCTCGGCAGACGAGGCTTTCGCCTCAAAGTTCATCTTCAGACTCTGCACCATGCCACTGAGTCCCGAACATTCCTCACCCTCCTTCAGCGTGTGATACCGTGTCGGCTTCCTATCTGTCGTCTCATCCATCGAGTGGCGGTACTTTAGTGTGCGATTCGCGAGATTCCTCTGCTTTCCACTCTCCTCCATGCTCGTCGTTGTTCCAGCTGGCGCCGATGCAGACAATTGCACAAGTTGAAAGGAAGATTTGCGCGCCAGGAACTCCTCACTCTGACTCCGTGCCTGCGGAATTGGCTTCTCCACGTCCTCCTCCGCTTTTGCCTCATCACTGCAGATTCGCTTCACAAAAGATCGCTCCTCCAGACGTTGTTTGGTGCGCTTCACTGTTCCCGGATGCCAAGGAATCTCATCGCGATCATACGGAAATATGCCACTCTGACCCATGACGATCTGAGAGCCATCCTGATTGCCAGTCGGAGCTGCTACACGAATGTCATAGGAGCCCCATGAACTATTCCGCGATGGCAGCGTTCTGGTGTCTCCTGATCCCCAGGACGAGTGTCTAGAGGGCACTTCTCGAGCATCTCCCGGATATCCCAGCACTACGGCAGAGTCCACACTACTCCAGGAGCTATTTCGCGACACCACGTACTCCTGAGGATTGGACAATTCCACGACAGTAGCGTGAGTTGGTGGGAAAGTGGAGTGACGAGCCTGCTTCCGCTCCTCACGATCAAACACCCGATCCAGTTGCGATGAGAAGGGATCCTTCCCACCTGCCACTTTCCCCGGTGCCTTCTCCTCACTCTGCACACCGTCAACGAGTGCCGGCGCCTTGGTGGTCACATCAACTGGAGCATTTGGTCCATCATCTTGTGGACTATCACATTTTTCAGCACACTCTGTGCCAACATTAGTATTTACACTAATAAGATTAACACTACAGCTGCCATCGATCTCACGACAACCAACATGATCCTCTTCTCCCGGATCCCATGTCTCCTTTCTGGTCACCTTCTCACCCTCAGCAGCTGTGAGATGCAAACTGAGCGCCTTTTTCTCCCTCACCACCTTCACAATCCCCGAATTGGTGGACTCCAATTCACTCACAATGGACTTCACGGATGGCACAACGAGGGATTCTGTGAAGATCTGACTATTTGGATTGTGCTCTTGTAGGTGAACCACCTGATTCTGTGACACACTGTAGTTCTGACCGTTGCTGCACGGCAATCTCACCGTCTTCGTCGTGGTCGAACTGCCTTTCTTCGCCACTTTGGGCGGCCCAAGATTCTCCAAACTCTGCGACTGGGGCTTCGCCAGAGCCGTTCCTGTGACTTCAGCATTATTCGGGGACCAACTCTTCGGTCGACTCCCGATTTTCTTGAGATCCGCCCCAGACACTTGCAGTAAATTCCCACCCATGGCGCCATTCAGCGCCTGTATCAACGGTGTGGGCTCGCTGCCCGGCAACAGCCGAGCATCCTTCGTACTCTTCAGATTCGTCTCACTCTTGCTCCTCTGCAGCTTGTCCTTGTTCCGCATGGCGTACAACATGCCCTGGTATGTCTCCAATTGCGCCATGAAGCTCTTGTTGGGCTTTATGCACGTTCTCTTCTCCTTCACATGCATCAGTGCCCGATCAAAGTCCCAATTGTACGCCTTCATAGCATAGGCAATCACCACAGATGCCGAACGACTTACACCCATTTTGCAGTGCACCAGAACTTTGCTGCCCTGCTTCTTCGCCTTGGAGATATACTTGAACGTATTGTCCCAGTGCTTCAAGAGATCCGTTTTCTCATCATCATACACGCGAATGTTGCAATAGTCAAACATTCCCGGGAAGAAATTATCAATCTCCCTTGTCACATTCAGTATATGATGAACACTGAAAGACAAAAGCAATTTGTGGTTAGAGAGCAAAACAGAGGCAAAAAGTCAATAAAGCATACCCGTTGCGCTGCAATTCCTCAAGATTACTGGCATTCCATTCGGAGCCTAAGTAGACATGATCAAAGATCTCTGTCGGCGCGTCCATCTGGCCCAAGATGACCAGCATCTCTTGATCTATGAAGGACTTGAATTCACCCAAATCCATGTCCAAATGTTCCTCGAGGCGTCCGCGAATGTACTTGGAAGTCACCTCATCCAGATCCACTGACATCATGATCTCCTTGAGAGCTGTCCTGATCACACGCTCAGTCTCCTCTCGTTCGGTTGGTCTGCAAAGTGACAGGAAAAAATAATAATTCCAGTAAATTTCCAGACAGCAATTCTAGGCAGCCCAAACCACTTCACTTTCATTACATAATTTTCGAGAAAACTTGACTTTTAAACTAGACTCGCCGTTCAAATTCACTGATTTTATTCATTTTCTGAAAAATGTGTTTCCTGTCGACTCAAGACTAATGCAAAATTCATGCACGAGTTTTGTATTTCTTCAAATTAGTATTAATTCAATGTTTTCATACTCGGACGAATTTGTGCGTAAACCTCCAAATTATAAACTTAATTGTTGGCGAATTATGCCAGAAAAAAAATGCTTCATATTTATAGAATTTCGTTGGGGCTATGACTCTTCTGATGCTCCGTTTTCTTCAACATTATTTACACTGTTCAAAATAGTCTCCTGACTAAAAATCCACCTTGAATAATTCGCTAAACACTGCACAATCCTCACAATAAAATTCCATTAAAAAAGGTGTGATTACATGTGTTCATAGCTCGTGTGTTTATTCATCTAATTGTCGCGTTGTATTAATAAAACTGAGAGGGAACAGCGCGCTATTATCGTCTTGCGATAAGAGAATTGCATTGAAGAAAGAAAACCGAGTGTTTTCACAATCTTCTTTCACGCATTAAATATTTATCCAGGCAAATATAATTTGCATAATTCAATCATCGAGCGCTCTTGAGTGATCATCAATCGCGGAAATAACCCGAAGACGCACAAATAATGCACTGTCTTCAGCGCCAGCGATCACTCATGTCTTTGTTTATGACATATGTCAGTATATCATAGGGATCAAAGTTATTACTCACTTGTTCCTTATCGTGTCAGGCGACGGTGGACGCCTGCTCTCCAGCGAATCCATCGCATGCCACTCGTTGAGACATGAACGATCTGACTCAATGTTCTCCTCATAGTATGATACCCATTCGTGTGATGGGCCACCAGCGAAATAATTGTTTTCTCTAGCCTTCGAAGACACTTTGTGCAATGTCTGGAGTGCAGACCTTGAAGAAATAAAACAGCAAAATTGTACACTATCAATCATTCACACAGCATACATATATGCCAAAGGGTTGTGCAGAAAACCAGCCAACACCAGTGACCATGTTAGCAACTCTCTGATTGCCACAACTGCAATTTTAGCGAATAATCCTGTGTGCAATTACAGCATAGCGTGTTACCTTGTCGCACTGCTAAACTCTTAAATACCAGAAACCCAATTTATCCCCAATTCCTACAGTCACACAGATTTTTCAATCACTTCATGCATTTCGGAAGGCCATTGTGATTAATCACTTTACGCGCGCCTTTCCTCCAGCTTTTACACTCGGACTTGGTGTGGAATTATTGCAAAATGCTTCACATGCAACATTTCATGTGCTTCTCTCCTCTCTCTCTCTCTCTCTTTCTCACCCTCGGCATATTGTGGGATTGTTAATTGAAATAATCTACCTAATTGTGCGGAGAGTTGTTGTGCAGTGTGACAAAAAATGGTTCAGCGTTTGCAAAGAAAATGTGGGACAAGATATCCGGGAGATGCTGTGCGCGAGTCATCTTCCATCGCGCGCGCGCCCAAGAGCACTCTATAACACCATCAATTCTGGGTCAATTCTCAAGCCTACAAAAAACTTGTTTGTACCCGAGATAAACACACTTCTCATATCAGTGACACGATAGAGTGAGAAAGCACAAGGTGCAAGTCTTATTTGACTTGCTAATGGGCGCTTCTAATCACTCTGGAATACTTTCTTCACAACGCGAACTACAACATCACGTACTATTGCGATATATTTAAACAGAAAGTGTACACACAAGTTTTAAAATAAAGAACTGGAATTATGTCAGTGTTCTCATCATAAAGGAAAACAGGAAATTTCATTACACCTGGAGAGAAAATTGCACTAAATACTTTTACCTGTTCTCTTTTATCATGAGGAATCGGTCGCGACCGATACCGTCAATTATTCACTAATTCCATACATTATCCATCTGTCTTTTTGTCCATAATTAAACACCACTAGATGGAAACACGAGAAGAAATTCCTCCCAGCCATGCACCTTTGCTTCACCCCAATTACCCTCACTCACCAACCAGAACTTCCTCCGTGACTCATTCGCGTTATTTCCCGCCCCAAAAAAATTGTTCAGTCAAAATTCTTTCACTGCGGAAAATTACACTTAAATGTCTCATCAAAACATACCATTGTTAGCATGTTTCGGACATTCCCGTATTCCTCTCTGTCCCGTTCTTTTGTCGCTCACACTGCTAAATGCAAATTAAACATCTCGACGGGGAAAATGGATCAAAAATTTATTGCATGCCACAAAACCAGGAAGTACCGAAAACCCACTAATATCCTTGATAGTATTCCCATGGAAGATCTCTCAAAAATAAACCTGTGATTCATCGTGAAAAAGACCTCACTAATTGCATCAATTTAACCACAACTGTGTAATTACTTTAACGACATTTTTTGCTCATTTAAATATCTTTCCTCTTTTTATGTTCACCAATGCTATCTCAAAAAGCAATCCAATATACAACGAAATCTTTCCTTCATCTCACCATACTGCTTTTTTCATGTATGTTACCAAAGACACACCACGAGAGAAAGATAACAACTAATAGAAACAGTAATTTTCTAGCTCTTTAAATACATTTAACAGCATTTTTTTCTTCTTCTTTCAAGCAGCAATGTTAACTGATCGGCAGTAAAAGTTATTTATAAATTGAAAAATTGTTGCCAAAAAGCTGCCCAATTTAATTAAAATGCAATCGTTTTCCCCTAATTTGAAAGTGATAAATGATCAATGAAAATTATTGTTTTACCATGACTCAAATTTACTTTAAGTCAAGATCAACGGTTCTTCGAGTCAAATATGTCGTTTTTGCATCACTTTCGTATCAAGTCTTGGAAAAGCTTGAGCAATATTCCTAAACGAATAACGGCCAAAAATAGAAATATCAATCTTTTTCTATATCATGTCTTCTCTTAAGGAATTTCGCTATCATCACGATTTCGCCAAAATTAATTCAAACTCTTCGGGCAGAAACTCATTTGTTCGACTCCCATATAAAACGTCGCTCTCTCTCTCTCTCTCCGTCTCTGTCGAAATCACTCGACTGACCAGCTCACGATGGCGGCAGAAATAAGAACTCACGTCGACCTGTGGTCAAATTTGAGAAGAAGAGTCTTGAAAAAAAAGCATCACCCAATTGCCTCAATTTTCCATATTTGCAATTTCACAACAAAAAGACCACTCTCTTCTCGAAATTTACCTTTGAAATTAACTGCTCTTCGCCGAAAAATTAGACATCACACCATCAATTTGCACTACCTTGTCACTTTTATCGCACCACAAAACCGTGTGCTCAATATAGCTCTCTTCTTCATCATCCTCGCACTTGCAAATTGCTATTAATACCTTCACACAGTTCCGTTACCCCATTGAAGCATCTTTTCGTGGCCAACAATTATTGGCAAGATACCTCAATAAGTCCTCAATAACCATCGATTGCCATTTCCTAGCAATTCTTAACGCTTCGCCTCTTGAGAGATTCTCTATTATATTGTGTCAATTCATGCAACTTTTATTTTTAACCCACACACCATTCCAAGACCGCGAAGGTACGAAATCACACTTATTCACACAAATCTGCCAGCAATTCTCTTTCCAGCAACATTTGTATATCGCGCCATTTATTAAAATTGATTCACACGCCAGACTTTATAGGTGCTGTTGTGGATATTTTCTAAACACCGTGACGCGATTTCACTTTTCCCGGACATGAAGGAAAGGGAAAAAAAAGATGCGATGATTCAGAAAGAAGGTTGCTTACCCCTTTCGGAGTCTCCGTAAAACCATATTTCTTTTGCCTCTTCGTGTTTCTCGTTTTTCTTTCTTCTCTCCCTCTCACCAGTCGTCGTTCCAATAAATTAATTACAAAATTCCAAGTGTAATTAACAATTGTCTAATACCATTACTCATCATTGCACAGATAATAATAAATGCTTCTGTTCAGCTTATCACATCACTGCAATATTATTATTATATGAATTTTCTCCCCCTTTCCTCTCCTTTCTCAACACACAATAATTGAGAATTATAAACTGGATGAGATGAAAACCGACTATCCACTGATTCATTTCTCGCGGATCGTCTTTTACGGATGAAGAACAAAAACATACTGACAAGTCTTAATCATATATTGTGGAATTAAACGTGAAGAAAAGAACATTGAGTCTTTCGTCATCAACTCTCATTATTTTTTTTCTCTTATTTATCGTGGCGGATAGGAGAGAAGGTAACTTCTATACACGGACCATCGTGTCGACATTCACTCAGCCAATCACCATATAATTCTACAGTTTTACAGACTCTCCGCGCGCGCGATAGACTTCTTTTGTCAATTCGCGTGGAAATGACCGTCCCCCTGAGGCTGTTAATGTCATTCGTCCTCCCTCTCTGCATCCCATGTGAATTGTATGGTGATGGCGTTTGGCATAGTGGCAAAAAATGCAGACAGTCACAACTAATTAGGCATAAGAATAAGATAATTAAGTGGAGATTTATCCCAACAAAACTCCCAGAGAATGCGAGAGAGACACTAATTCTCAATCAACTCATAAAGAGAGTCAGGATATTAAACTGAATTAATCATTTCTTATTATTTGTCTGTATTCGCAATTGTGTAAATAGCTAAATACATATGTTATTGCTTGGTTACTGCACAAGTTCGTGCTAGGATTCGAGCATGCACAAAATTAACCTAATATTTTGTCAAAAAAGGATTCCTCCGCATAGCATTATCTCAATTCCTCTAAAACCCTGAAGTTCATAAAACCCAAAGCGACAAAAAGTGTCCGTGTTGCATAGAGCTACAAGACCAAATCGATTTTCAATGAAAAAAAGGTGAAGTTCAGTGAAGCTCATAAAGCTTCAAACTGATCATCGAGTCACCCACAAAAAACGCAACATGAACTTTTTTGCCAACCCAAGTGAGCAACAACTGCTTCACTCTTTCAGCTTTTCATGCGTTGCTGAACATACGAAAATGGAAAATCAACATTTTTTAAGGTTAAACCACTTTGCACAAATACAGCCACTCATGCCCCCATGCAGGCACCAAGTGTCTGACCAAGAGTCATACTTTCGCGGGAGTGAGAACGCGGCGTGGCTTGAGAGAGAGAAGTAATAATAGTATAAAAAGGAACAAACAGTCGATATGGACATGTAGAATTGGAATTTCTGCATGGTGGAATTATTATGGCAAGAGCTTTAATATTCGTTCTATCCGTCCTGGATTTTTCTTCTCCTCTCACACCTCAAATTTTACCATCCAATAACATCTATTTCTGGCTCTTTCGTGCTCGCGCCTCCGCTGTATTGTTATTTGGCGAGCACTATGTTGTTATGTCGTGATTTCGCAGCCTTCACTTCCCTATACCATGCCAATATAATGCAATAATTCCACACTAGGTGTATATAGCGTTCTTTCTCTTACTTTAAACAAAAATGTATAAAACATAAAGTGATTGATCAATAATTGATTTATGTTGATAGGCACATGAAATGTATGGAGATTGATGGGTTGAAAATTGGGAAAATTCATATCAACACACCATTTAATATGCCACCAACTGTACGTACACCAAACATTGTAGAAGCAGAAAAAAGGAAGTGATGGACATTGAAATTGAAGTGAATACAAAATAAAACAAAAGAACTCACCACATTGCCTGTACAGAAACTGGCTTGAAAATGTGTGTCCTTCCGCAAACGCTGACGCTGAATCCACTGTAAGTATTCCCCAAATAAACAATCAAAATGTTAGAGAAATGATTTTCGCGTGTTTCCCACAAAATTTTCTGTGCTCAAAACATTGTTTCCAAGCAGTATTTAATATAATGTGGCACACACAGCAAAGTCAGCAGTGAGAGTATATGGCAAAAACTCACCCATCTCCATCCAAACGTATTGATGTATCCGCCAAGATGCGCAACACCAAGCCCACTGTCGACTTTTCATTGCAATCAATACCCAAGAGACATGATTCCTCCTCATCGTAGCTCCTGCCACACAATTTCGCCGAGGCACTACTCTCGGCCTCGTCATTTGTACACTCTGAGCAAGTCACTTTGTCACACTTCCCATCCTTGTCCTGGCCATCCATGCCACAACACTTTGTTCTCACGTCACCCTTGTCATCCACTTGACCACTGTTGGACTGTCTGTGGCATTGTCGCGTGCACGGACAACTAGCTGTGACTTTCTTGTGCACTGCACCACTTGTTGCACTCCTGATGACCATCTGTGGACTCTGCAGTTTGTTCAAGTGATGCTGATGGCAGTCGGGCAGCGATAGAGTCTGCTGCAGACGATTCTTCACGTGGCGCGAGACAACCACCAAGTACCTTGTGCGGCCAGCGCGTGCAGACTCCAATTTCACGGCCTGCAAGAGGTGAGAAATGCTGTTAAAATCACACTATATATTACTGAGATTTTCACGCCTCTAACGAAATAGGTACTCAATCTGATTTTGATTCATTACGCCAATTTCACCTTGCCACGCTTCTCTGCGGAGCATCTGCAATTCTTCAAAATCATATATTTCTCAAAAACACGACAGGCCCCAAGGATACCACTTCAATCTTGAGCAACGCAGTGTGATGATAATTTTATACAATTTCATAATTAAGCTCCAACATGACTGAATTATGCGCCGCAAAGTTTGAGCATGATCCAAGGGCTTTTCTATATATCATTGCACAATCATGAGATACATTTATATTTCGCCGGTATACAATGTTTCCTCATCACAATCACGAGTCACAAAACTCAAATCCTCAATATCAATTTGATTATTATTGCGAAAAGTTGGAATAATCTTATCTCTCTCTCTCTCTCTCTCTCTCTCTGTTTTTCTGCGAATTTGATGAAATTCTCCCCACGGAAGAGATTGACCTTTCGTGGCCGTGTGAAGGCTTCTGCTTTAGAGATAAAATAATAATAATATCTAAAGTTATCGTGGTCGACGCGCCTCACGCGCTTCGACAAAATGTCATTACACAAGAGAAAATGTTAATCTATAATTAAGTTTAAATTCCACTTCCTGCCCATGATTTGCCCAAAATAGCTCCTCATCCTCATTGCCATATTGTGACCGGTCGCTTGGAAGGATGAGACAATTAATTTTTTTCATTTTTCCACCCCACTTGTCAGGGTCTTTTTTTTCCATTTGGGCGCGAAAAGACGCCCAGAGGCAATTGGCCACATCAATCATTTCACGTGCTATTGTTCCATTTAAGCTCTAAATATGTGGAATCCTTCCGCGTTAGAGCAATTTTGTGTGTGGCGATGAAGAAAAAAACCCCCAGCGTTTTATCACTAACAATTAAATTGCGTGTCTTAAGCACACAATTTCCAATTCACTCATATTATTTCTGTCCGTGTGCAAACAGCCTTTACTCTTTACAGATGGTCGAGGTCACGATTTATTGGCATCGCTCCAAAACGTCTCTCTCTCTCTCGCCGATCTCGGAACTGATTCGGTACTTTTATGGTCGCGAGAGGAGAGCACACACCGACATTACCCATTTATACGAAACGCATTTTGCACCCAAACTCCCCTCTTCCCCCCCCTCGCGGATGCACTGCGCGCGTCCACTGGTTGGCCAGGAAGACGGCTAGTGCGCAAATTTATGTGGTTGGAATTTTAAGCATGAGAAACATACCATTTTGAGCGTCTCCTCCGGTCGCAACAAATAGAACATGGATTGGAGATGCTGGTGGATGTCTGACGAATTGACAGTGCTCGATGCCACCTGACCTGACGGCGGCACCTGTCCAGCCGCCTGACCACCTCCTGTGTGACTCGACGACGACATGGATGTTGAGGACGAACACGTGGATATGACACTCAAACGGCCAAAATCACACGTGGCACGTAAATGCTCGTTCGATCCAAGCATGAGAGCTGATCCCTTTCCGGCAAAGTAGCACTCACTCAGGCTGAAACGGTCAGAAGGAGGAAGAACGCCATTTAGTTAAATATTCTCCTCACAAAGAATGCCAAATATGTGGAATCAGGTCAAAAGATTGCACTCAATCGTCTCAGTTCACACACAAATTTTACACACTGGGAGAAACGACAAACAACGCACCACGAATATTCATCGTGTCATCAACCATCATGACGAATTTTATATAAAAATACCACACTATATACGATGAGTCGGTTTAAATGGGAACCGTTTCGCCAGCACAATGCCGTCCACAAGTATTTTGCCTCTGAGACGATGATTTCTCACTCTCTTTCTCTCTGTGCCGCAGAATTTTTACGACTTTTGCATTTTCGTGTATATTTATATCCATATGTCCAATTTCAGGATATTATTCACAAAAGATATGTGACCAAATATCATCTGTTGGCAATGTGTATAGATATATATAAAATTCATTGTCATCCACAATCGTGCGGTGAAATGTGTACACAAAGCATAAATCAGACCCGCTATTCATTGAAAAGATAAGTGAAATTGTAAAATGTAAGCATTTATTCACTTTCAAGCAAATTCACTGTGTAAATCTCTTTCCTTCTTCTGCTGTGCGCTTTTTTTACGTGATCAATGTATGACAGTGAATTTATTCAAGCTCAGTTGGCACTAGGCTGGGTGTGTGTGCGCACGAGAGAAGAAAATTGTGACGTTGTACGACAAAACAATTGAATTTCATACGGCAATTCCGCCTATTTTGCTTTTCCACATTTTTATTTTTGCTTTCTATCCGCCCCTCCCTCACACACAAAGAAGTCTCGTGGCTAAATAAAATTTTCTATTTTCAAATTTCAAAAGTTCTTTCCACCGTGATTATGTCTACGGCCACGAATTACTGTGGGAATATCAAGAATAGGAACAATATTATAAATTTATCAGTGACTACATAAATCGGATTCCAAAACATTATTATATCATACAAAATTTCCTCCTTTTTATTGAAAAGCAATTCACGAGTATAATGACCATTATAAAACGCGTATTTCACATTCTGAGTAAATTTTGCGACGGATGTGCCAACATTTTAATATTCATAGCTTGTCAAACATTGTTCATTTGAAAGTAAATAGTTTTTGCATTCAATGAATAAAATTGTCATTTCTCCATCCATAGTAAAGTCAATTGATTTCGAATTCATCATCCATTTCCCACTTTCGTTTTCCATAAAACCCATTGTACAGAATCTCTGTCAACTGCAAGCCAGCTCAAACCTTCCACTATACGAACTGTAAAGTTCAATATAAATGTTTTTCCACTGAATTTATTATTATATATCTTTTACTATCACTTTTTTTTCTCTCTTACTGCGCCGTGTCTTTGAATAATTTATTTTTGTCTGATGAACCAAAAAAGTAAAAGGTCTTTTACATTTTTCCTCACCCATCAAAACACCACACCATTTATAACGGCTCAATAGTCACCCAAAACCCAGTCAATTGTAAATCTCAGTAAATATTTGCCTGTTTCAATTAATTACATACCCAATGATGAAGAAAAATTGTCAACACACGGGGCTTGACGTGAAAAATTGCGCATAAAGAGTGTAAAAAAATCACTCTTGTCCGTTTACTTTCTAAATCAGCGAGAAAAGACATCCATATGATATATTGTGAGAAGAAGCAAAAAAAAATGAGCTGCCTAAAGCCACCGCTGTGTCGCCTTGATATGATTTTGCTACTCTCTTGAAGTACGGTCGAAGGCAAATATACAACAAAAATATTCATCATAAAATTGCTACGCTGGACAAAACGTTGCGCTCTGATAACTTTTCAAAACTTGAAGGTTACCGTCTCATGTGCACACATCATAATTGGTATTGTGTATCAAAAAGCTTGAAGCTAATACCTCTTGATCGTCTTCACGTTCTCCTCTTCGTCTTGCCCATTGCCCGTTTCCTGGAATGACAGAGAAAAAGGTTGAAAAAAGATATACATGTAATTGCCATGAGGTTTTTGCGAATCCGACGCATTTGTGGGTAAATATGCTAAGACGTTTCTGCCTCTCTATCAATGTATCTGTACAGGAAATTTATATCATTTGTCACTTATTGTTAGTAGTGTAATTAAATATCTTTTCAGTTTTTTATACATCCATCCAAACAGGTTGAGTATCATTGCATAAAACATATAAATGTACACACGGGCAAAGTGTGTTTCTCACAGGCTTTGCGGCAACTTTGAGACAATTGACACATATTTTTTCTCTATTAGATAATATCTTCAATTGACACACTCACAGAGATGCTTCTGATTAATATCACAAGACCTGCTTTGATAATACTTGAACCAGTAACATAAATTAACCAACTCCAATAATCCCCATGATTTTGTGTATTAAGTGACCACAAACTGTCCTCGAAAGTTTATTTCAAATAACTCTTGTTCCTAAATGAAAGTGTTGAATTCAATTTCATATATTTTAGCCAAAACTCACATATGATTCATCCCACTTTGAAAATTCAATAGAGCACCACAACTTATCTGCTATTCTGGGAATAATTTATCGAATAATTTAATAGACTTTTGTCCTTAATAATATTCCCACTTCGAAACAGTTCCATTCCAATAAGATTTATGCCTCTTCAACGGATCTCATGTCGCATGGGCATGACATTTTCTTTCAACAGCAAAATTTACTGTGAATCTAGCAGTGAAGATTCTCTTTCACTTGATATTTTAATCCCATTGAAGATTACAAGAGATCAGTTTAAAGTTTATTAACGACATGCAACTTAAATAACACCACGAGTTCACTTTTCAATAAAAAGTCACACCGTGAGTGTAAAACTGTAATCGTGTCATTTTCATGAATATATCGTACGTTCTTTTTTCATTCTATTGCATACAAAGTAGATAATAATGCAAAAATATACACAATTCAATCAGCATTTCCCACACAATACCAGACACGACTGTGCAATATTTTATTTTAAATATATTGTCTGTTGGACGGAGGGTATGAATGTGCAAAAATCTATTAAGTAATTCCTATTATTTCCCTACATAATACACTGTGGCATGGGAGATAAAATCACTCCACTAACATCTTCATCATATTTTTACCATAAAATATATTAAGGCCCATGTGCCACAATACAATAAAAATAACACAAATTCACGGAGGGAAAAAAATTATACACATTTGTGTCAAATGTTTAAATTTTAATACATATTATTTGCTTCTCCCTCTCTTTCTCACTCTTTTCTCCACATTTAATAACATCATTGTTACTGTGTGTTGTATTTTGTAATAGGATCGATTATACATTAAGTATTGCAACACTTCTTTTTCACAGCATATATGTACTTATATTTTGATATACAAACACTTGCCGCTTTTCAATTGATGTGTTGTGGGAAAAAGATCATCCAGACTCTGTCTACATTTATGAAATATCTCACACTGAGCGATACAAGCTATTTTTTTCTCTCTCCCTCTTCTTCTGCCTCTCATCAAATTTATCTGAAGAACTCATTTAATCGTCGAAATGCTGCGCATTAGTTTGTCGAGACTTACAAGCGCGCGCGATAAAAATTGAAGGGAGTAATTTTTCCGTTCATTCACAACACAATCAGAGTAACAACAATGAGATTGGCGCTTCTGGACAAAAACGTCAATTTCTCCACTGTGAGCAATTGTCACTTAATTGCGCTGTTACATAAAATCCAACCAACAACTACGTGGAGGTAAAATGTGTAGTTGTGCAATTTGTATTTGATATTCTCATTTTCCATCATATCTTGTTGGGTTTCTTCATAAAAACCACAACACAGACACCCATATACATTATAATCTATCTCACTCACTGCAATGAATCACATTTGATCGCAAAATAGATTGCCAATTGAGCCATAGTAACATTATTATGTGTACATTTCTTCTTCACCCGAAAAATTTCCTACAACTCCACAAACACACAAAACCCTCTTGCACAGCACAGAAATGATTCGGCTCGTAAGATATGAGATACCGAGAATCTCATTACCAAGATAAGCCATCGACTTTTTCGCAAATGGGTGACCCATGAGTCAAGCATGTGATGATATGAGCAAATTTTTGAACACTTTCTGTGGAAGCAATTTAAAATTCCCAAGAGAAGAATAAATCTGCGCATCTTGCATGCAAGATTCGGACACAACCTCGGGCCACAAACACAAAGAACAACCTTCAAGGGTGTACAAGACAAAGAGTGCCCTTCCACCCAGGAAAATCAACCTCCTCTGCGTTTTGGGGACACATTTCAAAGCAGCCATAAAATCAACATTAATTCGAGAATTTTCAATTTCATTAACCCACGAAATGTTGGTACATCTCTCAAATGGAAACACAATGGATATTACGAAATAAGAAGATCAACAGATACCATAGACAGAAAACTATAAGGCATACCTGCAAACTTTCAATCACGAACAAGTCTTTCTAGACCGAAGATTCATTCATTGAATTTTAGTTGAAAGAGAAAATAAAAATGTCAGAAATATCACGGTGTTATTCAAGCCACCACTCCTTTTACCCACTTTCATGAAATTCTATAACGCGAAGCCCTAATTGAACTCATATATCACAAAAAGATGCTCCACCATCGAATTTTAGCCGACATTTCAATGTTGCTTCCGGTGTGTGATTCTATATCAACGCTCAAGGAGAATCTTCAATATATTAGAAAACGCAAGATTACATTTGAACTTGAATAATATTAAAATAAACTCAGTCATAATTTCTCTTCTTCAACTTCTTTTTGACAGCTCTCATCTCTTTGTTTATAAAACAGCCGAAGAAAGATTCAAACTTCAAGATCAATTTCCACAAGACGGAGGCCAAAATTCACTCATTTTAACCTATCAAACTTCAAGGCGAATATATTTATTATTTAATCATGAATAAACCAAGATTCAAGTTAAAGTTTCAATTTACTGCCAAAGTCAAGGAATGACTTTGTCTGTGGCGTTAACTAAAAACTTGCGGGATGTTTCACTTGGGTGAGCAGGAAAGGTAAAAGAATTCTTTTCCGCCAAAATTCTTTTCAAACCACAAGAAACCACATTATTATAATTTTTATCACGTAAAGTTAGTAGAAAGTCCCGTAAAAGCATAATCGACATCAGACTACCGGAACACATCTCAAGGGCTCTCAAATCATTTTCTTACATAATAGCGTGGCACATTTAAAACGAATTGATTTGTCTCTATATCAAAATTAAACTAAACACCGTAGAAAAGTCATTTGTTCATTTAATTCTAATTTTTGAAGGTATGATGAAATCCCTATAATCTGCAGTCTCTAAAACACAAAGCAGAAGAAGAAAAAAAACATTGCAAAAAATTGCCGCAATTAGAAACCTATTCCCAATACAAATTTCTACGGAAGCTCAGAATTAATTAAGTTTCAGTTGACTGTAAATAGAAGAACTTAAGCCCTTCACTTCACACGGAATCCCGCACTTTCCCACATCCGACACTTCAAAACCTATTCAAATATGACCTAAATAGTGTGATTCTCAAGTTTGATTAAATGTTTTCTATATATTTATCAGCTTTCTAGCATTCCATATTGCTTCGCTTAATCCCTCTCTGGGTGTTATCGATGCGCCATCGCATATGGGATGATAGAAAGAAAATCAAACTAGTTTTCTCGAGTAAATGACCAACGATAAGATATGGGGAAAGAGTGCAGCAACAATTTGAGCAATTCAGGAGGAATTTTCACCATTGGATCGTGTGGTATTGTCGTGAAACAGTAGCATCCGCTAGCGTACGTCTCTAAAAGTGAAATCGTCTCATTTGTGTGTCTCTCCCCTTGTCGAGTGAGTCTTGCATTTGACGCTACACTGCAAAAATATGTCTTTACGGTCCTACTCTTGAAAATTAATGTTGGGAGACACGACACTCTTGCCTCATCCATTCCATCTCTCTCGCCAGTCGTGCCTCTCATATCGCTCTGTACATACACCAAAAATAGTCATAACGCCAAGCAGTCTGCCGAATGCTTTTTATTCATCCATGCCTTATTGTACTGTGTGTCGCCTCTGCTCAGGCTCTTTCCCAAAGCATCACTGCCTATACACGACAAAATTAGCCTCTGCATCGGGCCATCGATTGAGTCGCACTCATTGATACTCACATTGGCATTTGCTAAATTGCTCCAAGAGTGATGTAGGTCACGAGGACGATAAGTGTCTGTGGCGTTTGTCATTGTGGGAAGTGTCTTTTGCCACCAGTTGATTACATTCTTCACCCGATGCCTCGATGAAGATGTACTCTTGCTTCCGTCTTCGTGATCTATTTCACAATTCCATGATGCTACAGGTATTCGACGATTGAGCGGCGTGAGAATATCCAACATATTTGGATATGAGATGCACAGCAGACACACACTTTATTAATAAATCTCACCACCAGAAAATATTCATATTATTTTCTCCTCTCTCTTTCCCTTGAACTTCCAACAAGGAGAGAAATCACACAGTATTTACGACAAAACACACATTCGGAAAATCAGCAACACAAAGAGAATCACGTCTCCTCCTCTGACACTTCTTTGTCTTTTTTATTCTCTTTCATCCAACAGATAAATTAAGTGTTGCTGCCGCAAAAAAAGAGAAGAAGAGACACACAAACAAGAAGAAAGGAGTTCGTCCACCACTTTTATCGCGATTGCCACGAGAGAAGAGCAGACAGAAATCCATCAATCGCCAACGAGAATCACAGAGAAACTGAGACCCGCAGAGCACTTCTTCGACACACAAAGTCGCCTCTCTCAAACACACAACACACGCCGCAAACGTCACAGATATAGCCTCTGAGCAATTCAACACAAAAATTACAACACCAAACGTGGGGGAAAGCCTCTTCGTCAACTGAGCCAACGCTGGGGAAAATTACGACGACATTGCGCGCAGTTTCTTTCAACTCATCCCCAACAATTGTGCGCAAACACACAAACACACGTGCGACACACAGGGATATTTTATTAAATATGTATGTTTACATCATGCCAACGCATCAGTGTCTGGACACACTGTCAGACGCACATTTTGCAGCAGAATTGCTCGCCTCCATCAATGCAGCTCGCACTCATCGAGCCAATTAGAAAAAGAATCCAAGAGTGCATTCATTTGTATACACACACAGAATGGCAAACAGGGAGAATCATCGTCTTGAGAATCTTCTAAAGTACACAATCTTCTCTGCATAGCACTCTCATCCATTCCCAACTTATCAACGATTAATTGAATAGAAGAGACTCCTCTTCCAGACCACTGTTCTATTTCAATTCATCACACATCGCATCCTCCCCACATGATCAACACAGCTCAAATACACAATGTTTGATGTTGTGCTGTGGAAGAAGATAATTTCATATCGAAATTGGGTTAAAACACTAATTAAACGCAATTTATTTATTCAACAAAATTAAGTGATTTGTTGTAAAAATAGTTCAACGACTACAGAGAAGCTTCAGACCCTCCTTTCGCCCTTCCCTTCGTGTTGTGGCAATTTTCATCAAAACAAAGCCAAGAGGAAAATGTGTAATTACCTTATATCGTCATTTTAACAGTTTTCACGAAAGCATTTTAGACGTTGAGTCATTTTTGCCGCGAGTTCAACCATTCGTCACAGGTAAAATTGCAACACTTTTTTTTCTTTCTTATGTGCTTTTAGCCTGGTGAAACTCAAGGGCATTCCTGTTATCGTATCGTGTCTAGGTGTGATAACAGGAGAAAAAGATTGACTCAGTGAGTAAATAATTCTTTCAGGAAAGATTTGCTCAAACGTTCAATCAAAGAGAATATTATAAGGACTGACGATATTATCTGCTGTTATTGACCAACATTTATAAAACTCTTGCATCTTTTGCCACACATGGAGAAATTCAGTGGAAGAATAAAGCAAGTTTTCGTTCCCTCTCAATTATAAATTTACTTCAAAGGCGCTACCATAGTGTTGAGTCACTATAATTGCATCCAATAATTGATTGCCCTCGTTTGTTCCCTCTCTAAAAAACAACTGCTATCAGATGTAAAAATAATCTCGTGAAGAGTGAAAACTATTCCCAAACTTTTATCCTCGATAAATTACATGTTATTCTATTTGAAGAGCACACTTTTGTAGCAATACAAGTCAGCTGAATGTCTCGTAAACACGGCAAGACAACTTTACAATAAGTAATCAGTGAAGTGAACCCTTGAATGGAACAGAGGTAAGACCCATTATCTCTGATACTCGTGTTGTTTTTGTTTTGGAAATGCGTTTCATAGGAAACCAATATGTCTCATCACCTTAGGCCACTTTCCTATTGGCCATTGGCATGTCCTCTGGTCAAATTCCCATTCAAGCGTCGTTCCACTTCATACCCAACTTTGGCAGCCTTTCTTGCCGCTCGCCAAGAGAACATTCCTCAGCCATTCTCGAGAGCATTGTCCTAATTCAAAGCCGCCCATAAAAAAAAGTGTGCTTCAATCGGCAAAAATGCGCCGAGAGTAATTAAAAGCGATACATTCTGGGTGCTGTCCAAAAAAGAAGACACTACAATGAGCCTCTCTTATGGGTCAGCCCAGAGACGGCGGCGGGGCGCAAAAAAGTACTCCCGTTAGCGGATCACGCGTCAGGAGATGACGAATTGCCGCAGACGCGTTCCCCCCAATTGGCGGGGCCTCATTTGCATGGCATTTTGACGGACTGTGGGAGGCAATTGGACCTGGAGACTCGGCGTGAGTGGGAAAAGAGCTCGGATTCCGAGCCATTTCGGTCTCTGGGACTACCCAACCGCGCCTCATCGTGACCATCGATGGGCAACCGCGCGACTGGACAGGAAGTGCCCGAAAAATGCGGAAGGGCCTCATGGGGCGCCTGCACGTTAGGGCAGATTCTCACCTGCAGTACTCGAGGATCCCTCTGAATTGTCAGCAGCGCCATCACGTCTCCCGGGTCTGCAGCGCCCACGCGGGACTCCGCCACTCTCCAGCTTCTTATGCAACTCACCGCAGCACCGACTCTCACGGCTCCAGCAGCATTTTTAGCCACTAATTCTTGCGCGATAGACGGCCATTTTTTACACACTTCCCCGACTCACAAAGGCCACCAGCTTCACCCCCGGAACCACTCGGTCCCACCTAAATTCAACACTTCACCACTCGTGCACCACCCACCGACGTCCCCGGTACGCTTTTCCGTCCGAATTTCCG
The DNA here is from genome assembly GCF_947086385.1 of Phlebotomus argentipes. Lineage (NCBI taxonomy): Eukaryota > Metazoa > Arthropoda > Insecta > Diptera > Psychodidae > Phlebotomus > Phlebotomus argentipes. Next base: position 18,316,674 of record NW_026776177.1, on the reverse strand, counting down.
TCCAAATAGCCAGAAATGTGGTCAAAAATGCGAGACAAAATGCTTCCAGATTTTCCAGTGACACTATACAGCGAGTTGCCCGATGCGCTGACTGCGAGAAAAACTGTCCGAAAATCAAACAGCTGTTTCGAAGGCGCCAAGTATATTTTCGAAAATTGTTCAAATGTGTAAGAAATCCCGGAAAATGCTGAAAATTTCGGGTGGGGATTCGCATTACCAGCTCTTAAGGGCAGAATACGAATCCCCACCCTCTACCCCATCCCACTTGAGTCATCCGGGAGTGCTGGTGGTGCGAAATCTGCATGCAGAATCCGCCCACTTACTCCATCGCAGTTCCGGCTAAAGGGTCGCTTGAGCCCTCACTTGGCGGAGGAGCACCGCTACCTCCCGTGCCGCTGTCACTTGCAGCAGCTTCCCGCGCAGATGGCCCACTCTGGCTGATAGTGGCCAAGTATGTCTTGTTCTCCTCCTCTGATAGAATCTGGAACGGAGTTCCCTTGCCCACAATAGCTATGGAGACATTCTTCTCAGTGAGATTGAGTTCATTCGGGAGCGTGTCCCGCAGCGCCAATAGACCATGCTCTATCAGCTTCTTGAGGTCACACGTCGGGAAGTTCGCCAGATGCTTTCCCAAGTACGTGCGAGCGCTCTGGGAGCGAGATCCGATAGACATTGCCTTGCAATTGAAGTAGTTGGCGCTGGGACATACTTGGAAGACATGGGGGCCCAAATCCTGCGGGAATCAGCGAACATTAGTAATCAAATAGAGAGATTACACTGGAGAACTTACATCGTAGCCGACCACGAGAAGTCCCACGCCATAAGGACGCCTGTCGTAGCGCTGGGTGCAGACCTGCATCTTATTGCCCAGGTTTATGATCAAGCGATTCACTGGGTAGTTGGCATCATAGGAGTACTTGTAATTGAGGCACTCCTGGCGCATGTAGCGACTAAAAACACACAGAATCAGTAAAGAATACTCCCCAAAACCTGCTGACTCTACCTCAAAATCCTGGCGTCAGCTGTTATTCCAGAGATGGAGATGCCGAGATGGTCATCAATGGGGATGATCTTCTTCTGGTAAGAAGCCAACTCAGATGAAGCCCTTTTGAGAGCGATCAGAATGGCGTGATCCTTGTTCTTCAAGCCAACAGTCGCCGTGCCCAGCTTCACCGCTTCCATGGCGTACTCCACCTGATGGAGGCGCCCCTGAGGGCTCCACACAGTCACATCACTGTCGTACTGATTGCGAAACTGCAGGGCGACACGGGAAAAGAGAGATTTTGTGAGGAAATGTTAGAAAATGTGAAGTCACTCCCGGAAAAGCCACACGAAGTAAGGTTATGCCAAAGGCTTGCTGATTTTACGCAAAATTCCCAAAGCCCCCCTATTCCCAGGTGCAAAACAACCTATCTTCAACATATTGCAATAATTTCCAATCCAATTTTTACCATTTTTCCTCAATTTCCACAGCTTTTCTCCTCGTCGTGCAATGACAACACACTTTTGTTTTCCGATGCACGGCCAACTTCACTCCCTTCATCGGGCAATGCGTCAGCTGTCAAAAAATCACAGTGCAAGTTTTGCGAAAAATACAAGAAGCTCAAGAAGAAACCGAAATATTTTGTGAATAATTTATTTATTTGTGATTTGCTGTAGTGAATTGCTGGAAAAAAATGTCCGCGGTTGACTCTGATAGCAGATCCGAGCGGTGGAACAGGGTAAGAATTGTGTGACAGTGTGAAATATGGTGAAACAATGATGTTGGCGTTTTGCGCAATTTGTCTGGCTTCTCCAGACGATCTTGTGTGCTAATTTCTCAGGAATTCCTCCAATATTCGAGCAATTTCTGGCCTTCTTTGTCCTTTAGCGTGGCTGAGGAGTTTTTGTTCGGTTAGTCACGCTGAGTTCCCCTGCGAGGAATCTCCCAAAATTCAGTCAGTATTGACAAAAGCGCCTTATCAGCGTGAACTGGGTTTCCTGCAACAAACTCGGGGGATCAGCTTTTGCCTGATATGGCTTTATCAGGACTACCACCTTATCGGGCCTCTCAATTTCTGCACCTTTTCATTCGTTAAACACACAAGTTCAAGTTGTTCACTATTTTCTCAAGAGGAATCACGTTGCTTGGAAGGAATCGCAAGCAATTCTTCCTTATCAGGAGGCTTTTCAGGGAGTTTGAGTATATCGAGAAGTGGATAAATTCTGTGCTATTTAATGTGTTTAAATAATAAATGCCAGTAATTAGTTTATTAGGTTGTCTTTGAGAGCTTTAAGAGGTAATAAAGGAATTATCTTTCATATACAGTGCGTGGCAGAGTGCTCACTGATCGTGAATAAAAGGAAATTTTGAGCCTGTATTTTGATAGCAGATGATTTTGATCGTGACTGTGTTCCTTATAAACGGCCTTTTAGTCATGTGCTGTATCAATTAAAGGGGGCGGCATGTAATTTAGGCGAAGGCATTGATTGATTTTTGTCGCTTCTTCCATTTCAGGCAGTCTTGGGACCGCTGTCGAGTGACTTTCTGCGCATCACGACTCCGCGAGATATCCAAGAGCAGGCCGACCGCCAAGCCGCCCTGGCGCTCTATCAGCAGCAGACAGCGCTGTCGCCCTACATGCCGGCCAACATTGTGGGGCGCCTCAGTATCACTGTGGCGCAGGCGAAGCTGGTGAAGAACTATGGCATGACACGGATGGATCCCTACGTGAGGATCCGCGTGGGGCACTTTGTCTATGAGACACAGACAGACCCGAATGGCGGAAAGAATCCACGGTGGAATCGCGTGGTTCACAGTCAACTGCCTGCCGGTGTGGCGTCTATCTCGTTGGAGATCTACGACGAGTGCAGCTTCACGATGGACGAGTTGATAGCGTGGACGGAGGTGAAGTTGCCCGAGGCTGTGCTGCGCGGCGACACGCACGAGGACTGGTATCCGCTGAGCGGGAAGCAGGGCGACGGCGTGGAGGGCATGATTGACTTGGTGCTGAGCTTCCAGCCCGCCTCCGCCCAGGGAGCCACCACTTACATGTACCAATCCGTCGCTCCGGTCGTGATGGTGCCCAGCGTCACGGGTCGCCCAATGCCAGTGTTTGTACACCCGCAGCAGCAGCCACAGATTGTTAACTCACACTACCCGCAGCAGCAGCAACAGCAGCAGCCAGTGCCAGCGCCGCCCCAGACGGCGCCCCTCACGGAGGAGGACCTCAAGCAGATCCAAGAGATGTTCCCCAACACCGATCGCGAAGTCATCAAGTCCGTGTGGGAGGCGAACAGAGGCAACAAGGATCGCACCATAAACTCCCTCCTGCAAATGACTGACCAATAGATTGAGCAGTGCTCCAACCACGTTAGATAGAATCCACCCACAATTCCGATTTCTCACGCTTCCACCATCCTCACCAGCCACACCAACAACACCCCCAATCGAACGTTGATTGCAGAGCAAATCCTCGCCACACGCGGAAAGGTATTGATTGTGAGGAATAAAACATGTGTCATATGTAAGAAGCAGAGTTGAAAGCCACCGTGGAAAAATAGCCTTGAGATGAATGAGTCAGAGATTGGATCTCCGCGCAAATGTGAGTCATTGCCAGGGAGAGTGGCGTAAGAAACCTACAGATTTCCAGATTTATCACCAAATTTGAGCTATAAGAGTTTTGTGGGATCGACAGAAGTGAGGTCAGTACCATCAATTGACCACCAATTGACATCAATCGTCAGGCTCTGTGTGGCTAATCAAGAGAGTGTCTGAGAAATGTTTCTTTTGTCTGTGTTAATCAACCTTTTTCTCCCTTTTCCTCTTATTGTTGCCTAAAAATATATATATAAATATATTTAATTTGAACTGAAATATAAATAAAATGTAAAATTTCCTGTCTCATTATGTTGCCAAAATATTAAATAAAAAAATTCGGTGTAGTGAACAAGCAGAAAAAGAGCTTCCCATTCATCTTCTTCAACATTCGAGATTGTCTACCTCAATATTTTCCTTACCTGGGACAAAACATCCATCAAACCTGTGTGAATGCTTTGACCAAACGCGCTCTTCAGTGCAAATTCGTGACTCTGTAAAAAAATTCCAAAATGTATAAAAAACACTTTACTGTACTCGTTGGGGAGCTTCATGTACTGATGGCATTTCTATATAAAATACAATTCATTTGAGAAATAAACATTGTGGGGAGAAGCGGCGAAGGCGAGATGGGAAAAGTTTATGCTCATAAATTGCATATTTGTTGAACCTTAACTGTTTTCTGTAATGCTCAAGTTCATCGTGTCATTACACTTTGGCGCTCATCTTCAACATCGCCAATCTAGGCATTTATTATATAGTCTCTCTAATGCAATTTGTCGGCGAATGCGAGGCCACCGGAGTCGGCGGACTGCTCTCCAAGGCAATCCCCACAAGGTGGGACTTTTTCCTGTGCGGCAGAGCCGCGCGTAAGTCTCTGCCCCACCAGAAGACCCACCATTGACAGTGCTTTTCCACGTTTCAGCCAATTTCACGCGAGCTCCAGTTCATTTGGCGCGCTCACAGCGAACAGCAGCACGGCCGTTAGGCACCCACACCTCGCCACTCTCTTGTCACCTGACTACACTCTCTCGCGGCTCCCCGGCGGCCTCGTCACTCGGGAAAACTGTGAAAAAGACACACGAGTGGCTGGGCGAATTAAAGCGCAAGCGTTCCGCATGTCAATAAAGCGGGAGAGTCACAGAGTGTTGTTGCGCCGCATTCGATTCACTCCCCCACACAATTCGCCACACAATTCCATCAGTTCCATCAACAATCAGTGAAATACCAGCAGTGAGAGGTGTTTCCTGTGCACAGTTTCCCGTGACCAGTGCCACAGTGAGCAGGAGACAGGCCGAAGCCACCTCGAGAGCCCCTCGAAGCGCACCAAATTCGACTGCCAGGTGTGGTTCCCATAGTGTCTTATCAAGCGGACTGTGCTGAGGCAACAGTCCCGTAAAATTTTAGAGACTTCACAGTGTGTGTTTGCGCCCCATCGTAAAGTCTATCTATCAAGAGACTCAAGAGTAAATGACCAAGAAATAATTAATATTTTCGCTCATGTGTTGAAGAGTCGTTTTGCCGAGGAAAAAAAGTAAAAGTTCAATGAGATTTCTCAAAAAAAATAAATACATTTTACCATCCAAGCCTTCAATTCTCTCTCACTTTTGTGAAAGTTCTCTCTCTTTGCTCTTTGGCAAAAATTCACGCACTAAATGCTGAAAAAATATTTTTCACCTCTCCACCCAATCGGCCAATTTCGTTTTACTTTTTTTCTTCTTATTTATATAATACTCTCGCACACACTCATTAGCCATTACACCAAAAGAGCCTTCGCGCGACTTGGAGTCTTAATTCAATTTCTCACACGATATCACACTCTCCCTGCCACCTCACTAAATGCAAATTCCCTCTCCGCCCAGAGCGCCGTGTGTGTGATGTCATTTTATATTAAAACGATAAGTGTGGGAGGCTTCTCCGGTAATGAAATTTCCTCATCAGCTTGCACAGCTAATTGGCTAATGTAGACTTAAGAAAATGCTATCGAGCCAGTGTAAATTACCTGCGACTTTTCCATCCACCTAGGACATGTTCAGGATCTGCGGAGGCAATCGCTGAGGATTACACACTGAATGAGGGATAAAATGCCAAAGAGATATCTATAGACACTCCTGCCCTTCCTCAGCGGGATCACCTTTTCCACCAGCCGTGTTTGGGTAAGCTTCAACTCTCCTCTCTGCACCCTTTATTTGACTTCACGCGTTAATTGATTGCCCAGGGAAAGGTTAAAAAAAACCTCACTGGTTGGGCGAAAAACGGCGTTTTCCAACCCTCAAGAGGAATAAGAGAAAATAGCACACAAAATGCAGACTTAAAGTCAATATTAGTCACTGACCATAGAAAGAGAAACAGTTGATAACACCAAAAATGCACTCAACTCCATCGGTATTGAGTAATTTATCATCAGACTACCAAATAAATCCGAAAGGCGCCATCGCGTAATTCTCATATTTCATCATAAGCAATATTAAAAATAAACCATTATTTTCCAAAATACTGTGAGCGTAAGAAGAAGTTGTGAAATACAGGTTGATGCATTTGAAAATAAACATTTAAACTGTGTGTCAATTAAATTCAGCACGACAAAAGGCACTCAAAGCAAATCTCCGTGATTTCACCAAAAAAGGGTTGTTCATGCCAGGAAATTGTGGTGGAGAAAACAAACAAGAATTTGAATAGAAGAGATTTTCTGGCTCCAACACTTTCAATTTCCATCTCCTTGCGGGTGCTTCTTGGCGAAAATCCCTCGAGTGGGAGAACTTATTGATTTCCTCTCCCAAATTCTTCCTCAAGTTGGTCATTTTTTTCTTTCGGCAAACAGATATAAATGGGCGGTCGCATTGGCATAAAAATGAAACATAAAACCATCGTGAAATATCAACTATTTTCCATTTTATAGACATTCCATTAGCTCTCCTCTTTTCTCTCAAACCTCCTGAGCTCATACATTGAAGCAGCAGACAAATCTTCTAGAGTTTCCGCAGGGAATTTATCAGAAAGCCTCCTTTATCCATCACATTCGATTGTTTGAATAAAATTGCTTTCAAGACGAGGAGTCGCTTCAAATGTCCTTTTCTCCATCTTCTCTGTCACATGTAAAGTCCGGGAATAGAATTTCTATATGATATTAATGCTATGAGATGATTAAGAACGGCAGTTCTTCTGCAACTTGTCGCGCATCGAGTACATTAATTCCCGAAACTTCATCACATCGTCCATGTGGACTTTCTCCTCCTGATTTTTCAACACAGTCTCTATCAGGATAACAAATTCTTTCACCTGCAACACATATGCAACCATCATTGGTCAGGCAATGCCACCTTCTGTAATAATATCCGGGGAATCTTACCGTGTAATCGGTTTCCTTCTTTCTCATCTTCACAAAAGAACACTGTGGAGCGTGCTTTTTGTGCTCCACCCACGGATCATCTTCCTCCTCCCAGCCGTCCAACTCCTTCCCGCACACGAAGCACACCGCACTTTCACTTCCGGTGCAGTAGAACCCCGCCTGGGCCATCTGAAATGCAGGACAAGGCTTTTATTGCGCATCCGGAAAGACAAAAAAGACAACAGAAGCCAAACCTTTCTCTCGTTGCATTTCTTGCTCTTGCTGAATTGCCAATTTTTGAAGGATTTTAGTCTCTGCAGCTCAAACAAGTAGTCGAAATTATTGTTGTTCATCCTAAAAATGGTTCTATCGCTAGTTTTTACTACAATTTTCCACGAGAAACTCAGAAAAATGCTCCACACACGATGAAAACAAACATCAAAATTCAAAGACGCCTTCTTCCCCCACTCTTCAAACTGCCATCTGATCGACACTTTTATGGCAGTAAAAACTGATCGACAATTTAAAAAACTAACGTCTCACACGTATTCTTCATCTCTCTTGCAGAATGATATGGAAATGGACTACAAATTCCTCTTCAAAGTTGTTCTAGTGGGAAATGCAGGTGTCGGCAAGACGTGCTTGGTGCGTCGATTCACTCAGGGCCTCTTCCCACCTGGCCAGGGCGCCACAATAGGTGTGGACTTCATGATAAAGACAGTCGAAGTGGACAATGAGAAGATCAAGCTGCAGATCTGGGACACTGCTGGTCAGGAACGGTTCCGTTCAATTACACAGAGTTACTACAGATCAGCGCATGCCTTAATACTGGTCTATGACATAAGTTGCCAGGTAATTGGATGGTCAATATTGCGTGGAAAGAGGCGGAAATTACTGAACACGTGCTCTTTTTCCCCTCCACAGCCCACTTTCGATTGTCTTCCGGATTGGTTGCGGGAGATTCAGGAGTACGCGAACGCCAAAGTGCTGAAGATTCTCGTGGGTTAGTATACCGTCTGCAGAGTCAGCGAAAATCCAATGAAATGCATTATATAATCGAATTGCAGGCAATAAAACCGATCGCGATGACCGCGAAGTTCCCACGTCGATTGGCGAAGAGTTCGCCAAGCAGCACGGGATGTACTTTCTGGAGACGTCGGCCAAGCAGGCGGACAATGTGGAGCGACTGTTCTACGAGATCGCAGCCGAATTGATTGAGCAGGCGCGCAACAAGGAAGTTCCGCCGCGCAGCGAAACCGGCGGTCTGGCCAATCTGGGCAACAAGTCCAACTACTTTAGTCAAAGCAACTGCTGTGCCAGCCTCAATGTGGGCATGAGCGGTGGCGGTGGCAGCAACTGAGCTAGGATAAATACCAAAATCAAAGGAACAGGAAGAGATAAAGCTGTTGAATGTGTGATCACTTTATACATGTGTTAATTTATTAATTTTTAGAAAAGAGACATCAATGTTTTGCCGTTGAGTTTCCACCTTTTATCACTGATCGCGTGTGAAATGCCTCATTCTTCTTCTTTTTTGTCTATTGTAATGAATAAGCTTTTACGTTGTTTAATAACACACCCCCTGAACACCTGGACAAGAGCTTTGGACTGCATACAGTCGCGAAAGGTGATTAACTCGATTTTATTGTGTACATATCGAGGCGGTATTTGAATTGTCGGCGGGCGGATCTTTACAAAAATCTAATAATCTCACTGATGGCCAGAGATCTCTTTTATAGTTATGTTCATTGACTTCTTGTAATGATCCCAAGATCCCTGTCTTATTTTTGGAAACAGAGATGAGAAATAAATTAATCCAACGACATCCCATTCTCTTAACGTCAATCCAGCACAATAACATCATCATCGGGATGCAAACGTCGTGGATTGCTCGTGGCCGACTTTGCCGCCTCCTTCTTCTCATTCAGCGACGCATTGGCCTTCTGGCGCTCCGCCAGCTTTTGCTGCAGCGTCTTCGTGGGTGAGCCCATCATCGGCGACGTCATGGGGATCTGAGGTGACTTCGCGGCAGAGACAGACAGTGCCGGAGACGTGGGCAGTGGTGGCAAGGAGAAATTTGGCAGTGATGACTTCGGGATGTCCACCTTCGACTGACTAATCTTGCTGCTCGAGATCAAGCTCTGCGCCGAGATCACCTGAGTTGTGTCGCGTGATCGTGAAGATTGTGTCTTCTTGCTGCCACTTTGAGCAGGTGGAGTGCCTGGGAAGCTCGCCTTGGGATTGCTGAGGAACTCCAAGTAGGAATCCCTGTATGTCTGCAGTCTCATCATCTCCGCCTGACTCGGCATGCTCATGCCAGTCTTGTACTGCGACACCAACTGACTCCACTGGCTCATCGACGTTATGGGCGGAACATTGGCGGCTGATCTGGAATATGGCGTAGTTCGCTTCCTTGCCGTTTTGGCCTTTGAGGTGGGATTTGGCGGCAGAACTCCTTTGTGGAACACATCCAGTTTCGCCATTTGGCTATCCATACTCGCAGGCCTCTTCGGCGGCTCCATAGAAGGCGTAATGGTCAGCGATTTAGGCAATTCTGACGGCAGAGAGAAGCGAGATCCCATAGACGGCATCTTGATCTTATTCGCCACGGCATTGATGACTTCCTGAGCATAACTCGGCTTTGACGAACTCTTTCCCGCCTCACCGCCTTTTTGTGACTCCTTCGTCGCACATTGCTGAGTCGGTGTGATCGTCAGCTGCCCACCGCCGAGGTTAATTGTGCTGGAAGTTGTCTTCCCACTAGACGCCACCATACTAGCCGCTGAGGCGATGATGCTCTTCATATCAACTTGAGGTATTTGAGGAGTTGAACTGGATTTTGACGCTTTTGCCGACATCTGAGGTTGAAGTGTCGTTCCTGACGGCAATTTCGGTGTTATTGAGTTCATTTTCATGCCACCCAGACCAAGCAGAGGATTGGGCAGTGATGGTAGACTGGGAACCATGCCCAGACTCGGTGCCAATGCCATCTTATAGTACTCAGCCAGGAAAGAGTTCATCCCCGATTCTGAGCCAGAAGATCCGAATCCGGCTGAAGAGAAAAGCGACGGATTGGAGTACATTGCCATAAAAGTCGCCAGTTGAGAGTCCAACAGTGGATTAATCGTGGATGTTGTCGTTGTCGCTGAACTGTTCTTACTGCCCGCCGGACGTCCTCGAGGCCTCGACAATCCCGGAATATACGTAGACTTGGGAGTTGTGGTTGTTAGTGAGGCAGTCACCATTGTTTGGCTGATCTTCGTAGATGCCATGCCAGTACCGAGGGAAATCTCCCTGCCAGCACCATCTGCAGTCTCCTGATTGTGAGTATGCTGAGGATTTCCCAGGGCTGCCTGCTTCTCTTGCGTTCTCCTATTGGTCATTTCCTGCACGCAGAGTTTCACAGCCAAGTCTCCTAAGTGGATGTTGTCAGGCAACTTGGGAATCTTGTCCTGAATATAGCATTTGTATGCATCCACCAACACTCCCATGAAGATGTTCTCCTTCTGTTGCATATGCTTAAAACACTTCCGATGAGTGGTGTATATTTCAATGATGAGATCCAGCAACTTCCCATCGTTCCTCTCATCGCTTCCGTGTCGCTTCAGCAGACTCCTGAATGACTGCACACAGAAGGACACCGCCTGCTGAAAGAGCTCCTTTCTCTCTGTGTCCTTGATGTACTTCTTGTCCGCCTCGGGAGATCTGTGCAGCTGCAGTGCCAACTCAAACAGAATCCTATAATCACAATTCGCTTTCAACACATCCATCAACACAATCACACATTTGGACAGATGAGAGGCAAAACTGCCCGGACGATCGATCTCCGAGGAAGGATTCCGCCAGATTCCATTGAAGAAGTTATTGGTCTTGCGATCAACGAACAGCCCCTGGATTCTGTTACCCAGCGTCGTTGTGTAAGTGCCCAGGAGCAGCTGCTTGGACTTCTCCATGGAGCGCATCTTCTCTGGCGCCGTGAGATAGTGATGCACCAGCCGATGGACAGACTTGAAGTGTTCGGGAAATCGAGCCAAGCACTCCTCAAAATTCTTCACGCACGCCTTATAGATCGCCTCCAATTCATCATCTGTCAGAGGTGTATTCTTTTTCTGCTCATCATCACTTGACGACTCAGATTCCGTTTCAGTGTCACTGCTTCCAGATTCAGAAGAGGAACTGGAGGAGGAACTGGACGTTCCAGTAGTGCCAGTGGTTGTGGTCGTCGTGACAGACGTGGCAGTTGATTCCTGAGAACTCCTCCTAACGTGTGTCTGTGGCACCGATTCCTTTGCCTTAACTTCCTCCACAGGCGCCTCTTTATCCTTCACTTCCTCTTCAGTCGCTTCCTTGACCTTAATCTCCTCCGCTGGGTTCACTTCCATTCCATTTGTCGGTTCAGCGGCAACTTCAGTCGCTGGATTCTCCTCAGTCTTCTGCCTCTTCGCACTCTCAACAGTTGCAACAGCGATCTTCTGTCTCTTGAGTGCATTCAAACTATTGTTATCCAACTTCGCCTGATTGAACATGAAAGCACTGTTGGCCAGCTGCTTCAGCACCTTATTGAACAACTTCCCAGTCTCTCTAGTCACAGTACGATGCTGCTCTAAGTATTTTATAACCGCCGCTGTGATGCGATAGAATATCTCCAATGCCTCAACGGACAAATTTTGCGGATTGCTGTGACTAATCCGAATGGGATATGTCGCATTGCTATCGTAGAGGTACTTGGAAGCCTTCATGTAGTGGTCCAAGTAGACACTCGGCTGTTCCTTCCGCTTCTCAGACACTTTTCCCAGCATATAGTGATAGAGCCACTTCTCCTCATGCGACTCCTCAGCATTGCCCTTCATCTCATCCACATGCTTCAACATTTCAACCGTGTGGAAGCAATCATAAGCAATCTTAATACACTGCTCCTTGCGATCCTCAACAAAGGCAAAGCGTTCCATCGACAGCGTCTCGCTGGTCTGCTTGAGATTGCGCGAACAGTAAGAGTGGAGAGTGTAGGCAAAAGTTCCGTACTCAATCCACACGGCAATGTGAGTTTCATTGAGCTTGATGCACTGTTGGAAGCAGCGTAGTGTCTCCTCTGATTGAATAAGGAAGTCTTTTGTGCTGCAAAGGAAACATTGGAATTAGCAATATTGGTATTTCACCCCAGTTAATCTGCACTCACTTGAATGGGATGCAAGAGTTCAATTTCGTTTCCAACTTTGTTGCCTTCGAGAGCGCCAATCCCGCCCATGCATCAAAACGACAGGGATTCAGTGCCAAATCCTGAATATAATACCTGATGGACTTGGTGAAGTCTCTATTCTTGAAATAATGATCCGCCAAGAGGTAGAAAATGGAAGCAACACGCATCGGAAAAGCCGAAACGAGCGAATACTCAGGTAAAGTTGTTGAATCTCCGTTAATGAATTCCTTGATTGTGTTCGCAGCTGCTAAAATGTTGATATCCTTCGGTGTGAGTGCCAGGATTCTTTGAAACAGTTGCTCCAAGTCTGTAGTTATCGAATCCACTCTGCAAGAGAAGATAATTTTAGGGAAAACTCATTAAGGCGATTGACATTGAACTCACTTGTAGGAGTCAAACTCTGGAAGATTGTCAGGACGATAGATCTCAAAGAGCTGCATCGCCTTTTCCCACGTCAATTCACTCTGTGTGGACTCATGCTCCTCGATGTGTCGCGATCGAGCCCTCTTCGGCGGATAAGCGAATAGACAATAAGTCAATTGCTCCACATACTCCATCACAATGTCCCTAAAAGGCTCCAGAATAGGTGATCTGATGAGAGGCACCACAATGTCCAAAGCGTAACTCATCAGCTGACCACCATCTTTCGTGCACCAGAACTTCTTTCCCAGATATTCATGGGCCGTGAAGAAGATAAGTACGGAGTTCGGCATGGACTCCTCTTCGTCCTCCTGATCCGAAGTGTCACTGGATGATTTCATCTTCTTCGCCACAGCGTGCTGACGATCTTCTTCGCGCTGCACGAAGGCATGCAGCAGAATCCAGGGAATCTTGAAGTTGATCGTGTGCACTTGAGTGCTGCTCTTCTCGAATGGCGAATCCACTTGACTAGTGACTATGTTCACAAGACTCTGAACAAGTCTCGCCTCGTACTGTGCCAGACAGTTAAGGACATCACCGCCTTCATGCTTCAGAAGGGCCTCGAGGTACATCAGGATGAAATTGACAGACTCACCCCATTCCTTCAGGCGATAGGAGTTCTCTGGTATGGTGAGGAAAAAGTCCACAGCGTATTTCAGACACTTTTCCGACCATCTGAAGCATTCCTCGAAGTCATTCAGATTCCACAATGACTCGAGCAACACTTCAAACTGTGTGTTAATCTTCATGAGTGTGTTGTCAGAGTTCTTGATCTCTGTACAATTTATCAGACTGTCTTTCAAAATCACCACCAACTCTCTGAACTTGTGATCCTTGTACAGATTTGCCACATTGTTGAGCTTTATTGTGCGCTGCAGCGAAGACATGAGATCACGGATTATTGTGACGTCAATGTGACTCTCGAGAGTCTTGTTGGGCAGATCCACTGCTACAGTGAGTCTCTTCTCATCCTCTTGGAACAACTCATTGATCTTGTACACAAAATCTATTGCCACTTCGAGATTGTTCTCGTATTTTGACACGATGTAATTTATCCAGAAGAGTCTCATGAGGTTCAGGCAATGCTGATCCTCATCCTCAAGCATGTAAAAACCACTGTAGAACATCAAATGTAGAAGAAGGCGTCGATACTCTCCACTGAATTCCTCCTTGCTCAGCTTCTTCACTGCGATCCTCTCGTGTTCCTGTTCCAGATAGAAGAGAGTCATCTGATAAACACTCTGGAACTCCCGATACTCAAGCTGATTCCACGCATTCAAGTCATAATGATTGAGATAATATTTATAGATCTTCAGATACTGCTCACAGATTGGCCGAGGAATGGACTGTGTCCAGAGCTTGGCAATATATTCCAGCCACTTGCTGAGTAGCAGGATCAGATCGAATGTCTGCAACTCTCCCACAAACTTCTCGAATTCCTCAGTCGTTCTCTTCTGAAAGTCATCCTCCGTGGCTGTTGAGGGTGTCTGAAAATCACCATGCCTTCCTCTCTTGCCATCCGAGGTGTCCTTCTCCGGAATTTTGGTCTCCACGAAGGGTGATTCACTGGTGTCGAAGGTTTCACTGTAGTACTTTGCCAAGATCCGTTTCAGATAGCCAGAACATGTTTTATCCACCTGTTCCAGAGGAGCTACACTCGTTGGCTTCTTCCTTGCGCGGCTCTTGTGCCAACCCCATTGCTCCAAGTGCTTAAGATCACTTCCTCGTCGTTTCTTAGGCTTATCCACTGCAGACGAGTCATCGCTTTTCGCTGGGTTTGAACTGTTATCACTGGATGCAGGCACTGGAGGTGGCTCCATTACATCATTCTTTACTTCCACCGCATCTTCAGTCTCTGATAAGATCGCACACTCCGTCTCCATCTTCATGGACTCTTCATTCTGGACATCTGATGAGTGTGTCTCTCCATTTATCCCATTCATATGGCACTCTTCGGCTGTCTTCAGATCACTCCATGTATATCCATTTAAGAAATTATCCACATCTTGGTTCAGAAGTTCATACAGATTTATGATGAGATCTCCAACCGAGAGCCAGGTGAACTCTGTGACTTTGTACTGGGACAAGTCTGGCTTCTCACGCTTGTCTTCCACTTCTGGAATGTCCACCGGTCCTGGGAAGACACTTCCAGAATTGCTCCTCTTATCCGCATACTTCTTGTAGTCAAATGATCCCATCCAGACACTAAAATCAGAAACACAATATAAAAGCGACTCACAATGATAATATCTACAAGACCTACTCTTCAAAAAATGGAATACATCCGCTGAATCTCTCATGAATCTCCACCAAAACGTCAATGGCTTTCTGGTAGTTGCTGTCTTTCTTATGCCAGTGCAGTGCCCAGCCGTATGCATTCAGGAAACTGGCGTTGCGACAGTACACTTCCAGAAGACCATCGGCAGCTGACCAGTGATTAGGATTCACATCCAAACACTTCTGGAACGCTATACTGGCTATATCTAGGTTATTCAGCGACAGTGCTAGCTTCCCAAGGCGCACCATCGTGTATACATCCGTGGCATCAAGTTCAAATGCGTCCACAAGGTACTTGAGAGCATTCTGTTTCTCGCCCTTGTCCTCATAAATTAATCCAATGTTTCGGAAGCAATTGTACTTCACTGAGAAGAGTTTGTCATTCTTGTTCTCCGGCGACACCTCGCACAGCACTTGCGTCTCCAACAGTTCCAGCAGCAGTTTCAGCGCAACATCAACGGAGCCCTTTTGCTTGAGACTCAGAGCTCTCATATATTCAGACACAGCGATGGTTTCCTGCAGAAAGGCATAAGAAATTAAAGGACTTTGTCTAACCTAATTTCGTCTCGCTCACCTCCGCCTCTCTCGTGACTTGTGGTTCGAGATCTTCGCTGCTCGCACTGTTGGAGTCCTCATTCAGGGCCACAATCCGCATCATTTTGACCACTTTCCCAGGCAGGAATCCTTATAATTACACCCAAAAATCACTTTTTCCACGGCATTGCAAAGCAGTCCTCAACTAAACACAGACGCTCGACTTCCCCTCTTTATGGCATCTTTTATGGCGAAAGTGACAGCGTTGTCAGAGACTCAGTACAGAAAAAGTTAAGATGGCGAGAGCAAAATCGAAAAGGAATTGCATGAAAATCTAGTGGAAATCATTGTATTTCTGTTTCAATTGTTGGCCAAATCGAGCCAGTGTATAATGTGAAAACGTGTGAAAGTGCAGGAGAACTCCTGAGGACTAAAGTGGTGATACAAAAGTAAGTGGAGCACAGTTACCCCTGAGTGAAGGCGCCCCTGGTGGCTGTCGTTCGTGGGCAAGGGCTAGAGTGAAAATATCTCATTTTCTTGCGACTTTTCACGTCCCGTTTCATATCGTAAGTTCGCACAAATATCTGGAAAACCTGCACAAAGTCTTGATCGCAATACTGGCCATTTTTCCTTGATCGATATGAAAGGAAAAATCGAAAGATCTTGTGCTGAACAAACATAAAAAGTTTCATGAATCGGAAGGTACACTCATAAAAACGGAGGATCATTTGGCGCCATATTTGCTTGTGCTGCGATTGCCAACCAAGATCTCGGCTGCGCATCTCTTTGGATGACACATGTTAGAGAAACAAACTGGATAAACCAGATAAACATGGAACCTTTATCCTGGTCATTTCAGATAACTTTAAAATTCGATCCTTATCGCATAATATACTGCAATTATTCATTATTACAGTTTTTAATTTAAGAGGTAGGTCGGCTACACATACGCTAGTTAGATTCTTGAAGCATTTTAATATTTTCTGTATTAGGAGATCAACGATCACACGAGTTCCCACATATAAAAAAATACTTCTTTCACATTTGCTATAAAGCTAGTTTATAGACAAATCTAGAAAGTCTGCTAAATATACAAATATGCAAGACGAAATAATTTACACGTGTAGAGGGCGTATTTCAAATATCATGGGCGGAGCCAAGGGTAAAGTAGGTTTAGTTTCACTGCAGCTTACATATTTACGTGACATTAATGTTCCATCGAGGGACATAGCCTTTTCCATTAGAGATGATATTTGAGACAAGATTTGTTTTGCAGTGATAAATTTTTAATTTGCCGATCTACCGGTTACGTGGTTCTAAAGTCCATCTTTATCTATGTGTCCAGGTTGTGAAAGAGAATTCCAGTGAAGCGTATGTTTCAGATGGAACAATCAACAGTCACAGCTTAAGTTGCTTTAACTTCCTGGTCAAAAGCTTAATTGTTGTGTTTTATCATTTGCAATCGGGGAAATTCGAAAACAAGACTGTAGCATGGAATACGACGCTTTGATCACTGAAAAACTGAGACGCATAAAAAAATTAAATATTGCTAATCGAAATTTTCATTATTTCATTTTCTCACTAACTAAACCACGCCCACAATTTTTTTCACTTGGATCCTTTTTTTTCTTTTTCCAAGTGAATATTGCGATGTATTCTTAAAACAAATTATTTCTAGCAATAACCTATTGTTATATGAAATAGATAAGTGGATAAAATTCCTCATTACAAAAATAAATTATGTGACTCACAATATGATCAGACATCAAAGTCGCGAGGGTGAAATTTTGAGACCGAATTCACTTCGAGGGGATTTGAGTGGCTTGAATTCGAGCGAATCATTTTAACATGAACACACATGGAAAGAGGAATACACAAGCATTTGGTTTGAAATGTGACGTGGCAAACCCCATATCTCCCAGTGTGACCACTTTCTTGCTAAAGATTTGTGAGCGACACTCAGAAAATTCTTCTTTGTCACAGTCTCTGTCTCTACACTGTGCTCCAGCAGTACAATTTAATAGAATTTACGCTTTTCTAGCTATTCGAAAAGGTTTTGCGCTCACTCTGCTCACACTTAATTGCATACATTTATACTCGACCCTACTGTAACGTTATGTTAATGGCGCTTCTCTGTAGCAACCCCTCTGGAATTTTTGCAGTCTGTGAAGACGTAGTTTTCTTTTCACGTGGTTTATTTCCGACTTTATCGAAATTCCATACAAAATTCAGTCACATTAAAGAATCAATTTTTAGAAGTTAAGTTTATATTAACTTTTACTATGTAGAAAATTATGTTCCGACGACCCTAACTTTAATTTAATGGCTTATCCAGTTTTATCCGAGAATGTGACAGTAGATCCCAAAAACTTTTAATATAATTTTTACTGTATCAATGTATTGGATGTTTTCAAAAATTACAATGCAACACTTGTGTGAAAATGCGCAGAAGCTCATTTCAGATGCGCCATAGCAAAATCGGCAAGAATAATTGCTCGCATAGTCGTTAAACGTGTTTTATGCGTAATTTTGTGACCCCTCTGAACTGAAAAACTTCTCATTCCTTGGTATTCGTAGTTCCAACATATATTTTAAAGGTATGATGTGTGTAAGATAGATACGTAGAGATAAGGGAAGAATGAAAATTTTAATGGAATGCATCAATTTCATTTGGGAGATGAGGGAAGCAAAAAATCTCTGTTATATTGAATAAAAACTGAAGTCCTCTAGAAATATGAATTTGGTTTGTAGAAACATTGCACATTTATTTTATCAAAAGACGATTTTGATAAAATACGTTTTCCGTTAATCTCATTTTTTTATACCAGTGGTATAAATCAAATCAAATTTTCAATACTTTGTCATTTGTAATGATGGTGAATTTCATGAGGCGGAGCCAAAAGGTGGGCGGAGATACAGATGAATTCAAAATTCGACGTTTTCTTCACTCTAGCCTGGGGTTTTACCACTGATATGATATAGAATGGAACTTTACAGATTTTTAACATATTGTTGCAGGTTAAACAGTGATAAATTTTTATCATTGTATCCAACAAGTCACTGCACACACAGGCGAAATGCCGCCTGTGCATATTTCTAGCGAGGGTGAGCAGGATAAGCCTGGATGCCAAAATATGGTATCCAATCTGCCACTCCTCTTTGCTGGAGGTTATCCAACGACCTTGGATAAAATGACTGAATGCCAGATAGAAAAGTTCATTCCCTTCATGGTACAGTGTTCCCTGGGATACATCCAATTGCAAACGAATCGCGGTGAACATAGAGAACCCGAATGGTGGCCAGATGATGTTCCCTTCGTCATACCCCTCACGAGGCCTACAGATTTCAGTGGAGTAAGTTTCCTCGCGTTGCGTGAGTGTAAATCTAGAGAATTTTTACGATTCGGATTCATTTACACAGGACTGGCGAGCAAAGCTGAGAGAAATTGTGGTGACGTGCTATTCGTTCCACAAAAATGTGTTTCTCTTGCGGTTTTGCAAAGAACTGGCGACTTATGAACCAGAATGTCTCCGTTTTATCAACAACTACAATTCCACAACCTCACTGTTTGACAGGACAAACAATAAATTATTAGTCACATTCAGAAATGAAAACATGGTAAGTGTAGATGTTCTCTATCTTCAACCTATTTTTTAATTTATAAAATATTCTGGAATTCTTCCACATTTAAATTTTTAACAATAACTTTTTGTTCATAGCTTTATGATCAGCAACAAATCTCCAACAAGAAGACTCTTCTACCGCGAAACAACAGTTCCCAATCTCTCGACAGTTGTCAGCAAATGGTGGAACCAGCTCTCTTTGATATTTATCTCTGTGATAACTGTGACGCCGAGTTGTACTCTATGGAAGCATACATGGTGAGTGTATTTTGTCGATTTTGCGCTTTCTCGTCTGCGAGTGAGAAAATAGGAGAGACTTTTTGAGTTGGGCTCTGTGCGCATGGGGAATTCTCTTGTCACAAGATTAAGCTTTCGTGGTGTGTTTTTAAAGAGTACGAATGTGATAAGGTGTGTTTGAAGCTTCAGAATATGTCGTGCGAATGGGGCCCTTGTTTGAGCTTTTGCGAAGAATTTAAATTTATTGTAAAATTGACATTCGTAACACATGACAAAGACATTTCATATTTATAGAGAATTCGTCTTTATTTATTTTAAAAATATCTTTCTGGTATACTTTTTAACATAATAGTACCGTGGGACAATTTGTTTCATTTTATGAATATCAAATACGCCAGGAAGTATATTGATTTCAAGTTGCATAAGACTTGTCATATGACATTTCTGACGCCTTCCTTGAGACAATTGTTGGAAATGTCTTAATAAGTGTTCACAATGAAGTGCAATTTTTAGCAAGTTGGTAAAAATTTTACCCGAGAATACCGAGAACTGAATTTCAAATCTGTTTCTTTTTATTATTTTAACGCTTTATGTTTCCATCATCAACAAAATACATATTTTTAACCAATTTACATTACTCTTAATTTAAGAGAATATTAGCCACTTTAAAATGTAATTTCCGAAACCACCAATCAATATTCCATCAAATTTTGCTATTAATAATAAATGACATAATTAAATGCAGAGATTGTGATTTGGCTTTGGAAATTAGTGGCAGTTTTTCTATCTAAAATAAGAGCTCTCGCGACGGTTCACACCAATGAAATCGCTCTGCACCCTTTTAATGATCGTAAAATGAGAACGAGAAGAGGCGAGAAAATGAAATGAGTACGAGCAAAAGGTACAGAGGCTCCCAGTATATCCCCGAATAAAATGAATATCTACATATAAATGTTTGTGTGTGGTGCTTTTGACCAGCATGCGCCATCACTGCCACGCAATGTTAACATACACCGCGACTTTCGTCGCTTCCAGAGGTCTTTCGTGTGTAGAAAATACAGGGAGAAGCCACGCTGAGTTGATTGCTGAAATCCATATATTTCATGTCCTAAAAAGAGCATCTGTTGTATATACATGTATTGCTCTGGCATGCATTCATTTAACTTTATATAAAGTCTATATAATCTATAAAATTTATCTGACTATCTAAATAAATCTATATATTTTAACATGTAATTAATTCATTAAACTTGCTTAACTGTCATTTTAGTAATGACATTACAAAAATTTTCACTCAAATCTACATGTATTTTACAAATGATTTGACGTTCTGTTATCTTAAATTTCAGAACTTTTTTAAAGATGATAAATAAAATACTTTTCTGGTCCTTTTTACATTCATTCAATTTATATATCAATAGGCGAATGTTCTGAAAAAGTGCACTTGTTCTTTTAATTCGCATTTAATTTAAAGATTTCATTGTACTCGCGCATCGAAGCACTCTGGGTGAATTTATACGCTTGTATATTTAAAATATCACTCAAGTGCAAATGTTTTCCGAAGTATTGGAGATCGTGTGAGAACTTCCACCATTTTCTACTACCGACACATGATTATACCTAAAAGCGTAATGGATTGTTCGCGCGGGAGAATGACCTTCTGCGTATGCCTGAAAATTTAGTGGAGCTTTCCTTCTTTGACACTCTAGTCTGATTTATGCTTCGCGAGATGAAAAGTGACTGTTATTCTCTAAATTGCCATTCAGGAAAAATTCTCGCAATATTCCATTGGGCTATGTTTGAAATAAAAAGGCACATAAATTCAGCAGAATTGTCTGATAACAAACTATGCAAAGCACAAACACACAAACACACTCACATTCAATCGTATAACACTCAATATTGATTTTTTGAAGTATAGCAGGAATTCCGAGGGATCGTTTAGTGCTGGGCTGAGATTCTGCTTCATTAATTTTTCACACATTTCATCGCTTACCACTTTTCGTTTGCAATTTCAATCATTATTACGTAATGAAGACAAATAATCTCCCCTATTGTGTACAGAAAAGTTTAATGACAAGAACTGAATGTGGATTAATATATGTATTCAATATACTTCTCTTTTGCTGACAGATAAAAACCTGAAGCGTTGATTCCCTTTTCTCTCATACGTAGCAGTTTTGAGGGAATACTTTAATAATGACATTGAAATACAAGCTGCTTAGCTGTGATTGCTAAACTTGAGGGACTTTTGAGACTTACAGAAATTGATTTGTAAGGGAAATATAGACTTTGGTTTTGGCTAATGACTCTGCTTATTGTGACTTAAATACATATTGAGCAGTTTCAAAAGCATAATTGCTTTCTCAAATTTAGGGTTTCATATAAGATTAAACTATTTGTGTGCTTGATTCGGGAGAGAATTCGTTGGTGCCATACCAAAGTTTGATATGTTGAGTCACTCTTTTTACTGCTGTTTTGCGCAAGAACACTGAATTATTATCAGAGTTACTGAGCTTAAATTCGTGATACGTGATTATTATTGTGAAGCGAATATTACAAATGCTTTTAATCTGGATTCTGTGAATGAGATAGATAGATTCTAATCGTCCTGTGGAACATTCTGATGTTTTTTCCCTTGGGTAAATCAGGACTTTTTATTTTAATGGATATGACAAAAACCATTTTAATGTTTCCTTCTAAAGCAATACGAATAGGCGAAGCATTTGAGTGAATGCAGAGAATGAACAGATGAAGTGGGCGGGGTGGTTCGATTGAATATGTTCTTAGAAGGGTGTGCGGGTAAGTTCTTTTGAGAGGGCGGAGTCGAATGATCCGCCCATTTGATGATTGAGTGCTGAATCTGGTGAGATAAGAATGTGAAGCATAATATATTGATTCCTTGATTGATATCCGATTGAATGCCTAATGATTTCCATTCAGTCAGCGGAAAGTGTGCGGAAATTGACATATGTGAGAGACTTTTGCATGGGATGAGCGAGAGCATAATTAAAATATGGTGTCACTGAGCCAAATATGTGTGTAATGTAGAAAATTGACTTTTGGCGAGACTCTTTGCGCCACGTTGCACAATTTAATGCGTATGTGTGTCTCTAATTGAGGCACAAAGTGTACTTGCCATCATCACTAAGGTTTAAAATGACTTTGCAGGAGCACGAGAAAATCTGCCAACCAAATGAGGACGAAGGTGACGATGATGTGATATTCTGTGAATCCGAGGCGGAGGAGCCTGTGGATGAGAATCAGCAGCAAATGTCCGCCTTCCTCCTGTCGCTGGGCTTGCAGAGTGCGGAGAGTGGTGGCGGCCAGTTGCGCGGTGGCTTGTGTCGGGACATGTCATCTGCACACTCCAGTCAGGGGTACTTATCGCCGGACAAGCACAGAAGCATACAACGACGAACACGTGGGCGACTGGCGTACAATAAATGCCAGGCAATTCCCATTTCATCGCCGGCCGGGCAGTTTTTGCTCAACACGACCAAGACTGTCATGAGTAAGGAGTATCTGGAGGAGCGACTGGATCGTCAGGAACGATTTTGTGGTGCCCAACCGCTAGGCAATGAGTCATTCTCGCGTCGACGATGCATAGTTGATAATCGACGGAGTATGCAATTTTCCTTTCCCGTGACATATCGCAAATTGTCTGATCATCAGCCATTGAGAGAGTGGCACAGCTACAAGTTCCCACGACGTCAATTCTCCTCGAATCACAGGCGACTGGAGGTGGAGAGGTACAATGCGGTGATCCTGAAACAGTGCAAGCCATGCTTTGTGCATGTTGAGAAGATGTCACGGGAGAACATTGAGGCGTATCTCCTGAATGCCAACCTCAAGGTGATGAACAAGCGACTGATTAGTCATCACAAGAGGCGGAGAGGCCATCCTAAAGTGGTGGAGATTATCGATCTCTGCTCCTCAGATGAGAGTGAAGATGACGATGAGGTGGAGGAGAAGAGACCTGCCATGGAGGATGAGGAGGATGTGAGTATGAAAGCGGAATCGGAAGTTGTGACAAAGTCACCGCAGTACGATGGAAATTTCATCTCGATGCCAATGCAATCTGTGGGACTGTCGGAACCGCTGAAGCCATCGGTTTTTCTGTTCTCCAACAACACCACAACCTCCATTGAGCAATTGCACAGCGCTCAAATCTACAGACTGCCCACGAAGATACATCAGAATCAGGAGAATATCATGTCGCGCAACTTCTGGCACACATCGTCGAAAGCCTCGTGCCACTTCTCGCCCTATTCCACGGGCAGGTCGGCGTCGGCCGTGGCGGATCGCAGGGAGTCCCAGAAGGCTGTGGTGACGGGGAGGATAATGCCGCCACTCATTAGGCTGGCGGCGTCATCCGGTGCCAAATCCATCACGGCCAATGTGAGCATTTAGAGAGGAAGAGGAAAATGCTCATGCAGCTGGAGCGACTGCATCTCGCAGGGACGCGTGGCATTGCCTGGGAAAGAGAATGGAGTGAGTTGTCTTTGCTCTATCTCACAGAAGTTTGGTTTTTCCAGAAGCGCGCGCATCACTATATAAAGCATTGGGCGTTTTCTTTATATATTTATAAAGCAAATGCAAGAATATCAATTTTTCATAATTAGTTATTTATCCTTTTTTAAATCCCTACTGTACATAAATTATCTCATAAAACAATGCATCTTGTGTTGTTCTATCGGGAGATATAAATTTATACGATTAATTTGAAAGGAAAAAAAAGTAAATTCAGTGAGTATGCCCGCAGAAAAGACATACTGATTCATGTGTAAATATTAGCATTTAGAGATTTAAAGTATGGATTAATCTATGGCGCAATTTCGACCGATACTCCTTCGTTCAGTGGCGACTTGTCCAATGTAGAGTGGAGGAAAGAAATAAAATTCATAGAGTTGAACAGAGGAATTGTCTTTTTAAAGTTTATATATCAACTTATATTTAGCGCTTTCAATGCTTCACGACGAAGGATTTTCTCTGTAAGTTCACGCAGTCGTCCTTGGCGTTCGCACTTTACACACTTTCTTGATTTTCTACGATTGCTCGGCGTTGGAGAGGAAAAAAACCGAGAGTCGTTAATTAGGGAAAATTGTGTTGAGAGAGGGGGAGTTCTATTGGGTAACTTCCACAGAGAATGCGAGCTTATTTTTGTCCCCTGTAGCTTTTGAAATCCACATGCTGGGCGCCGAGAGGCCAAATTGCAGAATTAGCACTTGTCAGAAGGTGTCTTCTGACCGAACAGGTTTTCACATGGTTTATTGGACAGTTGATAAGGCGCTTAGGCACTTAAAACCAGTTCTTATTGCAAAGATGAGGCAGATAGTTTACTTTGATGAAAGTATTTACAGCGAAATACGAAAAATTTGAAAGATTAACAGATAGGTACAGCAAAGCCTCGACTCAATGTATGGAGTTTTATAGAAATCCAATCACCAAATAAATCATTTCTTTTTTTCTATGTACAATTCTACGGGCATGAAATTAATCTTTCACTTGGGCAAGAAAACGAATAATCCGTTTAATTAATTACTAAGTTTCTTGGAAAAACCCTGTGGAATTCTTTATCTTTCCGGTATCGAATTGAATAATTTTGTGTAGTGGAGATCAAATGGGAGATTTCAAGAGTGTAAAACTGAAAACTCGCGTGAATCGAGAACAAACTTTAAATCGTAACAATTGCAGAAGAAGACAACCAAAAGGGGACCAAAGGAACCGTGGAATATTCCAAGCTTCAGCTGCTGATTTTGATGAAACTCTAGACCTTTTTATTACTCTTCAATTGACAAAGATACAAATGATTTGAGAATTATCTGCAATTTAAGTCTGTGGCTTGGAATGAAATCAGAAAGAAAACCATATGGACAATTTGAAAGATGTTTGGCGTGAAACGTTGAAATGATACTCTTACAAATATAGAAGTGGTCTAAAATAATCATGCCTGGCGCTCTCTTTCTCTCTCTCTGTCTCTCTCAGCGCCCAGGTGGGATCACGAGACGCATCCCGCATTCACTGTGGAGGATCAACCCATTGAAAGGTCACACATTCACACTCTCTCTAGCTATTCACTGTCGCTGGACACGAGTCCAGCTTGTCGATTTGCTTCTCCCACCACTCCTGAATGCTGTCCGCCATGCGTTTCCGCCGGAAGCGCATCGACTCATTGATGCACATCTGCACAAAGTTGAATCTTGTCTCAAAGTTCCCCTTCACCAGATTCAGGTGCTCCAGCAGCATGCTGTAGTCGCGCCCCGGACGGCGGATGTCCTTGAAGATCATCGTTCGCGTCTCCAGATTCGCCTGCCTAATATTCTCCTTCTGCTCCTCATCCATCTCAGGCGGCTCCACCTTTATCACCACCTCGGGCGTCGCCTCCACCACATCCACCGGCTCCAATTTGTGATTCGTGAAGCTCTCCTGCAGTCGTGGCACTTCCACGTCGCGCTCGTGAAAGATGGAGCGGGAATCATTGCCGCCGTTATGACACTGCTGCAGGATCTTCGAGATCTCCTGGGCATCGTTGATGTCATTGTGATGAATTACGTGGGGCGGAGGCGCCGGCGGCAGCAGATTGGCCCCATTGGCTGGTGCTGGCGGTGGCATTGCCATTATCGGCACGACAACACCCACCTCCTCAGTGTCCTCCATCTCGCCATTGATGAAGTCCTGCACGTGGCCATTTATGGGGAAGTCTTCGGTGGGTGGCTCATTGAATTCAAAGTCCACAATCAGGCGATTCTCATCGGGATCATCCACTGACGAGCTCACTTCTGACGCCGTCTCGTCCTCAGAGTCAGACATCAGCGCCCCACCGAGCGCCGATGGCGCCGAGCTGCGCACTCCCGTTGCCATTCGCCGGAATTTGTAGTCCTTGGATATTGGTCCAGCCTTCCGCTTCCGCGTCATCTTCCCATCCAACTTCTTCGCCGTGGGCATGTTGGGCTTCATGGGCGCCACATCGCCCAAATCCGCCTCATCCACCATCACCATGTGCTTGTCCTTCTTGTACGGATTCCCGAACATATGCTGGCGCACATTCGTCGGCTCAATCTCCCTCAGCGGTGTCTCTTTGTTCTTCAAATATTCCTGATAGTTGCCCATCTCGGAGATGGGCAGACAGTGGCCCGCATCCTTCGTGTACACCCCCGCACCCACCGTGGGCAGCTTGAAGAAGTTCTCCCGCATCCGCGCAATCTCATCAATCAACTCCTTCCGCGGAATGTCGAAGGGATTGCGATAGTTCTTGGGCGAATTGGGCGCATACGCCGTGGGCACGACAATCGTGTAATTCTCATAGATGCTGATCTCACTGTGCACCTTCGTGAAGGTCTCCTTCAGCATGGGATGCGACACCAGGTCCCGGCGCATCGGTTGGCCACAGTTCAACTTCACCGTCTCCATCTGATGATAGGCCGGCTTGGGCTGCTTCAACTGCTTGAACACCCTCACGCACAGATTCTCCTGGTCCTGCTTCGCGGTGTTCTTGAGATTTTTCAGATAATTCGCCACCGATGGCGACAGATAGCTGTCCAGGTGCTCAGGAATGATGTGCTGCAGCAGTTGATAGGGCACACTGGCACTGCCCAGGGCGCGCCTCAGGAACGGGCAGTAGTACTGTGGTATGCTGTGCACATAGTTGGAGAACTTCCCGAACCAATCGCCGGGCGGATTGGAGTTGTACTTGTGAAACAGATCCCCGAGCAGGGGCAGCAGCACGGGGTAATTGTATGGCAGTACCATCAGGTAGACTTGGGTGAATGTCGCATTGGCCTTCAGGTAGCCAAAGGGCGCATCAGACGTGTGCATGCCCGACACTATCACCGACCAGCACTTGGTCGCTTCGCGCTTGGACAGAATCTGTAGCGTCAGTGGACTCGCCTCCAATTCATACTTGTCAATTGGGAAATTCCTCACCATCTGCGGCTCGTCAATGCAAGGCGTCACGATGCGAATCTTGGGGTGAGCATCCCGCGGCGGCAGCGCAAGCGCCTTGGGATCGGGCCAGTAGGGCTCTGGAATAGGCCAGTAGCCCACAGGGTATGTTTTCTGCGACGGATGCTTCTGCACGTAGATCATCTTCTTCGTGGTCTGAAATGCAATGTCCTGCACCTCGCCATCCTTGAGATCCTTCGGTGCCAGCTGATCAAAGTGCACCACCACACCCGGCTGCACCTTCTGCACCAGACTCTCGATGCACTGATTGAGGACATAGTGGGACTTCACCCTGTACGACCGCCCACCAGTCACTTCGCACATCTTCTCAATGGGACTGTCGTCGTGAGGCACTTTTCCGTCCACGCGCTCATCCACTTTGTTGCCCGCCATTCGCAACACCAGCGAGAACAGCCTCTGGTCCCACCTGAACGGCTCCTTCGTGAGCTTCGTGCCCGGAATTTGAGCGTGCAGCGGCAGCACAATCTCATTGTTCACGCCATTCCTGGAGGAATACTTTCCCCCATCCGTGATCACGATAATGACGGACGTCTCGAGGTAGAAGGGACACCTGCCCTGGCCGTACGTGTCAATTCCCGACTGCATGCGGTTGAGATTGAGCAGATCGAAGGCATTCTTGAGCGCTTCGCCCATCGACGTGAGTCCAGTACTCTGCAGATTCTTCAGTTCATTCATAAACGTGGCATGGTTCTCCTTCCAACCAGCCTTCACATTCGACGGGGGATCCTCAAATGTCAGCAGCATGTAGCGATCGCCCATGCAATCCTGACTCCGCTGCCGGTACTTAAGGAATGTCTCCACAGCACCCTTGGCGATGTCCAGATACGTCTTTTGTACACCATTCACATGCGCACGCTGGCACATGGAGGCGGATGTGTCGATGAGGAAGAGGATTATTGTCATAGCTCACCCACAGTATTGCCACGGATCTCTAACCAGGACATCGTGCTGGGGTATCGCGCGTCGCGGGGGCAACAGGAGGGAACAAGACTCACTTTCACTGGCCCTCTATTAACCTGTTTTCGCGCACCCTTCTCCAAAAAATCCTCGACAATCTGTGGCCACCAGATACACTCCACACCCTTCTGACCTGAAAAGAGAGGCAAAACGCCCGGAACATTAGTGGACAACCCAGAGAATTCCAGCTCCACGGAGACACTCCAAATCTCCATCTCCTAGCCCAGCAACACATCAAATAACCACAGGAAAATCTCCTCAAACACCCCCAATCCACATCACCCACCTCAGATGAACAGTATCGGGGCGAATTCCCCCCGGAAAAGCGCCCTAAAACACGACCTGTGTGTTTTGCCAAATATTATAAAGAACGCCCCTTGTCAAGAGTCAATCTCTCGACCACCGCGTGTCTCCGCTAACTTCGCCCCTGTGTTTTCCCAGTGCACCCGGGGTGCAAACCCACAGCGAAATTGAAAGACAGAGAGAGGGAGAGAAAAGTGACAAAAAAGAGGGTAGAAAAATGTGTGATTCGCACTATAAAAGGCTCTTTACCGTTGCTCTGCAACTTGGCACACCACTCTGATCACGCTACACTGCAGAAAATGGCGATTGGGGGCTGGAAAATCTTCACACGGCTCCGCGCACAACCTTTCTTCGTCGAAATCTGGATCGCGTTTGATTTGACCGACAAGACTGACAATGCTCGCCTGGCTGGATGCCGATCCAGCAAACGCCACCACTTCGGGTTGCCATGTGAAAACGTCACGGAATCGCGGGCAGTTTGAAAAGGACAAATTAATTTATTTTCTGGAGGATTCCCTGCTTGATCAGGGGTTCGATTTGCACCCTTGGCAGATAGTGCTGACTGTTGCGCTTCAGAAAGACCACCTCGCCGTCCTCCAGCTCAAACTTCCCGTAGTCCTCGAGGCAGCGCACTTCGACGAAGAGGGACTTTGGAGGCTCCAAATCGCACGTGAGATCAATTCCCTGGCCGTCCCCGATGGATTTCATGTACTTGGCCAGGAGTTTGTTGTAGCTGTTGAACCACTGAATCTCAGGCTCACACAGACTGGATTTCACGTGCTCGGGAATGGTGGGGCCCGTCTCCCAGCGGATGTTCCGGATGCGCTCCAAGCGATTGTAGAGATATGCCAAGAGGCAGCGCTTATTGCGCTCCAGAGCGGCATGCCGGAAGCTGAGAATGGGCAGGAGTTGATGGTTGTTGGTGGAGGAGCAAATCCGCCTGGATAATATAGTGAAATTCCGAAATTATATTTCTTTTCACGGCAGTTTAGAACCACTCAGATATTATACTCACGCATCGCGTGAATTCGCATCGAAGATCTCTTGAGTCTCCACCAGCACCTCCCGAATGGTGTCATCCTTGAACAGAGGGATGCTGTCCGGGTTCCTGTTCAGATCTTTGATCAATTCCAGAGATTTCACTCCCAGCATCTTCACTGAAAAACACGCCGCGACACCCTGTGTGACTTTTTGAGCTGTCATAAGCGGCGCCAGTTTTCACAACCTCACTTTGGTTGTTATCGCTGATCCAACAAGGTTGTGAAATTATTGAGAATTAAGTGAAAATCTCGGGAAAAACCATGCCAAAGTTTCCCATTGCGGGCTACGCGGTGGATTTCCCCTTCGAGCCTTACGAGGTGCAGAAGGAGTACATGAGGAAGGTGATTGAGAGCCTGGAGACGTCGCAGAATGCAATGCTGGAGAGTCCCACGGGCACCGGTAAAACATTGAGTCTGCTTTGTTCATCGCTGGCGTGGTTGATGGTTAAAAAAGCAGAAGTAAGCATTTTGACGACACATCAAGTGTTCTCGAAAACTAATCGCTGCATTCCTTTTACCAGCATGAAGCTTCCAGACCAAAGATCTTGGATGATATGAGGACGAAGGATTTGGATTTTGCAACTATTATGAGCATGACTGATGGGACTCCAAAGATCATTTACGCCTCCCGGACGCACACACAGCTGTCCCAGGCCATGCAGGAGATGAAGAGATCCGGATATGCTCACTTAAGAGCCGTGGTTCTCGGTTCTCGCAATCAGATGTGCATCCATCCAGAAGTGTCAAAGGAGACGAACTCTTCGGTCCAGATCAACCTGTGCAAGCACACGGTGAAAAAGAAGGAATGCAGCTTCCACAGCAATGTGGAGAACATGAAGTGCAGCGAGGAGTTAAGCAGCGGAGTGGTGGATATTGAAGATCTCGTGACGAAGGGCAGATCCTCCAAATTCTGCCCATATTACATGTCTAAGGAGCTGTACAAGGAGGCTAACATCATCTTCATGCCTTACAACTATATCCTGGACCCGAAAGCGCGGCGGGCCAATCAGATTGAGCTGAACAACTGTGTTGTGATCCTGGACGAGGGTCATAATGTGGAGAAGATGTGCGAGGACGCGATGTCGCTTCAGCTCACCAGCACAGATGTTGCCTCATCCATCACAGACGTGACTTCTGCAATGGAATTGCTGGACAAGGCTCAGGACAGTGGTGATATGTTGGGATATGAGGAGCGCAAAGACATCTCGCTGGACGATCTGGCGACGTTCAAAGAAGTCCTCCTTGCGCTGGAGAAGACTATCGATGTGATCAAGGTGGACCACAAAAAGACTGGCGTGACATTCGGTGGGGAGTATGTGTATGACTTCCTCTCGCAGGCCAGCATATCATTCCAGAACTTCCGGGCAATGCTAAACCTCATCGATAACCTTCTGCAGTACTTCGCTGTGGTGTCACTGAACAAAGCGCTGGGCGTGAAAGGTGTGGGCCTCCAGAAGCTCGCTGATCTCCTGTCCATTGTGTTTGCCCAGAACAGCGATGAGTATCGTGAAAAGGTGACCAAATGCTATCGCGTACATGTGGAAATTGAGGAGCAGAATACGTATGCCAAGGATGGCTGGAAATCAACGAGGCCCTCGACGATTCTAGCGAAAGCATTCAGTTTCTGGTGCTTCAGCCCCGCCTTTGGCATGGATTTCCTGCGAAAGGTGCGCTGTGTCATCATCACGAGTGGCACTTTGGCTCCCATGAAGCCTCTTATCAGTGAAATGGGCATCGAATTTCCCGTGCAACTTGAGAATCCGCACATTGTCACGCGGGAGCAGGTGTGCGTGAAGGTAGTGAGTCAGGGCAGCGACAAGGAGCCGCTGATCTCGAATTACGCCAACAGGGACAATGTGAAGTATATCACATCGCTGGGCAGGACCCTCTTGTCTTTCGCACCAGTCATTCCGGGTGGAATTCTCATCTTCTTCCCGTCTTACACGCTTATGACCAAGTGTCAAAATGCGTGGCAGGAGTCGGGTTTGTGGTCACAGATCTGTAATATCAAGAGCATCTATGTGGAGTCGAGAAAGAAGAATGATTTTCAGGTGAGAAGATTCTTGTACATCCCAATTGAGGAGTGATCTTGAGAGTGTTTCTTTTTTATTGCCGTTTTCAGGACACAATGACTGAGTATTATGCGAAGATTCGCGATCCTGGAAGCCGGGGAGCGATCTTCATGGCTGTGTGCAGAGGAAAAGTGTCTGAAGGACTGGATTTTGCCGATCTCAATGGGCGTGCTGTGTTAATTCCAGGACTACCCTTTCCGCCTCTCTATGATCCGCGAGTCATGCTGAAGAAGCAGTATTTGGAGGAGAATCGACGCACGATGAAAGAACTGATCTCGGGCAACGATTGGTATTGCTTGGAAGCATCGCGAGCAGTGAATCAGGCTATTGGACGTGTTATTCGCCACAAGAACGACTATGGCGCCATTCTCCTCTGCGATTCACGCTTCCAAAATCCACAGCAGAAGAACCAGCTGTCCAAGTGGGTATTGGGACATCTCAACTCGCCAGGCAGCAATGGGATGAATTTCGGGCCGCTGATCGGGGAAGTTTCGCGATTCTTCAGGAATGCCGAGAAGAAGGTGAGTGATCTCTTCAGTGCTCTTTCCGAATACTCATGTATTTTACATCATTGCAGTTTGATGATCCAGAGAAACAGATCAAAAGGTTCGACTATGGTGAAGGTCCTTCAACGTCCTCGGCAGAGGTGAAGCATAATTCAGGATTGACGCGGTTGAAGGAGGTTCTTTCGACAAGTTTCCCGCTACAGAAATCTGTGATTGACACATACAAAGACCTGCCGCAAAGTAGCAAATCCCACAATTCGGACTTTCTCTCTTCCCTCAACGGAGAAGTGAAATCCATTGACTTCAACGACGTGGAGAATCCTTATATGACCTCCACGTCCGATGCCTTGCCGCAATCGAGCCAAGAAGGAGTGCGCAAGAGAAAGTACAAACTTGTGGACAATGATAGTCCAAGTCTGCTGGAGTACGGGAAGCCAGAAGAAGAGGAAGAGCAAGCAGAACCAGGAGAATTGCCAGAGAATCGAGTTGAATGTTTGAAATACGTGAGTTTAATCTTTGGATCGCATGGAATTTTGATTTAAATTCCCTTCTTTCTTTACCTTTCTTCCAGATCAAGACAAAGCTGGATATTTTAGACTACAAGAAGTTCGTCATTTGCCTTCATAACTACAACACTCATGGCAATGTTGAATCGTTCTTCACCACGCTTCATGCGCTGTTTGGAACGCCTCGGAATCACTTCATTTTGCGCGGTTTGCAGCGCTTTGTCAAGTCTGAGCACAAGGATGCCTTTGAGAATTTACTGCGACAGCATTTAGAAGAATAATTGCCACCAATTTTTATTCACATTATGTGGTTGGTATTTAATACATAGAACTCTCACGAGAAAATAAAACAACACAGAAATTCACATTTTATCAACTTATTCATCAAATCGCGCAAAAGACGCTACGATCGCTCTATATCCTGCTTAGGAGCTTACATCAAATTTCGATATCATCTCCCGATAATACTCCCCATAAACGGCGTGGTTGTATGAGGTGAGGGACTTGAAGGAATTACTCACAGCCTCCAGCTCTCGGGCAAACTCCACGAAGCCTGGAGGTGTCGGCGGGATGTTTTTGGCGTACATGCACATCCTCAAGTACGTGGTGAATCGCTTCCAAATCAACTTGCGCACCAGCGAATCCTTCTGCGCCGCCTGAAGAACTTGATTCTTCAGCGTGTCATCGGTGTCCTGATCGAGAGACACTTTCTGATGCTTCTCAATGACACTCTTCATGTGCACCCACACATTCTCCATGGCATCCGCCAACTGAGACTCATTCTGCACATCTTGCAGCAGAATTTCTACCTCCTGGGCGAAAGCCGCCTTCATATTAGGATTCTGTGCAAACATGGGCACACCAGAAGCAATAGCCAGCACAGTTGTGCAGGCACACAATCGATTTATGCGCTTCTGTAGTGTCTCAATTCTCTCCTTGTCCATGGACAAGAGTTCGGGAAATTCGTTCTCCGCCTGCCAATCTGTCAACTCAACATAGGCATTGGCTATTGTGTATTTCACCGGGGATGCACCAGCTTCGTCACTACTCGCTGGCGTGGAGGCGGCAAAATTCCTCTTCAGCCACGCCTCGGTGGCGGGAAAACCAGCTGCAAAGGGGAGAAAAAGAAAAGTAATTGAAATGATCAGTGTACACTTTTCGCCCAACATCTCACAAATTTATCCGATTTATATTTACTACAGCTTCAACTGTGCGTAACGCAATTGATCAACTCAACAAAGGTAATTATAATAAGTAAAAGAGAAACCACGAGCAGCATTTTCTTTCAACTGCGAAAGACTCACCAGTGTAGTGCTTGAGATAGTCCTTGAATTTCAATTTCTCGTACTCCACAGAGTTGGCAATCACCTTCCCACGAGCCGCGCCAAGGAAGAAATTGGCCGCATCCAGACGCATCACTGTCAGTGCCTCCATGATGCCACGGAAAACGTCCACCACGTCCTCAATATCCCTCAGCTGTGCGATCTGCTCATCGCGCACCGGTGCACAGGACTTGGCCATGATGTCAATCACGAAATTGGCATAGGCCCGGAAGTCCAGCACTCCCTGTTCAGCCTGCTGCTGAATGAGCTTTGGATCGAGCACTTCGGAAATTCTCTGCATGATGCGTCGATTGTTGTCGAGAAAGATGTGATCCAGGTTCTCCTTGATGTCCAGCAGCAGCTGAATGGCATGATCATAGCACGGTGGATCGCTGGAGAGCTTCTCCCTCAGCACATTCCAGAATGCCCTGTGCACCGTGTCCTTCACCACACGCTCCAGACTATTCTCGGGTGGCTCAAAAGGCTGCAGCTTGAACTCCGGATTGATGGCAATCTCATGAGCCAGTGTCATGTTCTGGATGTTCTTCATACAATCCATCACTTCGTTCATTGTCAGAACCTTTGGAGCACTTCCTGGCAATCCCGGAAGCACGAAGCGCATTTGTCTGCAATTGAAAAGACAATTGTGGATTATATTTTACTCCCAGAGACACTCTATTATTCAATTGCGTGTGTGTGTCTCTCACCCGTCCGAACTTTCACTGTCTGTCCTCTCTCTGGACGACGAAGCTCCGGGAGAGGAGCTGAAGTTGTCACTGCTATTCCCATCGGATCCTGAGGAATCCATCCTGCCAAGAAGAAAACACAAAAGTTCTTTGTTTAATTTTGCACAGGAAATTAACCTTCGCACAACAAGTTCTCTTGCCAACAATGAAATCACCTGGAGACAGAATCAGCTGGCATTTCTTCTATTTTTTTGCCCGATTCAATTATATATCCACAAAATGCGGTAGGACTGACGTCTATTTCTGAATTTGGGTTACTCTTGCACGCCCAAACAAAATATCCTATGAGTCTCGTGAGTTATTTAATTTGGCACGACGCCACATTGAGTTGTGAAAGTGTGATTATTTCCTCACTGACTCTTTATCGTCTCTATTTTGTAATCTTTCTCCAATTGTTCCACTGGAAATTTTGTGTTTATTTACTTTCACTTTCACAACAACTTCCACTGTCACACTATTTCTATTCCTCTTTTTAGGGGGATTTTTAGAAGATGATCAAGTTTGATGGTAATCCTGAAGTTGCAGGAAATTCGATACAATCACAGATTGATCTCCGAATGAACCGTCTTTTCCGCAGTTTCCGAGCAAACTAACATTATTTGCAGATGCGAGAGCGGAAAAGAGCTGTGGTTAATTCGCTATATCTTATAACGCTATGGTTGTGATATAACTGGCAGGGTCATTCGAAGTGGAGGGGAATTCTCTCAGTGCAGTCTTTGCCTCACGAAAAGCATCGACAGTGGTGTCTATAAATTACTTCTTTCAATATTTTGCAACCTTTCGCAATAACAATGCCTCTAGACGTCGTGACTAAGACGTGCCTTCGAGAACAAAGAAGGTTCCAGAGACGTCTGAAGAAAGATCTCGTCATTTGCGTTCTTTTACTCTCTTCCTCCTGCTTTCTCACTGATCATCTTTCATCAACAAGAGCTCTCTTTTAATTAGGAAAATTAATTTTTTCGCTTCTGTTATTTTGCCTAGAGTGAGAACTTTTTCATTCCAGCTCAAAACAGTTTCATGAATTTCTAATCAAAGCGTTAGAACCATTAGAACACATAGAGGAATAAACAAAAAGGTGCGAACAATACATTTTTTACACTACAATATAGAGTCTTGTCATCCAAATTGCGTTTCTAGACAGAACATTTGTCTCCCAATTCAATCAATGTCGAGTGGAAAGTTTCCATAAAAGAGCGACGCAAGAGCCTTCCCGTAAATCCACTTGAACAAAGAAAAGTCATTGAGATGCCCATTTTTGGCTGGGACAAGTTCAAGAGAATCCCGATATTCACATTTTATCTCTCTCAAGACTATGCAATGTCCATTTCCGCAATTAATGCACAATTTCTGCTTTTTCTTCTGGAATCTTCTCTGGACAGGAAAAAAACTCTCCTTTTTTTACTTACGCAATTTGCTCTAAAAGCTTGTCACACAGTAAATTTTCACTATATTCTTCAAGTTCGTTGCTGTATTTGGAACTTAGGCACTTTTATTGCGGACTTTCTGAGGCGAAATTAACATGGAATTTTGGCAAAAGAGTATTTTGCAAAAGCCACTATGTTGTTTGGACTTCATAACAAGACCACTGAGTGAAATGTCAAAATCAGCTGCCTTTGTTTTGCGTCTCTGTTTCGCGAGACTCCCACACAAGGCGATCGCACTCAGCAGAAATAAGTGGCACGAGATTGTCTGAGAAGCCAGTAAAGTCAAATTTAGACTGCAGATGATGATTTCTTGGCTTTTTCATTGATTTTATTGTGATTATAGAAATATTGGCATTTTCTATTCTGAAAATCTCAACGAAGTTCGTTATTGGAATTTGAGCCAAGGCGCAAACCCATGACTTCCAATATCTCGGTGATTGGCGGGAATTTCCTGGATAAAATTGATGATGAATTTGAAGCTTTCAAGTGAAGATCAGTAGACCAATACTTTTCAACAGATGAGTTTTCAGAGGAGGATAGAGTGGATGATCCCAGATGGAAAGATTGCATGTAGAAAAGTATTAACATTTATTGCAAAAATCAAAAATTTTCTACTACACTATCGAGTCATTTCATCAGCTTTTCCTCAGCATCTGCGTCGGGAGAGTTGTCCGGGAGGGTGCTTAGTAACCGTGGTGTCCGTAATGGTGACCGTAGTGGTGACCGTGGTGGGCGGCGCAGGGGGCTGGGGCCACAGCGGGGTGGCATCCGAAGACCAGGTTGTGACCGCATGGCACATGGGGAGCGGGAGAGCCGTAGGTGTAGTGCTTGGCGTGTCCCATGTGTCCATAGCCGTGGTGTCCACCGTGGTGGTGGCCATAGCCGTGGTGGGCCTCGTGGTGGTGCTTCTCGTGGTGTCCATAGCCGTGGTGCTTCTCATGATGTCCATAGCCGTGGTGCTTCTCGTGGTGCTCGTGGTGGCCTCCGTATGTGGACTTCTTCGCCCTCACGACTTCATCATCGACGGCCTCAGCGGATGAGAGGGCGGTCTCCTCGGCGGACACCTCCTCGGCGGATGGGGCGGCGGAAACGTAGGCGGCGAACACCACGGCGACGGCGAAGACAACGAAGAATTTCATCTTGAGATGTTTGTTGTTTGGAACTGCTTGTTCGAACTGTTACTGAAGCTCTGGAACTGCTTGACTGACTTCCCAACCGAAATCACCGGCTTTTATATGCCTCCGATGCCTCCGATCGATCAAGATCAGCAATTTTTGCGCCAAAATCCCATGTCATAGAACGTCTTCAGCACACCGTGCGTTTGGCCAATTTCTGCACACGCCACACATTTTTTTCCACCTCCCGCTTTCGCCACTTGGCCACAAGGCATTATTGCTCATTTCCACCGCGGAGTGATTACTCAGGAAAATTGCACCCTCAAAAGGAGAATTGTAATGTATGGATTTTTTGTTCCAGCCAAGAGAAAAATACTTCCGCGGAAAAATGAGGTTGATGATGGTTTTTGCTTCTCTCTCGCTATGCTGCGTGACAGGAAGAAGAATTTGCGCATCTTGTGGGCGCATAACACCCCCGCTTTAATGCTCCCCTTCAGTGAGCGCACTCATCATCGAATGGGGCAAGGCAATAATGCCGACAATCTGTCAAATTTGAGCGCTTTGGGGCTGAATTATTGCTCCA
Source organism: Phlebotomus argentipes (assembly GCF_947086385.1). Taxonomy (NCBI): domain Eukaryota; kingdom Metazoa; phylum Arthropoda; class Insecta; order Diptera; family Psychodidae; genus Phlebotomus; species Phlebotomus argentipes. The sequence continues at coordinate 18,278,942 of NW_026776177.1, read as the reverse complement.
AAAAGCCCACAGGGAATATCCCAAAAGCCTCTTATGCATAATTTTGTGATGATTTGAGGGTTTTTCCAATAAACCTCCACTGCTGTTCAGTGAGAGTGACCCACATTTTGGGGAGATTCTTGGGAAAATCCCCCACATTTGCCACTGAGCACAAATTCTCCCCCGTTTTTGGGGGTGTATTGGTTAGTGGTGTTCACACACTCCCACCAAGAAAGTACAATCAGTAAGAAAGTCTTCAAATGGGTCTTCTCTTCGTACTGTCAATTTTTCCACCCAACATTTGTGAACACTCTCGATTCCACCAAAAAAATACATCATTTTAGCTTCAATTTGTGTGCACAGTGAATGATAAACTCTTCCTAAGCTGTCGCAATTGCCCAACTCTCCCTGTACACTATCATCCCTCTGTGCATTCTAAGTGAGTATAACAGGAAAGGCAGTGCAAAGTTATCTGGTGAAAATTCCATTGAACTCCTTCTCGGCGGGGGCCCAACTTCGGGGGTGGTGGTGAATTTTTGTATGTGCCATTCAGAATGGAGGAAAAGGCAGTGAAATCTATCGAAATGAATTACTCTTATGCTCTCGCACAACTCAATCAATACTTTTTTTCCCTTTTAACACGCCTCAGTCCACGGAAATGCCTTGAAATTTTCATGAGAAGGTACATTTGCTCCCGCCCAAAAAGAGAGAAATATATTGTGTGTGGAAGTGAAAATGAAAAAAGGGCTGATAAGGCAATATCAATCACCCTGTGTTTCATAGCTGTGACAATTGGCTCCGAGGTGTATCACACAAGAAGTCGGGATGGGGGTGGATTTTGTGAATATCTTCATAAAGGCGTACACATTGCCTGCCAAGGAGCACTTGAGCACGATTTTGATGGGGGCCTGAGACGATGATAGGCAAATGAATGCAAATTCCGTGTACTTTGCCACCATGTAAAGTGACAATAAAGTTCCGTCAATGATGATATCAATTGATGCCCATAAGCCTTTCGGGGCTTAACATCTCATTACTGAAAATTAAAATTAATTCAAACTATCCGCCCACACCCTGAGGCCACTATTAGCACTGTAAATTCATCAATCGACCCAAATTCGATGGACAGGAAATTAATTACCCAAATTGTTCTCCCAGCACAGAGGCACATTTTTTCCCTCACACACTTTTCTCAATTACTTTTTTCTCTCTCTCTCTCTGCCTCACCATCAGCCAGGAAACCATCGCAGCCGAACTGCCGGAACAAGGCGGAGGATATCAGAGCCCAGCAAGAGACATGAAATAAGCGAGGAAAAGTGGAGCAGTGCAAAAGGGAGAGTGTGTGCACATAGTTTCCTTGATCGGAAGCAGAGGGCCGTCAAGCAATGAAAAGCTAACAGAACACTTTTCCACAAGTGGTGAAATGAAGCAATTAAGCCCACCCAAAGGGGGATTGCATTGAAAATTGCGCGCGCGAGAGCAAAAGAGAGAGCAAAAAAGTCGCGGCACTGTTTGTTATTCGGCAGAGCAAAAATTATAAATTGTGTTAATGTTGTGAGATTTTATCGAGGTGTTAAGAGTTCACACCCGAGGGCTTTGCAGTAATTCATTCTGCGAAGAGTGCCCCATTGCTTGTGAGTGGCTAATTTAAATTGGATTCTTCCACATGGCGTATTAGCAGCGGGGAGGATTCGTAGCAGCTGAGTGAGTATGGGGCGATGCCAAAACACTATCTCTTTATTCATAGTTGCAAAATTACTGAAAATTTATGACAAAACCCTTATGTTTTAATTTATTGCTCTCATAAACTTCGCACGACTCTTGTGCGCGAATTAGAATATTTACAGTCTCAACATTATCATATATCGTGAACAGGAAGTCTCTGAAATCGGATATTAAAATCTGATAATTGGTGTCATACAGCATGTTTCTCAGCAATAAGTTGACGTGAATGTAGTTAAAGTTTGTGGACTTGACTTAACATACTTAATGTAGTTATCATGCTGGAGTTTCTGAGATACGAATTTGATTGCGAAATCAAATCTTATCATCCCATATTTCAGAGTGAAGTCAAAATTCTGGAATTCAGAGAGGGTAAAATTCTCAATTGTACAATGAATTATGAAAGTTTTCCGTAAATTGAGAGAAGTTTCACGTTAATTCCGCGAAAAGCATATCTTACGTAACGATGGCAAACTAGACACAGGTGATGTGAGTTAACTTCAACAAAATGAAGGAGAAATTCACATTAAGGGTGGATAAATAATTAAAATTTAGAACGCGCTTTTTATACCTTTCTCTCCTCTTAAAGCTCCTTATATAGAATCCGCCGTACAAATCCTCAGCTGCAAATCCTTCTGACGTGACTGAGGGGTGCAAATGCAGGGAGACTTGTTGATTTTCAACCATATTCCGTCTCGGGGTTTTGCATTTATATATTGATTTGCCAATGCAAGACCGAGACACACATTTTAAAATAAAACACTTTTTGCTGGCTCACACAGCGAACGGAAGAGCAAGACAGCTGTGAATGGCGAATGAGAATTGACCGGATATTCGCAATATCATGAATAATTCACCTGTTCCGGTGTGTGTTTTTGCACATCCCCCTGTGTGTGCCCACAGACATGATTTGTTGTAAGCCCGAAATTACCCTGTGCAGCTTTTTTTCCACCTCTCGGCATGAATGGCCCAATTTGGGAAATGTCCTCTTGCGACACAAGTGTCTCTCTCGTGCTGAATGGGCAAATTGTGCTTTAATTGTAGCGAAATTTCCTCTCTGGGGCGTAGAGAAACAGGTGAGAAGTCAGGTGGAAGAGCGAAGCAAGGATATTGCAGTGTGTGGGTGGACTCACTAGCAATCCACTCGCTGGTGGCAGATGGCACTAGGAGTCACTCAGTGGTTTTTCATTGGCTGAATTTATTAGTTTCCCCAATTCATATGGAAAGCCCAGAGAAAACTTTCACAATAGTTTTCAGTGTAACTTACTCCTTCAAACCGCTCACAAAGTTTCCAAATCGCTCGGTTCAAAATATTTATTTTTTGACCCATTTTGCTCCTTTTGATTTTCACGTTCAACTTTTTCAACCACTCCGATTTCCGTTCCAACCACGATGAGAAGATTGTACCGAAATTGCTAAATATTCCCCCCTAAAATCGTGTGTTTGTGGTTTTTTTTCTATTACACATGTAACAAAATCCGCTCCCCGACCGAATTCACAGAAAAAACAGCACCGTAAAAATAGGAAATATTGTAATAAAATGCAAAAGAATCGTATCAAAGTTTTCCATAATGAGCGCCAGTGCTGAAAAAGTTGAGTTTTATCGTGATAGCAAATGATCATTGGAGGAATGCAGAAAAATGCTTCGTGAAGTGCTGATGATTTTTATAAATTGTCTGTGATGAATTTTAAACGACGAGTTAAATATTGTGTAATTATGATAAAAATCGGATTATGTAAAATATTGTGCAGAAATTGAGTGTTTTCATTGCCGTCGATAAATCACAGTTTTTTTGTGTCTCTAAAGCTAAAAAGTGGCTCTGAAGCTACATATTCTCTACTCTAACTATTTCATACTCTGCTGAGTCTCTAAAAGTAGTCTTTTTCACTCTTTTTCCCATGTGAAAAATACCATCCATTTGTGGGTGTTGTAGGAGTTTCCATCCTATTACATATTTGTGTAGAAGTAACGTGAAATTGAGCAAAATCATTCTGAAATTTGTACATTTTGCCTGAGTGACTAATCTCGAGACATCATTTAGCTAATGAGGAATGATTAACGGTGGAGGAATGTGGAGGAAAATGACACTCATGAAATTCACACAGAGATTCAGTGAGGTTGGGCAGAGGCTAAAAGAAAAGCCAAACTAATATATATTCTCCATGTACCCATGGCTCTTGGTTAAATTTATTTATGCATTGTGCTGAAGAGAAAATCAATATCTTGTGATTTTCTACCCATTTTTGGCTACCGAGCCGAAAATACCAGTTAAAATCTCCACTCCGCTCCATAGCCAAAATTTCTCACCTGCACAATTTTCCACAAGAACGCCCTGCGGGAGATTTCTACTCATCGAAATTAATTTGAAATATGTACCCCATTCCAAGTCGTAGTGCACTTCCGTGGGGCGCAACTCCATACACAGCATGTCTGGAGGATCTGAGAAGACACAGCCAGACAATCATGATGGGAAAATCCCCGAGAAATTCCGTGTTATAGGTGCAAAATGGGCGAAAGAGCCAACTTTTATGACTTGTGGGAATTTTCACGTAACGTGTCTCTGCCCTCAATACACATGTACTTTGTGGTTAATTATGTACCTTCCAATTTCACCCCCGCTTCCTATCCATTCCAACCCACTGTCTGGGCTTGACATTCTGTCACTGATGAATGATGAGATTATACCTACGACGGGAGAGTGAGGACACAAAATCACAGGGTGGAACACCCGGAATGCAGTGCAAAATGAATGAGCTCAGTGTGATGCAAATGAGTGCAAATTGCCTGTGTTCAACTGCAAAAGAGCATTGTCATTGGAATTAAGCAATATCATCCTAAAACATAATTGACGTCATACATGTCCAACTGAATTCCCATGAAGTGACACCCCTAATCAATTCTCAACCACCAATGCCCAATTGCATTCACTTCTTTGGCGACAATATCCGGGAAATTTTGAAATTTGCACAATGAGATCATGGAGATATTTTTAATTACTTTTCCCCTCTCGCGATGCGGTGGGCGTCAGTGACGTGATTGCTCAGGTTGAGTGATTGGAAAAAAGGCAAAGTTTAAATTGATCAGCAACACGGTGGAAATTGCTTTATGGATATCCTTGAGGCGGATCAATGTGAGGTGTTGGAGAGACGTGTTAAATGGCCTTTTTCACACCCCCACTGGCACCTTCTGGGTGATATTTTTTATCTTATTTTTTTCTAAACTTTCAAGTTTATACGTGACCTCAGTCAGAGGCTTTAGTGCTGCTGAATTAGGACAAACATTTCAGTAACTATGACACTTTCGCTCGTCCTCCAGATTTTCTGAAAGATCTCGCGCACAGACAAGTGTTCTGGAAGACTAAAACACAATCTGGAGTTCTCTAATACCATAGGAATGATTAATGAAACACCCTCTGTGAGATGTTTGCCATTGTCAATGTTTTACACGAGCTTTAGCCGCGTTATTTCCATAATCTCCCCTGAGATTTCACTTTCAATTCTTTCACGGAAGGAAACCCGAAAGGTTCTCCACCGGGAAATACTTCCCTACCAGCAATATCACTTTTCACTTTACATTTTACATCAATTCGTTTTCTGGCTGAATTTCTTCTTGGTCGTTCTCACGGAATGAATTTTTGGTGAGCCCGAAAAAATGGGAGAGAAGAGAGAGAAAAAACTTCACCAGTGACCTTTAGTATCGATTATATACATATAAATGTGAATCTATGTGATGTGGGTGAATAGTGTTCACATAATACTTTTACTATGACGCTCCCACCTTCGTCAACCTGGGGTGCCGCGCCACCCCACCAATGGTCACCCATGCTAAATGCCTCTCAAAGTGCCAAGGAGCAGCCTGGCCATTTCTCGGCGTGGTGTGCCAACTCTTTCATGGCTCTTGGCACGAAGAAGAGAGCCGGAAGTGGCATTTATTTATAACCCATTTAATTGCAATTCAAACACTCAGCGAACGGAGTCAGCCATATCTCTAAATATCCCGCCTATTGACGTGATTCCCTGCCCGTGTGACAGCAATTCCCATGCGAGATTATGCCTTTTCTCGTGGAATTTTCTCGGCGCCCATTAATGGCATTTTCATGCATAAACTTTTTTTTATTGCAACACCTCATTGACGGAGCGAGTGCTCCTTCTGAGAGGCGAATAAAAATGTGGAATACATTATGTAAGAAGTTTATGAGAGCAATTCGTCTATTGTATCGATTAATAATTTTACTGTAACATTTTTACGTGAAGATGTGAAGTTTTCTCCTAGGGAAATTTCACAGTTCAATTTACTTATTTCGCTATACCTTAAACGTAAGCTAGAAGGTCATGCCTCGAGTCCACCATCTCGACGTCTTCGGACAGTTCCGCGTCATAAGTAAGAAAAAAAAACTATTGATCATACTTAAGCCATTAATTCGAGACTTATATTCAGTGATTTTTTGGACATTAGAGCAGAACTTAGAGATTCTCTATAACCAGAAAAACACCATAGAAATTGCTCTTGACAATCGTTTATTTAGTTTAGAGGAAAGATTACAGTAGAGCATACTATAGTTACTTAGAGAGTCACCACGTGAACTCATAGAGTTTAGTTGTTGATCTTTGCTGAGAGTACAATTGTAGCAACTTGATACGTTTACATTAGCATATTCGGCATATTCATATCCTCACTAAAACAGGCAAAACATAATCTTCAGCTCGCAGTACAGTTGTCGCCCGGGGAAATAAAATTGTGCTGACTGTGGCAAAAATGTTGGAAATTGTCTCGAGAGGATTGGATGACGATGGTGGTGAAGTTTGTGCACAAAAAAAATACTTTCAGCGACTCTACAGAAATTCTCTTTTTTCTGCTCTACTGGCAGAAAAAACACGAACCCTTGACATTCGGCCTGTAGAAAACTAACAAATCATTCAAGTGAAAATCCCGCAGAACAAGTATGCTGAAGTACATGGCATATTATATGTGACGACGAAACTTTTGAGGCTCTTGCGCCAATTCCACTGAAGGTCTTATCAATGCTTTCGTATCGGCTGTTGGCACGTTGAAAAATGATCTCCGTGGAAAATGGAGAATTTCGTGGAAAATTCGATTAAGACTCTCTCGCTGTAACTGAACCATGAAAGCTGACTAGAGAATTTTTCACAAATTGCACTTCAATTCTCCCCGCTGTGCCAAGTCTGAAGCGCGAAGGAAATATTCTGCGTGTCAACAGCCAACAACATTTGTACGCGAGAGTGGTAAATTGAGGTTTTATATGTCGAAGCATGTGCAGATGGACAGGCAGGCCACAAATAAGAAATCGATTGTATTAATGCTCTTCACGCACAATAATCAAGCGTGCTCGGGGTGTTGGCGAGGAATTCAATCCCTGTGAATTACATATCGCAGAGCAAATTCTCTACGTGATTCCTGGGCGGTCGTCGGGCTGTTGCTTCATTGCTTTCATCCACAGATCTGCACACACACACACATACAGGGTTTTGTCACAAATCACTCGTCGAATCCATCTCTGATGCGACACTTTTTTAACAGAAATCTCGTAAATCATTTCTATTTCAGCGGGACTTGTTGGGAAAAGAGAATATAGAATATATATACTACTTATGTTAAGGAGCGATATGTGAGCAAGTTGATTGAGATTATTGATAATTTCTGTTGCGTGTCACAGTTTATTAGTTGTGTATTGAAGGCAAGCGGGAAAATCGAAGAGAATATACCATTGAAACAATAAGAAACAGATGATACAATAAGATTTGGTGTTGACAAGAGAATTTTTTCTAGGCGGGCGATCAACTAATTTGGTGAAGAATCATTGAATAGGTTAAGTGTGTTATTAACATTAAAAGCGCTTATATTGTAAGTAGAGAGAACAATATAATTGTAAGAGCCTTAAGTGTCTTATTGTTCTTTGGTTACCATTTTATTGATACCACAATTTGTATGAGAAAATGTGTGAATTTACATGAGATTTAGTGACACACCCAAAAATTGTAGAATTTTTCCAGAAAGACCGTGTATTTTGAATGAGAGGTCAAGTCAAGAGGTGAATTTGTTAGTTCTGCTGATGAATATCCTAGTTGTGAATTGTCATTTTGGGTAATGACAATAAAAGATGGGAGACAATATCGCATAAAATCCAAATTATTATTACTTTATGGCATTTCTCCGTGGAGAATTTTATTGGAAGCATGGAAGAAAAATCCAAACAAGATGTGTTAGTTCGAGGTGTTAAGCGAAACAACTAGAGAATTCCAATTAATGTTGATCAGTGTGTGTTGTTGACAAGGAAAAGCAATCATTTGTTAAAGAGTAATTATTTAAAAGACAAGGAAAGTAATTGTACGTAAATTGTTTACGAAAGAATTTTTGATAAGCATTTTTGTATGATATTTTTTCAGAGACAATTTCTTCTTAATTTATACAAGAGCATGTGCTGAAGATTTGAGGATATCGCAGGTAGATAGAGATTGTATTTGCCCATGTCGTGTGTGTTTTGAATGAGAATTTAAAGGAAAAATAGTAACCTGAAATATAGCTACAATCCGACCCATCGAATATAGTAGAAGTGAAAACGATAGAATGATGTCTTATTTGAAACCACAATAGCACAATATAAATTAATATCAAGGCAACAGCCACGAAATCCATTACTGAGAGTGAGCACATCAATGTCACGAACTATTTTATACAAGGGAGAACCTACAAAGACACAAATACTACACACTCTTTCACCCCCGCTGACATTAAATGCAAAAAGAAAAACCAAAGGATTGTGAGAGGAGTTAAAATTTGTAGAAAATGTTTACCAACTATTTTTGGACACTTTCTTACCGATAGAGCAATCAAGGAGGAATTCAAGAGGGATTCGGAAAAGTCTTTTCTATAGAAAAAACATTTCATCATGCACGAGCACACGTTCGGCTGAACAGGTGGACACTTGACGGGAAAAGCACACCTGAAATCTAATGAAATTGTGTCTGAAGGTGAGGGTGAAAAAGTCATTGTGTTGGCTGTTGAGGAATAGTGTAAAACTCACGCGAATAATTATCTCCATGAAATGCCATTAGTGTCCATTTGAGAGGACAGTGAACGAGCTGAAATATTTCGGAGAGTATACGCGGGGCTCTTGTATTTTTGTACGGGTAGGTGAGCATTTAATTAATTAGAGACGCACACCACGCAATTGGTGAAAAATGTACGCGGCGGCGGCGGGAGCATCTCTGGGCTCACGCCAGGCACGAAAGCAGCAGCGCCAGCAGAACAACAAGAACCGTGAGTTGCTGAAGCAGGGCCTCAAGGAGAAGCTCGCGTCGAAGGCGGCGGGAGCCTCCACACCCACGAAGAGCCGCCAGTTCCACCAGCTGCCGCCCAACTATCTGCGCACTCCCTATGCCCAGGCGCGGAAGCTGAGCGCCAGCTTCGCCCAGCATGGCAGCAAGGCGACCATCACGGACGCGGCTCCGGGCAGCCCCCATACGCCCCATCACGCCCACCCACACCACCAGCACTTCCATTCTTATGACACGCAGTGCCAAAAGACCGGGCCACACCAGAACGACCTCCACCGACAGCAGCTCATCAAGTCCGCCACGGCCACCTTCCCGCTAGTCTCGCGGGCCGATGTGTCGCCCCCGCCGTCTCCCGGGCTCACGCCCGCCGGCGAACCGTCCTCCAACCTCCTCCTCATCCTCGATCAGCCCAAGGAGGGCCTCCATCCCGACTCCATCTTCGTCACGCCCGCCACGCCGATCGCCTCGCCAGGCCACGTCACGCGCCAAGGCAGCCCCACGCTCGCTCTGCAGCTGCCCGTGCCCCTGGAGCGCAAGTGCAGCGTATACCGAGCCCGCAAGATGGACGCCATGGAGCCCACCGATCCCAACGCACCCACGGTCACCATCAAAGTGGACGACGCTTACGCCCTGCCCTACGCCTACGACCCGCTCCTGCCCAACGGCAAGTGGTGCCCCTCCGAGTACTGCGACTCGGAGCACAGGCACCTGGGCGTCTGCACCTGCGACCACATCGAGGTAAAGCACTTGTCGCCCAGACGCCCGCCACGGAGTTGGAGGCTCTTTCGCTTGCGGGGATGAATTTCGGGGGCGCGAACGAAAGGCTGCACGGTTTGCGTGTAGCAAGTCATAAAAAATGTCTTAATAGAGACATTGGAATTATGGGAATCATGAGGAAAAGTTATCAAATCTTAGTATCGTGATGAGGGAATTACAAATTTGATTTCAAGGCTCCGTACCACACATTGCCACGGGCGCGCAAGCGAGTGAAAAACAATAGCACAAAAGGTTTAATTTCAAGTCAATAAAAACACTTTGTGTGCCAATCCTGGCTACGCCCATGAGCAAGGCTATTACAATCTGATAATCAGAACAGGTTGGCTGCAAAAGGCAATTGAATGAGGTTTCTGACCAGCAGGTTGACCGTGTGCAGAGTAATAATTCATGGGGTTGCTGTGATTGGCTTAAAAATAACCCTTAGAAAGCGCCACGAGAGTGCATTAAAAGTTTACAGGCTTTTCATCGGTTGGGTTGTCTTCTGTACACTCGCTTAATTGAATGTGATTTCAATTCAGGCCGATTTGCACGAATTGTGTACATGCACATTACATCCAATTACTTTAAATGCTACACGGACTTCCTGAAAATTTACTTCAAATCAAGTTCCAATAGTGGAATACCTAACACAGTGCATACAACTGGCAAAGCCTCGAAATTCATCCCTCATCCGAAATTCAGGTCACTTCCAACTCTGCTTTCGATTTTGACGAGGAGTCGCTCCATCTGATCGTTGAACATTTTGTACCAGAGCATATGATATCTCCATTTGTTGCATGAAAGCATATATAGCAAAAATTTTACAAGTGTATATTGAGAGTTACATTAATAGTGTGTTTATGTATATCTGTGTTGTGTATTTGTGGCATGTCAATGAAAAATTCACGGGGTTCCACTCGGAATGGCTGGGAAACAGTGCGGGGCGCTGCTCTGGGGTGAGTCTCTAGGGAGGGAAAATCACATCGAATGCGACACATGGTTGGAGGCATTTTGTATAATTAAGAGCAGAGAAATTGCAATTTCCCACTCTCACCAGTCAAACAGTGCGGATCAAATGGCCTGAGAGGCACGTAATTCCCTCTAAGAGGCATTTGTGTGGAGAAAATATGGGGAAAAAGCCAGCGAATTCAAAGCTCAATGGGCAATTTCTTGCCAAATTCAGCGGGAAAATATTGCACACTCTCAGCGCCTGATATTGTATGGCAATGGCGATGGGAGAAATATCTGCTCACGAATCCTATTGGGTCATAAAATTTTTTTCAGTTCTTGCATTTTTCATCACATTTGATATCGAAAAACAAATTGACGCATTTCCTGTATGTCGTGACTTTAAAAAAAATTCCATGCAGTAGCAATTTCAATAGAGACAATATTGATTTCACTCCAATCTCGTGTGCTTTTTTATTCACACTCTTCATCATTATTACAATTTGATGCCGTGTTAATGTGGAGAAAAAAAATGCCCATGGCTGGAAATTTGTACAAGGGCGAAAACAGAGCACAAGAATGTCTTCCGAATGCTCTTTTTTCCTCCGACTCTGCAAAATGTCGAAATGAAAAATCAACCAATTGAGCGAATATCGAGGTATTATATTGGGCGAAGCGCGATAAATTGTGCAAGTAGGTGGAAAATTAATGAAAATATTATCTGGAAGGTGTTCTATACATACGATTTCTGTGTGAATTTCGACCTAATTCAGGCACTCCGTTTCTAAAGGGGTGTTGTTAAAAAGTTATCAATTAACCTGCAATATTCATTGGGAATTATTGATTGTGCCCGACAGTCCTTTTCCTCCACCTTGTTGAAATCGTGGAATGGGTGAACTGTACATCTATATAGTCAACTAGAAGTATCAAGGATGATACATTTTACAATAGTCACGAATTTATTTATCATTTTATCCCCATTCTCCCCTTGCCCACCACTATTTATTCATTAAATTTCACGTTTCTCTATACATTCTGAAATATTAATGTTATACCACCAAAATACCATTGGCAATTGATTTGCAATTGATGATCGTTAAATATTAAAACAACATATTTGTAAACAAGTGCCTTTCATGCTGAAATAATCGATAGACATATCCATTTCATATGCATTTTTGAGAAGCTTCAGCTGATACTTTCACTCTGTCTCGCGATAGTGCAGAGACATTCATAAATGCTGACATACGAATGTATTTACCATCATGCAGTGCGCTTGAAGACCAAACCGCGTGAAAATGTTTTCAGTTACTTGAGGACAATAAAATGTACGATATGTAGTTAAACGTAGTGCAATATTTAAAGCAAGTAATGGACAATCTTCATGCCGTCTCATCGTTGTCATCCGTCGATGGGTCAGAAGAGCAGATGGCTTTAAAATACATGTTGTGAATAATGGTGCAAATATCATCGCATTCGACATGGATATGCAGTGACGAGATAGGAGATTGTGACGCGAAGAGAAGACAATGACGCTTAAAATGCTGATAAAAGTATTTAAAGAGAAGTTCAAGAGAAAATCAAACGATATGCTGGTGATTCACTGTAAATACGCAAAAAAGACTTGTATCTCACAATCAATCGTCATGGCGAGAATGATAATGTTCTTGAGCGTTATTGTATCATCACATTTTTGATTTAAGTACCTCTATTACTCTATTCAAGCAATTATACTATCATTTACTCTTCCATATTTGCATATTTATTTGATGACGTGAGAACCATCATATTTCTCAAGTTGAATCTCATATAAAATGCAAGATAAAGAAATGCAAAAAGTAATATTGACATCAGGAATGATGGAACCAAGCATAAATTTGACCGCAAATGTAAAATAACGCTGGTTGAAGTCACACCATTTATGAGAAATCATAAAAGGAAGAAAACTAATCAAAAGTAAAAAGAGCAAGAGAGCAAATCAGCGAAAATGCAAGCGGCTTTGATGTTAAGGTCAAAGCAGCGGGTGGCGCGGCGGAAGAAAATGCGGAAAGGCCGTGCGGAGTTGCCCAGTAACGTTGCAACGAAAGAAATCGCACCCTTCCCACGGTATCCACCAGAATCATGGGTAGTATTATCTCGAAAGTTTTTATTTTTCCTTCTTACTCCACTCTATCACACTGTCACTGATGGCTTTCTGTTACCAAAACTGTGTACACTCCTTTCTTCTGAGTTCCTCTCACTCACCCTCCGCCACCCTCTTAATTTGCCACCACATCAGAGAACTCAATTTATTTTTTTTAGCTTCAATTTATTTTTCTTAGAGAGCTTTTCCGTTGCCATTTCATCTGTCATATGAATAGAGGACAAATACGCTGGAGTTCATGCAGGAGATTTCATGAAAGTGACGTCGAGACTTTACGGAATTCTTCATCAATAGAGACATTCAAGTGATCACAATTTCAATGATTTCATATAAAGCCATTTTCGATCAACAACTTCCAATAACTTTTTTCTTATCCATTGGTTTTTCCCACCACCAAATTATCATTTTCGATTAGACTGACTCACGAATTTTCAACTCGATGAACTTCACAATGGAATTGACATTCAAGAGGTGGTTTATTGATAATAATGTTCTTCTCTCTTTTGGTTTATTGTCAACTTTTACCAAACAAACAAGGAATAACAGTACAAAAATCAATAAACCCCTTTTTGTGTGAAATTCACTTTCTGTGCAAAGATTGTCGAAAGAAAATTGATCACATTTTAATTTTCTTCAGTAGTTTCTTGAGTTTCTTTTTCAAAAAAAAAACAATAACTTGAAGAAACATACAGTCCGTTCAGCAAGAACGTGTGAAGCAAAATAAAACACTCTTTCGTATTAAGCGTTTCTGCATTAATTGATGTTTGTGATAAAAGAAGAAAAAAAAACAATCACTACCGAAGAAATGCTCCATCACACTAAGAAAGTTTGCACTGTTTTGCTTCAAGTGTTGATTGAATTGACTGTAATACTTTTAATTTTTTGTCTAATCACAATTCACAGTATTACTTCGTCAGTTTTCTTCTCTATATATAGTTTTTGGGCCTCCAAAAAGCTTTTCCCAGAAAGAAAAGAAAATGATTTTACATGAAAAAAATGAAAATTCATGTCAGTTGCCAGAAAAATATGAGACATAAATTTTTTCTTATTCTGCGCCAGTGCCTATATCTCGCGCAATGACTATAACCTCCTCTCGCATTTTTAATGCCAAAAATATAATGAAGAACGCATCTAAAAGATTATGTACAGCATAGATAAAATCAACAATACTTCACATCTTCTTTCTTCCGACAGAGAAAGAATCTATTTTCGCTAATATCATGCGATTCATCACTTATTCCTCGCTGTAATTTCATTTTCCTTTATTAATTCAATTATGGTTACTTAGAAAGAGCGGTAAAAAATCAATATATAGGCAAGTTTTTGTACTATCATCCAAACAAGAAATTGTATATATAAAGCAACTCATTACTTTTCTGCTTCTAATAACTCTGTGTATAATCAAAAGTTGAAATATCAGCGCTTCTAGCAAAAATTCCTCACAAACACCGTTCAAAGTAATTTTAGTGTGAAGAAATTTAATCTCACCCTTTTCTCTCTCTAATCACCACTTCAAAGTTTATTTTGTACAGAGCGTATAGTGAAATCAAGTAAATAAATAGATGCTTTTACAATGGAGCAAACAAGTAGATTGCAAATATGCTATTACGTGGGTAAAAGATCAATCCTTCACACAATCACATAAGAAATGTAAGGAGAAATTAAGCCCAAGAGTGAAGTAAGTATTTTAAAAATAATTTTACTATTGATTTTATAGCAATTCCTCCGTTTGTCTGCATGCAATGGTGTATATCGGTGTTGTTTGCCACACATGAACAGTAATAATAAAAAACACCATACAAAATACAATGTTATCACATAAAATCCATTTGATACCATGTCTCACAGTTATTTCTTGTATTTAGTAAGCCGAGAAATTAAATATTCCGTTCTCTTGAAATTGGGAGTGAAATTCAAACTCCAAATTATACCAATTTTCCTACAAGTCAGAAAATTTGTGTACAGCCAGGAAAGACCCTCGTCTGGCGGTGGAATTGCTTCTTGTGTGTGTTTTTCATGAAATATGGATCCGCGTGTGATTAAAATAATTCCACATATTGGTCTTATTCAAATGCTGCTGCACGAGGACTTTTCTCCACCCGATGAACCCATATTTTCACCTAATCAGACATTTTCAACACTTCTCCGCTGAAATATTGAAAAAACGCTTCCTCAACTTGTTTTCTGGGTGTTAAATTTTCAGTGCCGATGCATATAGAGTCGATTTGGCGTAAAACACTGCAATCAGCTCTTCGTGCATTGGCATGGCATCTTGTGGTGAAATTTGCCTGACTGTGCAAGAATGGCACAATTGTCCTGTTACAAAAGTGACGAAGGTTGAAAAGTAAACAGCAAATAAAATGCTAATGCTAGGTAAATTTCAGTCGGTGGCACGACAATGTCGAAGAATTGAGTAGACAGAGTCAGTGGTAGTTGTAAAGAGTGGAATTTTCGTGTATTGCAATTCGCGAGATCCAATTACATGTTGGAATTTTGAGGCAAACTCCACATGGAGACACGGATGGCCCAGACCAATAATCCATGACCTCGATTTGCTGTCGATTAGAATTCCCAACAAAATTATTGATTTCATTTTACTTTCCTTAACCATACTACACTCGTCTCTGTTTTGCCCAGCACAACACCAACAGACTTGCCATAAGAAACCCTCCGTCCCACCCATTAATGTCGCCTGCGATACATTTTAATTTAGCTGGGGGCTGATGGAAAGCGGCACGATTGGGGAGCAAGAAAGTATAAATATATTTGTATTATTTGCATGACTTTACTTTCTTATATCTTGTGAACAAATTATGTGTTTTTCTCCTTTAACGGTGTTCAGTATAACAGCATCCTCGAGAGATCGGTTGAATTCACATGGACTCATTCACATGTACTTTCAGTGTGCCCAAGGAAGAGCCGCATGGCTTGAACGTGGACGTCGCTGTAGTGTCCAGGAGAATACAGCGTCATGCCACAGAAGATGGGTCAAGAGGAATCGAGTAATTGTTCACATTTGCATCCAATACCATCCCAAGCTGGAGCATGGATAAACAGCCACTAAATGCACTCTTATCATGTCTTGGCAGGTTCACGACTCCTCCATTGGCGGATCATCGGACGATGATGACCTCCTGGGTGTCCTTCAGGGTCCGAGTTCCTTTGCCAACGCTTTTCTCTACGTCGGATTAGGCACAGTGGCCATCGGCCTCGTGATATCATTCGTGGGGACAGGCGAAAAGGGATTCAAAACAGTCGAATTGAGACTCATTGGACCATCTCTAATAGGTTGGACTCAAATATTCCCATAACACCCATAAAACCATTATTCCAATAGCATTTTCCATACAACCGCTGTGACCATTTCAATAATTAATGCAAATAATTGTGCAATATTAAATAGCAATGAAATAAGTAGTAAATAATTTATTGCTGTGAAGCATGAAATGCCACGAGAAAAAGCAGAATAAGATCAAATACATATCTAATTATCTTCCTTCTTTGACTTTCAGGTATTGGTTTGATTTGCTGTATTCTACGGATATTATTTTGTGTTTGTCCATCAAATTGTTTATCGAGTCGACGGAATGCGGAGAAGAAAAATGCCAAAATTGATGCTGATCACACGACATCACTTTTACGGAGTGATAAAAGAGTGCAAATTGCCCGCGGAGGTAATTCGCAGGTAAGCCATCAGCAGAATATCTTGAGAGTCATCATCATTCACGGGGGGAAAATGTCTCTTGCAGACCAAATTGCAGACGCATAAAACAATGTCGAAATCCCATAGTAAAACGATAGAAGGGATGGAAGCCCTCCGTCATCTCGCAACAACGTCATTGTTGCTACAATCAGAGCCAAAGGTATCATCGAATCGAATTGTTCCGGTGATTCAGGAGCCAGACAGGACAGAAGGTGAGCTTTGACGAGAATGCACAATGCATTTATTATATCTTAGTCTTCGCTACGCCCTTAAGACCTTCACACTCAACGACCATCTTCCACGCTAAACTGCCGTAAATCTTAAGGAAATTAGGGCTTTTAAGTAAATCCAGTTTCACAATTTAAACTGGCAGATAATTTTATTTTAGAGGAAATTACGGTCAGTCCCTAATTAGAAATTATTTATTAATGGAAAGCCATTCTTCCACCATTAAGTCCGAGTGTGAGCCTCGCAATCTCGTGCTCTTTGCGACAGCACCTCGCAGTCAGATGCATTAATATAATTGCAATGCACGCTGGCCACTGTTGCACCCATCAATTATTTAATTAGCACAGCCAGCTTACTCAGTGCAGGGCCTCGCAAAAAGTCTGCACTTTCACTCTCATCCAACATGGATTTATTGCGCTACGCTTGAACTTCTCTGGGGGTTGCGATTTCCATGAAAAATATGTTCAATCCTCGTGCCAACTTTCTCAACTCTATAAATAATATCTCGCCAAAATTTTTTCGCACCAGTACAAAATTGTGAATTGAAAAATTACATCAAATTTTCGCAGATGCGCCGCTGGAAATGCACAACATCGACTCACACAGTGTCGACCTGTGCGACCTCTCGGACGATAATGTGTCCAGCAGCAGCGAAGAGGGCGCCTGCGGGGGTGCGGATGTCATCCTGATAGGGGACACGGTTTCAGAGGATGTGGCTGAGGTGCTCCCGGAGCGAGTTCCGACCCTACGACTGAGCAAATTGCACCGGCAGCGAACGCGCGGCGTCCAGTCGGCGGCCCAGGTCAGCCTGCCGGGAGATGTGGCCGAGGCGGAGACGTGTCTCATGCTGCCGCCGGAGACCCTCTCGCCGCCCGCCATGGCGACCTCGCGACTCATGTCTCCGCCGCTCAAACCACACCTCAAGAGTCGCTACCCCAGCCCACTGCAGCCACCGCCATCCAGTGAACAATCAGTGACGAATTTAACTTCCATCGCCCTTCCGACATTGCCAGGAGAAGCTGAATTAGTTCTTAGTCCCTCAAAACTCGGTCAGTGATGTGCAATCATACGATTAATCCACTCTTCCCCGTGAGCCCGTCTGCGATAGCACCGGATGCCCACCAGCAGAGCATCGCGGCCAGACGCGCTCCGCGGAAGAGTTCGTTGTTAGGACAAGTTATGTGAGTTGTGTCCCGTTTTGGAATTGCGAAAGAATTTAGATGAGTGAAGATGCTAATAATAAATCTTATATTTAATTTTGCAATGTGGATATATTGAGAAAAAAATTGCTGCTCCTTATAGGTAATAAGTGAAATGTAAAGATTTTTAAGAGAAAAAAAGAAACCAGAATGTTACAGTTATGTGAGGAATACGAATTGAATTTCGAGGCAAACGTACAGTTTCGATTTCTTCCCCTCGTCTTTGCAGAAAGAGAATAAATCTACCATATAGTTTCACCCCCCAAAGAATTTGTGATAATTTATCCTTTTTCCATATTTCTCCCTTCCAAAGATCATTCTTTTCTCACATTCACAAATCTTTCCAATTTTCATCGATATTCTTTCCAAAGAGAAAACCAACAAATAATGTAGAAAAAACCCACTGATAAATGCATGACTTTCAGAGAGCAAGAAACTAGACATCAAACATTTCCTTTTTTCTTACCCAAAAAAAAGAGAAGAAGCAAATAGACATAAAATGAATCTACTTTTAAATCCCAATTGTACCTTAAAACATGGAAAACTCTCTAATCTATGTGTTTTTTCAAACATATCTTTGTATTCATGATTTCAACTTTTAAACTCTATTTATCATACAAGTCATATATTTTTATTTGATAATATAGACATGAAAAGAGAAGAGATATATTTAATTTAATAGACAATTCAGATGGAAAAAAACAATGTAGAAACCCTGAAAATTGAAAGTAAAGGATGACGTAATTCTGAAATGTGTTTACCTCGTTTTCTTTCTCCAACTACTTTAGAAGTGAATTGAGCAGCAGATTCTTCCTTCCTGGCCGTGCAATCGCCCCATCACTCTTATCAACTTTGCGGATTACCCTGAGTTCCGGCGGACGATGGCAAACTTCCCCAAACTCGACAACATCCTTCTTGAAAATACGATTATCCGACTCCTGTTCCTCCCTCTTCTGCGACTCCTTTTTCTCCTTCTTCATCTTCTTCTTGGCGTTGAACTTCACCATCTTATTCTGCGTTGGAGCTCCCTTGGCGTCCACTTGTCTTTTTGTCACCTGCACTTCTCCATTATCCTTCCGGATGATGTCCACATTGTACTTTGCCGAGTATTGCGCTTCTTTCAGTCCCTTCTGCGTGGCTCTGTTAACGCGTCGCAAGAAGTCCCGAGCAGTTTCGCCCCTGAAGGGCTTATGTTCCGGCACATCCTTGTACACACGAGGCTGCTCTGTTTTGTTTTTCCTCTTCACTGCTCTTGGCACATCCTCAATTCCACTATTTGGCCGAAAAGTTCCAGCTTTCGCCTCATTCTTCAGCTTGATGAATTGTGCTGTTGACCGGGATACGGGTTGTTCATTAATATTTTGCGGTGGATTATCGATTTTGTGCTTAATCCTTAAAAGGAGGTAAGGAAAGTGTTAAAATTTAATGAATGTCTAAATAAAGTACGAGCTTACTTGTTAAATCTCTCGCGATTTTGCTTTATTGGATCACGAACACCTCGATGACGCTTCGCAGGAATTTTTCTTCCCATTTTCCACAATATCACGAACTTTACACTGTGATTTTCCGAAGAAAAACTCGAGAGTTTTCAGAGAACACGCGAGTTTGTTTATCAAAATTACCACGAGGTTATGTTGGTTTGTTTACAACAAGTAGCGCCACGGCATATTCGTCAATCACAGGCGAGAGGATTCAATTGAAAATTTCACCTTTCATTTCAGCAGAGATATCAATTGATATTTAATAATTTGAGAACTAATACGTCTTATCTTGTTAATCACGCAGAATCCCTTGATAAGATTGTCACCACAATTCTGCCTCATCTGCTATCGTCTTCTTATCAGAGACTTGTTCTCGCAACGTTCTCAATTCTTGATAAATTTCATGAAACTTTGCGACTAAAAAATCATAGCGTGAAATCGTTCCCACGTCATGCACAACCAGCCACACGGGAGAGTATTTTTAGTTGAAAAGTGATGAAAAGCATAATTTTCGTAGTTCTTGCCGCGCTAATCAGTAGATCGACAGCTTGGGATACTGTAGAATTGGAAATATTTGATCTCGTTGAGGACATAAATGAAAATTTCTACACTCTGCTCGGCATCAATCAGGTGAGTTGTCAACACGTTGGAGACAAGTTTTTACAAAAGAGATTTATTCGTTTTTCCCCTGGGTTTTCCAGAATGCCACGACAGCTGAGGTGAAACGTGCTTTTCGCACCCTCTCTGTGGTGCTGCATCCGGACAAGACAACGGCCGAGGGTGCCAACGAGAAGTTTCGCAACCTCGTCGCTGTGTACGAAGTGCTCAAGGATCCGGAAAAGAGGGAGAAGTATGATAAAGTCCTCAGAGATGGATTGCCCAACTGGAAGTCCGGGCTCTACTACTACCGGCGCTTCAGGAAGATGGGCATGGCGGAGATGGTGTCAATTCTGTCCGTGATCCTAACGGTGGGACAGTATTTGATATCCTGGGCGGTGTACTTCGAGAAGAAGTACACGGCTGAGCAGATTTTGGGCACAAAGATCAAGAAGATCCAGAAGAAGCAGAAAAATACGATAGACATGGATCGGATACTGCAGGAGATTCCCAAACCGAGCATCTTCCAGACACTTCCCTTCCAGATTCCCCTCTTCATCTGGCGCTTTCCCAAACGGATGAAAGATACATACAAAGAGTACCGCGAAGTGAAGCAGAGGCAACTGGAGGAGGAAGAGCGAGAGCAGGAGGAAGAGAAGCGCCAACAGGAATTAGTGGAGAAGATCCAGAAGCAGAAGGAGGAAGCTAAGGGACTGCGGAAGCGAAAAGCCTTCGTAGTGCCGGAGAAAACAGACGAGGAACTCTCAGGGTACACGAATGTGATGTCAAAAACCACTCCTGATGGTGTCGTGCGTCCTGTCCATCATACTCAGGTGAGGAAAATTAGTATGTTGGCAAATCTCTGGGAAATTTATACTGCTTTTTTTTGTGTGCTTCAGGTCCCCGTTTCCGGTGGATTGTGGACGGATGACGACCTTAATGAGCTGGTGCGCCTGGTGAAGAAGTATCCTGGCGGCACGACGGATCGCTGGGAGACAATTGCCAGTGCAATGAATCGATCAATCCCCGAGGTGACCTTCATGGCGGCGAAGCTCAAAGATAACCCCCTGAAGGCGCCGAATGCCACGGAGCCGGAAGAACTTGGTCATGCAAAGACCAAGCAAAAAACTCAGGACGGAAAGCAGCTGATAATCCCCGTGACTAATTGGAGTCAGCAGCAGCAGCAGGCGCTGGAAGTGGCGATTGTGAAGTATCCCAAGGGAGGCGTGGGCGATCGGTGGCAGAAGATCGCCAACTGCGTGCAGGGAAAGAACAGGGAGGAGTGCATGGCGCGGTATAAGTACCTCGTGGAGTTGGTGAAGAAGCAGCGCGAGGAGACAGTGGCTCCTGAGCAGGAGGAACAGGCTGAGGAGTCTGAAGAGGTTGCAGAGGAACCAGAGGAGATTGCTGAAGAGGAGGAATTGATTGAGGAGCCCCCTGAGGAAGAAGAGGAGGAGGAGGAAGAGGAGGTGGTGGAAGTGGTGAAGCCAAAGGGGAAAAACCGACGACGGGATCGGAAGAAGCTGGCCGAACTGACGCTGGAGGAGTACGAAGAGTATGATAAATAAATTGCCACGCGAAGGGACACTGTAAGATGTTTGCATTGCACAGAAGGAATGCTCGCGTCGCGACATGAGGTGAGCATATGAGCATTCTCTATATCGACCGTCGGGGAGTCTGCGCAGACTCCTGTCCAAAAATCCTCGTCTTTTTATTGTCCAACACCCCCCGAAGACGAAAAGTCAAAACCGAAGGGAGAGAGAAAAAACAAGGAGCACGCATAAGTGATAGGACAGGACAAAGTGGTGGAAAATCGGTGTGAAAACGGGCCAGATACCCTTCCATGGTGATCCCTGTGTGCTGTACAGTGCAGCTGTGAGCGTCCAGGGGGTGTTTTTCCAAGGTTTTCCGCGGGCAGCGAGGGTGAGGGCGACAAAAGGGACTCGCCAGTGAGACTGTGCTGTGTGTCAGAGAATGTTGAGGAGCACGAGTGACATCCTGACACTCGTGAAATGTTTCCTTCTCGACACCTGATTGCGACGGGAACGGCACTGGGAGCTGTTGCAATTGCCGATATCGTGAGTATCGACCAGGCGCCACCTCGGATGCCCCTCACTCAAGCGGACGCTCTCCCCAAGGTGTCTGGGCGCTACTGCGAAGGCGGACATCGGTGCTCCGCCCCGAAGGAATGCTGCGCCCAGGGCTGTTGCTATCTCTACGCGCCGCCGAGTCCGCCGCGCACGGTGCCTCCGGCGGCGGATCACGTGCTGAACCTCTTCTTCATCAACCACTGGTACTTCTGGTGCCTCGTGCTGGCCATCATCCTGGCTCTCCTGTGCGCCTGTTCGCTGTGGAAGAAGCGCCGGCAGCTGTGCGGATGGGGCGTCTCCGGCGCCGGCCACAGCACCCACTCAGAAGGTACCCACAGAACGGTCATCACTCCCCCAATCGCTTTAATCCCGCATTCTCGAGCATTCCGATAAGAATTATCGCCTGGCATTTGGACCCGTCGCTGAAATATTTACATTACGCTCGTATGAATTAATCATTTGGACGAGTCTCTGAACATTTCGGGCGTCATTCTCACTCATGATTGGCTGAAAGGGTCCCTAATGGGGGAATATTTAATATATTTTTCTGCATGCTGAAGCATTAAATTTGCAAGGGACGAACTGGTTCACCAGAGACTCTAAATTCGGAATGCCGCTGAGGCATAATAATCAAATTGGATGAAATAACATTCGAATTACAAGAAATTCATTATCATCCCATAAAAACATTTCTTAGGAACATTCCATTTCCATTGTAGCACAAAATATCTATGTAATAATGTAGGAAACAATATTGATGTTACCAAACAATAATAGTATCATTTGAGTTCTCACGTTGAGTGAGGAATTGGGATAAATGCATATTTTTTTAGGGAAATTCACTCGAGTTTCATTATCAATTCCAATTCAACCCTTTTTCCGTGCATAATAATATTTTGTGAACCCAAATATGAATACATTCTCCTAAATATCATCTGAAATACAGTCTTTATTACCGTTTCATCCAAATAATACGAACTTTCTTAAGCTTGTAAGTTTAGAAAACACGGAATTTGCGTTACGCTCTTAAGCATGTCCTTGCAAACAATGTCCCTCAAAGGTCGTTCTTTTGGCGAATTGCAACGTATTTTAATTTTCTTCATTGAAAATCAGGTGATTCCGCGGGCTCGTGCTACGCTCCGCCTCAGTATAGCCGCTGCAGTTCCTTCCACCACGCTCCGCCACCCTACACGGAAGTCACCTCGAAGCCCGACCTGTATCCGCTGGTGTTCTCTTGCAACGGCGACAGTGGCAAGAATGGCGCCAACTACCTCATGGTGCAGTACTTTCGCAACTACATCGTGAGGCCGCTGGGCAGCATCTCGGCCACCAGCACAGTGGACTCGCTCAGCTCCAGCTTCATCTGCACAGTGAACGAGGCCAACAGTCTCGTGCCGCCGCCGTACTCGCGTGCCGCCAGTCCGGACGCCACCACCACCATCTCCATCAACAGAGCCTTCCCGCGCTCAGCCTCGCAGCACGCCACGTTCGCCGCAGATCCGCACCACCTGCGGCCCGCCAACTCCGTGCCCGGCGTCATGAACTGCGTCCAGCCGGGCACCAGTGAGGACGGATCCACGCCGTGCCTGCGCTTCTCCGACAGCACCAACTTCCCCTACCTCTCGGGCGGATCGCAGCACCAGCCCTCGCCCGGCACAGTCACACTGAACATCTCTCAGAGCGAGCACCACATCCAGGCGCTGGGCGCCGGTCAGAGCCTGGCCACGAGTGCCACCAGCGCGGCCAGCAACAATGTTCTCTGCAGCCCTTCGGGTAAGTGTCCTTTCAACTGGCAAATCTGAGTCCTTCCAGGACTCTAGCTGTGTGTGTGTGTGTGAATTCACTTCAGAAATATGACATTCATTAAGAATACCTTCAATTGAACATGAATTCAATCCCATTTCCCAATAGTCACAGAATAAATACACCATCAACAAATTCACATGGGATTCTAGCATGGAGCAATGCCAGCTATTTAAATTTCAATCACACCGACATTCATTGAATTCCATGCACAAAAGCTGCATATTTCGTTATTCCTCTTAAATGTGTGTATAAAGCTGTATTTTTGGCGAAATTTCCTCTTATTGAAAGCACCCCACGATGGTATCATGAATTCTGATACTCATATAAAGACTTCTCTTTCAACATTTGCATTTAATTTAGTGAGAGTGGTTTTTGATGAAATGCTTCATATTTGAAGAGGTCACGTAGGAGCGTAAAAACGGTCGGCCGTGAGTGATGAAAGAGGGAGTGAGCAATAGAGAATATGAATCCCCCAAAGAGTCCTACTTTAAGACAACTCACTTTGTGCACTCTTTTCCAGGACAATCCGTTCCTGCTTCGGGATCTGTGGAGAATTTCCATCATCAGAACTACGAAGATTTAAGTGCTTTGAGACGAAATCTCGAGAAATGTTGCCACATTTTGCAGAAGCAGCACCCGTCTGGCCCGGCAAAGTTCCCCCTGACGCCGGGCGAGAAGTCTCCCAGTGCCCTGGAGGCGGGATCGGAGCACTACGGCGGTCTCCGGACGTTTGTCAACTCCAACATGGACTCGGCCGTGTCGAGTTTGACCAACATCGAGAGCCCCATGTCGCCGCCGCAGGCCATCAGTCCCACGGACGAAGTGCGCGAGTTGCTGGAGCAGATCAAGCAGCTGCAGAGCACGACGTCGGCCCTCGAGGCGACCGAGGGTGGCTCGAGGAGTGACCAACGCAGATCTGGCCCTCCTGGACAGCATGCCGAGTGTGTTGTCACGCCGGAGACGTACACCGTGGGCACGCGCAGGAGTCTGTTCGGCAAGTCCACAAAATCCGCGTACATTCCCTTCTCGTCGGTGAGGGAGACCCAGCGCAGTCCCACGGGCCAGCGCCCCACGAGCTTCCTCATCCTCGCCAAGGGCTACCCCTACTCGGGCAAGAGGAGCTGGATATCGCGATCGGCACCGACGACGCCGGGCACCGCCCTGCCAACGACAAATCAACTCACCGAGGACAGTCCGCTCCTCGATGAGCACGACGAAGAGGAGCAGAACGTGTAAAGGAACCCCAGTTTGACCCCGCCCCTCCCTCCAAAGCGCCCCATTTTGCTCTTCGACATAATGTTTTAATTAACACTGTATCAATGTGACAATGTAGCCACTTTTCGCCCCCCTTTATCTCTAAATCTATCTATAATCTCTCTCTCAATGATCCGGGACAATCCTCAATTTCGGCATTACTTTGCGAATCTCAGCGGCAATCAGCTCGGTTTCTTCTGCCAAATGGAAGTTGGTTTATTTCAACGGATTTTCCTAACACCAGTGGCCCGTAGAGGATTGTAAACACTCCGTCATTTTGCCGGATTTGGTATTTTATTCAGTTTCAGTATTACTCCGTTCACAATAACGCACATTTCGCAGTTGTAAAACAGTAGAGAAATAAAACTAACACATATATACCAAATCAAATAGCCAAAGCTAAAATTAAACAGAGATAAGCAATATCAATAGGTCCTAAGTTACAGTGCCTCTGTAACAATCACTTCTGCAATACTTTGTAAACTTTCGAAGAGTGTTCACACTCTTCTACTCGCCACTATTATTTTTAAAATAATTCTGTCGTTAAGATTGTGTAATATTTAAAGGGTATATATTTCATTAGTTAACAGAATATGTATAATAAAAGTGAGTAAAGAGAAGTAAACTGTTAATGATATTAAGGATTGCATACTTAAAGTCACAACTGTATTTGATGATGAAAGAATATTTACGTGCAACTTAGTGATAAGACTTTTTTTGTGCTTCAATCTCCCCCGTCTCCTCAAACAGTAATAACTACACGCCCCAACCAGAAGGGATAACATTATGATAAGCAGATGAAGAGAGAAAGGAAAAAAAAAACAACAACAATGTAATAAAAGTACTTGTAATAAAAATTGCATTCCGGAAGCACTTCCTTAGATAGAGGCTTTACATAGAATAACAATTGTCTCGGAATTGAATAATAAAATATTGTACGAATTGCAATAATATTATCAATTTGTCAGTACTCCAATTAGTTTTTATGCACACTTTGGCTTTATCAGTTTCTAGTTTTAACCAAAAGATAGCTTATAAAAGGAATGAGAGTCGAGGAACGTGATTAGTAGGGCGCAATGCGTCTGCTTGTGATGGTTTTCTGTCTCTTCATTGTGACTAAGAGTGTCGTTTCACACCCAATTGAAACTGTGAGGATCAAAAGGCAAGACGCTCCAGATATGTCTCAAATGCAACCCTGGATGGAGTTGGGAATGAAATACGGATCCCTCAGTGAGGAAATAATCATAATATTGACTGGTAATCAATGCTAAAGTATTCTTTGGCGTCTCTTTCAGCTGCCACGGAAATCTTAATGCCTATGGCAAAGGAGGCAATGGAATTGGCAGCTGATCAATTCGGTCCTGACACAGGGTCTTGAGTTCCTGAATTCTACTGAGTGAGAGAATTAAAGGAAAATGCAGAGTAACTCTTGATGTAGTCAATTGTGGGGCCCTTTGGGTACTCGTATGTGGTTTCTGGGGGCTGATCACAGAGAATGATCCCCGGAGGAGTTTCCTGGGGCTCATGAAGCTTCAAATAGTACGAAGAATACGTGACTGTTGGGATAGAAATAGGATTTGGCGGGACTTCTTCGGCTTCTTGGAAGCTTCCGCTCTTACGAGGAGTTTCAGAAGTCCCAGACTTGTTGTCTCTCAGTGGAATTTTCTTCCCATCCGTGTGTTGTCTAGAATGGCGAATCAACGCAGAGGATTGATTGAATTTATCTCCGCAGAATTTGCACGCAAATGGCTTTTCTCCCGTGTGAATGCGAAAGTGACAGGTAAGATTGGAACTGCTGGAGAATTCCTTGCCACATTCTGAGCATCTGTGTCGCTTCTCACCAACGTGAACCGTCTTGATGTGAAGATTTAAGTAGGAAGTCTTGTAGAACGCCTTACTACATACCTTGCAGATGTGATTCTTCACGCCGCTGTGTGTGCCCGAGTGACTGGCCAGTTCCCCGGCTGACTTGAAGGCCTTGGGACAGAGGTTGCAAGCGAAATTTCTCTCTACAGAGTGAGTCCTCTGATGTGCGTAGAGATTGCTGGAAGTGGTGAACATTTTGCTGCAGATCTCGCATTGATATCGTCTCTCCCGACTATGCGTTCGCATGTGGAGATGCACATTCCCAGCTTGTGCGAATCTCTTCTTACAAATCTGCAAAATAAAGTGTTGTCTGAGACTTGAAACGCAATCCTGGAAGGACACTTACTGGACACTCGAAGGGCTTTACTCCTGTGTGTGTCCGGAGATGGGCAGTGAGATAGCCGGGATACTGGAATGTCTTGCCACATTTGAAACACTTCTGTGGCTCTTTCTTTTTCTTCGCACAAGACTTTTCCTTCTTTTCGCTATCATCAAATTCCGGCATTAAACTAGCTATTGAGTAAGAGTCTCTCTTCGTAGGAGTAGTCTTAACTATCTTCTCTTGCGCTTTCTGCACTGTGTCAGTCTTTTCCTTGCCATTTTCTGGCTGTTTACTCTCAACTTCCTGCGTGGAATCCTTTTTCTTCCTCAAGAGACATTCTTTCAGATAGTAATCAGAGGATTCGCAAACTATCTTGAACTTGTAAGCATTCTCCAGACGATGCAGACAATTATAACAGATAAGACCAGAAAGTCCATCGTCCTGAGATACCTGAAGTACCACAAATTGATTAATATTTTGAGGAATTCATGCAAAACACAAACTCACTTGAATGTTTGCAAATGATTGAAACATTTCCAGGATAGACACTCCAAGTCTGCTGCTCTTAGCAAACAGAGACCTCAACTTTCCCTTGTCCTCCAAGCAGGAGCGACAAATTTTGGTGGAATTTTGAGGCATCGGCCGCTGTTACCTCGAGAATTTTGAGGAAAACCAGGAAGAGGAACTCCTCCGGCAGACTTTGTTTTGATTCGCAAGATCTCCGTTGAGGGGTCAATGACAACAGCTTGCATGCCAGTGCTTAGCACCAGAATTCGAAGCCTCAACAATTAGAAATCGAAGGAATTCCGAGTGATTTGTGTAATAATAAAGTTTTATTTCAATTTGCGTGGATGTTTTGCAATCTTTAGTGTTGCTCATCACCTTAAATGAGTGAATGAATCTGGGGCTTGCATGCATTTTAACCGTCTGCCAGTACCACTTTTGACACCCGGAATTCCGAACTTTTTGCCCCTCGATTTTTTAATATGGCAGATGACAGTGATATTAAAAATAAAATAGGTGAAGAAATTTTTCAATATTTCCGTGTGATAATCCGCTCTGAGTGTGTAGAAATCCAGTCAATGAGGATATTTACCTGTTAAATGGTGAGTTTTCGTTTGGGTGGTGGCAGAAAGTGGGGCCGAATGGGTCGAAAAGCGGCGGAGAAAAACCTTATTGACGACAACCGGCAAAGGCGTAGTCGGCTGAGAAAGGGGCCAAAAAAGCAGGAAAAAAGAGAAAAGTTGAGTGTTCTGGGTGGAAATTTCGAGTCTCTGTGGATTTTAATCAGTTAATTGGCAGAGGGGGAGATCAATATTTGGCGAGGAATTTAGTGGGTGCGTGGAGTAAACAGAGAGGGTTCGGCTCTGGGTGGATCTTCGGCAGTGTCTCTTCTGGGAGGGAGAATCTGTGCTGAGATTGCAGATAAGACTTATCGGATCTAGTGCTTATCCTCTCTCTCCACTCCGTTCCATTTCAGGTATGACTTCTGTGTGGCTGCACAGAGTGTGAAGTGAATGCGAATCAGCTCGCGCCATGAATTGAGTGCCAAAAGAGGAGAAAGTGACCGGAAATCAAGAGCAGGAAGTCGCGATACTTTGGGTGATCTGTGTGAGTGAGAGCAGTGAGGATGGGTAACAAGAATTCGTGCTGCAGCTATGCCAGTCCCACGCCCGTGAGGAAGACTCAGGCGGCCCCAGAGACGCCAGAGTTCAACTGCCACATCCCCAACAGTGAGCCCAACTTGCCCCACATTTCGGAACGCGAGGCGGCTGACGGCGATGTTGACCCGTCGGTGCACCCATCGGCGGCGACAATGTTCCTGGAGCGCTCAAAGCAGTGCCTGGAGAATGGCATCACGCGCAAGAAGTCTCAGCACCAAATTGCCCCACAGACAGGTGGGCTGAAGAAGAGCAGCTCGTGCTCCACCATCTACCTCGACGACAGCACAGTATCGCAGCCGAACCTGAAGAACACAGTCAAGTGCGTGTCCCTGGCCATCTACTATCACATCAAGAACAGGCAGTCGGAGAGGCGGCTGGACATCTTCGATGAGCGCCTCCATCCACTCACGCGTGATCCGGTGTCGGAGAACTACGACATGCTCATGCCGGAGCACCGGCAGATCTACAAGTTCGTCCGGACGCTCTTCAACGCGGCCCAACTCACGGCTGAGTGTGCCATCATCACGCTAGTGTACCTCGAGCGCCTGCTCACGTACGCCGAGCTGGACATTGCTCCATGCAATTGGAAGCGTATCGTGCTGGGCGCTCTGATGCTGGCCAGCAAAGTGTGGGACGACCAGGCGGTGTGGAATGTGGATTACTGCCAGATCCTCAAGGATATCACAGTGGAGGACATGAATGAGCTGGAGAGACAGTTCCTGGAACTCCTCCAGTTCAACATCAATGTCCCGTCCTCCGTGTACGCCAAGTACTACTTCGACTTGAGGACACTGGCCGAGGCGAACGATCTGTCTTTCCCCTCGGAGCCACTCTCCAAGGAGCGCGCTCAGAAGTTGGAGGCCATGTCTCGGGTAATGCAGGACAAAGTCACCGCCGAGGCGCTGAAGAATGGCGTGAAGAAGTGGTCCTCAATGGACAATATCAACAGCCAACAAGCTGCACGACGAAGTGTGGCGATTCTCTCGTGATTTCACCAATTCGAGGTACACCTTCTCACGCATTCTATTATAAATTGCCCCACTTTAGATCGAGCGGTCGGCTCCTAAGTGCTAAGCGAGGGTCTAGGAGCACCCAAAGTGACGAGACAGAGAGATAGAGAAAGAGAGAGAAAGAGAAACTAACGTGATTATGAAAATTCATTAATACCGTAAATGAAACTTAAGTCTTAAGAGATTTATCACATTTTGCATTCCTCGAAGTTTGGATATTAGGCGTGAAAGTAGCAGATGTACTTCTCAATGACATTCCTCGAGGGTGTTCACAGATGTGTGTGCACGAAATTGCAGAGCGCCTCTGCAATAAAAGTATCGTAGAGTCCCATTTGAATATTTATTGCTGTGCCTCGCATGTAAAGCAATATTGCAGTCGTGTGCTGAAGACATTTTATCGTGGTGTAACAGAAGAAAAAAAACAGCATAAAGGCTTTTAAAGCTGCAATTTTCCACAGAGTTTTTCTCACTTGACAATTTTCGTGCTGCTAAAGCTACATATAATTCTCAGAGAACGTGCTGATAGATAAATATTTGGGCAACTCCCTAATTCCAAGATAAATCGAGGATTAAATATTTACCTTCATTATCTCCAATTGAGGAAAAGTTCCTTATCGCTTAGTTAATTCATTTTGGGAAATGCCTTACACATATTTCTGTATTAAGAGAATGAGCGAACAATAGAGATGATTAGCTAATTTAATGCTAATCTTCAGCCGCGTGTCTTGCTTGTTTGTAGAAGAGTCACTGATTAAAATGTAGGCAAAGAATTGATTGATGGGCTTTATTGGGCTATTCAATAATAAATCCTTGAATTACAACGATTCTACGTTACAAATAATGGAATTGTCATTTTGTTGCACACATGATCTGAATTTCTAGCACGCTTCTGTGGCGCCTTCGAGGAAGACTTCCAACAAATCATCCTCTATTTGAGAATTCTGTTCAATTTCAGAGTCGAGTTGAGTTCTTAGCGATAAACTTCGAGAAAGTCCACAGATCAATATACATAAATACGATATGGAGATGTGACATGATTGGTAAATAACACGAGAAAGGAATATTGTGGAGAAGAAAGGGAATAATTTAAAGTACCAAAGTAACACTAGTGAATTATGTGTATTGATTGGCGAGGCGAAAAAGGAGATGAAACTTAAAGAATTTGCATGTAACATTTTTTCAATTTTTATATAAGAAGAAGAAGAAAATACATGAAAAATGATTATAAATGTGAAAGGAAAAAGAATGTGGCGTGAAAGAGGGAAAAAAACGAAATGAGGAGTGAATCAAAATTGATGATTGGACCTCATATCATGGGGTTTGAGGGAAAAGACATGAGACTGCAAGGAAAGTGTCAATTTGAGAATATTATTTTCACTAAAAAAAATGCCCCCCGAAAGTCATTAGTTCCATCGCATGCTAATTTCTTTTCTGTAAATGATATATTGATATTTTTGCAGGATAAAAATCATTGTGAAACATTTAGATTTATATATGTTTTGTATAATTAATTTTCTCTTTCCGTCGTACAGCAAGAAAGTGTAATATTTTGTAGTTAATTTCACGGAGGATAAGAGAGAGAGAGAAGGATGGAGAAAGCATAAAAATGAAATATAGAGATAGAAAGTCAACTAGGATGATAGAATACAAAGTAATTTCACATCTTCCGCAGAAAACCGAAAAGATACATGATTAAGAGAGGAGGAAAATAAAGAGATATGAAGGAAAAAAACAAACATATTTGTGAAAGAGTCTTTTTTCTTGATTTTCTGGGTGAATTTTCACGGGAAATCTGTGGAATATTCTCGCCTCTGCTCAACGAGTGTTCCGCTTACGATAAAGTGGCAAAGTCGCGTTGTTTGCAAAATGACCCAGTAATAAAATATTATCAAGCCGCAGAGTATTAATTGCACTTTTATTCACATCCCATAAACTGTTTGAATACCAACAATACTTATGATAATTTTATCTATTTATGGCAAATTTATTGATGTTTTCGAGTGAATTCCAAAATATGACTTATTTGCTTCAACTATGTCACAGTTCGAATGAATCAATGCGTTTTCTTTACTTTTCATTATCGCTACTTATCTCAAAAGATGATCACAACGCCTGTGTTTCTACTCTATTGACAAATAAGTCAACTGCTTTTTATTGTCAGTGATAATATTGAATCAGAAGATTACGTTCTTTTTTTCAATTATGACACAAAATATCTCTGTCGTCATTATCTTGTCGCATTTTTGAAAATTCTTTCGCGATTTGTAATCGGAAGTTTTTCTCTTCATCTTATGTGTGTAATATTGACCTTCACTTATTCTGCATACAGGGTAGAATTAGGGAGCAATTCAAGGTTCACTTGATAAGGAAATTACTGTTTATTGACCTCTAGTTCTTCAGTAATTACTAGATTGTGCAAACTTACTTGAGATCTCCGTGAGATTGAGCATAAATCTCAGTTATTACATGTATTAATTAGAGTTTGATATTCTTATGTAGACTCTGGCTTAATTTACTTACTTTTCCCAATGACTTTTCTAACGCAATGGAAAATTTTTTTTTATATTCTTACATTCTTTCGCGAGATTAGCCATTCTTGGGAAATTCTTGTCTGTCTGATAATGTGAGGGTTGTAAAATATGTAGCTAAGAGAGAATTGATAATTGTCAATCTTAAAGTTTTTTATTCAGAATTCCACTGAATTGAATTACACACGCAGAGAGAGAGAAAGAATGATTAAGTGGCGGGAAAAGGCGGGATGTTTTCCCTGCTGGCAACTCAGAGTCAATTCTCAAGCTCAATCGTCTCGCAATAGTCACAAAATCACAGTCCTCGTGAAGTGTGTGCTTGTGAACTTCTTTGTGAGCTCTCTGTAAAGTGAGGAAGTGACTTATTGGCGCCACAGTGGGAAGAAAACTCGCAAGAGTGTGTCCTTTGGCAATAAGGGAAAGTGCAGTGATTTTTTTCCTCTGGATTTCTCCGCCGTGAGATTATCTGATTAATGTGATTTTCCTGTATAGTGTGTGAGTGGGAAAAATGCTGGAAAGATCGATTGAGTTCAGCGTAGATCAATTGAAATGTTTTGATGAGCTGAGATTAATGCTCCAAGGTTTGTGAGCTGCACAAAGAAAAATGGCAATATGTCCCGAAGCCTGTTGACAAATCTTCTAACATGATATTCTTATCAAAATTGTTTCAGATTGCCCTCTGCTCGTAATTCGTCATGACAATGAATTCCTATATAAGTTCCTCTGCCTCATGAACTGGAATGTCGATGAAACTTTCAAACGAATGATTACACTCTTCAAATTCAGGGTACAACGCAGGAGGAGTTATACTTGCAAAAAACGTGATTATGATTAATTGGGGTTATTCTGTTGTTTGCAGAAAGACAATCCAAAATACTTCCTCTTCGGTCCCATTGATCTGCTACAGAAACTTCTGCACAGCGATTGCAAGTATTTGCTGGAAAAGCCAGATCGCTATGGTCGATGGGTGTATATTGTTAAAGTGGGTGAGTAAAGTGTCATCATTCAGATTAATACAATTGATCAATTATTTTACTGATAACAAGTCGAATAAGTGGCAAATAAATAATCACACGCTCTGACTTTTCGAAGTGTTAGGCCGAAAAATGATTCGGTCAGCAGATTCTCTGTTGCTCACCAGAATGGAAACAGATTAGAAGGCTCGCGTGTGTCCCTGAGAATCTCTCACTGTTCTTTTCTTTTTTAGCTCGCTACACCCATGCAAATAATGTTTATGAAATAGCACAATTGGACGACCTGTGGTTTTCCGCAATAATGGATGATCCGCATGCCATCAAGAATGGTGTATCGGTTTTAGTTGATGCCAAAGAGTATGTGAAACATTCAATTACCAATGACTTCTCAAACATCACAGATTAGTTAATGGCCGTGACAAATTTCAGTGTTCCACTGCGTCTGGTCTCGTGGGTGACGCCAAAGCATTCAAGGATAATGTCACAGAAGACGGAAATTGCACCCTTTCGGATAACATTCCACTTCGTGAATTCCTCCAAAGCCATCAATTTGGGTGTTAAGCTCGTGTTTCCCCTCATCTCGGCAGAGGCGAAGAAAACCATTCACTTTCACTACTCCGACTGGGATTCTCTGCACAAGTGGATTGGGAAGGAGGTGTTGCCGGTGGAATACGGGGGGAGTGTAACCCATCTGGACCAAGATAAGTTGAAGGAGAAAATCTACAACAATGTGGACAAAATCCTCGAGAATATGACTTATGGCTTTGTGGAGCCTGAGCCAGAAAATTGGGATAACAGGTGCTCGTGAGGGTCTTTCTTCGACAACATTGTGTGTATAGAAATTGTTTAGACACTTTTTGTATAGAGATATATTTTTTTTGTGCAATAAAGTCCACTGTATTTACCTTTACACCCCTTCGACACAAACTCTTCTATGCAGTGCCTTTTCTTGGGGATGTTTTTTGTACGTGAATTACTTCTATTCCCCCACTGTGTTTCCCTACTCTCTTAAGCTTACAAAGAAATACTCTCACCGATTTACTGCAAAGCACTCCAACTTTTATGTGTTTTTTGTACAAAAAACTTTCTTCTGTAAAACGGTGAGAGGTTTGAATAGCACCATCCTGGCTAAAGTGCCACAAGAGAAGCACTTACAACTTCGAGCTACACTCTTTGCAGCTTCTATGGAAAAACATTGCGTGAGTGAAATCACTTGAAGCATCAGTGATTTTCCACGGGAATCAAAATTATTTACATACGGTGGTTTTTTCTCGTGAAAAACGTTGTTTAAAAATAAACACTATACGTTGAAAGTGAACAAGTCGCAGATGAGTTGCATGCGACTGTGCAAAAAGTTCCCAACTACCAAAATCCCTGGATTATCGATTGCTTCATGACTAAAAATTTGCATTTAATAAAATGCAAAAATAGCATAAAAAGCTCATGCGAAACGATGGCAAAGTAAATTGAGAGCACTATCGAGCATTTGCATATGAGCATGATAGATTGGTGCAAATTGAATTTTTTCGCTATCGCGGAAATTAGCATAAATTGACATATCACACTTGAGAGTGGGAGGGGCGCCTCATGGATCATTAAGTAATGAAACGGCATAAAAATCTCACAAAAGTCGAAGCAAATTTATTCAAATGAGCCTTAATCAAACAAGCACGTTCAACGTACACCTCGGTTTAATCTCCCATCTCGCCGCACTGTAAACACAAAACCACAATTAACAATTTCTCAACCCGGACAATACACGCTGAAAAAAAACAGAAGTCCACAATTGCGGTGAAAAACAGAAAGAGAGAGAGAGAGAGAGAAATATGATGAGATTATCAGAAATGCACTGTTTTTTCCAGTATCAATTGCCTCGATTATCTCCAGGTGAATATGATAATTGAGCAGAGTCCTTCAGATTAATGCTAAAGAACTGGTCGAGAATTTATTGCATTACTCGCCTCACCATCAATGAGATTCTGTGCTGAATGATTTCACTCTCATTCCCTCCACTATAAAGCTCTCCGTCTCTGTTCCACAACTGAGAGTAAAAGCGTATTCGGTTTTTGCCACTATGTTCACTCACCTGTTCCGTGTCGCGATCGCTGGTGATCGTCTGACAGTGTGCAAGAATATCTCACGGCGATCGCATAGAGTTAACAATTTTTCTGTGGCTGTGACAAAGGGAAATCGACAGGAGATGCAGGAAAATCGGTTGAAACCGATGAAGGGCCGAGCCGATGTGTACGGGATGTATTTCGACGTTCCCTTCTCGCGCTTTGAGCTCGAGTGCATCGATCAACTCAGGAGATTGGTGAAAAGTGAGCCAATTAGATTATCTCAAGGGAAACACTTAGTCAAAGATTTATGTTCCAGCCTATCCTCTCTTGCTAATTCGGCAAGACAACAACTTCCTGGCGCGCTTCCTCAACTGGAGCGAGTGGAATGTGGACAAAGCCTTCGAGAAGCTGTTGACTTTCTACAAGTTTCGCAAAGATAATTACAAATACTGCCCCTTTGCGCCGCTTTCCGACTATGAGAATTTCATTAAGAGCAATTGCTTGGTAATGCTGGACCAGAGAGATCGCAACGGACGCAGAGTTTACATCTGCCGTATTGGTGAGTATTCTAATGTCCAATGCAAACACGCTCATCACCTCCGAAGGTGGATTTTTTACTCCAAACTCTTTTCATTCTCCCACTCAGCCCGATACTTAATGGCGAGGAGCATTTACGAGGTCTCACATTTGGATGACATGTGGTTCGAGTGTGTTCTTGATGAGCCTGAAACACAGAAGAACGGCGTATCTGTTATTATGGACGTGAAAGGGTAAATTTTATTCATATCAGACACCTCTAATGCTTATTTTCACGTGGCTGACGTTGATTACACCACGCAAAAATTGCTCGCTTTCAGACCAATTCCTCTAATTACCATAACATGTAACACTTCATGCTTATCGAAACGCGAATGGGCAAAAACGCGATACCCTTTCATTAAGGATATTTGAACTTATGGCCCACTGTTTTGCAGAATGTCTCTCAGTCTCCTCAAGTGGCTCACACCGAAGCACTCTAGTGTCATGACGAGAAAGGCCGACGTGGCTCCCTTGGCGATTTACTACCACGTGGTCAATTCGTCAGGACTCATGAAGGTGATCATGCCCGTGATCTTCCAGTTCATGTCGCCTGAGACACGCGATCGCGTGTTCTTCCACTACGACAACTGGCCGTCGCTACACAAGTACATTGCGCCCGAAATACTGCCCTCGGAATATGGGGGCTCTCTGGAGCTGGACTACGAGAATCTCCGCAAGCTCCTGTATGACCGCGAGGACTTCCTGCTTGAGTACATGACGCACGGCTTTGCGGATCCCGAGCCGGAGAATTGGGATCATCAACTCCTCGATGTGACCCGATAGCACGGTGCAATTTATCTGTCATCAGCCGCTCATTCCCCAGCTCCCCTTCACCCAGGCTCGTGGATAGAATCTCTCTATGGTGCCATGCGCTTGCGCCATGGTAGTATTTTCACATGTGAACCTGAGAGAGCGAGAGAGAGGAGATTTTCCCACTCTTCGCGAGGATGCCCTCCTCAATCGATAGCCGGCAACATGAAAAAGTTTCCCTCTTTCACTCTCACCCATCTTTCAGTGTTACTTCAGACGGCGATACCACTGCAGCTCTCTCGGGACTTCATCGCGCGATTTTCCTCAATTTTCCCATCCCTCGACTTTGTGTTTCCGTTGTGCGTTTTCGCGATCAAAAATATTCACGCTGTGTAGAGTCAGTATTTGTCAAAGAAGAATTGTGACGTCTTTTCGAGAAGCGGAAAATCCCTGCCTTATATCGTGTTTGATGTGAATCATTGTAAAATAAATGAAAGAACATTCGCCTTGAAAATATCCGTTTTCTCCCCTTTTTGGCGCCCGTTTTGTGGTTCGCACACGCGACGCGCGAAAGGGACTTTCTCCTGTGAGTGAAAATCCACCGAGATTTCAAAATTGACAATCGTGTGTATCAACACTTTTATTTATAATTCGCGACAAGAGTGAAAAAAGAGAACCACAAGAGAATATGATTGCATAGACAGACGATTTGGCATGTGGCCAGTCTTTCTCAAAATTCCACCCATAAAGTTTGCCTGTTCAAAATCCCATTCTCAAATATTTTCAAGCCACCCGAGAGAAGCACCCATGGAGGAGTGTAGGAATATCTTCCTGAATGTGAATTGATTGGGAAATCAGCAAATTGCCTCTCATCCGCCCTACCTACAATTTCACTCATGTGATTTCTATGGTGAAATTCGAGGCGCAGAGTCAATAGAATTGAAGGTGAAGCAAATTCTCGAATTTGATATAAATAGACGCCAAAAAGTGAGAAGGAGTTTTTACACAGTCAAATAAATAATCTAATTCTGTGTACTGTTTGCTAAGACACAGTGAAAGTGCAATAAATCCCGAAGGTTTACACTTTGCAATGGAGTAGAGGAGAATTTTTCTAGTGCTGAAGATGGTGTCGATTCCCTCGGCCACATCGTCCAAAAAGTTCAACAGTGCCTCCGATCAGATGTTCTCCGATTCAATCCTTCAAGCAAGCATCTTGAGCGACTGCCCAGAAAATAACAATTTAGGTAAGAGTCACTGTCCAATTTCCCAGTCGATTTGCTGGTGGGACGGAATTTTCTTGAATTCATCGTGATGTTCTTGAATTCACTGATCTCTCGGCAGAGGTGGAGTGGCGCGAGAAGGCGGAGAAGGAGCTCGGAGAGTCATATGAGATCTCACGGACTGCACTTAAGCAATTCAGACACTTGTTGAGAATAAATCGCGAGAATGTGCCATTCGGTTGGCGGGATGATGCGTTTTTACTGCGTTTCCTGCGCGCCAAGAAGTTCGACGTCGAGAAGGCGTATCGAATGGTGAGAAGGAAGCCCTCAACTCAGTAGATTTGCACTGAGCGTTGATTTATTTCTCGGCAGACTGTCAAGTATTTCCGCATGAAGCAGCAATCACCGGAATTGTTTAGAGTGTCTCCTCCCACGGAGGTGCGTCACATTCTCGAGATGCAGATGCAGTATATGATCCCGCAGAGGGATCCCTGCGGCAGACAGGTGTTCATCTTCCGTGTGGGTGAGAAAAACTGCTGATTTATTGCATATATACTTAATTCCACCATAATTATCCATTAGTTTTGATCTTGAAAATTGCCCTCGGGCGCGATTGAAGCATTGTAAGATGGAAGTACCGTGAATTTCTCTGCTTTCAAGTCACGTATTGGTCACGGAAGGACGATAAATTAAGTGTCAGACATGGTGGATTTTCAGTATTCACGAGAGATTCTTAATTTCGGGGAAAAATTTGAAATATTTTAAGAGACAAGGGGCATTTCTATTGCTCAACTCATTGCCATAAATCTCAGAGGATGATTTATAACCAATTAAAAGTTGTAAATTTCGCTCTCTTCTGTGCAGAAAAATGTGATCCCTATCGGTGTTCTGTGGAGAACGTCTTCCGCACCAATGTCTTGAGCCTGGAGAGTGTTGTCCGGAGTGCAGAGACGCAAATCGCTGGACTGGTAGTGCTGCTGGACATGTCTGGAGTGAGTCTTGGGCACAGTCGCTTTCTCTCGCCACAGCTGGCCAGGCACACTGTCGAGGTGGTTCAGGATGCCTTCCCTCTGCGCTTCAAGGCATTCCACATCCTCCACGAGCCCTTCTACTTCGACGCCATTCTCGCCGTGCTGAAGCCTTTTCTGCGCGAAAAGATCCGGAAGAGGGTGAGTGACTGAAAATAAATCAATCGCATGACACAAGATAATCCGGATATTATGAGAAAAGCCATTGCGTGTCTTCCTTCCGCAGATTTTTCTACACGGCAGCGATTTGGCGTCACTCTATCGATTTATTCCACAAGATATCCTTCCCAGGGAGTACGGAGGATTCCAGCCGCCCTATGACAACACCGCGTGGCGTCAGGAGATCCTTGACAGCGAGGCGTACTTTGCAGACTTGGAGAACTATCAGATTCAGGAGGAGACCACCACGCCGAAGATCGAGGTGTGTCCCAGGGAGCCAGAGAATATTGATTATCTCGATGACGAAACGGAAGACAGTGAGTTTGAGGATGCCACGTACTTCCTGGAGGAACCTCCCAGTGAAAGGATGAACTTGTAGCTTTTCCTCGCCTTCAGCGCCATGCCCAGCGCTCTTGCGGTCAAAGCCAATTGCAAAATTACTCAGTGAGCTTTTTATCTGGAAATTGCACGCAATTGTGCTATTTTTTCCCTCGACTCGTGACGCCAAACAATTGCAAACGGAGCTAAGCCTAGGGCGGGAGGTAATTGTTACGTCTAGAGAGCATATGCAAGAAAAGTGGAAAAGCTGAGAAATTCATCTAGAATTTTATCAACCGATACGTGTGTGGAAATCGCGTGAATATTCAAATCAATTGTGCAAACAGCGACCTTACACTCAAACTCAAAGTGCAAAAGATCTTTATTTCTATACAACTCGCTATACTGAAGTGAAAAGATTGATAAATATATTTTCTATCAGCAATACTTTGATGATTTTTATTTTATATTTGCGATAAAAATAGATACGGGAGTGTTTTTTTGCTGGCGGTGAGCTTGAAATCAATATACGTACGGCAGGTAAATGGAGTGTTAACTCACTTTTGCATGTGATTCTCATCAATTTCCAGGCGCTCAATTGAGCAATTAATAGGTATTTCACTCAAAAGTCAATCCGTTGCAAGTGCTCGTGAGCTTTTCGTCAATCTTCATTTTTTCCTACTCAATCCATTTTCCATTTACCCGTACATTCGTGTGCATTTCAGTGTTCCACAACTTGTGAATGTATTTATTTATAGTGCAGTTTCAGGGTAATAATAGTGGAGCAATTACGACGTAGAAAAGTAAGTGAGCAATGCTTAAGATTTTCCTGGAGTATTTTGCTCGTATTTCTGAAAATTTACTTCAAAATGCAAGCACCAGTTCGGCATGAGTCGCTATATTGGGAACGATACTGTATGACAATTTCTCAAGTAAATGGAAAATCAATTTCCCCTCTTCTCTCTCACGCGGGAAAGCTCAATTTCCTCTCATGCCCTCTCGCGTGCTCTCCCACGAGATGAGAGAAAACTCGTGGCGAGAGAGAAAATCGCCGACGAGACCCATTTTGTCGTGAGAAAAGCCCCTCGAAATCAGTCAGTGAGAGTGTGTCCTGTGAAAAGCTTCTGTGAGCTCCTTTCTTTGTGCAACAACCATAAGACATCCCATGCAAAATCACCCTCAAAGTCCTGCAGTGTGTCCCAATCTCCGCCGTGTTGTCCCCTCATCTTATCATCTCACTCTTTCTGTGCACACTGCGTGACCCCAATTGCTCCCTTGGCATTTGGACAGCCACGACAGACTGTGTGAGGAGGCGGAAAATCAGTGGTGGAAAAGGCAAAGCTCACGAAGAAGCTCGCGTTTTTTTCCTCCAGTGCGGGCGAGTGGAAAAGTGAAGTGGCTGCCATTGGGTGAATAAAGTGGAGAAATACAACGAATTCGATATTCACCGGTGTAATTTCTTCAGTACACATCACTGGTACACAAAAAGTAGTGATAAATTGAGAGAGTTAACAACTGTTATGTCTTCCGTACAGTTGCATTGCACAAATTTCAGTGGACGTGTTTGGCATCGATGCAGGAGAAGGAAAGTTTCCACCAATTTCGCTCTTTTTCCCTCAAGACGCGAAAAGTCGGTTTTCCCACTGGGAGGGTGACATTTCCCCGGCACTCCGCGGGTGGGTGAAAAGTTCGTCGCTCTGTTACTCACCTGCATGGAATGCGAGGGAGAAAGGCGGGCGAAAAGAAAAGTTGAAGAATTCGAGGAGGCAGACAAAGGGGATGAAAATCGTGCCTCTCCCCATTTCATGCTTCCAAACATCTCCGTAATTGATCAAATTTGGGAGAAATTTTCAAATTACAAAATACATAAATTCATTAGCCCAATATTCCCACACGAGACACCCAATGAAATTACACCACCTTATCAATCAATGCCTGATATCTCGAGCACAAATTTATGCGAATCCGCACCCTCCTTTGTCACTCCTTCCGCGAAATCTGCTCCTTGAGATCGATTCTGGTCAAGGTTGTGCCATATCTCGGGGCTCTCCCGTGTGGCCCAGTTCTGTCACACCCGCCACCCCCGCTCCCGTCCCGGAACAGGCTGCTGGGCGCAGGAGAGCTGCATCCACCCATTCCACGGCAAATTGCGAAATAATTAAGCGAATAGCTCTTCTTTCATGCCACAATTCTCCCCATCCGCCAGGGATGTGTTCCTCAGACTCTCTCCCGCAGAGCATTCTCTCTATAATAACACCATATCTGGGTTAGATAACAGAAACACTTCCGATATTAATACTACACGTATCAATTAAATGTGCACAACAATGCCACACATGTCGCCTCGATTCGGAAAGCACTGAAAAACATCAACAAGACTTGTTTACAGTAAATTTGCATTTTCCATTAATTCTGACGATTGACGGGAGATGTGAAATGTATGTATAGGTAATAAAATTGAGTTTTCGACGAAATGTGAAATATCTGAAAATGCTGCTGTGTAAATTGTTCGGAAGCCAAGACATTAAAGGGGAATTTAATATGCGGTTGGCACACAAA
This sequence comes from Phlebotomus argentipes, assembly GCF_947086385.1. Lineage (NCBI taxonomy): Eukaryota > Metazoa > Arthropoda > Insecta > Diptera > Psychodidae > Phlebotomus > Phlebotomus argentipes. Next base: position 18,236,703 of record NW_026776177.1, on the reverse strand, counting down.
CAGGTTAATTAAATGATTAACGGAATACATAAGAGGTACACTTGAGTGAAATTTCTCAAAATTCATAGACTGAATTCCTTATCTTAATTTTATCAGCATATTAAAGTATGATTTTTATATTGAATTACTGCCCTTATGAAGCGCGGGAGTGATATTTTCATTACTGAAAGGTTCTTGGAATGCTACATATTTGACCTCATTAGGGCCAGTTTGAAGCGATGTTTTGGATTTGAATGTGTTATTTTAAGATGATATTTTATGGGTAAAGTTTGCAATTTGTGGATTCAACACGACACGGGGTCAATTCATGGGCACGAACAAAACAGAAATGTTATATTCGTCCCAAATTTAAATGTCTTCATCAGCCAATTAAAGTATGACGCTATATTTCTCCACCTTAAGTCTGCCATGCTCCACATTTGCTGTCCCTAAATCAAAAGCAAAAATTCTATTTTTAAGAAATAACACTCTCCACGCCGATGTGATAAAATTATCTTCGCATTTTTATCTGCACGCGGAGAAGGACATTGTGAAGACTGAGCGGAATATCGGACTCTTGTGTGAGTGAGTGGAGATGGATAAATAGTTGGTGTCACGAAGATACTGAAAAATAGATTATGGAGGGAGCATCGTGTGAAGTGCTGAAGTGAGTGCAGTAACATTGGGCAGGCCAACGATGAAGGAAGAACATGCAAAATCGCCGGCAAGGGCGAAAAGTCAGCAGAACATCACGTCGGACATTCTGCTGCCGGATAGTGTGCTGGAGAAGCTATACCAGAACTATTCTATCAAGCAGAAGCGGAGCGGACTCTTCTGCTTCCTCCTCACGTCGCTCCTCTTTGATCTGTGGGCCATTGCAATTCCGCAGGGACAGACTTTCTGGAGTTTAGGTAATATCACAATGCGTGACCTCACGCTTGACATGAGAATTTGTGCATTGGCTCTCTTTCTCCTCTTCTCGCTCAGGATGTGTGTGCTTGTTCCTCCTTTCAAATGTGATTCTCCTCGTGGTGCTGATATTTGGTGGAAAGTTCAAGGATACCGTGTGGAGGTTCGCACCATATCTGGGATGGACTTTTGCCTTCCTCCAGCTCGCCCTGCACCTCGTCCTGAAAGACAACCTCATACCGAAGTGAGTGTGAAAAAAATTCACGTGCCGCGCTAATACCACGAGTGACAATTTCACCCAGACTCCCTTTGTGTCTCCTCTAATGGCAGAATCAATAATCAATGAGATTCTGTCAACTTCTCACTCCCACCAATACTGTCTCATGTGGGAGAGTTTGAGAATTCATAGCTCCGAATGCTTAAGCTTCTGCTTCCGTGCTTACAGAGACTCTCTAGGATGGGTGATGCTTCTCAATTTCCTTGTCTACATAATCCTGCCAGTGCCCATGAAATATCACCTGATCTTCTTTGGCATTGCCACTTTCTTCATGTACACGGGCGTCATTATGGGCATGGCGCAAGTGGATGCCGAATTCTGGAGACAGGTGAGTTTAACACCTCTCACACATTAATGATATTCACAAATTTATATACCCTTTATTTGCGAATAGAGCCATATCATTTGAAATTCAAAACCAACGACAGAAATAAACTTTGTTTTAAATGCATGAGAACACTTAAAATAATTCCCAGAAATCTATTAGCCTTTCGTTAAATTTGAACCTTTTATTTTCAATATAGACAAGACTCAAAGTTAAGAGTAAATAAACAAGAAAGATTTTCTGGACCTATCTTCACTATAGATTTCCATGTTTCCATTACATTTGGTATATTTATCCTCGGCTGAACTCTATCAAAAACTTTATAGGCGATAGTAAACGAATGATTTTATTTATTTTGTTAGTGCTTTTCAATAGAAAGATCTAAAGTTCTCACGCCAAATTGCGTTTCTCCCGCATAAATCTAATTTTGTGGTTTCATCTGATAATTGCCGGAATGTTTAGTACAATGTTCTATGTATTTTATACGTGAACTTTTCTCATGTGTGCAATAAAAAGAGTAACAATCCCGAAAGGAGAGCGAGAAATTGCACGAAAGGGCCTCTTTAGATTACTTATTCTTTAGTGAAAGCTCACCTTTAATTCGCAAAATGTAATGTCTATTATCGTGTGTGTTTTTCTTTTATCAAATACTCGTTCTTTATTGAGTATAAAGGTAACATTTTATGGATTCTGGTTCTATTGAAAGTAAAAATATTGCAACTCACGTTTTATGTTTGGATGAGCCTTTAAAATGGATGTTATGGAGGTAAAAAGGGCTCATGAAACATTCACCAGGCTATCCAAGGCATTTTCAATTAATTTAATTAACGCCGCAGAGTTTCTTGTTCCTTCTCGGAAAATTGCGAATTATATGAAACAAAAAATCTGAGGCATGGCAAAGAAGAATTATTAAAATTCTCTCTGGTGGACTTTAGAGGGAATAGAGATTTGCAAAATTTATCGATTTTCCCCCACGTGAAGTCGTTGGTCATATTTTTAGGCGAGTCTCTCGGCACGTTCACTGGCCACAGACTTGGCTAGCTTTCGCAATTTGAGAATTCAAATGGCAAAATTTAAATCACACCACGGATCAGGCCAGAAAGGGTCAAACTTCAGCCAAATGGGAGGGTAAATTGTGACTTTAGGCATTTGCGGTGCACGAGAGGGTTCATACACGGAGAAAAACAGTATCCGGTCAGTCGTGATAAGCTATGAATCAGTAATTTTTTTCGTAATCCCAAGGGGCAGTTTGTTTTTAATTACCATTTGCATCGTTTCACAAAGCAAAGAGTGAATTATATGCTTGGCCTAGTGTGACGTGACTACCAATCGATTAGGGCTCTAATTTATTCACCGTGCTCGCTCTCTCTGGCCGTCACTGATGAGCCACTCGGCGTGCCGGCAACGAGTGATGGGATGTTGTGTCTCTTACACGATTTCCACCTCTTCTTCCCGTCAAACGTGGGAATGTATGTAGTGAGGATTACGGGAAAATTACAAAGGATTCTTCCCTGTGCTCTTGTTCCTTATCCTTTGTTAAAGGCGCGGTTAATAATGCATATCATTTCGGATAGGATGAAAGCTTTTTCTGCTTTTCGTTTCGACAAATGGAAAAAAATGTCTAAATTTGGCCCGTGTTTTCAGGTTCTAGTGGACATGGTGCTGATCGTGGGTGCCACTCTTGTGGGACTATTGTGTTACCATTTGGGTGAAATTAAGCAACGACGCGCCTTCTTGGAAGCCAAGAAGAGCCTCGAAGTGAAGATGCTTATCGAGGAGGAGGCCGCCGAGCAGGTAAATCAATAAACAGTAAATAATGCCTCTCAATTAATTCAATCATTCGTCATTGGATTAATTCTTCTGCACGGTGGGCTCGCCAAAATAGGAGCGACTCCTTCTCTCCGTTCTTCCCGCTCATGTGGCAGTGAAAATGAGGTACAAATTCAATTACTTTCACCCTCCGCTGTTCTGGAGATGAAATTCTTTCACAGGGATTACTATTGGCCAAAATGGAGAGAAAAATTCCGCGATATTCTTTGGAGCAGACTTTGTGCTGCTTTTGCCAAAATGAAATTTTCTCCCGAATAGAACATCAGAAAAAAAAAATTTGCATTTCATTCAACGAAGAACAAAAAAACCGCGTGTGAAACTTTTTTTTTATATTGCTCTGGGAGAATTCTGCATTTGCATAAGTGAAATATTGTCGGAGAAAATTGAATAAAGTGCCGGAATTATTAATATTTTCCGGAACGCCAGTTCATGAATTAATTACTGTTCACCTGAGAGAAATTATTGTCCTCTTCATCCACTGTCTGGATTTTTCTTGATGTCACGCCAGCACATGCGAAAGCTCTCGCCAAATATTTACCTGTTCACCTCTGGAATGCTTTCAGATTATTTTTATCTCACTCGTTAATGAACTCTCTTTCTCTCTCTCTGTCGCTGCGATGAGATTGTGTCACAGAACAGCACATATTAGCATTTCATTCTGTACAGAGTTTTCTCACCATGTGAAAATGGGTCAATATTCTTTCCCTTTCGCATCCACAAATGTTATGCAAAAGCTCACCCACGATGCGCGCAAATAAACTCCACTTTTAACTCTAATTCATTATTAATGGAGTGATGTTCAGAGTTGTGAATTATAAAGAGGAATTGAAAATGGGCTAATTCATAAATTTTTTCCTACTGCTAATTGGAAATAATTTATATAACAGGATAGAAGTCAGCATTGCGTACTGAGTATAATTAATTAGATTATTCATATAGCAACAGTCAAATTAACACTACATTATGCCTTTTCGGGAGAAATAGAGTGAGAGAGAGAAATTTCAGAAATTTTCCAATTGGGCGAAAAAGTCAATTTTCCCATAGAGACATAAAATGCCTTATCTGCCATTGAATTTAAGCGGAAATTTCACAAGACGGGTGCTTTAATGTTAAACACACTGTAAAAAATTCAATCACTTTTTGTCAGATAAGAAAAGCCCAGAGGTGTATAAATTATGAAATTAAGCTGCGGCTTTGGAGAACAATTTTATGCAAATATATTCATAAATGTATATTTTTCAAATTCAGAGAGCATTTCAATGTTTAAGAATCTCTGAAATGAGTTATTTCTGTTCTTCCTTTAGTCAGTTTAAAGTGTATATATAATATATTTCTTTGTTTTCCTCTCACTTTGGCACTTTTGAGGCCCAATTGTTTTCCCCTCAGTGAAGGAATTTCACTCCAGTGTTCCAAATATCTCTCCCTCCCAGTGGAAAAAGGTATTATTTCCTTTTGCTTATGTACATCAAATTGAATTTAGACAGGATTTGGGATGCACAGATTCGGAGCAATTCAAGAAAATTTATATGAGTCGCCACGAAAATGTGAGGTAAATTGAATTAATTAGGAAGGTAGCTGATGGAGCGGTTTTTTCTTACACAACCTCTCCTCTTTATCTCTCTCCCCACAGCATTTTGTATGCCGATATTGTGGGTTTCACAGCCATTTCCTCCACGTACTCAGCCCAGGACCTCGTGAAGATGCTGAACGAGCTATTCGCGCGATTTGATCGATTGGCAGAGGTGAAAATCGCCACTTTTCACACCTAATTACTCGCAGGGGTGCTGAAGTCTTTTCCTCTCCTTCCTTCCTTCCCCGCAGAAATACCAGCAGCTGCGGATCAAGATCCTGGGCGACTGCTACTACTGCATTTGCGGAGCTCCGGTGGAGATTGCGAATCATGCCTCACTGTGTGTCTACATGGGGCTGTCCATGGTGAAGGCCATAAAGTGAGTGGCACAATTATTGATATTAGTGCGGAGATATTGAATTGCTTTGTCAGTTTATTGATCCACTCCCAAAAATCCGAATGGCCCACTTGGGAACTCTCCATTGCAGATATGTCCAGCAGAAGACCCAATCGCCGGTGGATATGAGAGTGGGAATCCACACTGGGGCCGTTCTAGCGGGGATCCTGGGTCAGCGGCAGTGGCAATTTGATGTGTATTCGAAGGATGTCGAATTGGCCAATAAAATGGAATCCAGCGGAATGGCAGGGTGAGTATCTCTCATTTTTCAACCACTCCCACATCATGCTTTTGTCCTCGTGACAACTTTCCACAAAAGTCATCCCCATGGCTGATGTCACTCTTCAAGTGGCAGCAATTTTTCACGAATGTTTCACCCATTATAGAAAAATGGACGGTCCATTTATTTTATAACCATAGATCTAAAAAAAGTGTCCAAAAACTCGATTATTATACTATAGTCAAGTTAATAGCTGCAATTTTCCAGCATCAAGTGAAACGTTCCATTTATTTCTGATATCTTTCGCAATGCTTTAAAGTTTATCTGAATAGATTTTCCATGTCATTCAAGTGTCTTTTCATCTAATTTTTATGACACAGTCGAGTTCACATCAGTGAGCAAACTTTCAAATTTCTCAACGGGGAGTTCGAAGTGGAGCCAGCTTATGGTGAGAAGAGGGAGGAAGCTCTGAGGATTGCCGGACTAAAAACATATTTCATAACTAAAGTTCTGAAACCTGTGAGTATATTAACTTTGTTAACTCTGTCTCTACTGCTGGAAAGTTTTTCTCACTTGCAATTTTTCCCTATCGTCATTCGACAGTTTGTTCCTACTGCCAGCGAGGAGAAGAATGGAACAACGAAATTAGGCGATATGGTGCAGAATTCCTTGGAATCTGATGCACTGTCTGAGACACTTCAGGAGGATGATCAGCCAAAGGTATACAAGGGCGTTTTAATTGGATAGATGGAATTTCCAGGGGGAGCTTGAATTTAATTAGTGTCAAATGAAACAGGCCCAAACTGCACAGGAGAGTCACGATGTGTCGCCCATGTCGGAGGACAAGCAGAAGGAGGAGGACTTTAAGCAGAGACTTCAAAAGGAATTAGTCAGTCGTGATGGTCATGGGTAAAACTTTAAAGATTAGGACTTCCCAAAGGGCATACCAAACTTCTCCCCTTTCTTTCAGGGATTTGTCGAAGCATATAAATATCCTGTTAACATTTCGCAATAAGAATCATGAGGCAGCATATTCGGCGTATCGGGAACCATATTCATCAGTGCCACTGCTCGCATGCCTCGTCGTGTACTTCTTGGGCATCACTTATTACCCCGTGGTGCTTCCAAAGTCAGTGACAAGACCACTCTCACACCCACTATTCTCGCTAAAAATTTAATTGAAATTCCTCCGAAACTTTCAGAACTGCTCTTCATTTTGCACTCACACTGGCGCCATTCCTGCTCATCTTCCCATTAGTCTTCATATCCGTGTCGGAGAGCTTTTTCCTCGTAAGTTAATTGCCTTTGAACATTGAACGGGAGTGATGAAGCTACGGTGTTGTGTAACTTTCAGATTTTTCCTGATTGGCTAGTGAGTATAAGCAGGAAATTCAATGATCTCATCTGGCTGCGAAGGACAGCGACTGCCCTGGTCATCATTCTTATCGTCTTGACTAACTTCCTTGCTATGGTGAGAAGAATGAAAATGTGGCCCAGAGAATGTCCAATTGACCTGTTATATATTCTCCAGGTGGCTTTTGCATGTCAGTGGGATAATTTCAGCGGCACTGTTAATGCTACACTTCATCAACCCAACAAGTACCGAGATTTGGAGATGTACTTTCCATCCTACTTCACCAACTATGCCGTCTTGATACTCATAGGAACCTCAATCTTGGCACAGCTATCGCACGTAGTTAAAATACTCTTCATTGTCACAAGCACAGGTGAGGTTACTCAGCTATGCAATTCCATGGTGAATCTCTAGAGATATCATTTCGAATTTCCAGCTCTTTACTGCTTCGCAAATATCTTCATGCTGGAGAGAGAACTCCAGAGAGAGCAAACTGCTTCATGGACAGCGTGAGTATTCTTGAGAAAAGCATATTGCAGAGCTCGAGGGCGTTTTAGTGACCTAAAAATTAACCTCCCTGGGAATTCTTGTTGAACAATCTCTAGTAAAGAATTCAGGAATACATTTCATATATTCAATTTAGGGCGAAGATTGGAGAATTAAGAGCTGCCAGTGATGAAAGTAGGACAGAATGGATTGAGTTTTCCGAGAAATCTCTTGAAATTGATGTGTTCATTACGAAATATAATTAATTTAATAGGATTTCACGCGAGGAACGTCATACTTTTAATTGGGGTTTAGAGAGTTCCAGTGAAGTATTACTGGCAAACTATATTGTTTCACATCATCAAATTGTCCAACTTCAGTAATGTAATTCCACCCTCTCTATTTCCCCATTCCAGAGATCTGCCACTGCGATTTATCATCTCTGCCCAGTTAGTTGCAATCTCTGCGAGTCTCTCTATTCTGAGCCGCCACTTTGACCGGGAGGATCGCGTAATATTCATGTGGAAGATTGATGTGGAAGAGGCGAAGGAGAAGGCCAGCGACATGAGACAACGAAATGAGCAGCTAGTGTACAACATCCTTCCTGTCCATGTGGCGGCCCACTTTATGGGCAACCGAAAGCGCTCCCATGACGATCTCTACTCCCAGAGTTATGCTGAAGTGGGCGTTCTGTTTGCCAGCATGCCTAACTTCTCGGACTTCTATTCTGAAGATGCAGTGAATAATCAAGGCCTGGAGTGTCTCCGGTTCCTCAATGAAGTCATATCGGATTTCGATGCGCTCCTGGAGCTGCCACAGTTTCAGGACATCATCAAGATCAAGACCATTGGGTCAACCTACATGGCGGCTAGTGGACTCAATCCCTCGCGCCAGGTGCAGCCTGATGATCCCATTGTTGTCCGTTGGAATCACCTCGCGTTACTGGTGGAGTTCGCCATTGAACTGAAGAAGGCCCTCCAGGTAATAACCACATTCTGGGGTGATTGTTGAATTTTCTCACACTGACTCTTGCAGGGCATTAATGAGCAATCCTTCAATCACTTTGTGCTGAAAATGGGCGTCAATCATGGCCCCATAACAGCCGGTGTGATCGGAGCCAGGAAACCGCACTATGACATTTGGGGCAACACTGTGAACGTCGCGTCGCGAATGGAGAGCACCGGCAAGGCGGGAGCCATCCAAGTCACTGAGGAGACCACGCACATCCTGCAGACTTTCGGGTACACCTTCGAGCAGCGTGGCTTGGTGGCTGTGAAGGGCAAAGGTCAACTGATGACATACTATCTCCAAGGCAAGTCTGCCAAACCTCCGCCCAGTGCAACACCTGTTGAGCTCACAAATGGCTTAGTCGCGCCCCCAACCACCCAGTCCGAGGGGGCGGCGGCGGTGGTCAGTGAGGGTATGGAGAAACCCGAGACGGAGGGCAGCAAAGGCGCCATCAAAGAGGATGACAGCCAACCGAGGGAGATTCTTAGCAATATAATAAATTCGGCAGCAGCGGAGGAGGAAAACCTCGAGCCAGACGCACGGACGCCTCTGCTCACGGACAACAATAAGGCTGTCATCAAGCAGGGCGACATGTAGGATGAGCGGGGAATGTAGTGAGTGAATCCAACCAATTTATGAAACAATCAGTAGAACTTTTTCCAAATTATCCATCAGAAACATCACAATGTTTATTTGGAAAAGTGGCGACATAGCACAACATTTATTTTCCGACCTGCAGTGTCTGCCCAAAAATGGTGTGACATGAGTTTTCTTATGGCAAATCGATCAATTGACGATGTAGATTGTGAACAAAATTATGTGTCGACTCTGTTTTGTAATGTTCTTTTTTTCAGAAGCATTTATTGTACCTAAATTCTGAGGTTTAGGAAGGAAAAATGGGGGAAATATTTTTTTGGCAGATACTGCACACATATGAGATGAAACATGTAGTAAAGAAAATGGGAATGACTCAATTTTTAGCCTTCGAATAATTCTTAGGGTGATGTTAGCAGAAGATATTTTAAGATTATACTAGGATAATAAAATGAAGTAGTGAAATTTCTAATATCTCATGATTTCTCACAGGCCTCTCTCCGATTTCTTCACTTAACTTACCCACAATCCAAAAGCTCATTAAAGATCAAAGGCTTTAATTGCATATTAATAGGAATTTTCACATACCTATTTATCGATTTAATTCACTGACATGAGATTTATTTCCATCTATAAAATCACTCCTAATATACTCTCACAGTGATATAAGCTATTTTTGTATTGTACATTTTCTCCTTCGCCAGCAAACATTGGCGCGCAAAGATGAGGAACAAATTTGAGAAGGGAATATTTTGAAAATTCTTCAACTTAGTGATAATTTTGCGAACACCTTTTAGAATAAGTAAGATAATAGATTATAATGTATGAGAAGTACTCGATAGTCTCTTTACGAAAGAATAATAGTTGAAAACAAACGACCACCGAAGAAATTCTCAATGGAACTTGTTTAAAAAAATATACCAAACTGGTCAGAATACACCAAAAATTGAGAAAAAAAACTGCTTTCTGAAAAGGTAAAATTCGAGGGGTTTTGTACTGAAGATTTTTGTATGAAATCACCTTTGCCAAAATTCACATATTTCGCACAATATTCCACGAAAATACCATTAATAACCAATCGAATTTAACATATGGAATACTTTTTGGATGGAACCTTTCAAGAATGGACACACGATCCAATATTTCAGACGTGATTTTAATTCTTTGTCAATAGATGAACCCCTCTGAAATAGCAAAAGAGCTGAAACGACATGAGAAAGAGAGAGAGGAAGAATAATAGGAAACTGTACCCTAAAACTTACAATGCTAAAAAGATTATAATAGTGATGAAAAAGACAAAATATAGAAAAGATGACACAAAAAATATGACTGTCTTGATTTTCCACATAATAGCAATTATCCTCTTTTGCAAATCACTCTGGTTAATTGTCCTGAAAATAACCTTCGATATCGTCCACTGATAAGTTCTTCACTTTCTCTGGTCCTCAAAAGATTGCATATTTCACAAGAGAGTTTGTTCCCAAAACACTTTCACTTCCGCGGATTGTCCAACTCAGACTCGTGCTGATGAATCGCTAATCGTGACATTTAGCTGCAGATCGAGAGTGCGGCAACCAATTTGCTGGATAATGACTCTATGGTCATCAGAAAAAGCCCACCGGACAGGCACTCATCCGTGGCGCACACATCGCAAATTGATGATGCTCGTGTCATGCACAAAATCTCGTGTGACTCCAGATAATAGTGACAATTTTAATATCCGCGAGGGCGGAGGTGAAGAAATGATTTGGAAAAAATTGTGAAGCAATGCATAAAGCAACCGACTGAAGTGAGAGATTGAAAAATTTGGAAAAATTCCCGCAAATAGCGTATGAAAATATACTTTCAGCAGTTCTATCTATGCTATGTAACTTCAAAGTGCAGTGAAATTTTAGTAAATTTCAAAGCTTGGGTAATTTAACGTGATTCTGTGTAACTTTGCTACCATGTTTCATGATATTAGCACACATATAATGAACTCGATTAAAATCTACCGCAAATTCTAGCAAAGTTTTGCACAACACACGGACATTTTTGCTATGATACATACAAATATGAACCGGAAGTGGATGGATGAAAAACACTGAGGATTCACAGAATTAGCTCCAGTTGCAATCCATTCGTGATCTCGTGCACATCGTGAGAATTGTTCTGTCGCAGTACAAAAATACAAAAATGATGGGAAAATATTTAGTGTTTGTGATCTTTTGTGTGTCTCTCGGGAGTGCTTTAGCAGAAGAGAGTGATTCTGACCTCTTTATTGGACCTCTCGAAAGCATCGACGAACCCACTCATGAGCACTTGCGCTCTTACTACGAGACCACGTGTTTGGGCTTCCAGAGTTGCGTGGGTCTCTCAAAGTGTCCGGATTTACACTATGAAGCAGCAAAAGCTTGCTATTTCGGTGATAAATCACTCTTCTGCGGGACTTCTGGGTCGGAACCGATGGTGTGTTGCTCGAGAGGCGACGACGATCCAGACTCTAATCCCGCTCCGATAAACCAGGATTGTGGAAAGAGTCTCGTAAGAGGACAATTTTACAAAGGATTGGGTGCCTTTCCATTTGTGGCCAGAGTTGGATTCAAAAGTAATTGAGATTTGTTTTAATTGATACATATTTTGTAATATGATTTCGTGTTGGCAGACGCAAATTCCGGCAATTTGGCATATCCTTGTACAGGATCAATTATCTCCCGAAGAGTTATTCTGACGGCAGCTCATTGTGCTCTTGCAAAAGCCGACGGTCATAGATTGTAAGTGCCGCAATCAGTGTTATCATTCAACTCTGAAACCACAAATGATATTAAATAAATTTAATTCTGCCCAGATCATCGGTTCGCATTGGCGAATATGATACATCTCGTGATCCAGACTGTGCCGGATCTGGATTCTGTGCTCCACCTGCTCTGAATCATGCCATTAGCCACGTGGTCGTGCACCCAGATTATGAGGTCGGCAAATATCATCACGACATTGCGCTTCTGATTTTGCGCACCCCGATTAACTTCACAGTTGCTGCGCAGCCACTATGTCTTTATCCCGACAGGACGAATCTCATCGTGGGAAAGCGCGCCACTGTTGTCGGATGGGGAAGGATCTCATCGATTAGCATCAAGAGTTCAGAAATGCAATTCTTGGAAGTCCCATTGGCGCCCTGGGATTTGTGCCTGAAGGTTTACGGATCAACTGGAGCCCTTCAATCGCCCAAATCCATCGAAGGACAGTGGCTTTGCGCAGGCGGGGAGAATAGAGATGCTTGCCAGGGATTTGGAGGAGCTCCTCTGGTTATCCGCGAGGAGAATGTGTATCATCAAATAGGGATCATGTCCTTTGGCTCAGACAGCTGCGGAAGTCCCAAAATACCCAGTGTTTACACTTCCATTTCATTCTTCTATCAGTGGATTCAGGACAATATTCCAGTCGAATAACCACAATCGCGTGACTGGCTAAACATTTCTTTGCACATTCTACACATCCATAGACTCAAATGAAATGTTTCGCCACAGTTAATTTAGGAGAATTTATTCAATTTCATAAAAGCTTCGTTATATTCTTTCTTACAATGTTTTATAGACGCATGTTTGGTAATCTCATTGAGAAGGAAGAGTACACATATTACAAAACTGAGGTATTGAGTTGCAGGAATGAAATGCGAGTAATAAAACATTCATAAAACATTTGAATTCAATATACATAAGAAAAGCTCTACTCGAAAATCACACGAGCCTTGTATTTGCCTTCATCGTCTGACTCTTCATCGTCTCCTTCGTCCAGACGGAATTTGCAGACAAATCCCTTGACGGGAGAAACGGGTTTGGGCGCTGGCCGGGGCGGTCGTGACGGACCTGGTTGAGGCTCTTCTTCTTCTTGTCTCTCCGCCTGTGCAGCCTGACTTTGCTCTGCCTCTTGCTGTCTTTCTCTGATAATTTCCCGCATCTCTAGAAAGTTGTCGTCTTCGGACTGCTGTGGTTCGATGGCCGACATCAGAACGACGGTGTCTTCCGCTTTGCTCGATTTCCGTTGATGCCTGGTCCACCAGAAAAGTCCGCAAGATACAGCGATAGCCAGGATGCCAATCCCTACGACAGACAAAGCCACTTTCGTGGCCGTGCTCATGTGCTTCTCCTCCACATAGTAGAAGACCCATTCAGACCAGGGACCGTCCATCGCCACAGAGATCGCCTTGACTCGAAACCCATAGATTCCGGGAGTCATGTCGAATGTGTGGTACTTGAAAATATTATTGTTGAGCTCATGATCTCGGCGCATGATACAGACAGTCTCGTATTCTTGCTCGCCACCTTCCATGCGTCGCATCTCTACCTTGTACGCCACCGTGAGTCCATTTGGGACCAGAGGCTCCAGCCACATGAGCTCCACCGACTTCTCCTCTGGCTCGTCGATCATGCTGAAGTTCATTGTGAGATCTGCCACAATATCAATCGTTGTGCGCTCGTTCATCGAATAGTACGGGCCGCAATCATACAGATCCTGACAAGCAAATACTTGGAAAGTGTAGAGAGTGTAAGGCGCTAGATTGGGCACTGTGAAGTTGGTGTGATGTTTATCCACGAAGATCCTAAAACCAGTGTCATCGCCTATGCTTCCTTCCCTCTTGCCAGTGTACTTGATGTTAGGGCTCCGGCATATCGGACTATTTTGACCATGATAGAGGTGACAATGGGTCACAAGGAACTCCAGTTCGCGCTTGAAACGATCGTACTCGAACAAGTGGCAGCCAGGCTGGAAGGGATCCTCTTCGCAATTGAGGTTGGTCTCGTAACTCGTGTGTCGCCTCAGGATTTGATAAGTCTCCTCATCATGATCCGAGCAACAGTGCTTGGCCGGGTAGTCGTCCTCGTTGGTGTCCTCAGTTCGCGGGTGTTTGCAATAATTCCTCGTGTCCAGGCTTTCCTTCGAGTACGGCCGCTTGTAGACATCTATGTAGTAGTTGGCGATGAGGGGAATTTGAGAGGACTGCATTACCCAGCCCAAAGTAACTGAGTCACTGGTCTTCATTATGGTGGAAACTGATGGCGCGGAGAGTTTGTCGATAGTCGTCTTGAAGTATTTGATAATGCTCTGGGCATTGATACCCTCCGATGATAGGTAGGAGCGAACATAGAATGCGTACTGGGTGCTTGCCTTCAATTCGCTTAAATTGAAGGCATACATCCCCTTCACGTCGTCGAAGTTCATGCTGCTCAAATCTATTAATTCCGATTTCCAGCTGTGCCTGGTAAGATGAAATGGACAAATATTAGAATTCGCACATGATTTGAAACTGATCTCGATACCTGGAGCAGGAATCCCTCCCGAAATAGGTGGTGATGTCAGTCTTGGGAGCCTCGATGTAGTAAATGAGATATCCTGCTAAAATGTTGTCATCATCCCCTTTGTGATCCACATGATATTTTTCCCAGTAAATCGTCACATTAGAGGTGGAAATAACCTGGAAAATTAACAAATCATACTCCCATTCTCATAACAATAAATCAACACCAATTCTCACATCATAATCCGTTTTGATAGTGTCCATATCACAAGCATGCTTGTATCCATTGGAGTCTGCGCTGATGTAATCGAGAGTTTTATTGTAGGTGGTGTGATTCTGTAGCCTCTGAATCTCTGAATTGCATAATTTCTGGTTAAAGTGAATCAACATGCCACCATTGAGAATTTTCATCTCATCGCGATTATAGCTGAAGTCGAAAAGCTTTTGCAAATTGCTATTTTCATATATAATAAGCGCAAATTGATTGTTCTCCAGCACTTCACCGTGAATTGTGTGGAGATTCTTCAGGAATTTCAGCGAAGAAATTGGTGCCGATCTGTAGATTTTCAGAAATCCGTGAATTTCCTGGATTGCACCCAGATTCTCCTCCAGTTCATCCAGCAATTGAGCCATGTCTGTATTCAGTTTGATCTGGAGTGAACCATTAATGATGGTGCATCCGCGAAGTTTCTCAGCATTTTCAATAAAATCTATTTGGCTACCGTAGCAAGTTTTGGGACAGTGGCCTTTACATTTCTGGCATTTGTGGGTGACATTCTGAAAGCGGAGAAATTGTATTGAGACACCTTCGTCTATCTCTCTGAGAAGTACAATTACCATAAATCCAATGGGACATTCCTCAAGACACTTTCCATCGTGAACTATTTTGCCCTCAGCGTAGCACTTGGATCCATCCACACAACGCTGTGACAATTTGTCCAGCAGTCTACAAAAGAGGGCGTAAAAAAGTGATTTAGGACAGAAAAGGAGGAATAAGCAATTATTTTATTACTTTGGCGGGTCACAAGAGTCCACGCAATTATCGTTGTCCGTCACAACTCTGCAGACGACGCATTTCCCATCTATGCATCCCCCGAGACACTTTGGGTCACAGTCCTTGTACCGATGAGCTGAGAAAGGAGTTTTCGAAATGTTAAATTTTCACCAAATCCCTCTTAAAATTCTAATCTTCCCACATAAACAATTGTAGAGACAAAGGACAAACACTCACGAAACATCGATTCCACACCTTCGAATCTCTGGCAATTAAAGGTGTTCCAGCATAAGTCTCGTTCGCATGTTTTGCAAGCCACCCTTCCATCGGGACACGTGGGCATAATGTCTTTCTGAATGTAATTGCCTCCGCCATTCGTCCCTGTGATTTTATTCCAATCTATTGTGTGCACAAAACAGAGTCTGATGCACTTGTCCACTCGCACGTAGCCACGTTGAACGGAGAGGAGAGCTCTGAAGCCCAGATTCTCCAGATGCGGCATATCGTACACTACCAGAGCATAATTGGCCAGAAGATGAGCTCCGCGGATGACTGTTAAATTCGGAAAGAGTGTCCTGAAGGTTTTCAATCCGTACACTCGAAAGACGACCAACATGCCGGTTATCTCTCTGGAACATAAGTAAAAAAAGAAATTCAAGGAAGAACATAAAAATTTGGTGGATCATAAAAGCAACATGTTTCAGGACTTTTTCATTTTAGAGAGAAAACACTGAGTTGTACTTATAATGGTGAAGTGGTCTTACGGAAATCAATGTTCTGTGGCATTTGTATGCATATTGAAGTATTAAATCAATTAAATTAAATTTTATTGAATTTACGTCGAATCACTTATCTCTCTTTCTCGTTCAATTCTCATTTCCCTTCAGCGACAATGTTTCGTCTTATTACCTTTCGAACGTCCCTTCTTGCACAATTGAATGATACTTATGATGACTCTGATGACTTCTTTGAAATTCTGCCCGTCGTCAGAACGCATGAATTAGCAAGTGCAATAATTGCGAGGCGCAAATCAAGGTCCATTTAATCTAGATTGCCCAGAAGATGCAGGTGCATCGTATAATGGAGTGAGTCGAATGGTGTAATATAAATTTTCATGTGATATAAAATTTAATGAATTGCAATTTAGAAAGGGAAAAGAAAAATTCTTTTTCTGCCACTGATGAGACTCTCCCATCATGATTGCTTGCTTGGCTGTGATGGCAATCTCTCGTGAAGAGGAATGAAATAATTATCGCTCATTACAATTTAAATCGTGTCTATGTTATGTTTGCGCACATGACAAATGATTTCTAATTATATATTGGCAGATTCACAATATGCAATAAGCAAATAACCCTTTTCTACACGGGTTTCGAAAGAATTTCGAGAATTGTCGTGCAAATATATTGTCTATACTTGTGATTATTTCAGTGAAATCGAGCATTGAATGCGAAAATTCCACTTTTACATGATTGAACAGATAACAATTGGGGAGCAAGTGAAGTCTATCGACAAAACATTCACCCGAACAGCCAGAGAAGTGATCGGTATTTGCTGATGAACAAATTGCTCCTCATGTTCGGCCTTTGCTTCCAACACTCTCACCACTACTGTACATATAATTTGCTGTTATTTGGACACCAGAGTGTCTGAAAACAATCGAATTATCCGCAATATTGCACCGCTTTTTCCCACAGTCACACTCAATAGCAAATCAGAGATAACAAAGAGTCGTATAAATTTATGCGGAAATTTCCAGATTGCTGATGTTCTGATTGTTCAAGGGAAAATGGTCAAGTTGCGATATTTCACACGAAGGGACATTTGATATTCACCTGAGTTCGGGAAAGGTGAGATTCTTAAAGTGAGTCTCGGTGGTTCGCTCCAGGAGGACAATATTGAGGTAACCGATCACGACTGTACAATTTTGCAATTTGGCAAATTGACCCACATTGTTGCGAATGTCTATATTATAGCACTCTTTGGCACTTGTTGGCACAAAACACCCACAGACAATCACAATAAAGAGAAGAACGATTGCAATTCCAGATCCTCGCGATTGCATCATCCTTGAGGATTTATCACAGAGTATCACACGAGATAAAAGGCCACATAAAATTCGATCTTGTGCGATAAAGCATGAACAGCCGTAGAGTGTGCCTGATGTGTCTCACTGAACTTTTCGCTTGCCACTGAAGAAGAACTCTCTGGACGATGATTCTCAGAGTGGTAACACTCACAGAGTCCAATACAAAGACACAAAAAATTGATCAAGTCCCACAAATGTCGAGCAAATAATTCTACGATGTCTCACAATTACGAGATAACAAGAAGTCAATAGGAGAAAAGTGAGGCAAATCCAAAGAAAAGTGGTTAATTAAGTCACAGGAGTACAGAACACTCAAAATTATGTCTTATCTGATGATTTCGCGGAAGAGCGTGTCCGAAACGATGTGATCCATGTGAGAAGAAATCTTCAACTGATCGACAGATTAAAGGTCAATTAATTATTAAAACACTGCACTCGAGAGAGTGTGCCCCTTGTTCTAATCATATTATAACAGTCGTTTTACAACGCACCGCTTCTCTTTGTGTCACTTCTGATGATCATGACAACGGTTTCACTCAGGATATTAATTTCATTTCCAAAATCTCAGTTTTCCCAGGACATTTGCACGGATATAATTTTCAAGACATGCACAGATGATCTTGAAAATTTCTACAAGAAATTAACTAAACCGTTGGAGTTGGACAACATGGATGAGCTGGAATTGTAACAAACTCTATTTAATTCTGAACTTATGTAAAAGGAAACCACAGCGTTAGAATAGGATTTTAACTAGTTCCAAATTTATTGCGAAATGTCAGGTGATTTGAAGTCTACAAAGTGATAGTGAAGGTACGGAGTATCCAATTTAATCCTAATCTGAGGCTTATAAGATATTTCGATACTTCTTATAAGTTATGTACATATAGGATTCTATAGGGAAACTTCCTCAACTGCCACATTTCCAGGATTCCAAGGGCCTTCCAGTTCGTCCACGCGCAATTCCAATGCACTGAACATAGAAATCGTGGAAGCTTCCAAACTCCAGTCGCCCCTGGAAGTCTATGACTTTTGTTTTGCATTGCTTTGAGGTTAATCGTGTTATGTTTTAATTAGCACAAAATTGCTCTTTTTTCATGGAATTAGTGCGCAAAAAGTCCATTAATTGCAACCAGGGTGCAATTAGAGCCGTCCGCTACAATGGTGAGTTGGAGGATTGGCTGGAATTGTGGTATTTGGTGGGTAAAATGGATTGTAAAATTTGCAGCTGACGGAGCGTATGCTATGACGTGCGGCTCAGACAAGAAGATAAAACTGCTGAATCCGCTCACGGAGACGCTCCTGAAGACCTATGGGGGCCATGGAGATGAGGTGTTGGATGTGGTGGGCAGCTGCGACAGCTCGCGCATCTTGTCCGGGAGCATGGACAAGAGCCTGATCTACTGGGATGTGACGACCGGCCAAGTGATACGGAGACTGAGACACCACGCGGGTGCCGTGAACTCGGTAAAGCTGAACGAGGAGTCCACGGTGGCGGTGTCCGGGTCGCGGGACAACACGGTGATGTGCTGGGACATGCGAGTGCCGAAGATGGAGCCCGTGCAGGTGATGAACGAGGCCAAAGACTCCGTGATTGAGGTGATCGTGGCCAACCACCGCATCATCGCCGCCAGTCTCGACGGCTCTGTGCGCCAGTACGACATCCGGGCGGGAGAGGTGATCACAGACAGCCTGGATTGCGCCATAGTGAGCATAGCGAGAACCCGAGATGGCCAGTGTCTGCTGCTCTCCTGCCATGATGGCGTCATGAGACTCATGGACAACGACTCGGGCGACATTCTGGCCAACTACCGCGGACACACGATGATGAACTACAAGGTGGAGTGCGGAATCGTGTGCTCGGACACGCACGTGGTCACCGGATCGTCCGAGGGCGTCGCAGTGGTGTGGGAGCTGGTGCAGGGCAAGGAGGTGCGCAGGATTCCCATTGGCAACAAGGTGGTGCACTCCATCGCGGTGCATCCCACGGGTACGGACGTCATCTTCGCGTGCGGGCAGGAGGTTCACGTGTGGGGCTACCCCTATTGAGAGGCAAGTGCGTCCCCATTCGAAGTTTTCGGTATATCAAAATGTTCCTGGATGTATAACAAAACACTCGAGAGACTTTAGGAAGAGGGCAAAAAGTGACAACAGCAAAGTAGATTTTGCGCAATGGCAAGACATAAAAAAAAAATGAATTGGCGAGTAGAATTCGTGCATGATGGACAAATTGGGAGGATGAATTTGTGTGAAGTCATACAATTGCATAAAACTTTTCCTAAGAATAATCGAATACATAAAGTTCCTAATAAAGTAGTGATAATTTTGCGAGGTATTGTTAAACACTTAGATTTTCGGATATACAATTTACTCTCTTTTAATTAGGACTTTTTTATCGTATAACATTTTTCTAAGGTCTACTCTTAGCATTTGATATTTGTAATTTTTGCTTGACACTTTTCATTACTTTAGTTGAGAAAAAATTATGATTTAGAAACAATTATTAAGTTGATCACATTTTTTTTCTTTATACAAATTAGTTTTAAACACTGAACGGTGAATTTCACATTCGCTGATACTTAAGTTCCAGTTGATATTCATATTTTTCTATGAAAGATATTCTGATTTAATCAAGTATGGATAAGCATTGAATTAGTTTAGGAATGAACAATGAAACTCGCTAAAGCATTCCGGATAAAGTATTTAGTTTAAGAGTATTTATTATGAAGTATAACTATATGAAAATAGTTCCTAAAGGTGTACAGCGTAAAGTATTATAAAAAGTATAGAATTTTTATGGGCTTTATTGTGCAATTTGTGCATGAAGAGAACCTCGCATAAAACAATAATTCAACGTAATACTTTTAGTGAATTTTTTAGGGAATTTATTTAAAATCTCGATAGTTTCAAAAACACACAAAAGAATTATAAAAAAAGCGTATGGAAAGCAAGATCTTATATTGATATCTTGCAAACAGAGAAATCTCTAGCCAAAGAAATGCATTTCTGTGTTTTTTCTATTGAGAAGCCCCGAAGCATTAAAAAAAATACTGAAACCTTTACGTAAATATAGAAGGAAGAATTACATTATTTATCCGGAATGACAAGCATAATCAAGAAAATTATATTCCTCTGAGAATTTTGAAGAGAAAAATCAGTGAAGAAAAGAAAAACAACCTATAAGATATTATAAATTTATTGCTAGTAATTTTCATTAATGGTAGTACATTTTTATTGAGAATACATAGTAATACATTAACAAAAAAAATAAAATAAAATAAAGACGTGAAACAAAGAGTAAAATATTCAAATATCGTAAAAAAGGATTTAAATATACACTCATGGGAGACTATTTTTCTAAAATGCTTGAAACTGATGAGAGAAAAAAGAATCATTCCCGAGTGAAATAAAAACATGTATTTGTGAGTTATTTGACATTTTTGGCAATTTTCTAAATGTGTGTGTGTGTGTGTCTCAGGAAAGAAAAAAAATGCGAGAGAAAACTATTCTCAAGATACTTGAATTGTGTGTTTACGTTTTTTCTGTCAATTCTTCGATTTTGAACAAAAAAAATCATCTGAGACATCAACTATCAAAAAAAATGTTGTAAGAAGACTAAAAAAAACATGCGTCAATAAAGATGGCTTAAGTAAGAAGTATGATGAAATCAAACAACTCACCAAGATAAATATAAATTCACCTTATATAGGAAAATATCATTATTCATTGCTGATTGTCTCGGTAACCAAGAAATAAATACAACAAAAATTAGTCAACTATTTGCACAGAAGGTTTGCAATAGAGGAATAAAAATCATAAGAAAAAAAAATTCAAAAATAAATATGATGTGCTCAGAATATATGGTGAATAAAATAATTATATACAGTAAAATATATACTGTGGAGAGTATAAATTGAAGGGAGGGCGGCGAGGAGGTGAAGCTGTAATTATAAAATTGACGAAATATCCCGATCGGTGACCAAGAAGCATTCTCAATTTTCAGCAGCGATGGTCTCCGCGGCCATTTGGCGGTTCCGCTCCAAGCGACTTTGCACACCGCTCGACTTGATCGTGGGATGATTATGATGCTCGAGATGGTGATGCGGTTGCGATTTTGCGGGTACAAAATGCTGATGACTAGAGTTTTTGTGGAGTGGCGATGAATTGGTGAAATGCGGGGCCTTCGGCATGTTCACCGGACGAATCCCAATGCGACCAGAGCCAGGAACCACGGGCGGGGATGCCACTGAAACGTGAAGGAAAAAGTATGAGAATCTGGCTCGTTGCCTCATGTCTTTAGCTTCAGCCTGTTGTGCTATATTTTGTGCAGTTATTATTGATTTGAATATAATTCTCGTAATGATTTATTGTTTTTTTTTTTAATTTATGCACATACTCTCATTCCTAATGTGATTAACCCCTTGTTGCCCACACACTGCAAATCTTGAGTGATCTAAAGAATCGCGCATTTAACTGTTTCCACATTCACCTCAATCTTGGCATTAGCATTTTGTATTTGTATGAAAAAGCCAGGAAACGAGTGACCTCCCCTTATTTGGTGTTCAAGTGAATGCGCACATGAATCAAGGCATATTCCCACTTACATTTCACGCTCTTGATCTCTCCGTCCTGGGATACGGAGATGGTGATATTGCCCCTCTTCTCAGTCACGAGCTCTCCTCCGGTGTTCGGGGGCGCCTTTTGGGGTGCATTCACGGGCCGCTGAGGCTGATTTGAGCCCTTCCACTTGGCATCTCCGCTGGACTTCTGCCTCTCAAATCTCTGCTCACGAGGTTTTCCCCTGTTCTGCCGAAAGCTTCCGCCGGCAGGTCCATTTCTGTTTCTGTAGCCACTCGATTGCTTCCACTGGCCGCCCTTTCCGCCGCCCTCCTGATTGTTGGGCCTCGGAGTACCAGGCTGCTGTGGTGTGCCACCATCACGCTCTGCATCGGCCAGGAAGTTGTACACCGGATCAGGCGGGGGACCCTGACCCAGAGCGAACTTCTTGTGCTCCTTGCCGCCCCGCAGGGCCTGTGTCGTCTTCTCGGGGCGCGCCTTCTCGGCAATCTGTGCCTCTGGGCTGTCATACGTGAAGTCCAGAGTGTCGTACTTATGCTGTCTTGGCCATTCCTCATCGCTGGGCGGTTTTATAGCCACCATTGCGTTATTTTTCACCGCCGCCAGTCTGTCTTCCATCGCCTCTCTGTGCTTCTTCTCGATCTCCTCATTCTTGAGACGGATCCGCTCCATGCGCTCCGTCAAGTTTTCCGTCTTGAGGTTTGCCATCGCCCGGGGCACTCGTGCTGCAGGTGCGAGAGAATGCCACAAATTTATCTCAGGGATGATCGCGGGAGGAAAAAGGTGTGTTAAATGTCGGAGGAGGAAATTTTGGTGTGTGTGCTGCTCTGTGTGGCCCACTTTCTCAACACCACATGTATTTCCGTGGTTTTTTCCAAATTTTCCACGTCACAATCCTCCGCGCACTCACACTGGGAATTGTCAGGCAGCACCTGGTGTCCGAAGCACTGGGAATTACCTTCTTTTCGCTCGATTCTTCGCGAGAATTGAGGAAAAATGCTGCAAAATATCCCAAATATGCGAAAATATTTGACGTTTTGGTGTGTGGAAAAGTGTCAGTATTCCAGTGTCAAATTTCGCTTTCCAATCCCAATTCCAATTGCGTTTCAAGATCATGGCACTTCTCAGTGTTTTCTTGTGAAACATTCTCCTCACCTTTGCCACTCAATTTCTCATGAAATCATCAAGCCGCGCTGGTGGAATTCTCGCGGAACCGCTGCTGCGAGTGCTGATAATGTGAGGTGTGCTGACGAGAGGCAGAAAGGATCAAGTTGAGAGTGAAAATGGGATTCACCAAGTCAGCTGTTTTGTTTCTCATTCTTATCATCATCTGCTCGGTTTTCGTGGCCAACGTCTCCAATCTGATTAACGCGAGTGGGAATGTGGCCAGGAGTGGTCCTGAGGAAGGATATGCCCGTGAGGCTAGACAGAGTGGCGCCAGGATAGGGAACAACACGGATCACTTGATGTGGTTCTTGCAGGTATGCTGACACATCATATTTTTATCACTCCCCCTCAGAGATGTTTCCATTGTCTACCACGCATTGTCTACACTCCCGGAGATGATGTAATTTATGAGTTGCCCATGATTTATGAATTTCACAATTTTTACCTGAAATCTCATGTATCGCAAATGCTTGTACATGAAGTTCATGAGAATAATTCTACATTCTTTGTATATTTATAGATATCTGACCTTCACATTAGCATGTTCAGAGATGAGGAGCGCATTCGAAATCTGGGCGATTTCATGCACCGGACCATCTCGGCGGTGAAGCCCACAGTGGTGGTTGTGAGCGGGGATCTAACGGACGCCAGGAGTCTGAATCACCTGGGCTCCGAGCAGTTTGAGGGCGAATGGAAGATTTACAAGAAACTTCTGCAGGAGCACAATGTGACATCGAAGACGGCGTGGCTAGATTTGCGTGGGAATCATGACAATTTCAACGTGGCCGGGAGGAATTCATCCAGCAACTTCTTCCACAAGTACTCTGTGCAGGGAAGCGCGCATTCCAGATCGTACATGCATCAGGTGGAGAAGGCTGGCGACAAGTACACATTTCTTGCGGTGGATGCGTGCCTAGAGCCGGGTCCAAAGAGGCCCTACAACTTCATAGGAATGCTCACGGCGGACGAAGTGCACAATATTGAGCGACTAATGGAGGAGGCGCGAAGGACGGGCAGCAAATACACCGTGTGGTTCGGCCACTATCCCACTTCCTGCATTCTGACAGCGGGCGCAGGCATCAGAGATGTCATTGGGCGCCACGAGGAGGGACTGGTGTACCTCTGTGGGCATCTGCACACAATGGGAGGTATGGTGAAGCGGATGTACACGCTCCAGAACGCGGGATTCTTGGAACTGGAGCTGGGCGACTGGAAGGACAATCGCCTCTTTAGACTGGCAGCTATCGATCATGGCATGTTCTCTTTCGTGGATGTTCATCACAACGAGTGGCCAATTGTGTTGGTGACAAATCCCAAGGATGCCACATTCAACAATCCATTGCGAGAGGATATTCGTCTCCAGGTGGAATCCACTCACATCAGACTTCTAGCATTTAGTGTGGCGCCAATTGTGGAGTGTCGCATTCGAGTGGATTCGGAGCCTTTTGGAGTGTGCGATAGAGCTGGAGAGGGAGTGTTTGTGGCCAAGTGGGAACCAGTGAGATACCGAGATGGCCTGCATCACGTGGAGGTGCTGGTGAAGGACGCTGATGGGCGAGAGAAGAGTGTGAGACAGGCTTTCTCACTGGATGGCACGTCGATTAGTTTCGCCATGAAGGCTCGGTTTGTGCTGATGACGGAAGCCTGTAATATTTTCCAGGCATTCTTCGGCACCACTCTGGTTCTCTGCCTTCTGCCACTGATCATCTTCCGTGTGTGGCACATGGCGGTGGTGCGCGGCAGGGCGAAGCGCCCTCGTATCCAGTGGAGCTTCGTGAGATGCTGGGTGAGGCGACTCTGGCTTCTCTCGTCTGTCAACAGACTCTTCTATCCGCTCCTGGTATTCTTCATCTATCTCCTCGTGGGACCGTGGTCTGTGGCAGATGTCATCGATGGCCACTTCGGGGTGGTCTTCATGTGGGGCATCCTCGTGGACGGCGTCCTCCTGCCAGGCTCTCTCACGTACCTCTATGGCTTCTTTCAAATCGCCCTCTGCCAACTGCCGCTCACCTATGTCTACGCCAGCATCCTCGATCGGCGCTATCGCCACACGATCAGCCCACCGACGCGGCCCAAGGGTCGCTTCAGGAAGTGCTTGCAACACTTGCCCTTCCTCACGATCATCACAGTGGAGCTCATCCTCATGTACTTCCACTGGGCATCCTACGGATTCTTGGCGCTCATTCTCGGACCACTGCGCACGTGGTCACTGATCCTGAACTTCACCTTGTGGTATCAAGCTCAATACATGCCTGACAAGTGTCTCCACGCTGGCTCAGCTGTGTGGTCAACGCAGCCCAAGTTGGTGAAGGACGACAATTGAGTCCGTGCAGAATATCTGTGGCACTTCCACCGTTCGTTAGTCTCTTTGTGATACGGTGATTTTCATGTCCAGAATTTCAGTAAATAGTGGTTCTGGCACTAAACACCCACATTTTCCCCACGCAAACATAATTGAATATTTTCTGAGTGTGGACTTACTTTTGGAGAAGCAATTTAATGACACACGATTTTTGGGAAGTTACTAAAGACAAGCACAAAGTCTGAGATGGCCTTAAAATTCTTTTTCAACTTTCTGAGTATTATTCTTGAGGTGTTGACTAAGATAGAGAGAGAGATGAAAAGAAATTTGTAAAATTCCAAGTTAACAAAATGTCTTTTTAAAAATTCTTATATTGATTTACACAAACACAGCAGAAGATATGTAGAAATGTATTTTCTTTTTTCTTGAGGACGTAACATTTGAATTGTCCGTGAAAATTCACTTCTAGTCCTTCTAGTCTAGACTAGATTACTATGTTACAAATGTTTTCTGCAATAGACATGATACTATTGCATGTTTTGGGGATGAATTTTATTGTAAAGACTGTAGTTGCATCTATATGTATGTATGTAGTTATTAAATGATAATATATTTAACAGTGCATCATTGCATTCTAATAATAAATCACAAGATGTCCCAGTAATATTGCTTTTTTGCGAGGAATTAAATTTTTTGGTTGATAAACGTTGATATAAAAGACGATTTACGGTTTCCCATTCAAGTTTGAAATGTGCAAAAACGGCCATTTGTTCCATGCACGATAAATTTTGCAACGGCCGGCAATTTTGCACCTAACCTCAGATTTTTTCATCGCGTCCTGCGTTGTGCGTCTTTTACAATCTTTTGTTCCTCGATTTTTCACGATTTTGTGTAAGGAATGGCAGAAATCAACCTCACCACACTCTCAGCGGCTCTGGACAATGTTTCCGGCAGTGGAGTTTCGTTCGAAAACAAGGAAAAGAACTGGGGAAGCAAGGAAGAAGGTAGAGTCTCTTGAGTTCGCTTTCTTGGGGGCTTTTCTCACAACACCTGGCCTTTTTCAGTTAAGGAATTGACGGATGCTATCGACAAGTGCCGGAATCTGGAATTTCTGAATCTGGCAGGGAACACACTTGGCGTGGAAGCGGCTCAGGAAGTGGGAAAATCACTGAAGAAGCATCCGGAGTTTCAGAGAGCGCTGTGGAAGGATTCATTCACGGGTCGACTTAAGACAGAGATTCCAATCGCTCTGCAGTCCATGGGCCGAGGCATAATCGATGCTGGAGCTCATCTCACCGTGTTCGACTGCAGCGACAATGCTCTGGGACCCAATGGCATGAAGGGTCTCGTGGAGTTGTTCAGCAGCGCCGCGTGTTTCTCCCTGCAGGAGTTGAAGATCAACAATTGCGGTCTTGGCATTGATGGTGGGAAGATGTTGGCGAAGGCTCTGACTGAGTGTTTGAAGGCCAGCCTCAAGACGCCCACGCCCATGAAGCTGAAGGTGTTTATTGCCGGGCGGAATCGCTTAGAGAACAAAGGAGCCGAAGCTCTGGCGGGATTCTTTGCACAAGTGAAGACTCTGGAGGAATTGGCAATGCCACAGAATGGGATCTACCATGAGGGCATTACAGCTCTGTCGGCGGCTTTGAAGAAGAACCAAAATATGCAGGTCCTGAATTTGAATGACAACACAATTGGATCGAAGGGAGCAGAAGCACTGGCCGATGCCATGTGCAACATGCACAAGCTCAGAGAGATCAATTTCGGAGATTGTCTGCTGAAGACGCGCGGTGCAACGTTGCTCGGCGAGGTCTTGAGCGACCAGCATGAGGCTCTGGAGGTTCTCACGCTGAATGACAACGAAATTGGCCCCAACGGCGGACTTTCCCTGGCCTTCGCCATGGCCAACAAAGTCAACCTGCAGACGCTGCAGCTGAATGGGAATCACTTCGGGCGAGAATGTCGCGAGCTGATCGCGGATGAGCTTAGGCGGTTCAACCTGGAGAACGCCTTGGCGCCAATGGACGAGGATGACTCTGAGGAGGACGACGGCGAGGGAGAGTATGAAGAGGGCGAGGACGAGCTGGAGGAGGAGGAGGAAATTGACACTGAGGATATCGAGGACGAGGACGAGTGTGCTGATGATGATGACGAGACTGATGAAGCTGTTGAGGATGGTGGTCAGGAGGCAAATATGCCGAACTTGAGTATTCTCACACCACCAACCAGAGTCCAGGCTTCTCCAGTTGAGACCTTCTGTCGCAGTGAGAAGCCCACTCTGGCCATGTTCAATGCCATCGATGGCAAGGATCGCGTGGCCGCTTTCCAGGAATATCTCAAGAGTCTGCCCAGCGACTTCTACCTCGTCTACTTGGTCTTCACTATCCTCAAGTGTTCAGACCTGAGTTTGCAGTCCAAGGAGGCGCTCGCTGTGTCAGATGCCCTCTTTGCGGACGCTTTCCAGTACGCCCAGGACAATTCTCAAGTGAATTCCGTGCGGAACTTCTTCCTCATCCAACTGTGCCTGCTGCGCTGCGAGGACAAAACCTTCCAGCCAACCTACAACACTCAGGCTTGTCGGAGTGCCCTCGAGAGCGCGATGAAGAAGAACTTCTTCCCATCTGATCTTCGGGGTACTTTTGAATGTTTCTTAGACAAGATGAAGTTCGACTAGACGTGGACGAAAATCTGGGCGCAACTAAATCGTGAGTTGAACTGATGAGGCTATTTTGGAAGCCAATTTGAGGATTAAAATTAAATTTGTGTCGAGATAAAATGGCTTTTCATTTCGCTGAGAGTACATAAAGGAAAGGCGATAAGTATCTTATACGCGTAGAAAACGTAGTTTTATTTTTCTACGTGCCAACAGCGGTACAGTACATGTAAGTAGACTTCATGAGGAAACAAAATAGGATAGATTGGGCGAAAACATAACGCGTTAATTTCCTAATTCACGCTACCTGTCGACATCCTCCATTTACACACGTACACATAATAGTAATAATATAATAATCAAGGGGGAAACTTATATCGAGATGAGCTCTAGAGAGAGTATGAAAGGGGCGCTTCTATGCGTGGGGGCGCTCATATTGCTTGGGAGGCGCTTGGGGCTGGGATGCGCTCCTCCTTGAGCTCCTCGAGACGCTCTGCGACGCGATCGAGATTGGCGGACATGCCGGTGATGGAGGCGCACTCTTCATCTGTGATGTCCTGCTTTGTGGTCCCCGGATCGAAGTCCTTGTCGGCAATGAGGGTCATCGTTTCGTCCACGGTGACTCCGCTGGAGCTGGACGCCACGCTGGCGCCTGAGTTGCTGTTGGTGGCCGGCGAGTGGGCGGCCGATGATGGTGATGACACGGAGGAGGCGCACAACTTCGAGACGAAGAACTTTGGTGTGATGCGCCCCTCGTAGGTGCCCGAATCGGGGCTGGGGCAGAGGGGCGACGGGGTCTGGCACACGGGCGACGAGCCGCGGCTCTCGAGGAACATCTTCTTGTACGGCGGCGGGGAGCACGTGGAGCTGTTGTCGTCCAGGTCGAACTTGCGCTTCACGGGGCACAGGGTGCTGGGTCGCATGGCGTTGGGCGACATGGAGCGTCGCGTGGCGAAGGTCTTGCGGGTGGGACTGGGTGACATCACCTGGTAGCGCAGCGCGTTGCCGCGGCTCGTGGGCGACGGGCTGGAGCAACTGAGGAGGCCTCCGGTGGGCAGGTTCACGTGGAGTGGATTCGTCAGATCGTCGCTCTGCGGGAAAAGGGAAGCAGATGAGATGAAGATTTCGAAAGGAATATGGCTACTCACGTCTCTGCTCTTGAAGGACCACCCCTCCGTGACTATGCGGAGGTCCTCGCAGCTCTGGGACATCTGCATGGCGCAGTGAACCTCGCGCTCGTGGTTCACTTCGCGGCTGTTCATGTCTACGCACTCCTCCTGGCGTAGCTGGGAAACTCGCGGGGTGAGTCGCGGCCCCCCGCCGGGGCTCATGGCACTGCCGGCTAGGGGGCTGTAGCTGGCCGAATAGCGGCGCGTCCGGGCGAAGATGTTGATGGCCGGCGATGGTGAAATGTCCCTGCAAGAGAAAATTTTCCATTGAAATCAAAGCCAATTTGCGGGCCGTGGCGGCGAGTGGCTGACCTGGAAGACGCGCTGGTGGCTTGGGTGGATGTCATAGTTTGTATTCCGGCTGTGATGTTATTAATGAGGGGGGCACTTGAGCACCTTTTCAGGTTTGAGTCCCCATCCATGACTCGATCTTTTTCACCAAAAATAGAGATGTATCGTCCACTGTCAGGCAGTAAAATCAATTGGCATTTTCCACCTCAGCACTGTCCACACGGATTCTCCGGTTGCACTTATTTGACTGTCCAGGTGTGCCTTGAACTGCAGTGAGTGGTTCTGGGCGGAAAATCGCAGCGGAATTAGGCGAAATATTTCCTTTTCTTGGCTTACAATTCACCAATCTCCCAAATATTTTGACACGATGAGCGAAGCGCCGTGACAGCTCGTGTCAGTCCGGCCAACTTTGAGCATGAACCAACGGTCGTTTGTTTACCATCTCTGCATTTTTCCGAGTTTTCACACATTTTCTGCGCATAAATCATCCTGACTCGTGCATAAATTTGACTATAGTGTGCTTTTGTAGTGTGTGCATCGTGATGTCTTGCCGAAACACCCCGCGAACACCCAAAAATCCCATAAGAAATGCAACGCCGAAATCTTCAAGCAAGCCACCGCGGAAACGCGATTTCTCGAGTGAGTCGGGAAAACTCCTCAACACGGCCTTCTCAGTGGAGAACAGGAGTGCCAAGAAGAGGATCCATCTTCCTCCAGCCACGGACTCCTTCACCACATCGACGACTACGCCTAAGCGCGAGAATCCGCGGTATTTCTTCACTCCGGAGTGTTTTGCCAACGTCTCGATGGACGCTTCCGGGAAGGTGGCCGGGAGGACTTCGGCTGGCCAGGAGGAGGGCCAGGAAGTGAGCAATCTCACTGTGGCGGTGAGAGTGCGACCGATGAACAAGCAGGAGCTGACGATGTCTGGCGTGGGAAATGTGATCCAGGTGGAAAACAATGAGGTCACTGTTCTCGCGGGAACATCTGCCGACAGCTCGAATGGTATCACTCGAGGATTCGTCTACGACTGCGCCTTCTGGTCGTGCAACTCGCAGCATCACGGGTACGCGGACCAGAAGGCCATCTTCGACAGCATCGGAGCGCCGCTGGTGGACAGAGCCTTCGAGGGATACAACGTTTGTCTCTTCGCCTACGGACAGACATCGTCCGGGAAGAGTTACAGCATGATGGGCATTGACACTGGTGAGATCCTGTGAGAGACGGAATTTTCCCAGGGATTTCCTGGAATTTGAAGCTCTCGCACTGCGAAAAGCATTGTTTTTTTCTGAATCTTTGGCGCTAGCGCCATCTAGAAGTGCGTAGATATTCGGGGTGCTGGGACAGGGTGGCTTGGGAAATGTATTTCCTCTGCTTTCCCATGGGAAATCGACGAAGATACGAGCACAACTTGCCGGCCACCCTGTGGTGACGCAGCTCGAGAGTGCGATTCGCCGAGTGTTGCTTCGACCGAGAGTGTGGCGGCTCTTGTAATCCGGCTTCTCGGAGGTCAGGTTATGGATTGATTTGAGGTCGGGGGCTCTGCGTGCTGGACGGGTCATGTTGACGGGACGTCCGCACTAAGCTCGCCATCAATATGGGCGCCGTGGCGGAGGCCGCGGCGTGCAGGTTGGCTAAGGAGGGGCGCACCGGGCCAGAGGTGAAAACCAGCAGCCAAAAGTCCCCGTGGTCAGCAGTAGTGGGATCGCGTCCCGGAGTGAGCTCCCAGCACCAGCCCGATCAATAGAGTCATACCATAATCTTTTTACCATCGCCAACATATGTGAGTTTGTGTCCTGATAAAAATGTCTCTTTTTCCAGGCGATAGCGATGTAATTCACCCCAATTCCGAGGTCGGCATCATTCCGCGCTTCTGCCATGAGCTCTTTAGGCGAATCGACGCCATGGGCGGAAAGATAATGGCTGAGGTGGAAGTGAGCTACTTTGAAATCTACAATGAGAAGATCCACGACCTTCTCAGCGTGAGCTCGAGTCGCAACACCACACCGAATGGGCGGAAGAGCGCTCTGAGGGTGCGAGAGCACGCCTTGTGGGGACCGTATGTTGTGGACTTGTCAGCTCATCCGGTGGACTCGTATGCGGCGCTGAAGACATGGATGATTCTGGGCAACAGTCAGAGAGCCACGGCGGCCACTGGTATGAATGACAAGAGCTCAAGGTCTCACTCCATCTTCAACATTGTCCTGAATCTCTGGGAGCGCGGCGACGATAAACGCCAACAGACTCGACGCAGCAAGATTAGTCTGGTGGATTTGGCTGGCAGTGAGCGCATGAATCCCACCTGCACGAGTGCAGATCGGCTCAAGGAGGGCATCAGCATCAACAGAAGTCTCCTGACCCTCGGGAAGGTCATCGCAGCGCTGGCGACATCGAAGAAGGGCTCTCTCGGGCACATTCCCTATCGCGAATCCGTGCTCACGTGGCTACTCAAGGTGAGTGTGAAGCTCTCTGTGGGGTTTTGTGGGATTTCTCAGCACTCAAGGTTTATTCTTATTCAATGTCTTCTCATGGAATTATTGCTATAGATTGTGACCGGAAATGCTTGTTTAGAGATGATTAGTTAGAATTATCTGCTGATAAGTTCAATTTTTGGAGGATTTTTCTGCTCTTCCTAAACTGCCTTCAAAGCATTTTTGCGTCTCTCTGTTATTGTTTATTTTCTAGGGAAATCCAACAAATTTTAAACACTAATATTGCTGTCTCTGCGTCATCACGACTTTTTATCAATTAAATCCCCTTGCAAGTTCATAATATTTTTATTTCTTACAAAATATTCAGACGATAAGCAAGTCTTTTGCAAGTGCTCGTTCTCATTTCCGTTGGCTCAATTCAATGTCTCTGATAGGAAATTCAGTCTCGCGGGGGTTTTTATGGATCTGTGATGTTTGCACTTGCATTCTTGAAGACACTTGCATCCGCATTTCTTCCTCCTTGTGCCCGAGAAGTCTGCGGAATTGAGAGATAAGTGGCGAATTCACTTTGACACAATAACCATCATCACTCACCTGCATTTTCTTCACTCTTGTCATGCCTTTGCGATCCTTTGTTCTTAAAGATGTTCAGCATTTTCGGTATTTTTCCTCTTGCCTTTTTGCTGCACTTTTCACGAGAAGTCAACCATGAAATGAGCGCTGTAGAAGTTTTTCATGGTGCTTAATGCAGTGTGGAATAAATGAGAAATTCCGGTTGTGATAAAAAAATTGTGGTTTCTATCCAAAGTTGGGGTTTTCCTTCGAGATTTATAACATTCTTTTTACCATCGTTTTGCGGCGTGACTCCTTATCAGAAGTGTTGAGCGGTTATTATAATATTCACATGACTATAGAGAAGGCAAAAGACAACGTATTTATTTCATAAACTGGGATTTTTAT
Source organism: Phlebotomus argentipes (assembly GCF_947086385.1). Classification (NCBI taxonomy): domain Eukaryota; kingdom Metazoa; phylum Arthropoda; class Insecta; order Diptera; family Psychodidae; genus Phlebotomus; species Phlebotomus argentipes. The sequence continues at coordinate 18,203,847 of NW_026776177.1, read as the reverse complement.
TTTATATTATTAATTATGGGAAAAAAATATCCATTAAGTACCAGAAAAAGTTTCCAACATTTACATATTTTCCAGATTATTTCGCAAAACAATTTACATTTTTCTCACTATACATTCAGTCTTTATTACAAAGGCAATTGATTTTGCTGGAAAAAGTTCAATCAACGTTTTATTATATTTATTATTATTTCATTATCTCTTAAATTTACAACATCAGTAAAAATGTTTTGATTCAATAACGAATGTTAAGTAAAAGTTGTATATAAAGTTTATATTTCCATTATAAATATTTCTTTTATCTTATTTTACACATCTGCACAAAATATTAATATTATATTTCTTGTGTTGTAAATATTTTCATCAAAATCTCCCTTATACACAGTATAATGAGCCGAATTATATACTTTTTTTTTGTTAGTTTGTGACGGTTTTTAGGGGAAAAATGTGAGTAATTTTGTATCAAACAAAATAAGTGCATTTATTCCTCATGCTCATCAGCCTCGCAGATGGATTCCTTCTGCTGGCGATTCTCACGCTTACGAATGTAAGCAATTAATGGACGTTTCTTCTGCTCTTTGCAAAAGGGACAAGATTCTTTGCGCACTTTGTCCACCACTCCTTTGTTGGCGGCTCGCTTGTTGTTGCCTCCTGGAAGGACAAGAGAATGTGGGAAATCAATTTCAATTGCACTCTCGTGTTATTATATATTTATTGAAATTGTAGACAATTTATCTTTAATTACACCGAGTATTTTCTTAAGTAAACACTCAAGTTTCAAGCTATAAGTCGCTGTTGCGCAGAGATAAGGTGTTATATAATGATTCTTTCTCAATTAAATGAATCAGTTTCCACACATTTATCAATTAACTGGTAAAACAACTCATTGGGTTTTTTTTCATGAATTTCTACTTTACAATCTTTTGTTCTTTGTCCCCTTTTTATAATTCCGATTCAAGAGTCAAGATCTCATCTTTTTTAGAACGGTGGCACTTGACATTATCACTTTATCAGAGAGACTCTTGTGTGCTGCAAACATCATTTCAATAACAGGTCAGAATAATTTATAGTGCCACACGTTTTCTTCTATCCTCTTCACATGTTTCCTCCTTTTGGGGTCTTATAAATAGGTAATAATTGTGGGGCTTTAAAAGTGGAGGAGTTTAGTTGAGTGTCTCTGTGATTGGCTGGTAGAGCAATTATACAGAATTGTGCCACGTAAATGAAATATACATTTGCCCTCTATGGACAAAAGAGGGTGATAAAAAGCAGAGAGAGACATCACTTGATAAAAAGTGATTAAAACAGACTTTCTCTTATCAGTTTGGGCCATGCCACGAGGTTGAGAGCGCGTCTATATGACTTTTTTTATAATTGCAATATTTACATCTATTTTCTTCTCCACCTCTTTTTTTACTACGCAATTTCTTCTGCGCTCTCAAGCACGTTGTGGACTTTTTTGTGAGATTGTCGTAGAGTGTTGAGAGGCACTACTATTATTATAGTTGCGCGATGGAATTGTGAAAGGGGAAATGGAATGGCGTATAAGATTGTACAACACACTGGCTCAACATGGGGCCATGAAGCGTCCGATTTGAGCTCTGAATGTGTGTCGTGTGAGTGTGATATATACGCACTGTGTTTATTGAATTGCGCGTTTTTTTCTGTCCCGTCGCTTTTTCCAGTGTACTATCATGCCACGCCTGTGGATTGCAGCCCCTAAGCGCGGGCTCGCATTCAGCTGGGGCGGAGGTAAATGCACTTTTAGCGTGTCGCGGTGGGTTATTTTTAAACAGTCACATCACACTGACAAAGTGGTGGTCATCGCAGGAGAGAGAGACAGAGGAGATGCCATGGAATGTTGCGATGCGTGGAGGAAAAAGGGAAAGGCGGAAAATGTTCACCTTGGTTGTAATATGAGGTGGCAGCCGAGGACGCGTTGGTGGGCTTGAAGGATGACTCCAGGGTGCCATAGGGGAACTTCTCGAAGTCCCTGTACACTGGACTCCTCATGGACGAGTAGCTCATGCAGTCGCCCAAGTATGCATTGTAGACATCCATTATTTTCTTGCTGTTTTACTCCCACTTGTCACCGCTTTTGCTGCTCGATGGCGATGTTGTTCAGCTTTTTGCTGTGTTTACGTCGAATTTTTGTTATTTCTGGCGCTATTTGCTCCTATACGAGGCACATTTCAGCTTCTTTATGCCTTGAATAATTGTTTACAACAAAGTTCTCTTGTCCACTTTGTACACAAAACTGTACAGTAAATCTAATTCACTGCGTTGTTCTGTCTTTATTTGGCCCCAAAGTAGGAAAAGATGAAAAATCTCACTTTTGGAATGAAAAATCTCTTCTGTCTTTAAAGTGAAATAGATGGTTTACGTGCTGTTGCTCACGACTTGACTCGTTCACGTTTGATGTGAAACTGAAATTAACATAAAACCTAGCAGAGCAAGAACGAGGGCGATCCATACGATACGTAGAGAGCGTCCGAGTGTGTTGGTGAATACGTTTTATTTTCCTCTCCTTCGCTGTATTCGCGGGATTTTTCGTTGTGTGTCTCTTGGCGATACTGTAATAAAATACTTCAACTCTGGGAGATTATAAAATCATAAACCAGTGAATTCGTATTTGCTGCATTATTCTCCATTGGGATGACTGAAAGTGATAGTTTAAGTGTGTTATTCGCGAAAAATGACCCGTGATTTTAAAGAAATACTTTGAGATTCTATGTAGATGTAACCGTAAATTTGAATGAAACCTTGGACAATTAAATAACATAATAATTACCCAAATTTTACCTTCAAACTAAATATGATTTTGAGAAATCTCTGCAAGAAAAAGACTAGTACTTGGAATATCACAGCAAATACCTAAATTTTACAATCTACAATAGTAAGAAATGCACATAAAGTATGTATTATCATGTGTCGTGACGCAAATAAATATTTTACTAAGGGACTTCAAATGACGCGCATTGAGACACTCAAGATTTTCCTTCCTGACTCTGAACATATATTCTTTCTTGCTTGGATTTAACAGCGGTAAACAATATTGCTTTGCTGATAAAGGAAAGAAACGACTTTTGAGATAATTAAACAGAAACGAAGCCCTGATAAAAGTGTCGTGGTCGTGAAGAACATACAAGGAAGATATTTTGATTAGATATCATCAATTTGCTTGTAAATTTTATGGACATTCCAAATAATGAGCCTTGACTGAAGGAGAAGAGAGAGAGAGATTAGTTACAGTATCACTAATTAATTTTACCCGCTTTTCTGGGCCTTGCAGGAGAATTTGGGCGGAAATTCGAAGACCGTGATGTTGGCCACGATATCACCGGCCAGCATTCATTTGGAGGAGACTCTGGCGACGCTGCGATACGCCTGCCAAGCGCGTGCTATCGTGAATCGCGTGAAGGTGAATGAGGATCCGCATGACAAGATCATCAGGGAGTTGAGGGCTGAGGTGGAGCGATTGCAGGTGTTGCAGCAGGATTACGAGCGCCAACAGCAGAGGAATGCAGTGACGGAGACTGGAGCTGTGCGGCACATTGTGATCGAGACGAGTGGCGGCGTAGACGAGCGCGAACTGGAAAAGCTGAGGAAGGAATTGAGTCAGTCGAAGCAGGAGCTGGCCAAGGCCCAGAGATCCTGGATGGAGCGTCTTCGTGAGGCAGAATCAATGCGCAAGAGCGAAATGGAGGTACTTAAGCGGAAGGGATTGACTCTGGGATCGGAAGTGTCGAGGAAAGAGACGTGCCTGGTGAATCTGGATCCAGATCACATACTCTCGGGCACACTGGTGTTCAGACTTCCGCTGGGGAAGGTGAAATTGGGCAGAAATCACCCCACGTCGAAAGAGCAGCCAGATATTGTCTTGGAAGGTCCTTTGGTGTCGTTCAACCATTGGTGAGTTTTTGTCCACATGACTAATGACGGTCTGATAAGGTCACGGTGATAAAACAATTGACACTCAATTCTCCATCATCGTAAAAAGTATGAATTTATCTAGACAATGAGCACAGAAATGTTGTAAAACAGGTCCTGCAATGGCTATTGATTTTTGAGCGAAAGGTCAGTTCTTTGCCTTTAGTTGTGAGCTCACTGTGAGACATTCTGCAGGCAAGATGAGCACTGAAGTACTGAGATTCCATTGGTAGGAGTGTTTAGATTATTAAATTGGTAAAGACTACACTATCATTAATTTTAGCGGTTCGTGAAGTGTGCTTCCGTAAATAATCACGTGGAGGTCAACAGAATTTCGAATTGTGGTTCATTAGCAAGTCTGCCGTTTTTCTACTTTATTGCGTGATTCTATATCATTTTTTTAATGTTTTCAATGGACAATTTACATTTACAGTTTTTCGGTGAAATTGCGACGAACTGTCTCGCATTTTTTCCACGCGACACACGTTTTGCTCTCTACGCAACAGTCTCTGGTTAATTAGTAGTAATCGATTGGATAATTGTGGGGATAAGAATGATTGATTATACCTCTCTATATTTCCTGCCATTTAATTGACAATAATCTCTCTTGCAGCGCGTTCGAGAACAATGCCGGCATCCTCTATTTAACACCACTTTCGCTGGACTTTGAGACGTTCGTCAATGGACAATTGATTGATGGCCGAACGGAGCTTCACCATGGCGATCGCGTGATTATCGGTGGATCACACTACTTTCGTGTGTCGAATCCCGCTGAAGGACGTCCTGATGAGGCGCTCTTTGACTTCCATCAGGCTCATCTGGAGTTCCAGTTGGAGCAGGAGAAGAGACTGCGCGAGGAGGTGGACGCGGAGAAGCGGAACGCCGAGAGAGAAATGCAGAAGGAGCTGGATTCACTGCAGAGGGAGGTTGAGCGTCTCAGGACACGCAAGGAGTGCGTGGAAGTTGAACTGGAGATGCTGAAGGATTGTGCTGAGAGGCCAGATTTGGAGGTGCATCGCAAATCGAATATTCTGGCGGATCTACAGAATATCATGATGCATCCCAGTGAGGATAGTTTGCACAAAATACAGCTGCAAGTGAAGGAGGCAACGCAGAGATGCAGGGATTTCGGATTGAGGGAATTTGAGTTCCGACAGAGTCAAGTGTGCGATGAGTTTGGACTGTTCAAGGCTGTGGTGAATATTGTGGACAGGAGGAGCAAGAGGGTAGCAGATTGGCCACCGGCGCGACTTGAGGTGTGGCTCGAGATGATGCGGAATGCCGAGATGGAGCCCTCGAGGGTGTTTGAGGTGTTGGACGTGGAATGGAGGAGCCTCGATGAGGCGAATGAGAATGCTCTGAATGAGTCCATCAACTCTGGAAAGAGGATTTCACTGAGTCTCAGCAGTCGCCTGGGAAACAGAACGCCTCCGTCACGTATAAAATCTGCCCTGAGCTCGTCTCACAAGAAATCTGGAACTCCTTTGAGTGCTCGGAATCAGACGCCCGGAGACTTCCCGATCAAAGCCAGACCGTACTTGAAGGACCTCAATGTGGCCATGAGCTGCTTGAAGAATCTCTGCTGTGACGATCAGATGAGCAACAGGAGTCGAGAGATGCTCGGGATGATCGATGAGATGGATGAAATTGTTGGCCGAATGACTCATTTGATCAGAGAGAAGGACAGTGAAGCTAAAACGCCAAAGACGCCCAAATCCGTGAGGTTTCGCTTCGACTGACTAGGCTAATGCATCAAGGAAATATATTTCCCACATTTACTTACATCAATCCAGTCGAAATCCGTGACTTTTGAACTCATATTTGCCAATTGAACTTTTGAACGCTTAAGAGAATGGAATAAAGATATGTGAAATTTACAAAAATCTGGATATTTCTGTGTTGGTGAAAGTGAAAAGTTGCTAAACGGAGGAGAAATTTGCTCGTGGATCAGAGACAATCACGAAACACTTAGCATAGGTCATGTTACAAATACAACATATCAATTTTTACCCACAATTTATTGGCGTTTTTATGAAAGAAGTGATTTCTCACTTTTTCTTACAAATGTCTATCATTAACTGTAAGACTAGATTAAATAAACTTACAATCAACATTTTGACGAAAGGAAAACAATAATATACCTAAGCTTTCAACATTTACGCGATTCTTGCTCATCTAAAATAAATAATTAATTGAACTCCTTCCACTTTGTTCTCTCAGTCACAAAAATGAACACATTCTTGCCACTTCTCAGGGCGAGAAGTGAAAGAATACTAATGAGATTATTCATGAGAAGATTATAATCGTTATGAATTATATAAAGTAAAAACTCTCACTGGCGGTGAATACAAAAGAAAGACGCTGCAGGTCGCAAACGATAGCTTTAAAATTCGCTCTTAAAAGAAAATTAACAAATATGTTTTTTTTTTGCCTAAAACACTCGCAATTTTGCTTAATTCATTTTCAACAACGATCATTTCTTTTGAGTATAAGCGTACTTAGAATACTTTCTTCAGTATTCGCCGAAAACTACCTGTCTTCTTAATCAGCGGCTCATCCACGGGACGCGTCAGGCCAGAACCCTCTTGGCAGTCTGCAGAGACGCGCGCCAGGATTTCCGGACTCGTAGAGTTGGCCTTCGGCTTGAGCCTGTGATTCTCACTGGTATTTTGTCTCTTGTCTTTGGATTTGGGCGTTGAATTGGAATGTTGGCTCTTGTTGCGGGACGTCTTGAAGAGCACCGGCGACGAGAGACGTCTGGCGATGCTCTCCCTCAGCGGAAAGCTGCTTCTGCCCTTCTCGCTGCCCCGCGAAGGGGATTCAACGTGATTCGAGAGACTCTTTTCCAGCCCCTCGCCACTCAACTCCAGCTCACTGCTGTTCAAATCCTCAATCGGCACGTCGTTCTCGCTCATCTTCCCACTCAGTCCACTCGCGATTGAGCCGCTGACTTCCTCCGCACATTCATTCGCACTCTCCTCGTTCTCCTCCTTGATCTCCGTCACTCCACCACACTTGGCCACCTTTCCGCTGTCCTCAGCAGTGTTCTGCGCCTCCCCTTGACTGCTGATCTTCTCTTCCCCCTCAACGCTGTCATTGGCAGTTGCTTGAGATCTCCGAACGCAATCCATGAGCATCTTGCATCGTCGGCTGATGCGCTGATACGCCCTGGAGTATAAGTAGATGATGAGGATCTGCAGGCACGTGAAGCTGACACCAAAGACGAAGCAGAACTTGCAGATCTTGTCCATGATGTCCTCACATTGTTCACGCAGTGCCTCGTGTTGCATCAACATGAACTCCTTCTTCTCGTCGAAGCGCCGACTTTGCTCCTCAATGGACAACAGAGCTTTTGCGAAAGACGACTGCAGTTCCTCCACTTGCTTCTTGTATCTCTTCGACAACTCCTCCAAGTACTGCCCAGACAGAGACATGTTACGCTCAAGGGCCTGCAACAAGAAGATCAAATAACAATTAATATAAACTAGATCGAATATCTTATCTCTTTCACCTGGAATGTGAAGTTTCTCAACATTTCAGATATCTTTCATTGCAATCAAGACGGAACTTCTCTGAGGTATTTGTCAAGAAAACAAGCAAATGTACATCTAATCTCAAGCAATGATAAATAAAGCTTGATAAGAGATCATCGTAAATTTCCAAGGCATGGCAAAATTTTCCCACCACACAAAAACGCAATTTGCTATCTGTAAATTGAATTTTGCAGAGGAATTACATTCCTAATACCCTCCTAAATATACAAGCATACAGTGAAAAAGAATCTCACGTGTTTCTAGCTAAGAGAACGTGAGTATTCTTGCGCAAAATTGATTTGTGTGTTTTTCCCACCAATCAATCTGTGTTCATACCAATTTTTAGGCGCAATGCTTCTATTTTCTTTCTACTTTATCAGGGGAAAAATAGCACTACAACAGTTTTATAAATAGAAACCTCGTTCTGGCACAGAGTTGATAAGACGAGAGGAATTCACAGTTGGGTGGAAAGTTTAACTTGTTGTTGCGCGATAAGGGAGAATTGAGAAAAATCCTACCTTAATGCGATTGGAGAGCCTGAGAAAGACACTCTCGCTGTGAGCTGACGATTGTTGTGCTGTTGGGAGATTATTGTTGGCCTCATTATTCACTGGAACCTCCTGTGTGGCTCCATTGGGGGCATCCTTTGCCGCCTCCTGCTGAGCCGGCACTTGAGGAGCATTGATCTTGGGCTCCACTTGCTCACTCTCCTCCACATTATTCTCCGTGGCATTTTGATGGGTTTGTGACGATGAATCCTCCTCAATTGCTTGACTTTCGACTAGATTTCCACCACTCTGAGTGTCTTTTTGAGCCTCCTCATCTACCGGCACCTTCACATGGTTCTCAATCACAGCAACATCCTCCTGGACAGGCGGATGACCTTTCCCATTCTCAGTCTGTGGAGATTCATTCTTCGCTGCCTTTTTGCTTTCGTGCGGAATTTTCTTCCCTTCCTTGCCATTCTTCAACTTCTGCGCATTCTTTTGCTGCTTATCATCTCTCTGAGACTTGTTCTCCTCTGTCGATGTGTTCTGTGGGTATTTCTCCTGCTCCAGTGGAACTACTTTGATCTTCTCGCCATTCTTATCGAATTTCTCAAAGCCCGTCAGAGACTTTTCTGTCTCTGGAACCACACTAGCCACTGAATCATTCCAAATATTGAGATTAGGATTCAATCCCATGTGATTCTCCACAGCAGCTGCCAAGTTGCACAAGGCTGTTAAGTATCCCGTGGGAAGAAGGTGGGAAAAGTAGGAAATTCGCTTTAAATAAGCTTCCTTCACGCTGTCTGTGAGATTAATGTTAATCATCTTTTCACACTCTCTGGATTCATAGACAATTTCCCGGATTCTCGGCATTTGCAGCAATTGTAGCAGAAAAGAGTGCTTGCAATTCAGCAAATTTGTCACTCTTTCCAGCATTTCTGGTGAGCAATTGACACAATTCACCTGGTAAGCGAATGTGAAACATTCTTCAGTGGGTGAGTTGAGCCTTGATGTTTTTGCGGTGGCATTGCTATTTGCAGATGAATCCCCTTTGCCAAGCACTTCAGCGGCCTTCTTCACAATGGACAAAACAGCATCGCTGGCAGATTTGAAGATATTATTCTTCGCATCGCCTCGCTTACTATCCGGCACTTCCATATCACTGTCATCATCCAGAAGATCTCCATCGATAATCTCTGGATGATTCTCCGTCTCGAAAGCCTCAAACTCTGACGTTCCATAGACGCGAAATAAAGATATGGGACAAAAGTGCTCCTTGCTGTAGTGCGAATTCACCTCCACCCGAATAAACTTGCCAAACACGAGCGGATGAAGATTGTACTTCTGCACATTTCGCTCATCCTTGGCGGTAAATTGACCAACATTCAGCCACTCTCTCGTTGGGAATCTGTTACTCACAGAAATACTAAAGTCTTTGGGCGATGATGAGTACAATTCAAAGTTGGCCAGCTCAATCTTCTCCGCTCTGATGGCCTCACACAGCTCCACCACGAACCATATTTTACTGGTGCACGGACTCAGCAGGTACTCATCTTTGGATGCCGACAGAACCGAGCTGGAACTCTCAGCCTCCGGATTGGCAATGATGATCTTTGCACCACAATCTGGTGATGCATAATTTTTGGCACGTACTTTCACTTTGAGCGACGGTCCCTGATCCGTGGCATTCTTCTTCATCGTCGACGAATTCGTGCTCTCCTTCTCCAGCTTCTTCTCCGCCTCCTCCATCTGCTTCTGCGTCCACTCTGAGAACACCGGAATTATGTTCTCCTCGCCATTAATCACTGGCATCTCAAAGGGCTGCGTTGGCTTCAGATTCACCTGCACGATCATCTCCTCATCTCCCGATGGCGTCACATTCACCAGCAGATCCTCCTCACCCTCCAAAGCAGTGTCGTTCCGCTCCTCCTCCTCGACAAGGTGCAGATCGATGCTGTTGCCATACTTCTTCTCAAAGTCCAGATCAACGACCTCCGGTTTTTGCGTGTAAAACGATGATGATGAGTCTGTTGATGAATTGCTGCTGAGACATGCAATAAAAGAAGCAAGTATTAGCCAAAATGACACTTTATCGGGGACAAAGTGGTGCAAGACGTTTTTGACCGCAAACATGATCGCTCACGCAGACTCAACTAGTTTAACTGGCAAAAGTGTAATTTGCGCAGAAAACCCGTAGATGACCAAAACAACTTTTCCGCGCAGTGTCACAATTAATTTGCATTTTGGAATAATTTGAGAAAAACATCATTTTCACACTCTAAGCTTATCATGAAATTATTCCATTGATCGAGAAAAAATATGATGAATCAATATTGAAGCATGATCGCGTGTGAATAAGAATATCAAATATTAGGAAGCAAACAATAAAATTCCTTCTTTGGTAATGTGATTTCTCGCTTTCTCCTATATTTGCACAAAAACCATTGATTTGATTACGAAAACAGTGGAAACAACGTCTTTCGTGATCAGGATCGCGGCGTTTTGGTCACAATTTCTCACCTCAAATTTAAAAATCGATAACAGATTTGACCTTATTCGTGCATAAATATTTACCCCCAAGTCTTTTAATAATACAACACCCAAAAAGGACAATCAATTTGTATTATATACTTTTCATTTTCATGTTTTTATTATTCCTCACTGTCTGTCAACACTTTAATCTATTTAACCAAATTCCGCACACTTTATCGTCTCCATTGTTGGACAGTGATGAATTTGCTTGACTGTCGGCGCAAAATTATAGTGCTTTAATGCGATTAGTCGCGAAAAGAATCACATATTTGACCTTCCTATAAAGTTTCTGTGATTTTTCCAATATGCAGATGACTTTTTTTTTCTCACAACTCGTCAAAAGCGTTTTTAAAGGAAATCCTGCAAACTGCTATTTACCATAGAATGGCCAGAATAATAAACTGTTCGAGGAGTGCTACAAGCGACATTTAAAACAGCTCCAGCAAATGCACACGATCTTTATCAGCCAAATACAAAATTAATACTGTCACACTTGTTCAATGCTGCCTTCCACCAAAGTTACTGTTTCAGAAACACTGCATTATGCGGGGAAAAATGCCATTACAGCACACACAATTTTTCTTTTTTTCTTCTGTATTCTTTCCTCCTCCAAAGATGTTCTCAATACCCTTCAATATATACACACTGTGCACTCAACTATTGTTTCGTAACAGCTGGCAAGAAAATTCTCGTGCCACAGGAAATTTTTCATGAAAAACTTATTTTTGCCCAGCGTGCTTTCGTGCAAATCACTACGCGCTTTCCTTACACATTCCACTCATTTTGCGACTCACTTTCGAGGCGTGACAAGAGATTAAAGCAAAACAAAAAAATACAGCACGACGAGGTGTTTTTAACACATTTTCAGCACTTTCCACCTCACAGTCATTGGAGAACTCCTGCAGATCGGGTTAGTTTTCATGTGTGCGGCGTTGAAAGAAACACGAGTTGGAACTATTTGCTAAACAGTCATTCGATATTATTGTTGAGTCTCCACAAATTAGATCCACAAAGCAAGGCAATTGCGCAAACACACGAGCTTTTAGGATGCAACACGGTTGAGAAGAAGATTTTCGCTCATTTTCTTCACATCGAACAATTGACGAACAGAGTGTTAGTTTTGTGTATTTCTGAAGATAAATCAAACACACGCAATTCTCTATTATTAATTGGTAGTTCAAAAACAAATTGCTTCTAATTAATTTGCCCCATTTTTTAAGTTGACAAAAAAAACCTGCTTGATAAAGGCGCTTAAACCAGTCAGTCAACTTAATCTACGCAAGCACGGAGAATTTCATGAAAATCCAGCTGAATAAGACTGAGTCACTGCAGGCCAAGAGCTTTTCACGCAACTCCCGCATTGTATATTTGCCATGAGCTGGTGAAATTCCCACTGATAATTCCACTCGCCATTCCCGCCTATTGGAGACGAGCACGTGGGCATTTATTGCTGGGTCCCCAGCATATGTCGAGCAACTCCCGGCGCTCATTTCGTCAGTGTGTGTTTAAGAGAACTTGAGCGATTTCTCAGACGCGCAATCACGACGCTTCTCCGTGAATTTCCTGGCAAATTGAGCAATTTCAACAAAAGCATTGTGTTGGATTTCCTCGCCACACATCGAGGGCCGCACACACTTCAATAATAATTATTAATCCAATTGGGACTGCGTTCCGGCACTGACTTTAGCGTTGAGTGACGATTTGGTTCAGGAATCGGTCAAGAATATCGATTTTTCTCGCGACTCTCTATGAATTATTTAGCGCCACAGTTCGCCTGTGAAGTGTCTAATGATTGATATTCGGACACATTTACTGTGTGACGTTGTTGGAATTCTTGTGCGGCGTTTTTTTCTCTTCCTATGCAAGATTATATTACCCTTCTGCGATGTTTGGTTCTCGTGAAGGTCTCTCTAAAAATAACAACTCCTTTATGCTCGATGCATCTCTGAAGATGCTCTTCGACTGAGAGCCGTACTTCGACACGAATTCACTGGACTTGTTCGCCTTTGTCCATTTTGCCAGAGAAGCTGAGGATCTCGAAGCGGCATCGCCAACCAAGGAACTGCAATGGCAGAGTAAACAAGTGAAAAGATAGACTTGAAGTGCTGCATTTTCCGCTGACACTGAGTGCCAAAACTCACCTGAGTATTAAAGCTGCTATCACGAGTTTGCACGACGAATAGGAAAATGTATTCTTCATGCTTATTTTCACATTTTATCGGGGATTGTATTTGCGTGAATGACCAACTTCGTCATCAGTGAGTCAACTGTCAAAGTGTCACACAGATTATGTTCGAGTCAGCATCAGCTTCTCCCGCTTTTCTCCACGCTCTCCACACAGATTATCGCCGAATTGGGGTGCTGGAGGCTTCACTTCCTGGTCGTAGGTTCCGGGCACGCACACAGAGATTAGAGAAATCTGCCCAGAAGGTCAAATCACGTTCACTTTCAATGCAAGACAAGTGGGCAGATTCCACCCACTTTTCACACTATCTCCCCTTTTCGGGAGCACTTTTACGGTCCCAGAAAATCTCCTGGCACTACCATGAAACTTTCCCAATAGAAAATACACGTTTTCCTATAGAATCTTCACAGCGGGAGATACTTTTGAAACTTCCGGACTTTTTGTTTACGTTTCACTCTGCCACGGCCTCGCATACGCGCATTTCACAAAAGCCACGAAAATTACAGCATCACTTCACTTGTCTCCGCTTCTAAAACACTTCTACACTCTTTAGCACGTGTTTTTAGACTGACGAGCTCTATTTTGTGCCTTTCTTTATCGCGAAAACACGCAGAGAATGAAGTTGCACAAATTGGCGATAATAATTTGAAAGAAACTAAGGCAACCCGGCTGAACAGTCCCACCAAAGAGCTTTAGACCAGAGTCGCGTTACAGGCGGTGTCAGCGACATGGGATAAATGATGGTATCTTTCCTATTCGACATTCTTGACGATAAACCGCACAAAAATGCTCTGATTTGGGGAATTTGTAAGTCTGCCTTGCTCTAGAAAAATCTTGTAAGATTCTGGTCGTACAATTGATTTTGACTGCCAATTGGCGGGTAACTCCAACTGGGTTTCGACGAGTACTGTCAATCTGTCAGGGCGTGTCACGGCAAGTTGTCATACAGTGTTTGTGTTTGCGTGTTTTCTGCCAATTTTCCGCATTTTCCTGATTTTCCTTGCCATACCTTCCAAAATGCCCTCCCAAAGGAGCTTCCTGCTCATCTGCGCGTCGATTGTGCTGGTGGTGTGCGTGCAGCAAGGTGAGCAGACACGGCAGGAACCGCCCTCCGGGCGACACTCGCAATGAAAACTGGGAAAATATCCACCGGAAGCTGATAAACAAAGTGGCTTTTCTGCACCTTTTCACAGGCCTCTCAATAAAGTGCTGGGAATGCAGATCGGATGAGGATCCAAAGTGTGGCGATCCGTTTGACAATAGCACACTTGTAATCACCGATTGTACCCAATCGCCACAATTGGAACACCTGCCCGGAGTCAAAGCGACAATGTGCAGGAAGATCCGCCAGAAGGGTATTGAAGAGTTGATTGTTTGATCTCTTTCTCGTCTACATTTTCGCTGTTTCTTTCTTTCTCGTGCAGCCCACGGGAAGTGGAGGTACTTCAGGAGTTGCGCGTACATGGGAGAGCCCGGAATTGAGGGCGACGAGCGCTTCTGTCTGATGCGAACGGGAACATTCAACATATTCCTGGAGTACTGCACTTGTAACAGCAAGGATGGCTGCAACACAGCCGCCTTACCCTCCTTCGCACCATCAAATGGCTTCCTGGCTGTCCTCGTGCCGCTGCTCGCCTGGAGATTCGGGTAAAAGTCTTCACATTCCGTCCCAAATAGGGTGCTCTCCACAGATGGGCGATCATCAATTGTTTTTACTTGATGACTAACGCTTAGCGAAGACACACTGCAAATTGAGTTGAGAATTTTCACCCTCAAAACCCGAAAAATTAGAGAATCTAAAATCTCTGGTAAAAAAACAGCGGTTACGCTGGATCAAAAGAGTAATCTTAATTAGATTTATCACTTTGCAATAATTTCTTGATAAAATCATCGCCTAGTTTAGCACTTTTTACTTGCATTTTGTGCATTCTGTGTCAATGAAATCACTCGCCATCTATTTTTTGTGTTCATGTATTCAAATGAGAGCACCCTGTTCAAAATTCTCACATATAGAACATAAATTGAAGTGACAAAGAAAGTGCCTTTTGAGTACTTTATATGAGAATCTCATGAGTAACGAGAACCGTCCAAGATTGTACGTAATAAGATCCTCTTCATTGATTATAGAAATTAGAGGAAAAAATACACCGATATTGATTTTGTAATTATTTTTGATAGTAAGTTTTTTCTTAGTAATGTCAAAAGCAGTTTTACATACAATATAAATTCAAATTGATTCGGAAATAGATTGTGTGCTATTTCAATGTGCGGAAAAAGCTCAAAAAGTCTACTTCTTGCCACCATGTCGGCGGCTGTTGCCGCGACAGAAGAGCGCCTGGTCGAGGAAGTGCTCCTTCCAGCCATTCTCCGGGATGTTCTCGTGGCAAAGAGGGCATCGCACGCTACTGGGCGGCACTTCGCGGCAGTACTCCTCGAGGAGATGCAGCTGGAAGAGTTCCATGTGGACGGCCTCCGAGCATCTCTTGCAAATCACGTAGCTCTCCTTCGCCTCGCACTCGTCTGCCACACAGAGAGATTGCTGTGATTGAGTATTTATAAGTTTAAGGCATGACAGAATTACTTGTTAGGTGATGCGAATAGGCGGACACTTCCAGGACGCACTGGCACTGCGGACACTTCATGAGTAGCGGACAGGACTTCCAGTAGTGCTTGTCCAGTTGCCCGCTGTCTTTCTCACAGACCCAATCACAGAAGGAACATTGCCTGGTTATTAGAAATTACTTATTATAACTATTCAAGTAGTCATTAAGCGTCAGTTAGCGGAGAAAATCAAGCAATTCGCGAATTACTCATCCTTTTCTGGTTTTATCTTCTAATAAAATCATGAGGAAATTGCGTGACACGGACGATAAAACCATAAGCGGAAGGAATATTGATTTGAGATATTTCAAGAACACTTACACAGTCTGCTTGCATCCATTCTTCTCCCCATTTGCCATGCTTGGCAAAGACACCTTCAGCTCCTCCACGTCCCACGCGTCGCCGAAGGCAGCTCCTTCCTCCTCATCCACCTGGTCGTCTCGCATTGGCTCCAACATCTCGCTGCGGCGCGCCTTGTCGATCTTATCGAACTCGGTGAAGAGTTGCCGATAGAGAAGATTGCGGCGCGTGATATCATCGTCCGGAGGCAGTTGCTTCCGGATGAGGCGCGGATTGATGCGATAGACCTGCAGGAGCACGCGCTCGGCCACCTTGCGCACTGGTTCCGAGGGATGGTGTATGCCTGAGCAGCCGCACTCGGTCAGCGAGCGGCACGTGAGGCCGCTCTGCTTGTCCGTGCTGATGCCCTGGCTCAGCACCAACTGCTCCAGCATCTGGATGCGACTGAGAGCGAGGCGAGGATGCGTGCCGGAGCCCACAGGACGCGACAGGGCCGGAGCCACGAGATTCTGCTGGCGCACTTCGGTGCAGGAGGCAATACTGAGGATGGTGTGCTGTGCCAGGGTGTGGATTCGAGGCGATGGATCCCCGCTCTTGGCCAGCAGCTCAGGCAACAGTCGATCCACGCATCGGGAGACTTCATTGGCGGAGATTCGCTGTGGGATGAAGTCCACAAAGAGAGCTCTCACCGTTTCCGCTGCCTGACTGAAGACTGAGAACACGGCATCGCGCACGGCGCGATAGAGGAGCAAAGTTGAGCTCCTGGCCACTTTGTTGGGTCCGATGGAGCCCTCAATCACAGTGGGATTCTTCAGGATGTTCCGCAGACGCACGAGACCCTCTTCGCGATCCTGGAACTGCTTCGAGTAGAACATCTCCACCTGCGAAGATTTACTTTCATGTGCATTTTTCAAGGGATTCTTGCTGAAGACACTCACCAATTCAGTGCCAAAGACGAGGAGCGGAAGGGCCGCTTGGCGTCTCTCGCGATCATTCATCACCTTGAACCTGCCTCGACTGTTCGCCTCCACTTCCAGCGTGGATTGGCATTCCCTTAAAAATTCATTAGTTTGTGAACTGAAATTTAACATTTTGGAGAAAATGGCATCACATCGACAGACACAAATCGCACAAAGGTCACATCTTACGTCCTCAGCGTGGGTAGAGTTCGCTCCTCGTAATCCTCATAGCTGTTCCGTGGGGCGCTCTTGTTCCTGCGACGCAGTGAACCTGTGTTTGTGGGTGAATTTCGGCTGGGGCTGCGTCCAATCTTGCTGAGCTGAGGCGAAAAGTAGGGCTCATCCTGCTTCTCGCTCTTCTGACTCGGTGGCTTCGGACTGTGCTGCTCCTTGGGATCGTTCAGCAGCAGATGCGCCACTTCCTGGAGACTCGGCGGCGATGGAAGGACTGGCTTCGAGATGTAGACTGGAGAGACGAGATCATTCTCAGTCACTGGACCGCTCTTTTCAAGGAGTTTGCAAACTTCCAGCTGGCTGAAGACGGAATTCCGGTACAGCTCGATTTGCTCCTTTCGCAGTCGAGCCGTGGAAAAGTCTTCCTGGGCAACGGCTTGTCTCTTGGCCAGTGCATAGCGTCCCAGACGCTCACCAGCACTCCTCAAGGCTCCCATGCAGAGTTTCAACTTTCGAGCGTACTCAAAGCGCTCCTCTGAGAGATAGAGAGAGATTGCATCACTATTAGTATCGATTTCACTCTTGGCAAGGTATTAATAATAATGAGGATGAACTCACCCACAACGGCTCTAGACTTCTTGGCTTCCAACTCTTTCACCACCTCACAGATGGTCTCCTCGACGTACATGGAGAAGGAGAGACAGTCACAGATGGAAGTAATGGATTCTGGAGCTCCTGAAGGACCTGCATCCTCTCCAGAATCCATGCCCAGGACGTTGATGCCGATTAGAGCCACTTGGCGGGCGTCATTGAGGTCATTTGCGTATGGTGTTCCCATGCGCAGCTTCAGATGCGAGCCCATTCGTGGGGCGACGGAGACGCTCTGCAACTCCCGGGATTTGTACTGGGAAGCTGAGTTGTCCGACAGGACAATGAAGCCCAAGTAGTCGAAATTTTGACTGGATGGAGTCGTTGGGGAGTCTTTGGGTGCATTGTGAAGCCACAATTCAATACGCTCGGCTGCAAAAACGGGAATCACGGGTGAATTTGCTGCCCAGAAGAGACTCTGGGAAGACACTTACGGATCATGAATTGATGTCCCAGCACCTGAATTCGACACACTTTTGCCGGGCGGTGGAACTTCAGGATGAGTTCCTGTGGCTGGATCTTGGAATTGGCACTGGAGCGCCAGCCAAGGACTGTCGGTCCGTGACCATTGAGTTCGCTGGCCGGGAAGGCAGAGTCCTCATCTGTAGGAAGATGGTTTGTTTTAAGCGAATGACCCAGTGAGACACTTCTCTGGCATTACCTGTGGCGAAAATAACACTAAAAGGTATCTTCTTGGCCATGTTCTCTACACTAGTGGTAAATCACAGAATTTTGCACGGATTCGCATGGATTCGGGAGTCTTTTCTGGCCAAATGGCATGGAAGAGGGATGAAATTTTCCACATTACGTGTCAAAAGCGGACGAAGATCTATTTTATCGATTGGAAATCCCATGGAGGGACAGAATATGGCAGGAAAGGTGGCCGAGAAGGAGAAGTTGAGTTTGCGCTCTGCACGCAAATCCTTTCGGGAATGAATATATCATCAAACAGAAGGTTATTTTGAAGATCCAATGCTGTCTTTATTGGCACCGTTCTCACGTTGTGGCGAACAGGTAGAGAAGATTCTTGGCAAACTGGAAGATCTCCGTTCCCCCCAGCTTCGACTGCCCGTAGAGGCGGTCCACAAATGTGATGGGCACCTCGCCAATGGTGAAGTGGTTCTGGCGTGCACGCACGAGCATCTCCATTTGGAAGACGTAGCCTTTGGAGACACACTGCGAGATGAGACGCGTGAGCACATCTTTCCTGTACAGCCTGAATGATCCCGTGAGATCCGAGGCGCCCGGACGCAGGAGCACCTGAGAGAGATAGTTGGCTCCGCGAGATATCAGCTTCCGCTTCACATCCCAGCCATAAACACCTCCGTCGCCACGATATCTCGTGCCAGACACAATGTCCAAGTCCTCCTTCTTCTGCAGCTCGATGAATTGTGGAATGTACTTTGGATGGTGACTCAGATCAGCGTCCAGGATCACAATGAAGTTCCCGGAGGCATTTTTAACACCATGAATATACGCTGTTCCCAAGCCCAGCTTCTTCTCTCGCGGTCGCAGCACGATCTTCTTCTCGCCGTAGATCTTCTGCAAGTCCTTGGCCACGTCGAGGGTGCCGTCTGGACTCCCATCGTCAATAACAATGATCTCGTAATCGAATCCACTGCAAAGAGACGTGTCACTATAACCAAACGCACTGAATGTATCCTCAATTCTCACCTCAGGTTCATGTGTTTCACAATCAGCCAGATGATTATGGGGAGATTGTCCTTTTCGTTGTACGTGGGCAGAAGGATGGAATATTTATCGCCAGCCATTGCGGAGGAAATTCGCCTGAACTCCAGGAGCCGCAACCAGGAAAATATTTATCAAAACAAGACAGCAGCGCTCCGAATTCCACAGTGGCGTCCTTCAGAAACAGCGGTTTAGACGAGATTTAAATGCTAACGGAGCAACCCGACTGAACGTGTGCCTGTCAAAAGCTCAGAGCTTTATTTATGATTTGGTGGAGATTTATCGGAGAAATTTGAAAAATATATCTCGACGTGACCCTCAAACAAGGTTATTTTCTGAAATAGGAGGTTCTGCTTTTATGTTACTGGCAGAGCACATATGCGAAGCTGTGTTTGTTAGCTACATAGAAAATGGCTTTTGTATGTAGCACTAAAGCTCGACCCAATCGAAAAGCGAGACATTTTCACAGAGAAATTTGACTTGAAATTCAATCGATTGGCAAGTACAATTTCGAGTGAAGTGGCGCAATAGCGTGAAATGTTCAATTTCTCTCAAACACCTCCATTCATTTCATCTGCAAATTGCTCGTAAATGTCATAAATATGCTTTCCATAACGTTTATTAAAATGTTGCACCCTTTTTAATAGGATAAACATTATAGAGAACGTGAAAATTGGCTGAGAACATGCAATGCCGTGGCGTAAGCGGTGTATGTTGTCCATGTCTCTCACATATAATTCATATTTTCCATGAGTAGTCCTGCCACGTTCGGAGATAAAAAGCAAGTTTCAGCTTGTTTGTCCCATGTGTCTTGCGATAAATATGCTTTCCATTAAGCGCGGGTCGTGGGCAAGACTGTGTGGAATTTGAGAATCCATTTATTTTCCGCCTTTCAGTACACATCGCGGCTGTATCGGCCCTCGAAATATCCAAAGTGTGTATTAAATGAGATTGATTGATCGCCTCTATCCTCTTGGCGTGTATATTTGGGTGTCCAGCATTACTGTCCACTCATCCATCTCTTCCTCATCAGCTATTTTTGGCCCGGGAAAATCGATAGAACTTGACGACAGGCCAGCAAATCTGGCGAGATCCCAGATGAGACACTCATGAGGGCATTACTGTGGAAAAGGGTGTGGACCATCAGGGTCATTCAAATCCAATCGCAACGCCCATTAATCATTCATCGGCGACAGGTTCCGCTCTGATTGCAGGCGATTTTTAGTAGTTCAGGAGACAGAAGTGGCAAATATTTGCAAATCAAGAATCGCAGTTAATAAAGTTAAAATATTGTCACTGTTTGTCGCTAAAACACATCGTGTGATTTAATATTTAATTAGCAATCACGTCCTCTTTCAATTAATACACTCATTAATTATTCCATATCCATGAAGTAATATGGTTATAATCGCACGTAGAAATTTAATTACGCGATAATTCTACAATAATGCGGTGTTGTGATATAAATTTAATATATGCAGTCGATGTGATACAAGTTATAATCTGCCATATGACCTGTATTTACGCTAATACTCCTGATCCGGATGCAAAAATGCACGCGAGAGGGAATTATAAAGTTTTAATGTGACACTTTTTTGCCGCAACAAGCAAAATTAGACATTCGGTTTGGACAGAGCTACAGTTATCACAATAGTACTAAATTTACATACCCTTTAATCATCTTCAGTACAAATTTATGCTCAGTTTATGTGATATTCCTCAATTCACTTCATGGACTCTTCCATACGGGGAAAATGATGTTTACTCCAATTTGGCATGAATTTAAAAACAAGTCCTTTGCTCACGACAAAATAAATATGAAATTTTAATGGTTTTCCCAGATTTGTTCAATTTGGCGCTAAAAGATAAGCCCGTAGAACCTATCAGGGCTTTTATGGATTTCATTATTGATGGATACGTTCGTATGTGAGCATTCGAAATAAATGTATGAATGATGAATGAAAGCATTTCCTTCTGCAGACTTATTTCGTGGCATAATCGCATTTGGAATTGCTCAGTGAGTTAAAATGTTTGACTCTATGCTTGATTGAATTTATACATCCGTTTGCATTTTAATCAGCACACATATAATATTTCAGGCATTCAATTTAATTCATTGAATACGATAAAATTTAATGTCTATTATTAAATTTCAGCTGCATTTTTCACAAATTTTAATCTCTCATTGCAACGATGTAAGCAAAAATTTCCACATGAAAAGTTTATAGTTCTCTTCTTGCATTTTGCAGAACTTTTGATTAATTGGTTTTCTCAAAAGTAATCCAATATTGAGTAATTTTACAACTGCAAATGGAACTTTAAAGGTAATTTCTCTCGCTACTTATCCCAACAGTTAACATTACAAAGTTGAGGAATTTCAACCCCAATGCAATCAAATTAATGAAAGAAACTTTGCGTTGTGCACCTCCAGAGAAGAAATTCCTGGCTAAGAGCTAAACTTTCTTCCTGTGTTTCCAGTCAGCTGAAGCTTTGACGAAGAGGAAGTTTCTGCCTGCCAGAAAATCGGTCAACTTTTAGTTGTCTCTCGTCTAAATCGAAATGTAGGTGTTGTCCAAACTATCGCCCCAAACTCACTGAAACTTTCACCAGAACTCGTCACACGAGACACGCCGTGAAGAATGCAATCGACCTCACGTGGATGTCTTATATATGTATAGTTAGAGGATATTTATGTATGTTCTTGAAAAGGGAAGTGGAATCATCCCGTGGGAAGTGAGTGTGACGGAAGCTGACACATGCTTAGTTGAGCGAATCAAATATGAATTCAATAAGTTGGATCCAGGATGTGAAAAGTTCTACCTGACAAATGCACGAGAGCAGAAATATAAAAGTTCCATAGAATTATTAAATTCAAATATCGCAAGTTTGCAATGTGAAAAATTTTATTCTTCTCGGCTGCAAATAAATTCAAGAGATCATCTAATTTTGAAAGCTAAACATAACTTTATGTTTTGCTAAAACTTAAATTGCAAAAGTGTTGCAGCGAAGAGAACTGAAAACTTAGTGTTGTGAACTCAAGTGGAAAAACGCAATGTTGCGCCAAAAGACTGTTTTCGTGGAAACTGAACGAAAAACTTTAATGATATTCTGCTGAGCAAAAAATATGATTAGTTTTCTTGCACATAGCCAAGGACTCATCAGTAATATTCCCAAAAACAATGTACATTACTGAATTAATATCAGAGGTTCATAAAATTAGTATTTTCAGTTGCATTTTTTAATGCAAAATTATTCTTCTCGAGTATTAGATTCTGAAGAGAAAGAAATTCCCTTTTGGACACTTTCAAAATCCTCTTGAATTAACATTATTGTCAATACACAACATTTAATCGGGTTTATGTTACAGACTCTGATGAACCTTCTATTTTCTTTTTCATTTTATTGTCTTGCATTGCTAGCTTAAATTTTGTTATTCAATTTATCTCAAGTGGATTTTCCCAGTCCATTGATTTTATTTGTTCTTCGTAGCAACAAATTGGGAGTCATTAATTAATTCTCCATCAAAGTTTGGGGAGCTCTCATGAGGATGACACTTGGAGTGAGATCAAAGACGGTGCGGAGAAATTAGCAAAGACCATAAAATTAATGTGTGTTTGCACTTGATGAGATCCGAAAGCTCACTGGACGTCCCATTTCATGTTCTCGGACTGAAGATGTACAAAAGCGCTCTGCCCATAAACACTAGAATGTGATGCAATGCTTCTATTGTGCATGACATTTGCGCAATAAATAATATTTTGGCGAAATATCTCTCGAATGCAGCCATGAGTTGGAAACTATAATCGCAAAATTGTTAGCTATAATTGGATTTGGATAAAAATGTCTTTTTTTTGTAGAAAATGAGTTTGAATTGAATGAATTTCGGCTCGATAATGGGAATTTTTAGACGGGAGCTTCTATACTCTCTGCTGGGAAAAGAAAATTCACACTAATGAGAGATTTTCCTCATTACAATCGACAACTGAAACTGATGGCCAAACACATATCGGTGACTAGCACACTTCACAGGCTATCATTGGAGAATTGGCAGCCAAGCCGAAATTAAATGACGACCGTTAAGATGATTATCACGTAATTGGAAAAATTAAGCACATCTCGTGCAATATTCATGGGCATGTGTGGCGTCTACTGACGCAGAAAAAGGGAGGGTCGAATGAGAGGAATCAATTCAGTCGATTTTGCTGATTTTCTCCCCATCGGAAAATTCAATTTAATTTTATTTCACTCCGCATTTACCCTATCTCGATCATTCAAACAGGTTGCAGGAAGGCGCTGGGGGTTGGCTTGCTCCTTTATCGCAGTGCGTGAATGTTTATTATCCACACGGAACGATTTTGGGTACGAGGGAATCTCTTCACATTGCTACATCCCGCAGTCCTCCGGCTGCGGAGTGGGAGTGTCGGATGTGATTTCCCCATGGCATCGGGAAAAGTTTCAGGGCAGTTCCAGGTGTGCGGGTTTCGCGGTAAAAATGAAAATTTAATTAATTTCATCCACACAAACACCCTCAGTGTGGCTGGAGCTAAAAATAAATTGGATGAGAAAGTTTAGTTTTGGCACGAGGAAGCGCACAGGATTCATGAATTGGCCCCGATTAGACAAAAAGAAATTTTAATTAATCCAACACAGCGGATATCTGTCGACGGCACTCCCTCATAAGTGCCATTTAATGGGACTCGCCACCAGTATCTCCAGGCATAGTGTTCAGCGGGCGGAAAGTGAGCAATCTGAAGATTAGGCGAGAGCCCCAGTCCTCTCATACATATGCATGCAATGGCAGAGCGATGCTTCATCCTGGCAATTCGGCAGAATCCCCAAATGCTCCAATAATGGATTTGGTGCTGGTGACTGCAATAAAACTACCTGTTCTGAGTGGGAGACTTTAGGTGAGATTGTTTCCGATGATTAAAATATTTCCCTTCAAGTGCACTCGAAGTTTGAAGAGTCGATGCAGAAGGAGTTTCAGGGATAAAAGGAAATGTTCAATCAATTAGAAATTCGACATGTCGTGATAACTTTTGTGCTAAGTTTCATCGTGATTTATTTGCTCAGCAAACGCCAATATATTCCATTTCATGGGGCGGTGATTTAAGACTCCGACAAACTCTTTGACTCGAAGGGTTGAATGTAAAGAGAGAACAGATTGGGATGAGAGAAAACCAATTTATGCAATGAAATTAATAGAACATAGTCATCATTTTCTAAGAATTTACTTCGGCCATTTTCTTAATGCTTATTGGTGATTTGAAAGTATAAATTGCAATCTGAAAAACATGTTGTTTTTATAAGAAAAAAATGCTTTATCTTACTCTATTTTCTCGTCGTTTCAATACTTAAATCAGTTGCAAAGCAAATACATGGAGGTTTTTTTTCTGAGAATCCGGGGATTTCTACACACACAAAAGGCATCGGTGCTCAAATTGTCACTCTCAGGAGCATTCCCTCTTATTTAGATACCCAGTGAAGCACTATTTTATTGAGAAGAGTGTGTAAATACGCCTTCAGTCTTGCCTTCAGCCTAGCATACTATCCAAACAGGATGCAAAGCACTTCTTGGTGGAAAAATGTTCACTTTCATTACAACAACTCCATGGGAACGTGGAAAATACACGGTGAATATTTTCCAACTGGCTTGTGAAAATATTTTCTGAAGGAGTTACTCAGAGAGAGGTGCGTCATCGTAATTTCACGAGAGCGTGTGGAAAATTAATTTTCCCACGGATCCCTGGGAGAGAGTTCGGCTGCGGGAGCGGTGAATGGGAGCAATTTATGCAAATTGAAAATGTTGACTCTCTCGCCTGTTTCTTGGAATGTCAGCAGGAATTGCTGGGGAGCATCGTTCCAGAGATTACGAAATTAACACTCTTCACATTCACATAAATATCCTGTGAGTTTTATTGCCACTGCTTTGGGCTATAAAGCTTCCTTCGCCAAAATACCAGAGTTCACCCAATAAATTTATTTGACATCTCACCAAATGCTCTGGGACAAATAAATAAATGTTTCCACATTACCTGCAAGTAAGATTCCCTCCTGAAGAATTAGTGGTGCATTAGGGATTTGGTGTGTGAAAATGTTTGTGCACTGCTGGCTTCAGTTTAGAGATGCATCTACCGAATTTGTTTGTTGCTCTTGCGCCGTTTATCGAGCTTCACAGAGGATTATACTTTTCCATCTCTCAATACCATTCATATGCTCTCTTTTCTACTCATCACATTTTACTATGCACCGCATGTATGGAGAATAATTTTGAATGCCAGCAAAGCGAGATGAAACTTTGAAGGTCTGTAATCAAATAAAATTCACTTCCTCCAAGTGAGAAATGCGTAAATTGATTTGGTCTCTCAAAGAGCGTATCTAAACTCTCTGTTTTTCAATCACAGGCAAGAGAAAGTTTTTCCAAAGTCTCTACATTGAAATTCAGAATCTTTCTCTTTGCATTAAACATTCTGTAAATCAAATTACAGTTCCTCCTCGTCGTTTTCCTCTTCACCAGAGAGATGCGCGTGGATTGAGGAAAGATAGATCTTCTGTGGCAGAGACATATTGAATTATTATAGTTGAGTTTCTCCCCCAAAGAAACAATTTCCTTGAATTTTAAAACGGTTTTCCCTCCTCGAACCGATGGACGCTCTCGTGGCCCTTTCCGCACGTTTAGGCGGTGAAATTGCTTTCGGAAGTCCTCTCGATACGTGGTCCAAATTACGCCTCGCCATCCTTTGGACTGGCGCTGTGATGGGCTTGAAATGGGGACTCGCTATCTGGGATATGTTAATGAGAGTGATTAGCAAACAATGTCGCTTTCTCAGCTGATTTAACGAGATTCCACGCCACGATTTATTACATTTCACACTGAAGAAATGATTTCTTGTTCTCCCCCAGCGCCTCGTCATTATCATCAACCCTCCTGTAAATTCACATCCCCGCAGAATGAATAAAACATTGGGACATTGATTCAAATATATGTAATCTGTTGCACTTTTTGTCATTTTGATAGATACTTCCGGTTTTCTCCACAGTGGCCAACTGTGCTTCACCCAAAAATACCATCAATCACTGACACACTGCGTTCCAACAGAATGACTACCCTTAGTCCGGAAAAATAATTTTCTGAGGATACTTTATTCTCAGATAAATTGCTGGCATTTATTATCTCATTTTCGAGAGCTTCACACCAAACCAAGAAATTTCTCGGGACGTGAGAAGCGTGACTTTCGTCCCCCAAGCTAATTGCTTATTCTAAAAGTTTCCTCCATTCTATAATTCCGACGAACGTCTTTAATCGGCAGTTAAATAGTGAAAATTTATAACTTCCCTTGCAGACAATTTGATGGCAATTAATGGTAAAATTTGTAATTTTATTCCATGATATTCTTGGTGAAATTATTTATTCAAGTAATTATTCTAATGACTCCTAATATGAATTGACAAAAGCTCAGAGAGTTCACTTCTTCAGTTCCGCATTCAGTTCCACTATAAATTTAATGGCAATATTTTCCGCCCTTTCCGGCGGCAGGCTTCGCAGTTTTTCCCCTATAATTTTGCTGTAGTAGGTGAAAATGTCTGGATTAGTGCTGGAGTAGGGTGAATTAGCTGTGGTCGTATCATCCTGATGATGTTGCAGTTCCGTTGAGGGCCTCTTTACTTGTATATACGAAGATGCTTGACTAGTAACGATGTGTTTGTCCTTATACACATCCTCAGAGGCGTCAGAATCCATAATGATAGCGTCTTTGAGGAAGCTACTTTCTTCATCCAAAGGATCATATTCCATGTCGCTTTTCTCCTCAGCCTGGCCTGATACATTGCACTCATACTCAGTGGACTCAGTGTGAATGTGACGTTGTGCCCTCTTCGGGCAATTATTTATCTTCCGCGGCTTCACAAACTCGTAGAGAAAGCTCATTTGCTTGTAGAATGGCCATGGGGTCGCCTCATCTGCGGGAGCTTCCCGCATTTTCCTCACTTTTCGCGAGTAAGTTTGTCGCAGGGTTTGGAAAATAAGCTTCAATTGTTTCACTGCAAAATACAGCCAGAGCATACAGTCATTGAGTGGCACTGTGACACATGCCATGTTGTTGGATATGTTGTGACGCGACATACCTGGCAAATCGACTTCTTTCGCCGCTTGTGCCCATGCTTTGTCCCTCAGAGACTGGAATTTGAACTCCTTCAATCTCGTATCATAAATTCCGGGGTGGCGCTTTACAGCGGCAATGACTTTCTCCCTAATTGCAAGGCTCGGATGCTGTTCCATGCTCGAGTTTTTGTTGTCAAACTGAGTAGGTTATGTTTTGGCATTAGCGCACGTCTGTGTTGTGTTCATGTTTATGCAATACACGGACTGTGTTGTGTGTTGCTTTTCGACTATACAAGTTATTTTCCCAGTTGGCGAGTGCCGAAGGAGAGAAATTGCTGAAGCAATAGCGCTACTGTACTATATACACATTATATGCTATTTTTGTTCACCGAATTGCCCAAGGAATTGTTAAAATATTCTGAAAGTAGGAAGCATAAGTTTCATTTACTCTTCTAAAATTTCCACAAAGTCACGCGCTTAACATGTGAACACCAAAATATCAATCGCGAGCAAAAATACTCACTCTTGGAAGTTTTAAAGTTTGAAAGTAAAGTTTGCTTTGTAGGACAAAGAATGTATCACAGTTTTACTGAAGAATTCAATAGTTAAGTCACAACTACAGTCGGCAGATGTACACCTAGCTAATAAGGAAAGAATGAGCAAATCAATACTTGCTGTATATACACAAACATGCCTCTGAAGTGGTAAATAATGCCCACATCTCTCATATAAGTGTGGATTAAATTGACAGGGTCAGAGAGGGGAATCGCTTTCAGTGGTATTTGGTATCAATGCGGTGATATCCGACCTAATTGACTGTTATTGACTTGATATTTGCCATGAAAATTGGCGCGCTGTTTGTCGTCGGTCAACTGCCAACTTGAATAACTTTTGCCTCAATCGGCAGAGCTTTGATGATGACCATCATCAACGAGTACCATTGGTTGCTGAGAACTTTACCGCTCGAAGGGTGTTTGACCACTTTCTGTTGATCACAATTGTGCAATATCTGTAGATGTTCTGGTGAGGGATCAATTTGAGAGCCCGCAGCCTCCAGAGATTTTGCAGTTGTCTATAGAGACAGTGAAGAGCCGCATCATGCATTTTGCATTGTTCACCAACTCGACTTTTACCCATTTTCCACTTGCTATCACTTAAACTTTGTCAAGTGCTGCACTGAGACCACTTATCGCACTCTGAGGTCAAAAATGTCACTGCTCCCGGTTGTTCTGTATTCAAACTTTAGTTTGGACAGGAATAATGAGTTGTTAAACTTGAAAAACTTTAATTATCTTTTTCCAGTTGGATTTCTTTGACCTCAAAATTTTCCTACCAGGAGACATACAGCAATGATGTCCGAGAATCTCTGTTAAAATCGGTATTTAGACAGGCTTCATTAGCAGATTTAAAGGGAACACAAAATGGGCTCAGAAGTATATTTTCAATGCACGTATAAAAAATCAACACTTCGTTGGCAGATTTCAATGAAAAGCTGGATTTGAGAAGGATTTTGTCATGAATGATGTTGAATTGAAAATTCAAATACTTTTGAAATGCAATTTCTATGGAATATCGATTGTACGTGAGTTTTTCCATATTTTCGTCTTTTATTGTCAAGTTATTTGCTGAAAAAAGAAGTGCAGCATCGTGCTTGTACATTTTAGGTATACATACGCTCCAACAGCAAGAATATGTATCACATATACAAGTGTCTCGATAATACGATGCGACAAGTATGGAGTTATATTATTCTATCCGATAAAAGCTATGCCAGCACAGATTGCTTCCTCTACGTGATTCACTTTTCATGTGCACAAAGTGATAAAATCGAAATTTATTCCCGGCAAATTGGATGGCAATAGCGAGACTCTTTGATTGCTTCATATTGAAAACAACAGTCATAAAATTTTCATTTTTAAGCTTTCTCCCGCCTCCGCACACTGCTAATGCCCGTACGATTTTATTTCATTTTTCATCTTGCCTCTCTTATCGATTTTCCTCCGCAAATGTGGACATTGTCGTCGAGCTTGGAAAGACGCAGCATAGAAGTGAAATGTTGCGGAAAAGTTAGGTGAAAATTGATGGCCGAGTCGTAATTAAATATCTGGAATGAGAACTTTTATTATTTGCCACAAGATTGTATTATAACTCACTTGGATTATCTTTATCTTTGCTTTTCACCACGAAGCGAGCTTTCGATGAAAAAGTTTTTTATTTCAATTCCATTTAAGCAGTACAATAATTGGGTCTTGAGCATTACCGAAGCCAGAATCGTAACAGATGTCAAATTTGTACAGCCAAAGGAATAAGGGAGAAATACATTCATCGCAAATAATGTACTGAAGGTTGTAAAAAACGCGCCAAATGATTCACACCACGAGCAGCTGATGAAAAGTGTGATGGTAGCAAATTAAATCACATTTCCATTCATCTCAGAGTTTTGGTTATGACATCTTCAATGTGACGCATAAATATAGCATTTCTTGTGGTTGTTTGTATTGTCATACATGACATTTTTATCGATTTCATCTTTTTCTCGTTTTAGAGATGAATTGTTTGCGAAAAAACGGTGTTAGACTTTGCGCCAATTTATTCTGGATATGTTACTGAAATCTTCTGACACTGATAAATTGATACATACACAATCTACAATATATTTTTTTGCCGCCTTCCCACCCTCAAAGGCAGCAACAATCCATCTAATATGTGTATGGATTGATAATCTTGCGAAGGCGGCAGAAGATGCGCTTCGTTCTCTGTGCTTTGCCCTCAATTTCGAGAAGTGGGGGGGATAAGAGATATCTGTTGCAAACATATATTGTGTGGGATGTATGAATAAGCAAGCATCTTCCATTTTCGGGGTTTGCGAGGGGCCAAAGTGGATTTCTCTGTAAAATTGCTAATTGATAGTTCCCTTCACGTTAAATTATTGCGCAATTTGTACCAAAGTTCATGTGGTCATATCTCGATGCCAACACTCTCCTGTTGGAGAGTATGTGTTGTTTGAATATTTTATACTTTCTCATTTGGTTGCGGAGTTTTTCAAATTGAGCTGGAATGATTCCTCGCAACTTTTCCATTTGTAGGTGAAAAATGAGATAAGAATTCGATTCCTTTTCCTCTCGAGCAATTTCTTTGCGTTGAATGGGCATTATGAAAAGATTTTCCCCTTGTTTTGCCACATCTGCACGATGTGCGACTGGAGGGTGTTTTGTGTATGTGACAAATAAACCAATTTGGAGGAGCTGAACAACCCAAAGTTCATAACTTTAGTGTCACTGGGCACTTGTAAATGTTTTTATATGGCAATTGGGATTGGCGTTGCTGGTTTCTGACCTTGAGTCATTAGAATTTCTATACTCAGCAGTTCAATGTTATAGTAAAGAGGAAAAGAAGAGGCAGGATAAATAAATTGGGAATACTTGTACGCCCATAGGTTACTCCCAAGACGCCCATTTGCACACACCAACTCTAAGATGCTTCTCGCCGCTGTGTAAGCTTGTTATATCGTCATATCATACTTCCTTCCTTGCAAATATCAGAGCGGAACACAGCCAGTGAATCTTAGGACAATGTTGCAAAGGTTGCAAATGCAACATGAGGGGAAGCATTATGTGCATAATACTCGGTTATGTGGATACAATTGGCATAACTCTGGCAAATTTATTTTTCATCTTTAACTGTTGAATCTGTTTTCATCCACATTGCCTCTCAGTGCTGTTCGGTCTTCATCTTTCAGCAACGCATAGATTCACTCCATTTCTCATTCATGATGATGGCAAAGAGAGAGAGAGAGAGAGAGAGAGAGAGAGAGAGAGAGAGAGAGAGAGAGAGAGAGAGACCTTATGTTCAACAATGGTATATGTACTTTGCCTTGTACTTTGCATAATTTATGACGAAAAATCTTCTATACGCTAATGGTGTAGTTTGATGGAGTGCCTCCCCTATCAGCCCTTTGCTGCTCGACATCTTGTCCAAGATTTCCCATTGGGCGATGATGGATGGACGGGAGGAAATTGTGATGGTATCGATGCCCAAAGAACCCATTTGCTCAGCCAAGTGCATCAAATTTTCATAGCAATTGAGTATAAATTCCGCGTCATCGTCTCATATTCACCCCATCATCCGGTGGATATACATTCTTGCTGCTGAGCTCTCCGCACAGCATTTTTTCCCGATACTTCCACAACATCATTTCCCCATATATTTATTGATACTTCCACGGAATTGTAATGCACTTCGCCGTGGGGGTGGAAACATCAAGTGAGATGGTGATAATCCCCATTAATATCAGCCACAATGCAGAGACGTCATTATCAAGCAAAATGATGAAAAGGGTGAAAATATTTTGCGGAAAAGCGTCATAACATTAATGCTATTCATTTGTATAAGCAGCCACTTTGAGTTATGATCCGTGGGAACAAACATTCAGTTTGCAGAAAATTCACTCTTCACGACAAACTTATTTTCCCTATTTTCCGTTCACCTACATAGCTTCAGTGGAGGCGAATGTGAAAAGAAATGTTTCAGAGCATCTATTTTGTGATACTTTATTGAGATTTCGGAATTTCCTCACGACTTCTTTTCTGAGCATTTAAGAGAGCCAAAAACGATTTCAGTACTTGTTGAATGTGCACATCGTTGCATCTTTGTGAATGGATAGCAGCACTGCTTTGATACTATATACACTGAAAATGGGTAACTTGCCAAATCTAAAAGAAGTCGAAATAATCCTCGAGATAATCGATATGTTAATGTACGGAAGGAGTGCAAAATTTAGCGTTTCAAACTATGAATTTAGCTTGCAAAATATCAAATAACACAGAGAGTACGACGCTGAAAGGATTCAGATTTGAGGATACTGAACAGAACAATGGAGTTTTCGTCTGATTATATTTTGTAAATATACTTAACGAGAGTCAACTTTTCCGTTTCGATTAAACTTTCCAAAAATGTCGTAATAACAAAGAACGAAGCCGAAGAGTTGCATTGCTTAAAAGGGTTGAAGGGACACCGCAAAGTAATAAATTCACATCACGTTTATTACAATGTAAACAGTTAGCGAAAGCCTCTAAAGCAAATTGATTACAATCATATAGTGAAAAGTCATTTGGGCAGGTAAAACTTCGGCAAACTCTAAAATTCATAACGAGAGACACAGGGTGGAAATGGTACACTCTTGTTTGAAGCGTGGAGCTCTAATTAATTTCATACATTACCATGGCAGATGGGGAATTTCTCATATAGGGAATTTTCTGTGGAAAGTGCAGGAATTAAAGAGGAAATATCGTTTGGCGGTGAGAACAATGGAAGATGGGACAATATATTAGATGCCTGATGTATTATTCTCTTTGGCAGGAGTGGAAATTATTATTGCAATTGCAGTTATAATATGAGTTCCAGTAACATTATCCTTATTTAACAAGATCCTTTCGGCAAATGTGCATATTTGAACTACAAATGACTAATTTATGCATTCGTGTCGTTAAGCTACATTTTCGTGCTCGAGGGAAAATTTCTGTTGGAACGTTTGGTAAGATGCGCTAACAATTCCCAGGATGTTTATTTTTGTAATGAGTTTTCAAATAATTGCACAACCAATTTTCTCTTCATCGTCGTCTTATCTTCGATACTCTTTTAAGGTTTCAATTACAGCAAACATAAAATACGGTCTGGTAGTTTTTGTCGGAAGGAAGTGAAAATGGTTTAATATTGTCTCTCTCAATTTCTGCCGAGTGACAATTATTTTATTTCACTCTGAATACCCCAATGGCTTTCCAGAAACTTCAACCCTATAATAACTAAACTTTATTTTCGGTCACCGCATAGAAATCTTGCTGCCACGTGGAAAGCCCCAGAATTCATTATTCTGGCGTGTCCTTTGGTCTCACACACTCGCCAATTTATTATAGACTTATCAGCAACGAAGCCGCTTGGACGTGCATCAGTATATGTACATACATAACTAACTACACATGTAAATAGCATGTTTTATGAGACCTACATATAAATTGAATTGGCAGCCATTTATATGGAAATTGTGGGGATTTTTCGAATGCATAACAACCCTGTACAGAGATGTTTAATGATGAATATAATGTTCTTTCTATACATACTATTTTTTGGGATGAAAAAGTCCTGCTTCAAAGTTTTAAATGTTTTTTGGCACTTGACTGTGATAGTTTGGAAGAAAATATTATTTTCAGTTGAAATGTCACTGTTTTCAAAAGATTAATTAACTTAACTCTGAAAATATGATCAGACTCTGTACCATAACTTAATGCTGTTTGCATAAAAATGATTGCGTTATGATTACATTATGGGACGTTGTTTGATATTTGAAAAACCGCAGTAATTATTAATTAATTTGTAATCGAAATCGTTGTGGCAATTTATGCTTGAAAGTTCATTTGTTAATGCATGTAAAAACACAGATGCTCCACATCGGGATTGTGTCAACAATTTTAATATGATGCAACTTAATGGAAAAATTCATATGCTACGTTGCATGTTCTTTTGCAGTTTAATAAATTAATATGACATCGGCAACGTTTATTCAATTTTCGCACTACTAATTCATGAATATGTGATTAATTGTATGCATGCCATCTGAAGGGAAATTATTATAATCACGACTTGATGTGCCTTATGGAGCGAATCTCTTGCTCGTGGTAATTATACGGAAGTGGTAAATAGAACTCACATGGATGGATTTTCAGTGAAATTCTACTCACTTCTTCAGTGCAGTGCACATCCTATCCTGTAATTGTGCACAATGTAACTTGGTACGATGGCACGAAGGGTGCATATAACAACAGAGTCAGATTTCAGTGGCAGATTAGAGTGTTTATAGAACGACAGCAGAAATTGCTTTCTGCTTCATATATTGCCGATTCAAATCGTACAAAATGCACTGTAATGAAAATTCATTATGGGCCATTTAAGTCCATGATTACCATTGCTCTTTACGCTGTTGCACATTAACTACAAGCAACACTTTAAACTGTTGCAAATCAAAGAGTACATCCACTTTCTCTCCCCCGTTTCGCACATTCCTTGGCAAAGGATGGAGTCCTTTCGAATAGTTCTCACGGAGAACAAACAACACGATAATGGTCGAAATTAAATGTATCACGTTGAGACAGAAGGGAAGTGTGCAAGTCGGAAGGGTGGAAATTATGGAATAACATATTACTACTTGAGCTCGTGACCAATTGGCGCTTCCCCGAGTGACAATACCATTGGTCCTCTTGACCTGAATAACCCTTGGTGATATGAGCTCATGGAACGACCTCCTAAATCGTGTGTATCAGTTTAATGTGGAAGCCGAATTGGGAAAATCTCTCGAGAAAATGAAAGTATTCCAGCCTGGGGATGAAAATCATAAATTTTATCATTACGGTGAAAATACGAGAACGAGCTTTTTTATAGTATTTGAAAGCCACCACATGATCGCAAATATAAAAGAGCGTGATTTCTGTTGGTATACAAAATACTTGGAATTCAAATCACGGTCTAATGTTTGCCACACTTTGCTAGTCCATATCGATTACTAGGTAGATTGGAAATATATTCTGTCATATTGTTGTAATGTGTATGAGTTGTTTTAGACTATTATTCTTGCAAATAATCTGTTTTTTACATGCATTAAATTGTCTGTGAAATTGCCATCAAATTCTCCTCTGTTTTTGATCATGGAAATTGCGCTGTTACGTTTCATGAATATTTTTGAGCTAAATCTGAATCTAGAATAACAACGCTCTCACATAGATTCAGAATTTGTCAGCTCATATATATTTTTGCCGCGAAAGTAAAGAAATATTATGTGGCGAGAAGTGACACTTTGTCATCAGACACTCAACCACAACTCAATTAGTTCTTTATGGCTTTTGACCCTTTTAACATAGAGGTTCATGTGCAGACCGTCAATGACTTTATCACTTGACCCTTAATGGAATCGTCGAAGCTTTTCTCGCCAGATACTGCTGAAAGCTCATGACTTGTATATAATGTTGAATTGTGAGAGTCGCTCGTGGTGGGGAAAAAAACCCAATTTCTATCCACCACTAGTCACTTGCATTTCGGAATATCTACTCGCTATAGCTGTTGGTTGAACCCAACTTGAAGCCAAGCACTCAAAGTGGCAACGTGTTTAAAATTGAACACCAAATGGAGCACACTTTTATGGATATTTATGTAGATGTGTGTGTCAATTAGTGGAAGCTTTCAGTGGCTGAGAGGAAAAAAGTTAATGAAGTCAGCTTTTTGAGGCGGCTTCCAAGGGGAGCCTCGATGGATGAGGGGCCCATAGAGTGCTCTTTAGTGGGAACAAGCCAGTAAAATGTAGTCATTAAATCCAAACCTTTTCATATCCCATTAAGTGTGGAAAAAAGAGCATTTTAAATATGATTTTCCATGTAGAACCAGTGTTTGTGTAACAAATTGATTTTTTGGTCTTCGCTCCGCATTTTACGAGTACGCCTTGTAACCCCGCACTATGCATTCCGGGCGAGATAATCATAATGATATTACAAGAGCTCTTAATTTCATTCTGGGGTGGTATTCTCACTGAATACTTGAGCAAATTTATTCTGTTTGAATAATAAAACTGATGAGTAATGAAATTCTTTGTGTTGCTTGCCTTCCTCTAGGCGAATGTATACGTATAATTTGGCACATATTGTGATTTAATGAGCATTGGCATGCTCTCTGATTGCCGTGTGACTGCTCTCTGGCCGATATTATTTTCAGCCAAAGTTATTTGGAACATTTGTTGCATAAAATGCCTAAAAGCCCGCGAGTTCTGCGACTAATCCACATCAGCAGAATTCGCTGATAACTTATGTATTTTCATGAATTAGCAATAAAAGTCTAGAAACATTTCAATGGTATATATACTGATGGATTTTACAGAAAAATTGCTTCAAGAACAAATAAATAAATGAATTCACACACTATTGAGCTTTCTGGAAGCGGTCGATGAAGGGCAAATTGTATACTTCAACACAATTCTTGTATATTGTTTGTTGAAATGATTTATGATTCTGTGCTAATGCCAATCATTTGCGCGAAGGACCGGGAATGTGTGGAGCTTTTATTTAAAGAGAGCACAAAGAAATACAAGCACAGCAGCAACCCACTTCACATGAGCATGGCTTTGTTTATATACACTGCTCAAAAATCCATTTCCATCCATGTCTTGTGGAAAAAAAATCAATCTTTCATTTCACTGAAGTTCTTGATGTGAAAAACAAAATATCGAGCATGAAATGGATGTTTCAATACAAAGTGTTCCTTTTTTTCTGGCAACAAAGCACTATTTGAGTTTTGCAACATTGGTTCTGGTATTCGTTGCCAGGGAAATCGCATGTTTTCTGACAGGGATTTAGAGATTTTCCGGGAATATATCAATTTAGGTTTAACACAGAGTTTGTTCATTAATAACTGACACAGATTTATTTCCATTCTTCACGTGTAATTGTGGGAGAAAAATTTTTTGAGTGTCAACTCAGTATATTTGGTGAAAGTACGAGTCAATATTTATTTTATCGGAAGCACTGCATTTGCCATACCTTCAATTCGGATCACGTTCTGGGAAATCTACTACTCTGCTCCTCACATTGTCACACTTTTCGTCTCCAATGTCAAAGGGGCTTCATTTCACAGAAGTTTGCCTCACCATCGAGTTGAGAAACCCTGGGTCTGCACGAAAGAATATTACAACAACAGTTTGCTTTTGTAGGTAAGTATATAATGTCACTGAGCAGAAAGTACAAAAAACTATCGAAAACTATTGAACTGGTGACTCAAAGGGTAAAGTTGAAACTATAGACTGAACATTGTACATACATGTGAAAGGGTTGAGACTAACCTGCATGATTTCAGAGGGATAAGATGGGACAGAAAGTTCTAAAGTGATTTTGGTTATAACGGCAGGTATTTTGAGCTTGACCAATCAACTTTCCCATGCCAGAGTGGAAAGTCCTCTTCAATTTGCGAGGAGAGAAAGTCGAAAACTTGATAAGAGTCTTGATGTGAACCTTTTGAACAGAAATCACAAAGCTGGAGCGAATCACAAGAAAAGGCATTAATTCTCTGATATATTTTGGTGAAATCTTCCAAAAAATTCGCCCCAGAAAACTTGAATTGTACTATTTTGTGCCTGAAATTACCTAGGAAATATTACATGATCGCGATGTATAGTTGAGATGCTTAATGTTAAACATTTTATTGCAAATTTCCTCAGTGAATATGTGTATGTGTTGGAGGGAGATTCTTTGTAGAGAGACCTTGTTGTATTTTCTATAAGAAGTAGGGAGAGGCTTTCGCTGATGAGAAAATGTTTACGGCAACGCTAAGAATTTTAATTCTGTGCATGACTTGTTAAACGTCAGAAGCTTTAAATAGGTTAAATTTATTCATTTCTTTCTCTGCTCTCCAAAAGGCATCTTGCAAGCAAAACAGCAAGTCCTATTTCTCGTAATACTGTTTTGTGGGAGTGTTTGATGTTTTATTTCTTAAACAATCACGATCAATATAGTCATTCGATCCCACCCGCTCTCAGTCGTCTTGCTTGTGTGTTGTTTAGATCCCAAACAATCACTTACTGGAAATTATGTAAGGTGTTTTGCAATCTATAAATACATGTATGTAGAATTTCCAATAATTTGCAGCACCACGATAAAAGACAAAATCTGCTTTGAGTCTCTCTGGCTGTTTCAATAGTGCGTATCTTGAAATAAAATAAACATTCATGACGAGAAAGTCGAGTGAGCAGCTGCTTTAAGGAATTTTCATGCTGTTTAACATGGGTGAATCAGTGACTTTCTGGTTTTATAGTGATACGGTTGCTTACTCCTTTTGCAATTAAAGCCAACAAGCTCTCACCGAGACACTGAACTCCACTCAACTGGCCCAAGATTGCTCAGAAGTGAGGAATTTTCTCAAAAGTGAAATGGGTCCAAAAGGGATGATTATTATTTGCCTCAAAGGGATTTCTGGCCTGATCTGCTACACGCCTTTCGAGATTAATGTTATAGCTCACATCATTGAGTTTTCACTGGATGTCTTTCTGCAAAGAAATTTGTGATCTGATGAAACAGAGTGATTCTCATGAAGTGTCCTGAAAATACTGCCACATGTGACGCCTAAGCTTTACAGTGAAGAATGTGTATTTCGATAAATCTACTGTTTGAAGGGGATTTGGAGGGGGATGAAGGCTGATAGGTCTCTCACAGACAGGTTTCAAAGTACATATATGGGCGATAAGTTCAATTTGCATAGGCATTAGTGCAATTGATGCAGATATTTGTCTATGAGTTAAGGTGGACATTTAATTTGAGTCACTCTGTATATATGTTGTATCTGGCAAATTGCCACAAGACTCTCGCATAGAATCGTTGCTACAATTGTCCACAAGTTGATTCTGTGACTATTTTGCTTTGCAGAAGCCACGCAGTACATCATCTTGTCGGAACGGTGTGCCTTATCGGTTGTGAATTCGCCCTCTGGCCCACAATCGCTGTCGCCCAGGTGAGAACTAGCAACGCAGACTACAAGGTGGGACAGAGGGACATGGATAAGAGGGCACTGAAGCCGAACAGATGTGAGTATGATGTCAAAGCCGTAACAATTTTCGCACTGGAAAGTGTGCCCTCCATAGCTTTTCCAGCTGAGAGACTCTCGCATGAGAGATTCTCTCTCGTGTGGCCACATTTCCCCTCAACAGCTCAGCTCTCCACCACGTCTGTGCAAAAATTATTCCATATGACTGAGGGAGGGAAAATTCCTTTGCGAAGTCACTATCAACTAAACACCCAATTCTCGGAACGCTGCCAGTATTCTGCAGTCCCCTCGATGGTCACGACGTGCCACGCGCCGCACTATCGTCGAGTTTGAGGCTTGTGGGGTGGTGCTTGGCTGTTGCCAACAGGCGCAATTTGCATTTCTCCACAAACTTTGGCCATTCGTGCGAGAGTGCATTGGTGAAAATTGGATTTAGTGTCTTAGTGAAAGTGCGCGCGAGTCACTGAGAGAAATGTACTGTGCATGAAATTGTGATTATGCTGAGAGGCGTCGAGATGGTGAACTGCGAGTGCAAGATGTAGAGTTGCGGAAGTATGTGCGTTGCCTAAGATGACTCTGAAAGTGCTAAAGGTGGCAGAATCAGTGATTTCCTGGTGACTCTGCATCTTGAGATTTTGCCCCCCTCGAAGATAATGACTAAAATTTGGTAAGTGATAATTACGATCCTAACACCTCCCAAATGTATTCCCACCATGAATAAGTAAACACGCACGAGAAAGTTTAAAGCGATGTGCTCGCTCCATTTCACAATCCTTCATTGCTCAAAGGACCATTTGTCCTTTCTTTGTTGACTAACTGCGAGGCATGTGAGGCATAAAAGTTATTTTTCATTTCGATTGAGCACCAAAAGAATTTTTCAATCTTCAACTTTTTCCTTCGGCGCAAAAGACGCTCCATTTTCGAGCAATTTGCTACAAATTTTCCCTCCACAAGAGAATGACTTTTCCACTGAGTGGTAAAAAGTTGTATGTATAAAATTGCCATTGAAGTGAAATGAAAAAATCCTTCATTTGAAGCATCCACAAAAGCTCTTCAATTCTCAAAAGTTTTTCTCACAAGAACTTTCTGTCACCCAAAATCATAAAAGGGAAACACTTGGATGATTGAGTTTTTCCACATTCTTTCACGAACTCATCATCATTTTCTGTAGAAAAGAGATCCGTTTCACACCAAGAATGTTTGCAAAATGGGAAAAAGTAGTATTTTTCACACGTCGCTTGTGTTGAAAATCGAAAGAATGGCGTACGAATGATATTTTATAAGTTTTCCATGACATTTGTGGCCATTGCTGAATATATAAATGGTAAAGTGAAGACTTTATTCTCCTGTTGGGACATGTGTGTTTGTGTGTAAAATGTGTTGAAAAGGATAACATACTGCTAGGAATTTGATGAAAATATATGCGGTTCAGGTGGCTTCCAACTTTGACCATTAGAAAAAAAAGTAGAGATATGGGATGATGGAGAAGAACCTTCCTGAAAAATCATCTTTCTCCCATCTTTCTTCCACTTCAATGCCCACGCTTAGAGTCCTTCTCTCGGGCAATATCCTGAGAAATGGGATCCGAGAGGCGACACTTGTCTCGCAATCTTCACACTTAGTTGATATTATGAACTGCTAGAGAAAGTTCCACTTGAGATGGAGCCGATTGGGGTTGAAATTCAGTTAAAAGCGCTTCCGAGCGGGAAAAGCGCTATTAGCCTGCTGAGTGAATCGGGACGCTATGGAAAATTTAATTATTCTGTTAGATCAATTTGCTTATAGCAAAAAAGTTTCATAGATCTAAATGCAAGTTTAGGTAGAATTTTCTGAGGAAATATTTCGGATTATTCGCTAATTTATATTTCGCAAAATGTCATTGCAATGGTTCAAAATTGTCACTTGTCAAAGACATAAGACGCTGTTAATTTTGGTTTTTAATTGCATGAATATGTTTGTTGGGGAACATCTGCTCATCGTGATTTCTTATTAATCACACACACATACAGGAAGGAAAAGCTTAGGAAAGCACAGCATCATGCCTGTGTTTGACATTAAGGTTTATAAATGGAAGCTCTCCTTTCATTTTAATTCTAAACAGAATCTCTCGTGATGCCACAAGAAAAACACGGCCTCTATTTGATCCGAGTTTGATTAATGATTTATTTGTATGGCATCAAAGAGGGGCTGTAATTAATTCCATTGAAATTTCATCATATAAAAAAAGTCCTCTCCCCTGGACTATGCGGAATAGGGAGACGCTTATCCGTTCATTGCATGCTAATGCGAGCAACATAATAAATGGATGGGATATTATGGAGGAAAAAGCATCCCATGTTATTTGCGCTTTGGGTGGAAAAATGAAGAAATCAATTTCAGGCTTCCTTCCAAGCCTCACTTAATTAGTTTCAATTAATTATTTTTCCATGCCACCGAACATTGATCATGTGCTGCTGAAGTAATCTTCATGCCATGCACGAGGCTCTCGATGGTAATTGAAGTCAAAAATACTCCCATCATCATCGTCATTATCGTGCTTATCAATATTTTCAGCGACAGAATGTCCGTTGAGAGGAGACCCAGTCAATATTACGGCGTATTGATTTTTCCTTCTGTCTCTCTCTCAATTATTCAATTTGCCAATAAACGTTGATTGCATTTCATTGTTACAAAAGTTACATTCCAATTGGGGGTAGATCTAAAAAACAATTACTATAGCCACCCCTTCTGCACTGCCTACTATAATTTGCCCAATTTGGGTGGACTGGAATCACTTCACTTAGCGGTGAATCGGCAAATAATGCAGGAAATGCGTTTTGTGAAGTGGATAAAGAAATCCCATCAACATTAAGCATACAATATTCAACAGGTAGACTCATGGCATAAACGACGAATTTCACGATCTCTAAGACCAACTACTCACTAATGTTTTTATTATTATGTTTATTGTAGTTACGCTCATTTCATGCACGGAACTCACCTAGTGCCAATATTTGCTAAATTTTCTCAGTAAATATTTTCACGTTCTGCTGTTGTTTATGGTGTCACTCAAGTCTGATGTCAGTTGGACTTGATTTAGTCTTCTTTATATTCTTCGACTATTTTAGGACTCACTTCTGTTTATACTGTTCATCGAATTCATTTTCTTTGTTAAACTCTGCATAATGCATTACAATCAAAGTGAGGTATCCAATTTTGCCAAAAGATATGAAATTATTACGAATTCAACCAGATGCTTACTTCTATTTGTGTGTAGAAACATCAGTACCAAACATTTCACTTCACCAGTATGTTATATTTTATCCTACTCTGCATATTACTCCTAAAATTCTCTTTGTATTAATCTTCTATTTAACTTATCTAACTTATTCAACTTTATCTTCATTCTTCTGCCGTTGAAATGAAGCAAGCTGAGAGCTCTTGCAACTCTATTATGTTACATATGAAAGTTTAATGAGTGACAGGAATTAAACATAAAGATTCTTGCTTGGATTTATCAAAATAACTAATCACCAAACATTATTAAAGTTCATGAATTCTTCAGGGATCACTGAAGTGCGCTCAATGGCTGTGTTGGTTATTGAACGAAATTTCATAAGCTTGCATGTAAATGTCTAATTTTCTCAAATGAATTATATTTTGGCCATCTCATGGGATTGACTAATTGAAATCTTGTATCGCCGACATGAAGCCCGTTTGCTTGACAAATTCCCATCGATTTAGAGAGCCATTATCCCATGTCATTTCACCAGCATGGCTAAACCTATTAGATAAAATCCACTCTCACGCTCACCCTAATCTCGCAATGATGACAATCTTTGAGGATTCCTCTTGGCTTTTTACTTTTTGCATAATTACTAACCCTGTGCGTGTGTTCTCTTTCTCGTTAACAGATACGCAATTGTAATGCTAACGCTAGAGGTCGTACTGAAAAAAGGAGAAAGTCTAAAAGCACGCACCCACACATTCACGCACTACTGGCAACTACTTAAGGTTGTAGGTCGGAAAAAGCTTTTGAATAAATCACAACCATCAAAAGAAGAGCGACGAGAGAAGTTTGTGAGTCATCGTTGGCAGAATCATCAAGGAGCGACCGAGGAAGCGAGTGGAGAGGTGGTAGTTTCTCCGTGGAGGAGAGGAAGAGCTATATAATTTGGATTGTGTGTCTAAATTTAGCTACAAATCGATATTTGAGTAAATAAATAAAGTTTGATCCTCCTCATCCGCAGGAGATATCAGAATAGGGATTAGATATGCAAATAGTTCTCGCACGACAATGGCCGGTCCGCACTCGCAACGACCCATCAATGTGTACGCGACGGAGATGGCAGAAGTGTCCTCGAGGACGCCCATGCACCAGCCCCAGCAGGCGGGCGGCGGGGCGGCCGTGGAGGTGGCCGAAACGGTGGGCATCGGACAGAGGACGGAGGAGGGCGTCGACGGCGCGGAGCAGTCCGTAAATGCAATTGCCACGAGGGGCGCCTCGAAGGAGGAGGGCGACGTGGAGGGC
The DNA here is from genome assembly GCF_947086385.1 of Phlebotomus argentipes. Lineage (NCBI taxonomy): Eukaryota > Metazoa > Arthropoda > Insecta > Diptera > Psychodidae > Phlebotomus > Phlebotomus argentipes. Next base: position 18,160,635 of record NW_026776177.1, on the reverse strand, counting down.
TCCACGAAGCGTCGCAGGAACAAGCATAGACCCCTGCTTCGTCGCCTCTTCAACTATGTTAGGAACACACTGATAGGAACAAAGTCCTCAGCCGACGGTAATGCTCGCTAGTCCTGTGCTTTATCTACCCCCAGAGCAAATCCCCTGTGTCTCAACCACCCACTCCCCAGGCAATGCTCCGCCACCGCCGGATGACGGCGATGACATTGCTAGTGAAACCAATACATGGGAGTTTAAGTTTCTTATTTTCTGTGTCTCCATTCTCGCTCTTGATCCCACACCGTAATCCTTTTAAAAATTTTCCAGATGGTTCTGTCGTTTAGAAAGTCCATGCATTTCCAAGTAGAAGCCCTGATTATATACTTCACATAAAAAGTCATCTAAGACGTGTACACTGAGAGAAATCCAAGGGCGCAGTTTCCATTCTTCTCTACCAACTTTGTACATTGTGACAATGAAATTTGCACATTTTCCGACTTTGACGAGCCATTTTCTCGAGTGTATACATTTTAAAGCTCCTTGTATAAAAATTGAGCGTTGAATTGATGAACAATTTTCTACACACTTTTCTTTCTCTCTCTGACAGATCTTGAATTAGAGGAGCTCGAATTGCCGCCACGATATAGACCTGAGTCCATAAGTGCCCTATGCCAAATAACGCGATTCAACGAGGCCGAAATCAAGAGGATCTACCGGGGCTTTAAGGCGGAATGTCCCTCCGGAGTGGTTCGAGAGGACACCTTCAAGCTTATCTACTCCCAATTCTTCATGCAAAGTGGCTTGGGTGAGTTTTATGCTTAGACGAGGAACACTTAATTTATTCATTTGCCCCAAACGCTGGGTGGTGGGCGAGCGGTATAATCAGGGCCAATGGAAAGGAAATGCCTGGTGGAAAAATAAGATGATAAAGTAAAAAAAGAGAAACACTTTGGTGGCTCCGTGATGAAAATAATCGCGATAATAATACAGAAAATATTACACTCAGATGTGTCTTCCGCAGACACAGCAAATGTATATATTTCCGGACGCAGGGGTATTTTTGTTGGGGAGCACCACAATAAAATTACCTTATTCAGAACTTTTCTATGTAGATCCAAATATAGCGCCACTTATTTCCATTCTATATACAACCCCCAGAAGGTGGTGAATGATGACAGAAGTGAAGTGGGTAGAAAAGGGAGGAATTTTGGCTATGACTGAATCCATGACAATATATATGGCTCATCATCAAGGAAACAAATGACGTGACGGTAGAAATATGTAATTCCGTACGGGAATTAAATTGTGAGATTTACTCATGGAAATTTGCAAAATGTCTTATAATCCATAATAACCCGGTCTTGAAGTGGAATGTTGAAGGCAAACAATGGATCAGAGAATTTCAGGACAGAGTAATTCAGGAGTGAAATGTCCTCAGCGTCTTAACGTCACTTTTTCACGGAATTCCTTGACTTTACGTGTGCAATTATAGTGTCTGGAACAAGCAGTGTAGTACGATATTCCGTTGGAAATTGACTTGGAGATCTTCCAGAAATAAACTTTGATGCACCCAAACTTTGCACTCTTGTCATCGCAATTATGAGGAATTGCAATATTAATAAGCTGCAGCTTCCGTTTGTGCATGAGCTATTTCTGATTTTTCGACTCTGCTGCATAATGAATACTTTATTATGAACTTTTTTCTTAAACTCTTCTGACTTATTTTTCAACTTTCTATTCACTCTTGAAGAGAGTATAAAATATTGCAATATATTTCATATTTTGATGATGTTATGAAATCCTAAAGAGAATTTATATGTATAAAGCTGCTTATAAGCTGTCATAATGCAATTTTTCCCATTGAAGGTTGTTCGTTTCAGCATAAGAGCAAAATTTTCAAGAATTTTTCTTTCGTTATTGGAAGAAGTAAGGTTGTAGTTATTTTTCACACTCATGGAAGCACTATTCGTTAAAATTTTATATAACTAGAAGAGCATGCACAAAGTACAGAAATATTCACTAATTGGCTTCAAGTGTGGAAAAATTCATGAGAAGCCAAAAAAGTCACTGAAAAATTCAATATTTGTTTCCATAGAAAATATAAGTTTAAAACTTTCTCTTCAAAAATTCAAGCAGATTTTTATCCACTGTGTCGAATGTTATATTTTAGCATCATTGACACGCAATTTCCACTGCGAAGAGAGGCCATATGATTATTCATCGATTTATTAACTACAAGGTCAATAAACCACATGAAATTTTGATTCTTTCGACTTGAAGCCTTAGACATTACAAACAGATAACACGAATGCTTCTGAAATGAATGTAATTTCATAAATTATTATGATATGCACACATATTTTACAAGTTTTAAACTTTTTTTGACTCTCATCCAGATGTATTAAAATGACTATAAAGAATACTGGGAACGGAAAAAAATATTATTCATAAAAAGTATTTTTTCGTATTTTAAATTTGAAATATCAAGTTGGGGGGTTCGAAATCGCCATGATAGCAAAAGTAACCGTTTGAGCATGAATCAGCGGAAAAATTGCGCATACAGTAAATCAATAACATGCAATATACGATGAAAGTAATTTATTTATTATAATAGCCGAGGCATCGTAAATTTCTCGCAGAAAGTAATAGAAGTGTCTTGCAAGGTGGAGAAGAGATACATTTTAGAGAGAATGATAAAAATAAGGATGGGCTGGTATTTATGGTAAAAATATTCCATTAGAAAAGATAAATATCACGGTTGAAATGTAGGTATAAAATATTTGCGGGAGAAAGATATATTATTCAGGGGCTACCCAAATTGTTAAAAGGTATAATTCAAATTTCTAACACTTGGTTTCTCCATGAATAATTTTAGACAATCACAATCCTGTCTTTGCAGCCAACAGTGGACCATATGCTCACTACGTGTTCAATACGCTAGATCAGGACAATAGTGGCATTATAAATTTTGAGGTGAGTCAGAGTGACAATTTTGACAAGTCTAGAAAACAAATTTTCATAACAGACAAATCTTCATATTTTTTTCATGGTTCTTCGTAAACGATTTGAATGCAAAAGCAGCTTCAAAGTCAGGAATGTTTTCGCAATTCACACCAATACATTTATTCAACTCCCATAGTTTTCGTGGAATAAAAACGATGGGATTTTTTGTGAATAGAGGAAGAGAATTGACGCTGAGTTTTACACTGTCGTAATATGGTGTTATTTCGTGACCCAGAAAGATGGGGCGAGCGAAGGGCCACTTTGTCGGGGAAAGTGCAAAAGAAAAATTGTCCAATTCGTTTTCACTAACACCTTTATCGTCCTCCGCTGTACTGTACCAGCTTAAATGGAGACATATTCCAGATTGCCTGGAGGATTTTGCTCCATTCCCTTCCACACTTCACCTCTTTTTGCCGAAATCCTCTGCGCCTTGTGTTATATTGCTGGAATAAACGTGATCCCCAGCTATTTGACATTGACTACAATTCAAAAGACTTTTTCCTCGCGTCAATGTATCTCTCCACGCGGCATCCACTTAATGGCGTTACTTTGGGGGCTTTGAGCGGTTCTATTAGGGCGACAGAGGTGGAGGGATGGTGTTGAATATAAATGATTTGAGAGAACAAAAAAAATTGTGTATTATTTTACAGGATTTTATACAAACACTGTCGATTCTGTCTCGGGGCTCGCTGGAGGAGAAATTGACGTGGACATTTGCATTGTACGACATCAATGGCGATGGGTATGTGACCAAGGAGGAGATGACCGACATCGTAACTGCGATTTACGATATGGTGGAGTTGGCACCATCGGAAACGCGTGCTATTGAGGAGCGCATAAAGACAAAGGTAGACGCTCTTTTCCAGGTAAGCCGCACATCATGATAAGAGATTACATTCTCGGGGATCTATTCTTCCCAAGGGGTTTCCAACTTCTTTCCGGGTTAACCATATGAGGATTCCCAAAAGCCCTAATATGTAATTAAAGTATTTCTGCTAGGTGAAAAATATTTCCGTAAATTTTCTCCTTATCAAACTTGAAACTTTATTCAGAATGAGCAGTTTATGTCACGGGGGCAGTAATATGTATTCAAGGGTGGATGAAAAGACGGTGTTTTTCTAGCGAAATGTCCTTTTAAAAGTTGAGGATGAATTTTACTCTCGTCTCAAGTCTATTTGCGCAATTGGTCGCCCCTGATTTGGCGCTGAAGCCACCTAGTGAGTCTCCGTTGAGCTCTTTATCCCAAGTATTGAACACGTGTGTGCTGGGAAAGTAGTGATAATTGATTTTTTCTCACGTTCTTTCTCCTGCAGAAAATGGATACCAACCGAGATGGTGTTGTTACATTAGATGAATTTATCGATTGTTGTCGCAACGATGAGGTCATCTCGAATTCGATGACAATTTTTGACGCTATCGTATTATGACGTTATCAACTGAAGTGAGCGCGATAATTTCGTACTAGGAATCATATAGAGAACTTTTGAATGTAAAGAATATAAACTCAAAATATTGCTCTTCTAATTAATAAAGAAAAAAAAGAAAATGAAAAAGAAGAAATCGTAAATAGACAACTCATGTAAACAGAAAAAAAGTGTTATCCCAAACCAAATATGTTTCGAAGTTCTAGAGAAATTTGAAAAAAAAGAAATCTTCAAAATTTAAAAATATACTATAATTACCACTATTGATTACATAAAACTTCTGTGATATTGCAAATGACTTTGAGGAGATGAAAAAAAAATCATAAAGAAATGAAATTCAATGTTGTTTGTAGATATGCTGAAAATATAAGACACAGCCTGCTGCAGGATGATTATATTTTTAGTAGAAAGAAGATCATCTCATGTATTCTTTGTGATTGTTACTCCAATCGTTAGATTCTCTTCAAATAAAGAATAACAATAAGAGTATGTGAAAAGTGAACCTCCTGTACTGTTGATGAAAATGATGGAACAATGAAGTTGTAAGACATCTTTCCTCTTTCCACTAAACAAAGACACAGAGTAATTGAATATCGAAAGAAAAAAAGTAATAATTAAATGTGAACTTTCCCCTCTTTCTCTCTATTTTAAAGAAAACAAAATTATTAAAAATGTGAAATCTTGTTAAATGTGAAATTTTATGTGTGGAACATGTAGAAAATTGTACGAAAATATATAAGTTTTACAGTATAAAATCGTTCATGGTGCACTTGTGGGTGGATGGCAAACATTTCCAACTAAGACAGCACACAGCATTGCTCCGCCGAAGACTCTCGTCTAGCGTCTTTTAATAAAAACACTCAGCATGGTCCCGATAACTGTGGTGTGCAGTGTATTTATTCACCTACAGGGACCTAATTACTCTGCAAATAACTCCAAGAATGTAGACTTTGCTCTGTCACTTTCGCCTCTGCTTATCGTTCAAATGAAAAAGGAAGTGCCGTATAAAATCCAAGTTAAATAGAAGAGGAACAGAAACACACATCCTCCATAATTAAAAAGTTCTCTCCTGAATTTTCCACGGATACTTCAAGTCTTTTCTATTTTCACTTTACTTCCTGCTCACTCCGGTGTGATTATCTCTTTCATGTCCCTAAAACGTTCTGCAATTCGGTGTTATGAATTGTTGAAAAGCACGTCATGTACACTGAGAGAGCAAAATCTGCTGTCAAATTGACAAACAGCACAATGCATTTAGAGAAATTGTTCCTGTTCACGTCAATCGTGAAGGTAAGAATATGCAAATACTGTCAAATCTTGGAATTGAAGCGAAAATCTAAGCGAGAGTCTTTTTAATTGAAAGAATTTTTGTCAGACATGTCTTTTGCATGTCAATGACGAAGAGACACACGAATAGAAAAACTAGACTAATTGCTATGAATGTCTTTGCATGATGCTCGCAAATTTAGGCCAAAAAATTTGGCATTCAGCGTTTTTTATTTGCAATGTTAGGAAAATTAAAATTTATTCAGCACAAACAAGGGAATTTTTATTTGGGCTTTTTGTTTGGTTTGTTCGTGTAATTGGACTTTCATTTTTAAACGTGACTTCAACAATTGATACTGCGCCCAAAAATTGAACCGGAAAATTCAATTATAGCCAACAATATATAAAAATTGGACGTTTCCCTTGCAATTTTATATTGGATGTTCAGAGTTTATTGTATAATTCAGATTTTTGCGGTAATTGAAAATATGAAGAGAGTGTTAATAATTTACTTTGATTTTTGAGTTCAAGCTGAAAGAGGAATTTTCACGTCTTCAGCAATTCCTCGAATTTGCTCATGTAAACTAACGTGAGCTATAATGTTCGTTCTTTAATTGTGTGAATATGTCACAAGACGTTGAAGAATTTCCTTTGTCACAGCTTGGTTCAATTTAAATTAATGCGAATAACCCAAAAGTTTCATAAATCGTCTTTTTCGTCAATGGCTTCACCACTTACCATATTTGCAATGTAAATCCTGTGCAGATGATAACAACGGGTGAAGTAAGCGGCAAATTTTCTTCATGACATAAGGAGATGTGATGTTGGGGAGAATGTAATATTATGGGACTAGAGAACATTGCTTCATTCGAGATAAGCACTTTCCGCTATTCAATAAAATTTTCTCTACAGCTAAATACACAGATAGAGACTCCCTAGTGGTGCTCCGAAGAGTGTAAATGAATGGATTTAGTGGAATATAACACGAGACATGACACAAAATATGATTGACGACCCGTCAAAATGACGACGCTGCGGAGAGAACGAGGAGCGACAGGGCGGCATTATTGCGAGCAAAGAAAGTCGCTTTCCTCAAAGCTTCTTGCGACTTCCGGAGTTTCTCAATACACTTGTGAATCAGCCAGCGTGCTCACTGGAATTTTAAGCATGCGACAGAAACAATGAGGCGCGCGAGTGCTCGAGCTTTCACTTTAATTCACAAGCTGCGCTCATTGAAGTCTATATTGGGGAGCTTTTCCTTCGGATGTCACAACTCACCCGGCGGTGGCAAACAATCCAATAATCATCCTGAGAGAGCACAGCAATAAAGTGCGAGCACCTGCTAATCCACCCTCATCCTCAATTGAATATCAATTCGTGGGAAAGTTCTTTGTATCGAATGCTTCTGCTCCACCGCAGAACGGCAAAATGGTTACAACATTCTCAACACTCACGTCACTCCATGCAATAGCACGCTGGCAACAGATGTACATTATTGGATATTTTTCATAGTGAGAAATAAGGGTATCATTCTCACTATTCAAGCCACATCCGCAAGGAAATTGTAATGCGCGACTATGTAATTTTTGCCCTAAATTCCTATTGCACATGTCGCTCAAGTGGGTGAACAATTGTGTGAAAAGTGTAACACGAAAGTTTCACTACTCTGTGTGTTTTGCAATGTAAGTTAATGTAGCAAATGTGTTTGACTGTTGTTATCAATGTCTATTTCAATCTGTCTCGATGATGAGCATAAATATTTCTTATCATCAGCACTATTCTGTTAACATCATCACAATTTCCTCGTTCCTTTTTTTTCTTATTGCCTACGCGAATGGGCAATTAGAGGAAAATTTTGATTGCCTCACAAATCACAAGCCGCTTCGTAAATATCAGTAAATATCCTGAATATGACACCCCGTGTTGTTGGGGTGAAGTATGCGATAGCCGGAGTCATTGTCATGTTAAAGTTCAAAGGAGAAATATGGGGTGAAGCTTCAATTTACTGGTGATGTTTGCAATGTTAGACACATGCACCATTTTCACTGCAGATCAATTGAACAAACTTTACACAAGTTTTGCTGCATTGGTTTTGTATTACTCGATATTTAGTGCCACCCCAGAAATTTCATTTCGCTCTATTCAAAGAATGCTTCATGCAATTTGGGGCATATTTTCGACTTTGTGTATGAAATTAATTTGAAATTTCATCCTTTTGTTGCACTGCAATTAGGCAAGCTGACGCTATGCTAAATTGATTCTACAAAAGCACACGAAGCACATGAAGCTATAAGAGACGAATAAACCGAAATTGATTAAGGGGACATATCTAATCAGTATATTATAATTTGTGATTAGATCTAACTATCTAAATTTGGGAGGCATTATGAGAGTGTCAAAATCATACTTTGCCTGTGAGCTTTTTTCATAGTCGAGTCCTTTTTTTCGTAAATGAAGTTTGTCTTTGCAATTTATTCGCACATTCTCTACGTGATGGTACTTATTCTGGTCCCCAAATGATCCCCGCATGCAAGGAGCGGAAGGACGACAGAGGACGAGAATGGAGTCGCGTATACAGTTTTCAATTTTGCTTCCACAGTTAGAGAGCAAACGATGAGGGGTAAAGGAACGTTGCTATGCGACACCCGAAAAAAGGATGAAGCGGGAAGCTATTTCGAGAGTCAGTGTCCTACAAGGCTTCAATGTTGCCAAGTTTTATGCCTCACACAATGACTGTTTTTTATTTCGTCGAATAAGGTGGTAAAGCTCCACTTGAGATGCGACCCAAGATGAGCCGAGAACGCCCGCCACGCAGGGGTCGTGGCTCTCACGCAAAAACGAGAGTACGCATGCTACATAAAGCGAATATTTTTATTGAATTTTATTCTACCAATATTCCGTCACATTCTTCTATCGTTCTGCAATTCAATATGACCTATATATTGAGTTGTGGTATGTCAGAGCCTCTCCTCTGGCGCTCTTCATGCTGGCTCTCAAGGCGGTGCTGGATGCTTTCTGAAAATTGAACCAAGGGAAACATCATGCGCACAGATAGCTCATGAGACGACACACCATCGCTACACTTCTCACCGCATGGTTTCGAACATTGAGAGTTACTTCTATGCCCGAAACTCGAGTGCTTTGATACTCCGTGGAGACACCATCTGGGGAATATAATCAAAACTACGCACTGAACTCATGTGAATTTTGCAACTTGTCTCAATATACGTGATTGGCAGTGTTGGTTTTTTGGAAGAAAGCAGCTCCAAATATTCCCTTTGCCTCGTATCTTATGCCGAGACGCATGACATTGAAATATTTCCTCACATCCACAGGACAAATGTGTGCGACAGACTCTGTCATGCAAATGAGTGAAATACGTATAATTTTATGATGAAATTATAAAATTATAGCAATCTGTTTCATGCTTGGTACTGTTAAAGTTTTGCTAAAAAGCAGCAACTACAATAAATTAATTCATTCGCTGTATGCGGAAAAATTCAAATGAGGCACCTGGTTCTTCCGCACTGAACAGGAAGGAGGAAAATTTAATGAACAGCATCCTCGAAAATTCAGATAGTTTGTGTGAAAATATTCAGGTGGGAAATATTCAAACAAAACCCAGTTTCCCCAAAATTGTCTCTAATGAGGCATTCTTTTGTTACACCGAGAGGTGGAAAATGCCAAAAAAGGAGGAAAAGTATGCAGAGAAAGAGGGAATTCATAAACAGAAAATGTGCATATTTTGCTGAATAATTTCAGCTACATTCAAGTTTCTCATTGAGAATTGAAGATGAGTTTCCTCAGATGCATCTTTTCCCTCACTTTTTCCTCTACTCTTGACTTTTGGATGTTGGAGATTCTATGGTTTTTCTGTCCGACAACTTGAACATAATGTGCGAAGTTGCATCAAAAGCTATTCACTTTGATGATGGAAAAAACTTTCCCTCGTGGAAATGTATGTGGTTTCATAACATCAAATTCATCAAGCGCTGGCTTTCCTGATTTATCAGTTGAATGGATAACTAGAACACTTTTTCCGTACACAGATTGGGCTACATGAACTGCTATGCTGCCCCAACTATCCCTAACAAGCACATTTATCATGATCCAATGATAAGGGGAATCATGAACCAAATTTGGCATGCTATTGCGGGGGTAGAAAATACTCAAACTACCGGCTAATGATGCACTTTGGAATGATAACTAGAGTGAAATTTAAAAATGCGCTAAAGAATCCAATTAAAAAATAAATAATAAAGTTGATATCAATTGGAATTTGTTTCTTTTTAATTCAAAAAACCCAACAAATCAATTTTAATGGAAATTGAAAAATTTTTGTCCGCTTATCTGACCAATTCCTGGAAAACTCCACATATTTTTCCAACTATAGTGAGTTGAACATGAGAACGGGACTTTTAAATGAATGCGAAAGCAACTCGATTGAAGATATTGAAATTCTGAAAGTGGAAAATATATTCATAAACTCACGCATTCAGGAACTGAAGGACTGAATGGGAGGGAAAAATTTCATTTCACCATTATGAATTTCTTTGTGGACACCAAAGGGTCGGTCATTACGAACGTGAGGTGTGGGACAAAGTGGTATGTTTTCCAATTCGACAGAAAATATCTATGATAAAAAATAATCCCCTTCATATTTTATGAACAAAAGGGACTCTTTTTCCACATCGATAGACTCTTTCCATTTTTTCCACTTCCTTCTCCTTTTTTCACTAGCGAAAAAAAATGTAAGCATGGAAGGACAGAATGTAAGAGTGTCGAAAAGTTTTCCATTAACGTAAATCGTGTATGTTTATGTGTTTCATGTGTTGCAGACACTTTGGGAAAATGGGTGCGGGTGTGTGTAGTGTGTTAAATTAAACGAGACGAGAGTGTATAGAAATCTCCCTGAATTTCTAAAGAGACCATACATTTCTCTGATTTCATTTATGGCAAATTGAGATGGTGTAAATTCCAAGCTTCACTCCTTCCACATCACCTGAACATTCAAATGTTTCGCACATCCAAATCGAAAAGTTATGTATATCTTTTCCCTCCATAGAAGGGAAATTCAAACAATGCGCTGTGAAAACCCCGCAGCAGATCCAAGTTGGAAAACACATTTATTTTTAGTCGAATTCATGCTATAAAGACAGTAAATAAATTCAGAATAACCGGAGAATCCCTGTAGAGAAATATAAGGGCAATTTCGAGCAATTTGAGCTACAATTGATGGATGAAATGAACCATTCAATGAACTTCTATCGATAATTCTCAACCCATGATTATTTCAGGAGAAAAATGCATTAATGAAACACTTTTTGTGCCCATTGTTTATGAATTTCTCCGCAATTCTCAACAGTGTGGAGGAAATTTTAATAAATCTCCGACAATCCCTTTGCTTTCACCTGACTTGGTTCACATTTCTATAAAAAAGAATTCACGAAGCAGAAACCACTTCTCTCCCATCCACATGCGGTCTATTAATAGAGTCCTGGAGGGCGTGTCATCGGGTCTTCAGAGGTACTTTCTATGATTTTCCCCACATTTCACTCATGCTTGCAGTTCTGCAGGAAATGTTGGTGAACTCGGAAGACTAAATGCTTAGCCTGTTGGCCTTAAATTCAAAGTACTGCACAAAACATTGAGCCTCATCTCGAGCTGTCGTGAATGATTCTTCATCGCTGATTGTTTGAATTATGAGCTGTATGTTGAACAAATAGAAAAGTTGGAAGCTCTGAGGCTGAACTTGCGAATGGAATCCAGAAGTATAGCGCATTATACTTCTCTCATTGCTCTGCCAAGTTGATCTTTCATCTGCGAGAGTGCTTATGTATGTAAATAGTCTTTCACAAATGGAAAATTCACAGGTGGAAATTGAAAAATCCTCTTGTCTCTCACTGTACTTTGCCAATTATAGAGAGGATTAGGCGCAATTCTCACGAGATGAGATGTTCACTCATGTCGCGGTGCAATTATTGTAATGGAAATTTTTGTGGTGATAAAAAATGAAACCATAGAAAAGTCTGTGCAGAAGGTGAGAACGGCTCCGGGGGATTATGGCTAGAAATAGAGTTACTGAAAAGTAAACAAATGTTGTATGTGTAGTATTAAATCGATTTTCTGTTATGAAATATGACGACTTCTCACTGGATACATCACTGCATGTTTCTTGGTGGGTTATACTTACGAGAGCCATGTACAATATTCACTCAGCGGAGATACGAAAGAAATCTTATATAAAATGTAACGTCATTCTCGTTTGGCACTCGACACGTTCTATATGTACATCTATGGAGTCACATCATGAAGAAATGTTACGAGGAGGAAAAAGGTCCTAGAGAAAGCCAGTGGTGGAGACTCGAGTGGAGAAAGAAATATGCTGAAATGAATATTTTATAGTATTGTATGAGTATGAGGAGGATTATGATGTGAAGCTCCTCTAAGCTCACATTTTTGATTTATCGCTTAAGTGGAGTTGCACTCATCGCCAGTGTTCCGCTATCGATTTATGTCTCAAGACACATCACAGCAGTGCTTCCTCGGCACTCTTGCATTTTGCATGCCGCACACTTTTGCTTTCGCATACCTTCACGGAAATTGGGGTTTGTCTAATTGAATTTGAGGCATCTGGAGAACAGCAATTATCGCACTCGATCGATTGCGCCTCAAAGCGTTGTCATGGTGCAGCTTTTTTGTACTTTTCATCTGTTAAAAATATTATTATTTTAACCCATTTCAGTTTTCTGTCAAAGCTAACCGTTTGTGAAGGTTGCCGTAATGAAATTTTAACGCTTTTGTGACAAATGAAATGAAATGGAATGGGAAATAGCATGAAACGCTTTCAAAATGGTTTAACTAATGCATAAATAATTTCATTATATTTGCAGATTTTCATTTTAACCATAAATTGTAACTAAAACTAGATAAATTGAGTTAATAATTTTCACTTCATATCAATCCAATCGCCTGAAAATGTCACCTAAATTGCACTGGAATACTTTTATAGGGTAAACTATGTGACGCTATCTTCTATGGTAAGAATAAATTCTCCACTACATAAAATTCCACAGTGTTTTGTATTAGAATCACAGAAAAGAATAATTTATCATGGAGAATGTAACATGGAAGCAAAGCACAATTTAAGAGGCAACAAATTGTTGGCAGAGATTTTAACTTGATATGTTATTTTATTTATAGGTGCATTGTAACGCTAATATCGCTCAGTGTTGATGAAAAATGAGCAAAATAGTTTGTGAAAGGTGCGCAGTCATTAAGCCATGTTGATGGTCGTGCTCGAGTAATTATTATAATTCATTACTTGTATATTGCTGGTCCTGTTTTTGGCAGTGGTAAATCTGTCAAACACTAAATTAATCTCGTTCCAGTCCATTTATCGCCATCTTAAAAGAGTTATGGAATCAATTTTGCCCAAAACTAGGCCTAGTAAAATTGCTGTGTATTTGTCTGAACGTTCTTCTATTGAAATATCTTCCTGAGCACAGCATTTTCAGTATTTTATGCAAAACGTGGTAAGATAACTGATGAGTATAGTTTCCACAGTGTTTTCACCAAGATTCTATCAATCTTCTTCAGAGCTTCTTCGCAGGGATCAGGTGTGGTTTCACATAATTTATTATTGTGCTAAATCGGAAATCAGCTGATTACGAATATATCTAAATACGTTATCGGAATGGTCCCGAAAGGCGCATCGATTTACTTGTTGGAGGAAAAATAATGCGATTATCACCAGAATAAAATCCGCCTGTATCAATAAATATTAGACGGATAAAACGGAGAGAGCGGTGTTGATGATGCTATATCTTGTTATATGCTCACTCAGAAGGGAAGATGTTATATGTGGCGTGTTCTGCAGAGCCGCATTGTGGGGCGGAAAGGGCTCGAAGAGGCATCTTGGCGTGTGCATAAAAGAAAATCGAAAATATCAATTGCGGAATACGGGACAAGGAGAAAAATAAAATACAGAATTTATCATATATAAAAGGATTCGATTTTCACCGAAATGTCGGTGAAAAATTTATTACATTAAAAGCATGTGTGTGTGTGTGTGCTACATATGGCAGTTGTTTCTCATTCTTCTCCTTATCTTTTCGCTCCTTTTCGTCCTTGCGCACCATGTTTGTATAAATTCACACACAATATATGCGAATGTGTGATATATTATAAACACGGAGGCGAATAAGTTATTATCTGTGGAGTGGGCTTTTGATGTGTGCCATAAATTTAAAAGGAACCAACAGCTTATATATATTATAAACATTTCGCATGACAATTTTTACTAGGAAATCCTCAAAGCTATATCTACAAAATAAAACGACAGCAAAACTGTGACATTTTAATTCTAACATAACAAGACCATAAAATGAGAATCTTTGCTAGAAAACCTTTCTGTGACTGAAAACGCCCCTTGTCATTATGACTCTTCTTGAAATTCATGAACCCTTTCACTTAAAGCTCCACTTCCATAAAAAATCTCCTGACGAAAGCCCTCCTGAAGGTGCTAATGGAATTTTCGGGTTACCCTGACTAAAAGCGATATGTATCGGAAATATAAATACCTGCAACTAATGGGGGATAAGAACGGAGGATAATGTTCTCCCGGGGTTACCCCAAAATTGGTCTAATTTTCCCCGAGAAGAGGTATAAATTATTTTTATTGTACGCCATGGAAGTCACTAAATTTAATAAATGTGTATTCTCACATCATATCAGCGCACTGCACGAGATTCCTTGGGGTCTACCCTCACCAGATGGACTCGCACCCAGGAAATTGGGTTTCGCCAGCACCGAGAACAGCCAAGTGTGGATGTTGCTACACATCAGCCAGCTGGATACCCTTCATGGTGGAGCCGAACAATAAAAAAGAACAAAATACTACGCATTCGTTGGTCCATTACCGAGGAATCATTTGTCATATCTTGTATTTCGGACTCTGAGAGTATTCACGGTCGATTGTGTGGCCGCTATGTGGGTCTGGGCCGCCCAATTCTCCCTCTGTTATTAATAATTTTCCATCACTTCCACCGCTTGTTCAGCGCTCCCTTGGCTGGATCTCTTCTGAGCACAAATCTTCGGCCACGACTTCAACCGCACTCCCGCCAATTGGTTCTCGTGGAAAGTTTCGTTTGTGTTTTCCTCTCCGTCACCCCCAAGGTTCGCCCATCGCCTCTACAGACCAACAATGACGAAAACATTTCCGCAAAATAACACACTCCAGTGCCACGGACAGGGAGAGCCGATTGATATGAGTTCACTTCACACTTAACCTCGAATTTAGTGGGGAAATTCGAGATTTTAGGGTAGAAAGAAAATTGATTGTATCACTCCAGATCAAAGTAAAATCTACACATATGCAACTGATTTTCCAATTTAATAGTGCATTAGTCATTGTGTTGAGAATAATTAATGATACTGAAATTCGCAATGCCACAATTTGAGTCATATTTCGAAAGTTCACTTAAACCTTCCCACATTGTGTATGAAATTACAGCCCATCGAAATGATCCAATACAGGCTATTGAGGTTCTGCGGAGTGAGTGATTTTGATGGTGTATTATTTTATGTATTCGATTTCCCGCCACTCTCCTCGACCTCAATAACTGCCATTCCGGGAGGGTGCAAAAGTAAATAACCTGCGTGTTAATCTGAGAGGAGAAGACGGTTTCACTCCTATAAACTCTCTCATGTAGTATGTGACGATGGATTAAACATCCTATTGGATAGTATAATACTCAAAGCTACCACAACTTTCGGGTGGAGAGCAAGTGCCTTTCACCTTCCCGTAGCCTCGAGGAGTTTTCCTTCACATCCCACCAAACGCCTCCTTCGTCACTCTGCCAAGCCATGTGAGATGTAAGCCTTTTTTGAGATAGATTGGACAAACTAGAAACACCCAATCGTACAGCTATTATAGTTATTTAGGCCATGAGGCGTTTCACGCCATCACAATTTAGATTATGCAAGAAGCTCTCCAATATAAATCCCCCGAGGGAGGAATCCTCCGAGAGCACTAACAAGCAACTATGTTCCTCACTTTCTGCTTACTAAACACTTTTTCTGCAGAAATTTTCACAATACATTTACCCTTTCTCTGGCTGCTGGAGAATGCCTGCGAATCTATCGATTTGTTAGTTCGCATGGGTGGATTGATGAGTGAGACTATAGATTGCGGCCTCAACTACACACACTACAGTTATCATCTCGAAACTTTACTCAAACTATGTGGTATGTGGAAAATTAGCCGAATGTATTTCACTCTCGACCCAAAGATTTCTAAGTAGAGCTAGTTGGAATAACCTCTCGACATTGAAATATATGCACAATAGATATTGGAGCATCTCAATTAAACAAAGTTATTTTACTGATTAAGGACGAGGAATTCTCATCTCACCACTTTCGTTCTATTTTTACAAACCACTTGCCACAAAAAGCTGCACTAGTATTGCTTATTAGTGAAACTGTGATGATGTTAATTTGCTCATAAAATGTCCTCAACAAAAGTCAAAACCAATTGGCTCGTGAGATAAAGCAAAATACGGACTTCAGTCTTCTTATTACACAATTAAGGAGATTATTCCACGATGAGGGTATAATTGTTTTGTCCTTCCCAGCGAAATGTACCATTCTCCTTATAATCCTGTCATGGATTACTCAGTGTGCTGGAGAATATCACGATATTCGTGGCTATGTATAGTTCTGGTCCTGATCAAATGCATAAATTGGACCGACAAGAGGAGCATAATATCAATAAATACAATATAATTGGCAATTATCGCTGTTCTTCCTCTCACATGCAAAAACGAAAACAAAAAAAATGCCAGAACATAATTATGACCATTCATAGTAACAATATCGTTTTTTTTATTGCGCACCACAAATTGAAATTTTCATCTGCAACCATAAATTTTTCGCTTTATGTCCTTCATGTGAAAGTGGTTGAGAAAATTATTAACAGTTATTAAATTTTCATACTGTACTTAACTTGAGCATAGTTTCTGAATTTGTGCAATTTATTGTGATGAAGGAAAACCAAAAAACTGAGGAATGAAGTGTGTTTTCTCACACTGCAATTTATCTTTCTTTTCCGGTGGTGCAATTTGTCTTGGATCCACGTGAGTGACTTTCACTTGGGAGTTTACGGAGAATTTACAAGACAAAGAAAGATTTTTTTTATTGGATGCACATTCCTTTTTGTTCTCCTTTCCGCAGCATTTACTCTCTTTGTTGTATCAATGGTATCAATATTCTAACCATTGAACCGTGATTTTAATATCGAAGAGCTTTTAAGCGTCTGAATATATTGAGGAATTTCTATGCAAATATAGAAGTTCTTTCCTTACATAAATATGTATGATCTTTTGAACAGATTTTCCATGACAATGTATATAAATATATGCATTCAACTTGTTGCTGAATCTGAAATGTGCCTAAAGAAAATTTGACTTCTAGCAGAAATAGTGAGGAAAACATAGTCAAATAAAATTCAAATATTTATACATTACATTTGACTCTTAGTGTCCAAGTAAAGTGGTATGAATTGTACTTTTTATGAATCAATAAAAGTAATCTTGTTTGATTCAAGGAATCTGTGTTAGGAAAAATAGTAAGCTCGGCAAACAACTCCTTGCAAATGTAAAGAGAAATTCTTCGATCACTGTCGGAACATCTAATCACGAAAACTGACTTGCTATACGAAATATTTCCCCTATATCGTCATACAATATTGGAGAAATGTATTGTGAATAGGAAGTGTACAAATGATAATGCGTTCTCATGAGATTCCCCTCATTCCTTTTCAGCTGCAACGTTCGTTCGGTTCCCTCAAATAAGCAACAGCTGTTAGTTCGATTGTGACCAAGTGACGAGGCGCATCGTCTCTGAATAGTTCGGGGTATTTATAGTACATCACAGTGTTAAGATGTCTATTTCGATCGTCCATTGGATAAGAAATGTATTCCTTTGGATTCATAGCAGACTAATAGGCGAATACTTTGTGTGCAGATCCACGCATTCTCATCTAGAGGCCAATGTGCGTGAACTCACGCTGCAGTGCAACTCATTGGATGCGGAGCTGACGGCGCTGAAGAACAATCTCAATGAGATGGTGTCTTCTGAGGTGCGCCGATTACAAATGGCTGAGTGGTTCAACAACCTCGAGCAATTCGAACAGTTCGAAGCACGCTCGGCTGTGAGTTTCGAGGTCTTACAATGGGCGCCCGCCGAAAACGTGACCCAAGCACTTAGAGTGTTGGGCTACGATTGTCACACTGGCGTGCAACTGGAACGGTGGCTCTCTACGACAATGAGGAATGTGCCTCACCAGGTACTTAAAGATTATCTGAGAGCATCAGTGAAACATCATCGATTCATGTTGAAGTATTTGTTCCGTGAGGAATTCGAATTTGGCCCAGGAGTCGCTCCAAGAGCAGCATAGACACATTTCTGTCATTATCGACCATTTTATAGGCATAATTGTTTTTACAAGAGATAATAAAATTGTGTGTGAGAGTATTAAAGTATTTATTGACATATTGCTTATCTTCTTCTTTAATACTTCCACTCTTCTATTTATCAAGCCGATATCGACGAGAGAATAGAAAACTATGGAATGTCGAAATATCATTTTTCAAGAGAGTGAGTTGAACATTTAGCGTTATTATCGCTGCCAATTTTGCATAATTTACCTCAAAATACCTTCTAATCTTTGATTAAAGTGCTAATATAGCTCTGCAATAATTATTTTCTGAATTGTTCCAATTGATTTTATTGGTATTTGTTGGAATTTTGTTGGAAATGGCAAAGTTAATAGATAAACTGGAAATATTATACTTTCAAAAGTCGATTTTTAATAGTCTTCGAGTATATTTTAAGACACAAGTTCTAAATAAATCATCTTTTCATATTTAACCTGCACTTTAAGGTTTTCAAGTGGTCATAAGACATGAAAAATGAACTTTTCATAGTTCTCAATAATCTCCCGTCGAATAAGCTCTCCATTCATTCGATATGTTTGTGGAGTGAAGTTTTGTGACACAATAAATTAATCATTTAAGACAGAATTTCAAGAATTCTGCTGACGCGAATCTACGCAATGTTCAATCGATGGGTGCATTTGCTCAGTCTCTGTCAAAAGTGCCTCCCTTAGCAGGGGTGTTAGCACTCCTCGACACCTCCTCAGTGCTACAGTGTGCAAATATGAGAGTGAGACGTGATTGGAATGCATAATTATTGTTCATTTCGAGCACAACATGCCTGTGAGAAATGTCATATGGCCAATTGACAAGGCATTGTTGCCATGTCCATTGACAGGGTTGTTCTGTGACAATGACAGTGCTGTGAAAAGAAGCATTTTCCTATCGTCGTCACTCCCTTTCATTGTCATCTCTATCACCGTAAGTACAAGTAATTTAAGCTCCTCAATGGTATTTAGCACGGCAGCTCGCATCGTATCAGAAGATATATCCATAAATCACATTCACAGCTATATTTTCTCCGTGATTTTTCCATGTTCCACCCGAATTCACACAATTTGATCCATGCTCAGCGATAAGAGAATTACAATATTGGCGGGAAATAAATACTGTTCCGCCGTGATATATGTATAGGGTTAAGTATTTTCGGAAGAAATGACATGGCCTTATTTTTAGAATGCAGCGCAAAGCTCACATTCTGTTATCGCTGTGTATTTTTATCCTTTCTCGAAAAACTGCGAGATAAGGGGTTGCAAGTAAACAAGCTTTCTGTTCGCAAAATTGCTTCAGGGCTCATGTTAATGACTTGGATATTGTCTACCATGTTGTGCAATATTTTGCTTAGTGGAATTGTATAGAAAAAGCCAAAGCCGGAGTAAAGCTCGTAGAGCTTGAGTAGAGTCAGTGCAGCAAATTGGAAAAGCTTTAATGAGTTTTTCTTTAAGAATTCACACACTCTTGCAGACAAAGCGCAAAATGGCGGGAAATATGAAATTTCTTCAGAGGAAATCTCCTTGAACCAGAGTTCGGAGGCTTCAGGATGAAATGTAATTATGTAAATCCCTTAGTCTCTCATGAATGGAATATCTCATTGGAATTGTAAAGTAATGCTTGGGACAAAATTAGTTTGTAACAAAGTGAAGATTAATTATTCTGTGAATTAAGGTGTAAATTGGACTTTTTCTCAAAGCTCTCGTGAATGGAAGTCGACTGGCAGTGTCTATTTTTAGCGAAGACAATAAAAACCACCCCCAAAGCGTCAAATCAATCCCGCTAATACAATCAATGACTGCCATCAAATTGAACTCTCACTCGTACAAATTCGCGCGGGTGTCTTGAGAAAGCTTATTTGAATGTAAAATGCTTCTATTGATTTCTTGACTGCAGTAAGAAAGGGAAGATTACGATATCTGCCATTTTCAGACGCTCCCTCTAGAATAACTTCGCGGTGGTGGAGAGCACTTTGAGTTCCTGCATTTTTTTCACTTTGAAATATCCCACATCCGAAATGTGATATTACATTCAAAAGCGCAAAAGGTAATACAATTACATTTCTTTTCATCTTCTTTTACAAGAAATTTTTTATGTTTAAGCTTAAGTGAATATCATAATGGAATGTTCCTCATTTGTGCAATTTTGTTGGTAAAAGCATTCTTCGTCTTTTAGAACCAAATCAAACACACTCGTGACATAACATCTGGAATATGTGTATTCGTGAGGCTATTGGACTATAATTTGTATGAATACATGTGCGTCTTAAGTACATCAAACATGAATTCATTAGCATTTCAATAGAATTTTCCTGTTCCAAAAGAAAGACGCAATACACGATGGAATTTTTTCGGACAAAAAGTTATGACCTACAATAGGATTTTGTGTAACAGACTGAAGGTAAACTTTATAAAGTAATTTTTATTTACTCACTCCATAAAGTGGGCGTCCTTTGAGCTCAAACCCACCGCAAATTCTTTCTTTGCCCTCGACTCACATTCCAAATCCTGTTGTAATTAAAAGGAAGACTTTTGTACACATTCAAGGCTGACTGGGCTGAATTATGCATGAGCAAATGAAGACTTTTCCGAAGTACCCATCAAAATTCTACACTTCTCGGAAATACTCCAGTTTACGAGGGACCATCCAAGACGCAAGAATGAAAATATCCAGGCAGTTGGAGAGATTCAACAGTGAAAAGTCATTCATAGAATTCCAAATATCAGCTACGACATTCCGCGTAGCGTCCGGTCCGTGGCGGAATCGCATCCTGATAGGACTTCTGGGCACACAGACGCTTCTTGTACCTTTCTTCTTGATGCTCCACTTCAGAGAGGCGTTCCCGCACGGACTGAACGTGAATCTGCTGTTGACAGTGCTTTTCTCCTTTGGTTATGTACAAATTATTCTGAAACTCACTTGTGCTATAATGAGACAGAAGATTTTCTGGCAACTGTTCAGGTGGATTGAATCTCTCTACGAGGAAAGAGAGTCTGACGAGAGTTTGAATATTGTTTTAGAAACACATCTGCTGAGTTCACTTAAAATCTGGAGGTGTCTTTTATTGTGAGAAAAAAAACCCACGCTTCTAATCGCATAAATGCCATGAGTTATATGTGCGTATCTTTACCAGATGCGGCTTCATCGGACTTCCAATAACAGCGGTGGTGATTTGTGTGAGAATGAGGCTCGACAGCACTTTGGGAATCGCAATGGAAATGCCCTTTCTGCAGGCAAATTATGGATTGGAGAAGGAATTGGCTTACATACTGCAATTGATCTTCATGGTGTTGACTTCAGTCTATATTCTAATTATAGACTTGATCATAATTTTCTTCGGTCTGCAAATTATGGCCGCGCTTAACATTCTCAAGGCGTACATAGAGTTGGTGAATGTCAAAATCAAAAGTGCACCAAATTATCTGAAATGCATCATCAAGAGACATTGCGACGTGATTCAAAACATCCACTGGTTGAATAATGCCATCAAGGAGCTCTCTTTTGTGCAGTTCCTGTGCAGCACCTTTATCCTTCTCCTGATGTTCCTCTTCGTTCGCAAGGAGCAAAGCCAATTTTCCGCCTATTTCCTCTGCGTATGTGGACTAACACAAATCCTTGCTCTCTGTCTCTTTGGCGAATTTATAAAGATAAAAGCCGACAACTTGTCAACGACTCTTTACCTTATTAATTGGTATGAGATGAGTTTAAAAGATCAAAGGACTTTCCTGATTATTCTCGGGATGGCGCAGAAGAAGTACAGATTGAAAGCCGCCGGGATGTACAGTGTCAGCATTTATTCATTCGTGCAGATTGTTAAAATTTCAGTTACATACTGTGCTATCTTGTATACTTTAAGTAAATAATATAGAGCAGAAATGTATAAATTAGGATTACGCATAATCATATGAGCACAAAATTGACATTAATATCGGTTGATTTCTTACTGATTGTGTTCCTCTAAACCTAGTCTATAATGAGGCTTTGGGGTTGAAGGCTGAGCTTGGTTGGTGATAAATAACATGAACACTGTTGCACACAACACACGCATTACAATTCGTTTTCGTGTATTTAGATACATAGTTATTCGGCTTCGATATGATAAATGAAATCAACTATTAACGCTCCCCAAATTAAATTCTGTGTGAATTGTTAATTAACGTAAACTCGGTGAATTTGTCACATTGCCTCAAATTTTGTAGCAAATTTTACCACAAATTTTCCAGATGCTAAAGTCCATGCGTAGTTCTGTCCAACAATTGCAATGCAATTAGAATTGGTAAAACACAATTTGACCCACTATGTTGATGATGACGGTTATTGTGACAAAAATGCACTAATTATGCACATTTTATAATGGAATCCTCCATTCGCCATTGTGACGTGATTGACGTTGAACTAAAGTAATTTATCACATTATCACGTATTATATGCGGTTGATTCTGCGGACAACTTAGCCAGAGAGGAAATTTACTCAATTGCTGGTCCAATGATAATTCTAAATCTCAACTGAATTAATACACGCTGTGCATGTTAATCAAAAATGAATTAGTCAGTCCACCGACTGACACTCAACACGAACATTAAACACATCTGCGAACGACAGTGAACAATTACTCTCTCCCTCTCTCTCTCTTATTCAATTGCGAGTAGTGAATCTTTTTATTGTCCGAACGATACTTTGTAAAGGCCAGAGATATTGTTTTTGTATCCTACAACTATACATCTTGATAATGTGTCTGAGTGCAGTAATTGCCGACACTTGCGATTCGTTCTTATCAATAACATTGTGTGGAACACAAAAGGCCGGCAACATAATGCCATTGTAGCTTTTATGTAGTAGAATCACACTTTCGCAGAAGCTCTTCAAGACTTGAGTCGAAACTTCTGTGCAATGAAAGTCTCCTTGATGTTATTATACAGCTGCTGGAAGATGGATAGCGTATAAATCGCGAGCGCCACGAGTTTCGGGTGTTCTTGTGCTGCACCAGGACATCATTATCGCGGAAATTCCAGCATACCTGTTCTAGTGGTCGACGGTGAGAGGTAACCTGGGCAGAGGCGGCAACAGGTGTGCCTCAAGTGAGTGATTTATTCCTGTGCTTTGGCCAGAAAGTGCACAGCTTTTATGGCCACCGAAAGTTATTTGCTGAAAAAAGCACTTTGAAAATTTACCAACCAAATTCCTCTTGGCAATGCTCGCGAGCGTGCTGAGTGTGACAAAAAGGAAATAATGATGCAAAGGATATTTGTCGTATTTTCCTGCAGACACTTTTATGCATTTGTACACATGTAAGTTCTTGTGACATTTCTCAAACTGCCACGAAGAGTTACAGTGACTCGTTCCCAACGACTTTCAAGTCAATTGAACCAATTCATTTCCGTTAATCCGGTTGTTACTTGGCAAAATCTCAAATATTTGACCACTACAAAGTTTTCAAAAAAATATCAATCTTGCCTTCTACGATTTGCCTGTTTTCCGTCAAACCATTTTTGCTCACTTAACTGCGAACGAATGAACTTTCGCAAACTGAAAGTGACAATTCGAGTTATGCATCGTGAGTAGCAATTATAATATTATGATGAATTGTCACTATAAACAAAAGACTGTATATTACAGCGAATGGAAATCGTAAAAGGACTTTATTCACGCCCTCCAGGTTTAGTCAACACTAAATCCTGGCAGAGTACCGAAATATGAATATGAATAAATACCCTGTAATGCGACACAATACATAGTATAACTCTGGAGAAATTTAATTAAATTAGCCCTTGGCTCTGGATGCATTAACTAACTCTTACATGGATTTATACTTTGTCACATGTTCACATTTGCACCACTCCTTGACACACTAAAACATTTGGGGTGCTCAGAGGAGCAAATGTTACATTTTTAATGGTTGTGATAAGAATTTGCAATTTTGAATATAAAGTTTCGAGAACAGTGTTTTTGCTGAAGAAGGTCTGCAATAAATCAGAAGGGGGATTTGCGTGCAGTTATCCAACCCTCGTTTCTTTTAGAGTTCAGGCTATCAACTTTTCTGTATCTACTGAAGATGTCTTATTGTACGGTAAAGCTATTGGTTTTTCTTTCTCTGTCAAATCTATTTTCTCAGAGAAGAAATCTCTTAAATTCTCCTCACAGTGGGAGACCAAAAAACTCACCATGTAGAGGAAAGCGGGGCATTTCTGAGTGCTTCTTTAAGACACAAATAACATTTCAATGTAATAAATATTTGTGGTTTCCGCAACGGTCTCCCTGTTCTTCACACCTTCTTAGGAGTTCAGGAACTTTGGCAAGGTTTTCCAAATGATTTTCAAATTTACTAGTACATATATACATGTGTATGTATTGCAGATATTTTGTTCCTTTCGCCGATTGTCAGCATAAATCCTGCCTTTTCCGGTGTGTGTTGGTAAATGAATAACAGCGCGATAAGCCTTGTCCCAAAAATCATCATCTTATCTTCGTGTCGCCTTCCCATTGTCTCTATGTTTCATTTGCTCAAGTCACTCAATAGACACTCACTCAGGCCACTCAGGCCTCGGGACTGATAAAATAATACTATATAATGTGGAGATTTATGGCTGTATAGTTGCTGAAATTCTCGTAAAAATATCTCTCGAGGGAATCTTGTATCTTTCAGGAATTGGCACTTAAATTAGTCACATTGTATTATATCCCCATTCATCGCATTTAATACGCATTAAGGCGTCTTACAATTGCTCAGCGAGTTCCTGAGTGTTGAGTGTGAAAATTCACAAATTCAACAATTCACCAACATCATCATTTTCAGCTGATTTCAGCTGGAGTTCTCTCATTTGTGTAGACATGAAAATATGAATGGATTTTCATGAAATGAGAAATGGTCACCACAGGCAAGATTCGCGTGGAAAAATTCAATACACACTGAAGCGAACCGAAGGCTAAGCGCGGAGTTTATTAATAAAACAGATCAAAATGTGATCACTCATAAAACTAATAACCATTCATGTGTATTATTAAAATATACACAACAGATCTAAATATTGCTCTCATATTCATCATATCAAAACGTATTCTCACACTCGAAAAAGTATCTTCTTTCCAAAAATAAAACATTAACACAACGGCATCTTCATCAAGATCATCATGAGAGGAATGGGCCAGTTTACAATTGTATTTTTAGTGAAAATGTTGCTCCTCCAAATTTCACTCATCCGGTGAAGAAAGAGGTGACGTTTTCTCCTGTTGGATTTGTGTATAATTAAAAACTTAATTGAGCGTTAATCGCTCAATTGGTCGTGTCGCAAGTTTCCCTCTAATGTGATAATGAGACCAGCTTCATGAAGAGTCGTTGGAGTGTAAATTGATCAAATGTTGTAAATACTCGTCATATGCTGTGCAAGAGGATTTGTGTTTCGTTGGAAATTGTGACCCTTCGTGAGGACCTAAAGTGGAAAAGCGCATTTCAAGTTATATTTTGCCACTTAAGAGATATCTCACTGTCTTTCGAACGCATGGATTCGTAGAATTTCGTCTGCAAAAATTATCACAATCTGAAAAGTTAACACGAGTGTCGAAATTATCCGAAGACACTGTGATGATGCTCTGTCTCGGTTATTAAGACACGAGCAGAAGACGGTTTATTTTTTACGGAGAGGTGAAAAATGTCGGGCAAACATAATATTTATACATGAAGAATTCCGCGCAGTTGCATATTTTGCTTATCGGATTGTTTTTTTTTCTACAAATTTGTTATGTTCAAAATATTGCTGCAAAATTAAATTTGTTGAATTTGGTTTTGGTGAAGTTTTCTCCTAAAAGAGTGATTGCAAATGCAGTGTTCCGCATTTTTCCAATGGAAAAAGTATTCGGTTGTGAGCTTGTAGTGAAATATTGGATTTTCCACAGAAATGTCACATTTGAGTGAGTTTTCCTCGTCACAAAATGCTCTCTCTCTCTCTGGCTGACTCTCACCCAAAACTTGTGCATATCTAATAAAATAAAATAAACGATGTGGGTGGCACAGTTAGGCCCAATATACAAAGTAATCCTTTGAAAATGTTGCAAATGAATTGCCTGAATAGCTTAAATGAGAATTTCCAATACTCTCTGAGCTCCAATCAGATACAGAGTCGTTTTGAAAAAAACTATTAGAGTTCTCTGGGGCAATATTCACGTTTATATGACGCTATATAATTAAACTAAATATACTCCACTCCACATTTTATATATAAATACTTTTCTCAAGATGATCAGAAAAGCCATAAAGAAATTCACAGTTTCCCAATCGATAATCCCCACCAAGTGAAAAGGCCAGAGGGTGTATTGTATTGCGAGCCAAGTGAGCTAATTAATTTAATCGGGGAGAGTTTTGTGCAAGAATTCTCATATACAATGTGAAATTCTGTCTCTTTGGCTTCTAAAGTGCCACGCATCATTTGAATTTTGTCCCCAGAAACAGAAATGCGCAGAGTATGTGTGTATTTCTGAGCCTTTGAGCGCCAGCAAAAGGAAAATTAGGTCTAACAAATAACCAAATTACGTGGCATGATTCATTAGAAGAGACTTCATAGAGACAAAGTGGCGTCTTTCTCTTCCAATGGCATAATCTAATTTCTTGAGGGCAAGTCACGACTACAAAAAATGCCCACAACTTCAACTTGTGCGCCCTTCGTTTACAATTTCCCAGGTCATGCATTTTGTATTATGAGTAATATCAAAGGGAATGTGGAACGTGAATTCTACTGAGAGGTTCATCAAAATTGCTGATAAAGGCATTATAGTCCTGAAAGTCCCTGGAATACAAAATTTCATATCGCCAGCATTTTTTGCGGTCCCCCCTTTCGCAACTCTCTATGATCCACATTGTGCGAGAGTTGTGGAAATGTTTCTCGTATCGCCCAAAATAATTTCCAACGCTTTATAAATATTAAAAGGGAAAACATTTGTATACTTGTGCTAATGAAATACGATACCGACAGTCTTGTAAAGACATTTTGATACAATCTCTTGTAATTAGGCGAAATGTATTCACATGTATTATAAGAAGTGAACTATTGCCCTCATTAAGTGGCGGAAATTTTCTTTGTTCAGCCTTTTTTTTCCTCCTCGTCTCCCATCATGGGCGTGCTAAACTTGAGGAAATTGGGTTCCATGCTAATGAGACTTTAAAATGCTGTACATGTTTTAGCGATTCTTCTGGATGCAAGTGATTAATAAGCATGGTGGCTTTTCATCCTTTCCACTCTTCTTATTTTCACACAAAAATTATATAAATTTGGCTTGATCGATATGAATTGTTTTCGGGCAGAAATTGTATAAATTTCTCATTATAAATTATAATGCATGGAAGCTTTTACAGATTTAATTTTAATGCGCAATACAAAAATTAAATATATATTGATCAAAATTTGCCCCTGCAAAATACTTTTTTTAATGCGAGATTTATATTTCATTAATGAACTTAAATGAAAAAACAATTTGCCATTGTAAATGAGTTATTAAAAGTGATTACAGTGCGTCTGAAATAGTGTCAGATAGCATGCTTGAAGAGCGTTAACTATTCCAATGATTGACGGGCTTTCGATGCACGCGAGAAATACAAATTCAGATTATTATGTGTAATTCCCAATGACTGTCGAGGAGAAATGGAACAAATATACCATCTGACAAATGACTTTTTAAACCACTCCACTCAGTTTCGCCACGTTGTAGCGAAAATAGTTGCGGCTTGTCGCTCTATTGCACTCTTCGATTCTGTACCATTTCAATGCGATGCTCAGGCGAGGAGGATTTTGTCCATTTCATGCGATTCCCTCTCACTGAGCATGTCGTCATCTTGATGGAGATGCATGTTGGCCGCAGTCCAAGAACTGACGTGGCTACATGTTAATTTTTGTCAATCTCCGTGTAAACACGCTCCTTCCAAAGTTGATTTGAGCGCTCGGACGGCCTGACCAGAGGCGCGCCTCAGTGATTCGTGTAAAGCCTCTGTATATTGTTTAGACTAGAGCGCCAAAGAGGAGTTCCAAAATAACAATTGAAACGTTCTTAGGCGGCGGCAGAGACTCGGGTCCTCACTGTGTGGCAGTTGATGGACCGACAGTGGTGAATCAGGGTGAAGATATCGCGGAAACGCGAGACGAGGAGCACCAGCAAAGGGAGTGTTCGTGTCCAAAGAGCGGATTTGTTCTACGTTTCCTGAAAAAAGGTCAGTTTTTTCCTCATCACTGTCACAATTTAATTTGCTTAATGGTATACACACACATTTTGCGAAATAAATTCACAAAATCTCTCCAATTAATTAAGCTTTATAACGATACTTTTTACGGATTCTCCAGCTTGGACTAAAATGCGTGGCAGTGATATGTCCGATGATGGGGACGATGAACCGAATATGTATGAATGTAAGTTGGTGCCTTGATTTTTGGAGAAATTGGCGTGACACATTAACAATATGCTTTATGATCAGCTGTAATATGGATTTTTTGAATTAAGTGGTTTTGCCAAAACTCATTAGTTCTGCATTTCGTGTCAATTGAAATGCTGTTTTAACAAATTATGTGTTTTGCATTATGCTAATATTATTAATAGTCATTATTTTCGCAATCAATTCCATACTATGATCAAATTTTAATTTATTGACCTTGTTATTGAGTTCAGTGCGAATTGCAATTTGCATTATGGAGTTATTTATAAAAGGTAATGCGTTGATTATTTTTTCACGCAAACCAATGATTGGGGAGGCTTCAACCTGCGTTCCCTTATTTGCGCCACACATTCTCCCCATTCGCACAGAGTGCAGAAGCATTTCATCCCTCTGTAATGGCTCTGAGCTGTGTATATTTCTATAAATCTAATCTACATCTGAGCATTGTAATCTCAGGCGTACCCGCATTTTGTTCCAACAATTTCCATCACGATGCGGTGTAAAAAAAAATTTAATGACACCTTGTCTGAAATAATTTTCGGGGAAAAAGGTGTCTCATGGCGGAAATTTTTCCCCACAATCCACGAATAGTCTGCACCTTTTCCCCAAATTTGCGGTTTCAACGGCATGTGATAAAATTAAATAACCTCCTTCCAGTGCGAGAATATTGAGAAAGAATTTATTTATATTTCCACCCCCCACCACGTCACTTCCAGTGGACGGGAAATTTAGGACTGATGGGGCCTTCCATAGCGCAGAGTCTGAGAGAGTGAAAGCTCCGTCGTAAATCGCAAGCTTTCGGCTCGGGTCTCTCCCAATGGTGTGTATCTATTCGGCGCACTCACGAGAAACTTGGCTGCTTTCACCATCATCCCTGTGCCCAACTGTAGAGACTTGCCATACATATATTTCGGAGCGACTTTTCTAGTCGTGTTTAAAACTCTTTCTCACTGCTCCCACCATCACGAAATGGGGAGTATCTCCTTCGCAGGATCCGGATCCTCATCCATATCACACATTTCCAACGGGTGCAGTTGTCTTCATAGCCCTGGTTGGATATGACGTGAATTGTTCAAGTGAGTGTGTGTCGTTCAGAATCTACGTGTAGCTCCAAGACTGAAAAGGGGAGATAAAAGTATACACCATCAGCTCTCATGCCCTGGAGCTTATCCCAGTGAAATTTTCCATTGGCGAATATAGTGAAAATTCTGAAAGTTCTCTCTCCATCATCCGCATAGATGCTCATTTCCCTAATTTCGGACAGCATAATGTTCAATTTTCCCTCGTAATAGAACATGAATTGGCGAGAATTCCACCTGTATGCTTGACGAAGCATATTTGCTATTACTATAGGCATAATTAATTTTCATCATAGAACAGGAGGATATTAATTTGTCGGATATTTATTTAATAAACTAATTGAGAATTTGAATAGAATTTTATGATATTTCATCAAAAAAAAGTGACAAGTCAGTGACCTCTAAATGATGTAGATATTAGCACAAAGTGAGGTTAGATTTTCTAGGAGTCACTTCAACATTTTTATATGAAAATTACATGTTTATACGCTTCTAAAGAGAGAAAGTGAATTTTCACTTTTTTATCTGTTGTGAACCAAGTGAAGAGAGTCAATTGTTTACTTTTTATGACGTTTTAGTTTCTATTCGTCGACTTTTCTTTTCCACACAGCCTACTTAGTTTAACTTAAATATCATTTTGAGATTAAAGTATTTAATTTGAGTCTTAATTTTTTGTCACAGAAATACTCAATATCCTACCAAAGGCGCAATTTAATATTCAACAGTGAATGACTGAAGTGCAAAAAACTGTGAAAACCATTTTCTTCCTGGCCGTGCGAATAAAGAGAGTGCACGAGTGAAAAGTGGAAGTAAAATTCATAACAGCCAGGAGGTTAACAGTTCGCACTGCCAACGGTATGTTGATATAGTATTTGTGTTGTGTCTTTTCTTCTGATTCAAAATATATGTGTTGTGGAAAAAGTGTTCCACGAAAATTCCATCATCTATGTGTCAGAAATTCTGTCCAAGAGAATTTGCAGAGAGGCAAAAACGAAGTGGGGAAAACCACAATCCATAAATATGACATCCAATTTTCTGAAAGGCAGAGACACATACATACACGATCAGCTTCACGGAAAAATGTTTATCATAGAGAAAATGAAAATTTTATCAATATCATCTTCTATCACCTTCCTGTCTTGCTTTTTTCCATCCCCTTCTCACGCAGAATCCTCGGAGGAAACATCATCTCTAAATTATGACGCCACCGCACACGCACGCTCGTGAGCATTGCACCCATAAAATGGTTATTCCAGGCCTCGAGCAGCCTCAACAAATTGAAATTGATGCTAATTCTATGAAAATATAATACAGCCAGCGCACTGGAAGTTTTATACGTTCATTTTAATATCGCACAGAGATATCAAGCCCGGTTGGGTGGAGAAATATGTGTGTTCACCATTCGAAGGCTCATTAATTATGAGCCGCGAGAGCTTTTGAATTGGTTAGCATTAGTACAAAAGCTTGCCACTTCCAGAATTGTTCCACTGATTGCGCGCAAATCAATAACACCCCAGTTTAACACTTGCAATTCCACCTTAATGAGTATGGCTAATGAGTTCTAACGCATAACCCATTAAACCGACTTAAAGGATTGGCACAACAGTGAAATTTCAAAGGCTTTGAGAGCATTATTTAGTTTTGGATTCTGTAGGAAATAGAAATGAAACAGTTTTGCCCATGAATTATTCCTATTATGATTATATTCTAACTTTAAGTACTTGATAACATCTCCAGGATCTTTGTTGGAAACAAATTTGCAGCCCTGAAAACTTTACTGTTTGACTCTCGTTTTTATTTCTCGTGTTATCGGTCTACACACAATGTAATACAAAATACATATTTGTACAAAGTAGAGCTTAAAAAAGGAAAATACTTGTACAATATGAGGCCTAAAGTCACCCCAAAGTCTATATACATATAAACCAGAAAGAGGTCTCAAATAAAACATTTTCATTGCTCCGCATGAGCTTTTTCTGCTGCGACTTTACATGTTTCGCCGACGAGCAGTGAAGGAAGCTGAGAGACAATATATGTGCAAGTCACATATGCTAGCTCTTCCTTCCCCATTTTTTCTCCCTCCCAACCTTCTAAATGATTTACACTATGTGATTATACTTGTGCCCCTATTTCCTAATGATATATGTATATATTTTTAAATTAATATCACATGAGATGCCACGCCACCTCCTATGACTTTCCCGACACGTATTCCACGGCGAAAACTTTCTCCGCCCCTCCTGTTCACCACAGCAGAAGACGCTTTTTGCCCATTTTGCGAAAATTTTCATTGCTTAGCTCACGCTTGAGATGCTTCTCAGCAGTACATCCGCACCGAGGGTGTGGATGTGTGTTGATGTGAGAAAGTAAGTGCTAATATAAGAAAAAGAGATGCTTAATTCCTACTTATTTCCACACACTTTGTAAAACATCCCCCGCCAAGAATAAATTATATCCTCCCTGTGCTGGCTGAGCTTTTCTTATGGGCCTTGAGACATTTTGTCGTACTCACGGTGCGTGGAATTAAATGTCGCCCAAAAGCTTTCTCCGGATTTAATTACTGCAGTGCTGAGGCCTCGGCAATTTTCAACAATAGAGCTTCACAGAAGAATGCCAGAATGGTGATGGTACTTTTTTATAGTGGAGCGCTTAGAGAATGAAGCGTTCAGGATGGGATTAAGCTGCGAAAGTTCACAGTTTCCATACATGTGTCACTCCCGATACACCTGGAACGGCGATTCCTGTCTAGACATTGTTATAGAAATACTCTTCTATGCTCTAGCATCCCCTTTCACGACGAGGTGCTCCCTCAAAAGAGTGAATGCCATCAATGTGTTACTGTCAGCAGCCCTGCTATATATATATTGAAATTGTAACAATGAGGGCACTTTTTGGACTTTTCTTACGAAATATCAATGATGGTGCACATTATGAGGTTCAATTGTCCAGAAAAGATATATCTACGCAAGATTTCAGTCTCATTTGCTACAAACAAGAGCCTCGACCTCAATTCACCACCCATAATCAGATCATATTTCATCGATATATGTATCTCGAGTATAAATAAAATATAATATTGTATATTATATGGTGATATTATGTATTTTATGTCTCCATTATTTCTGATTACACTATGGGCTACAAGGATATTATTTTTCACATATGTATATTGGGCATGTCTTGCCAATTTCGCCAATGAGATGGTTTCAAATTGAGGGACAAAAAGCCAGAGGAGCATTCTTATAGATGTCACTTTGTGTGACATTGTGGAGATGAAATGAAATCGTAGTAAGCATCAACCATTCACACAACTCTCAAGACTCTGCACAAAGTGCCATTTCCCACACTATAACGTCTTTCTTGACTTTCCAAATTTTCTTCACACTTGCAAAATTTAATTCAACCCAACCACTTAGTATGTAATATGTACAATAGAGTTAATATCGTATAGTTTAATTTTATTTTAGAGAACTTTAAAGCTAAGAGATGAAGGAAAAAACTGAGTCTAATCCGAAATAGGTTCCAATAGGCGACATGACTTTTTGTGACGCAGTTCCTGTCGCGAAATTTAGTCATTCGCTGTGTGAGTGGCTTTCGCGCCATTTGTGACGTTCTCCGGAGCGAGCTGAAGGTACACGCTATCACTCACCACGTTCACACGATTCTACCCATTTCGTCAATGGTGATTAAATTAATTTTGACACTGTCGACAATTGTTGTGTTTGTTCTGACGATTTGAGACCTTCAACAAACAGAATTAGCAGTGGGCGCCCATTTCCACAAGATACTGCCAAATGAGAGCTCACAACCAAGGACACAGATCCTGGCTTTCGGCTCTGGCGCCGTAACCTCTTGTTTGTTTTTTATTTAATTTATTCCATCACACAGTGAACTCTCGCCCCTTCACCTCGCCACCCAGCACACTCGTCCGCTGCGGCTTTGCCCGCAAACTTACTATTTTTCAACGGGTCGCCACACTTCCGTGGTGCGCCTCCCGCACGGAAACTTTTCGATGGAATGTCTAATTACGGAGAGCATCCTCATTTATTTAAAATGGGTAAATAACGTGCGTTTTTATGAACACTCTGCCATTTGGCTCCATCTGGAAATTTCATCAAATTAACAACATAATAGCGCCCATCTGTAAGCAAAAGACTCACTCGTAATTACAATGACTTCTTCATTTCACATATTCGGGGCAAATTACGCTCTTTCGCTCGACCTTAAGTCAAATAGCCAGAAAAATTATGCCATTCGGTTGTTAATGGTGTGTTTATGAAAACACATAAGATAAATTGGGTCGATCAACACAAATGTAATTCCTAGAATTAAAAAATTGAATTATCTGCATAAGTTAATCCTCTGTGTCAATAACAATTTATTTATATGAAATGAAATAAATATGAATATCACATGGATAAATAAAGCATTTCTTCGCATGGGAGAGAAATGTCCTTGGCTTACTACAAATTCCACAATTAACCAGAAATGTGCTTTGTCTCGAATTAGACTAATATGCGTGACGACGTCATAAAAGAGCCCCGGTGAAATAATTAAATAGTAGTTCTAAAAGAGTCATTTACGGTGGTTATTTTCAGTGTGAAATGCAAATCAGATTGAAGGTGAGAGTGATATTTGATTAATGAAGAGCTTTAGTAAGTAACACTGGGGGAGTTTCACGGGAGTTTAATTCGTTGATTGTTGCGTGCAAGAAAACACTTTGTAGGGGCACTTTGAGAAACACAACGAAATTGCTACAATGAATAGTCCTATGGCACAATAGTATAAGAATCACTGCCAAGAACTTTGCCATTCTTGGGTGAAAAAGGAAAAATATTTTGAACAAGGAGGTTAAGATCGCCATTTTTTAAGAGATTATCATAAACATAATGTAAACAATCTCTGTAGACATTCATATTTAATTCTTCGAGTGCAATATGCGTTTATTATGTATAATCATAGTTAGATGGATAGCCTATTTATCTGAATTTAATGCAATAAAGTCAAGCCATAAAGCACAATAAAATATCTAATTAAAATGATTTATCCCCATTATTCCATCGATTATTGCCAGAAAATCGCAACAATTGTCCATTAAAGCTCGCAAACGAGTGCAATTCCCGACGCGCATTTAATTAGGATTGCATATTTAACAGCCAAGGACCTGCAATAATGATGAGAAAAGGGATACAAATTCAGGTACTCATGGCGATTCTCATTTGTCTCAGAAGCCATAAACATTTGGGAACATTGCCAGTCCGGAGTTAGAGTACAAATCACAAAACAAGCTTTGGGATGTTGGCAATGATGCGAGGCTCTGCGGTTGACGGACCTTTGGACACGGGAGTAAATGGGGGGCAAATTGACTCAATGACCAGGATCTCTGGCCGAGAGATGGGCAGCGACGCGGACGTTTTGAGCTTGAGGGACATCATAAAAGAAATCCCCCGTGGAACGTGAATAAAACATCGTCAGTGAGATTTCGCATTTAGTGCTGCCGGGCGAATAAAGCTTTTGACCAAATATCAAATGCGAATGACAATATAAAAGTACATGTGATTTCTCGTACTATGGTAAAAATGGCGTAATACCGTGAAAATTATGTCCAAGGAAGATACAATGCGGTTGTAAAAATAAATAAGATAAAAGGTATTGTATTTTGAACAACAATAAGAGAATTATAGTGCGGAAGGACGCGGATTTGAAGGATTTTGCATGGAAATTGCGAGATATTTTGCCATAACATAATGGTATAGTTATTCATAATAAGAGACAATTTCCAATGAAAATTAAAGACCTTCTCAAACTCATTTGCAGATTGTATTGCAAATGGAATTACGGTTATTGCAA
Organism: Phlebotomus argentipes; assembly: GCF_947086385.1. NCBI lineage: Eukaryota > Metazoa > Arthropoda > Insecta > Diptera > Psychodidae > Phlebotomus > Phlebotomus argentipes. Next base: position 18,125,137 of record NW_026776177.1, on the reverse strand, counting down.
ATGATTGATTCAGTATAGTTAATTTTCAGCTCATCTCTCCATTAGACATCTATAATTAAGACCCATTAGATGAGCACTCTCAGACAACAATTTAATCAAATTCACTTTCAACTGGAGCTATTACAGTGAATTATATAGTTCTCATTTAAAATTGCTTAGGGATTTCTGCATAAGTTAATTACAAATTGACGATATGAGAGACGAATTCAGAAACTATTCTCAAGGGGAAGATTGAATAATAGATAGTTCAAATCTTATAGTAAATCTCTGTGATTAATGAATATTTCCTACCATGGTAGTAATTAAAAAGCTTCAAAGACAGTTTTCGATTCACTTACTGAATATAAATACATACAGACGTATTATATACTGGACGCACAAACATATATTCCAGAGTTTTTAGAGATGAAAACAGAGGATTCAAACTTTCCCAATCACGATTCGTATGCAAGCGTGAGAGTGTTGAAATTCATTAGACTATTGGACGCTGGAGCTTTTAGAGAATAATTCACTTCGCATGAAAAGGGTTTATGTGCGGATTTTCCCAATTTTTCCTCCCTCTCTCTCTTGCATCCACATTTAATCACTCTGAATTCAAGCTTTTTTCTGGGAATTAATCGAACCATTTCTCCAACAAAATTCTCTGTCCTTCGTGGTACAGCAATTTAATAGGATTTTTCCATTGAATGGCAAATTGTCGCTCATTACGCAACTGCCACGTCAATTGCAATGAACTCTCCCAATGCGTGACTTTTACTACAATATGCTTGACTACCACAATTCAATACGCTTACCCAATATCAGTTCCTGTGCATTGTGTCATCGTAAACCACGCAAAGGGTTGACGATTTGTGAGTTATATTGTTGCAAAATACAATCTTTCTCATGCGGTGGCATTTCATATGCGGAACCATTCTCGAAACACGATGTTATGTACAAATAGTTGAAAATGACATTTTCATACCTTTCCATCACTTGCTTCTGCGGCCACATTGCTCCATGGCTTTCGTATCATTTCTTCGACCAACTTTCGCAATCCGGAAAACTTCTCTTGGTTCTCTCTGAAATACTCCAAAGGTGTGTGTGTGTGTATGTCTTTTGCCCAATGAAAGATTCCGAAGCAGGTGCTATAAAGGACATTTTGACTGTGTTGTTGTAGATATTTTGCTTCAAAACACTTTTGGTAAAATTCTCAGGAATATCTGGGCAACTTTTGGGAGAAAATAGTTATTTTCAAGAACAGATGATATATTAACTATTTATGGTTATATATTGAGTCCCATTTTTTCTGAAGGTATAGTTGATATGCAGAAATACTTGGATTTCAGCCAAATGCTCTCACTGTCTTCCATTCTCTCTTCTCCATTTAAGTAGAAACAATTTATTATGACGTCACATAAGACATTCACTAAATTAAGGATAGTTTTCCCGGTGGTTATGTAGAGTCATGCAAAAAGCACTTTAATAGAACAATTTAGATAGAAGAGTCAGATAATGGTGAGAAATCTTTAGAACATTGTGGATAATATACGATTTTCCATTTACTGTGGCGGTTCTAAGCGTGGTTTTCGGCGAGATTCTGTGCCATGGAGGAGACCAAAGTCCCCAAGAGCAGCCCCAGTGAGTAAATGCCGTTGCTATGGTTTCAGCATCGTTGGATCCTTTTATACATGGCACCCCAGTGCCAATCTTGAAGGGTGAAGAAAATTCCACACTTCCTACCATATCACAACCACGTACATATATACACTTAGTGCTTTAATAATGCTTCATATTTGCGATTAAGTGACGAGCAGGAAAATCTAATTCATTAACATTCACGTCGTCTCCGTCGCTCTCACCTTCTTACGTCATAGTCGTGATTTTCAGATACGACACGCAATGCATTTCTCATCAATAGCGCGCTCGGGCGAAAAATTGCACCTTCAACTCAAAGATGCGGCGTTAATAAGACGAACTCGCCATCGATGTATATTGAGTGTTGACACAACCCGAAGAACTGATTATTGGAGAGTATTCTGCGCTGTGGCAACGATGCAGCAACATTCCATTAAAACGTGCTTCTGAAAATACCACTTTGCCGTTGAACGTAATCTAGAAGGAACATCATTGGTTTTGCTCTTGGTTGTACCACTGGAAATTGATTAGCGCAACTCTGATGCAGAAGTTTTGCACCAAAATTGCTCAACATGAACGAACTTTCGCTATAAAACTTGCACCATAGCTGAAGGTTCGGACAATGTCTTTAAATTCAAGGAGGAAACTTGATATGAGTGACAATGTTATTACAGATCGGTTTGAAGTAAGCAAACTATGAAAATTGAATGACACAAGACACCATCAGGAAAGAACAGACGTGTTTTTCGTTAAGTTAACGGTGAAATTCAATTTTACAAACGTATGAGTGCATTTAAAAGACAGAAAGTATCGTCATAAAGCATTATTGTGTTATTCGAATACTGTCTAAGTGACGAGAAAGTTGCGGATGTTTTGAGAGTGTGAGTCACGTCCTAAGATATCCTTTCCTAAAAATGAAATGCGACACATGAGCTCAATGGCAAGTGCGTAGAATATGGATGGATGCTCTGTGTTCCCACAAGAATTGCTCACCTTATCGGTGATGTGTTGTGAATATTTGTAAAATTGATCCTATGGCAAGAATTTATGGAGTATAGTATTTAAGGTATGGAAATATTTATGAGCGACGGGGTTGTGTTGAAAATCTCTTGGGGGTTGTTAAAATTTTCACCCTCGCTCGCGTGTAATTTTACTCTCGAGAGGGCGCCCGAGTAATAAAAAGTACTTGCTTAACATGATGCATAAATTTTCTAAAAATTTATATGCATGATGACTTGAGATTTTCTCAGCATGAATGAGTTTTGCACTCAAACCGTGAACTTCAACGCAGAGATAAAATGTTAATTTTGCCAGCAAAATCACCCCCTGCATCATACCTTGGACTGTGGAATCGAGTGGATACACCCAGAAAATTTGCCCACATCATATGCAAATTTAATGGTTTTTCTGAGGTCGCATTTTACCAATCTGTGAATTTCGTGGTGCACAATTTGTCTGCATTCAATTTCAATTGGGAGAGATGAAAAAATGGAAATTTCCTTCTCAAAAAGGTGAGTTGTTGAAACAACAACTCGAATATGGTGGAGTGTCGAGAGAAAGCACTCCAATTTGAGCTTTCGTGGGTGAGGAGGGTCCATAAATAACCCGAAAATTTAAAACTACAAACACTGTACAAAGATATGATGGAAAGGGTAAAAGCTCCCGGTCAATGTGGCGCGCTCAGGTCAGTGATAAACGTAAAATGATTAATAACTGTATGAAACCATCCAATTTGTATCATGTGAAAAATTTTGTGGCTATCAGTCTGCTTTTTCTCACAGAGCAAATAAAAAATTATATTAATTGAATTTTAATGAACACCATCAATTTTAGTGCCATTGCAATTTGCGACATGCTTCAAGAGGATAATTTTGTTCGTAATATCATCATGATTATTCAATCAATAAAAATTAATGGAAACTTCGCACGTGAAAATGGGAAAATGCTGTAAATTTTTTTTCCAGGCAAGTGTTGATAATGATAGTGAGATAAGATTAATATCTATTACTTATTCTGTGATGCTTGTTGAATTCCTCTTAACGTGCAATTTATATAGCTTTCAAGATTGTAAATCAAACAGAGTGATGGATTGAGGTATGCGAGCGAGCTCTTACTCCACACTATCACCTCTCACCTCTGTGACAGGGGTGGAAATTTCGTAAATACGACGTGGGCTTTTGCTATTCTTGCCTCTGCTTTTTATCTTGAACTTCACAACAGCGGAAAACTTTTACGATAATATCCTAATGTAAGCTCCAATATATGACTTCCTCCGCTATCACAGTTTATTGAAGTAGGAAGAGGATTTTCTAGGCAGATTTTATCGTATTCTTGCCTTCATATAAGGGAAATTTGGATAAAACGCCCAGAAGAAAGATAAGCTTCCGGTTCTCATAAAGCGAACAACATCGCCTCTCTTCTCAGGTATCAGCCGTCATAGAGAAATTTAAGAGAGCAGTGGAAAAACATGTGAATTTTTTCACTAAATCATTTCATGCAAGAACAAACCATATTTGAGCGCCACTAGAGCAGAACATCGTGCCGAGATTTAAACTTAAACATACGATTTCTCTGGTGAAATTGCGAAGAAAGCTCCACAGCATCTAACTTCATCTTAGTGGCTTATGGTGTAGAAGTTAGCAATAGCGCACAGGGACAGTAATCTTCTCAGTAATGCGAAATATCTCCTTTCCTCATCTTTTATTTCCATTGTCCTTTCTCACTTCACATACACGTACACAGGGACACACTGTGTGTGCCATTTCAGATACGCATCGCTCTGTCCCTGTTTGATTTACTCCGGAGCTGCTTGAAAACATTCAATGACCATATTTTATTGACATATTTACCCACATGGCTGGAAAAACATGGAAAGCACCTTTCCCAGTTTCAACACCATATCGATCGTATTCAGTACTTTAAAAACATCGTACTTCACAATTCCTGCTTTAAATTAAGAAGATGCCCAACTTTCGGTTGGGGATAGTTTTCCTCACTTGTTTTGTCAAAAGCTCTCAAATTTTCTCTCATTGTTCAACTGTACATTATATTCCGACATCCCTCTAAAATCTGATATATCCAATTTATGCGAAATTCTCTCGTGACGCTCGACAGTAAATCGCCACATTAATTCCTATGTACTCCGAGCGATAGAGTTCGTTTATGTATGAGCACCAAATGAGTGGGAATATGAGGAAAGTGTTATGATATTATTGCGTCCTATCAGTGCTGAACCTTCTGTGTGTTGTTTCATAAAACAAATTATAACCTCCGAAGCTGGCAAGTGCCACATGAGTGAATTGTGACTGAGCAATCTCAATAGTCAATTCTATAAAACTTCCCCGGCGGATTTGATACTCATAACTCAACTAAATTGTTTAATTAATTATAGGGTGAAACAACTGCGGAAGAGTGGCAAAGTTATAAATATAGAGCCTGCTTCGCGTCCGGCAGGGTTGAAATTTGAAATGGGACTCTTGGGGTGTTCACATCTTTGCCAGCAGCTAATAAAAAATTAGTTCATTTCGCAAATAGGGCAAAAACGGCGGATAAATTAAAGTACTTGCATTGTGGCAATGGAGCGGACCCATGGCGAGTGGGATAAATTTAAAAATTTTCCAATTATTTACACACTCACATTTTTGGGGCAAAAGTGCGAGTGTATGAAATTTTAATTAAGCTGTTGGTGAACTTTCGCAGCTCTTTAAACGCAAAAGCACTGGTTAGAATATTTAATACTGGGGAAAAAAGGGGTTGGAAGCTTAAAGCATTATCCAATTTCATATCCCATAATAGAGAATATCTTAATTCAGCAGGAATAATCAGCATTTCTTATCGCAATTGAATTATTTTTGGTTACACAGATGGGCAAATTAGTATTCATATCATACGATTCGCACGAAATTGCCATACTTTTGGTATTCAACGGGTTGCTGGAAAGTTTTCCGCGTGAGTTACTCACCCTTCGACATTCACGCAATTTGCCCCACTTTCTTCCCTCTTCAGCCCATTCTTCTCACTGAGGTGTTCCCGCATTTGACAAAAGATTGCTCGTTAGTGTATAAGTTTAAAAGCATTTTAATGAATGAACGAAGAGGTGTCAGACCAAGGGTTATATTTCGTCACTTTGTGCCACCAAATCTGCCAAAAGTTGCTCCACCTCGAGCCCAATTCTCCATCTCCGGCACCAAGAGGGGTTTCTGTGTGTGGTTTCCAGTGGGTTTGGGAGCTGGTGGAGCGAATCATGAAAAATTTATTGTGCATTCCAACTTACACTGCGGTTGCCCTTTTCTCCACCCTTGGACGCTTGCCAATATAACTTCGGTCTACCACACCCCATGTGTGTCTCCGGAAACCGAAATGGAGCCCTTGAGATGCTTAACATTCATTTTTCGACTTTTATACATTCGCAGCGAGAGCCCCACTGAATGCCTCTAAGCTACTTTCTTCCAATTCAATTCGCACACACATAAAATATGCATAAGAATTGGCAAATCTTAACAATGCCCCGCCTCTGGACCGTCATCAGCAGAGACTGTGATAGATGCTTATGGGGATATGATGGAGTTAATTTAATTACTTACATTTCTTCCCTTTTTGAGTTATAGAGCTGCCAGCGCTCTCTCAATCAGGCCTGGGCGCTTTTCTCACAAAAAGGGGAAATGAAAAGTTTTCTCATTTCAAGTCTCTCGCACGATGATGATTCAATCTGAAAGGCGATACAAGGGCGGGCAATTGAACATCCACAAGTCCCTTCGGAGACTTGCAAGAAGTCCTCCTTCCGCCAAAGTGGGAACTTCACTCAGTTCACACTGTTTTTCCTTATATATCACTCGGAAACACTCAAAGTTGTTTCAATACGCTCTTCATTAGATTCCCAAATTCGATTATACATATTTTAATGATAATTTCTCTGTGTGGCAGTGAAATGTCTGTGGATTTTGCATATCTTAAACTTTTCCTTCTGCGCTATTCTCATGACAAATCATTAATATTCAGTCATCTTTTCGGTGAACACAACAGTTGTGCTTTTGAGCTTTCTTCTCTGTCTCTTCTAAGAGTGTTTCATATAAATTAATTGATGTGAGAAATAAATTACACACAGCTAAGCTTGGAATATTTTTCAAGCAATTTACTCCCTATATTTAATTTGCGCAATATGCGAGTCTTGTGCGTTGATGTGTCCAAACTCATGAACTTTCCACTCGGTGACTCTCCATTTTGCCTATGTATTGCTTCATTAAAGCACACTCCGCGGTATTGTATGGCATATTTGGTGCCCATGGGGAAAAATTGGCGACTGGGGTGGCAAAAAGAGATGACAATACACTCTGGCTCATGCGATAAAATCACAACTTTCAGCGTCATCATTATTTTCCCTGTGGTTTCCGTTCCACCTCGCATTTCGCCATTTCTCTGTGGTCTTGCATCGCCTGTAACTAAAACCATTATGTCAATATTGCTTTTTTATTATGATAAACGCGTGATCGCACGCATCATCTTGGACAGTGATGGTGAGATCGTGCCGAAGACGTAGAGATAACCTCCTAACCCTCTTTTCACTCCTCGTGTAGCTGCATGGAAATGATACTGTGATTTTCTCATTTCCGCCAGTCTACTGAACTTCCATGGCATCTTGTGTGTATTTATGGAGAAGAACATGGCTTTATGCTGAAAGGGAACTGAAAAATAGAATAGTGTTCAGTATTTCTCTACAATATTTCTCCCTTTGTCGAAGACTCTTCTAAATCTAAAGGCGAATTGTAAAAAAAGAATAATGGGACAAAGGGCTCACTTAGATGTGAAATATGGGTCAAAAATCTCGAATCTACAAATCGATCAAGGGGAAAGTCACTAGCTGATTTTGGAGGAATCCTAATGGTTTGAGAGAAGAATATTTGGGCGCAGAGAATGAAGCTTTTCGCGTAAAAAACGCACTTTTATCATCAGCTCATCAAGTTTGAAAGGCAATTTGTGGAGTAAAAATAATGAAAATTTAGATAAGAATCATGAAAAATCTAAAAATGATTAAATTGTCACAAAGTGAATGGCCTGAAAATCGCGAGAGTTTTTCCCCTTGAAATAGATTGAGGAAAGATGAATTTTTTAGTGAGGTATAATCGATTTTTAGAACACTATCACCGAAATAATGGTCTAGCGACAAACACGTGGAGTCTTTTTGAGCTTCTGCGGAAACAGTTTTGTTTACAGAGTTGATGAAAACTCGTGTAAAATGGAGCGCCGAGAAGTTCTTTCACATCCTCCCAATGTGAGACTACCCGCGAATTTCCTCTCAAGTGTCTGCAAGTTGAGTTGGTTTCTGGGTCAAGTGTATCACTCCACCGCATGTGACCACCCTTCCTGGGCTCTCGGTCTGCCGCTAAGGAATAATGACACTGCCAACGGCGACGACTCTGTGGCCACCGGTCGGATCAGGAATGAATAAGCCGAGAGAATGATGATAAAGGGATGACGACAGTGGATTCCTCACCTCGGCACGGGGTGGTGGAACGTGGCAGGAAAAGCAATTTTCTTTACATCCAACACACGATCAAAAGAGTGGCGAAGACGATAAGAGCCACAACATACGAGAGGACGTTTATGGGCATCGGAAATTCGTCCTCATCTGCTTTCTCGGGGAATCAGTTTATTGGGAAAGCATATTACCGTTATGACTATATTGCCCACGATGAAATATTAGTTGAGGTGTATGAGTAGTTGCTTCAGAGGAATTCTGTGGCTATGCTTCACTCGCTGACAGGTTAATCTTCCGATTCTCCACCACAAACGGCGCTCACAGCGTCGGGCGATTGGTTTGTGGAAGTGTACAGTGTCATATTTTGGGGTGTTTGATTGGCACAAATCCATGATCTACAATTGCTTCAGCCTGTGGTTCATCTCCATTATCCACTGCTTAATCCGTGCGAATGTGTGTCTTTACCTCATCCACTGAAGCTGGGCTAATTAATGAAATTAAGGAAAACACTGCGAATACATTACACACTTACCTAATATATATGACTACACTGTAACTAATATGCCTCATGTCATACTAATACTAATCTTTTCTCTCTCCAACTGTCTTTCGCAGATTTACAACATCGCACAGATTTGCACATATTCACACAATCCGCATTATTAACATGACCCACGGAGTTGCTGTGCTCTAATAAATAACTCAGCTGATTACATTTGGCATAAAACCCGTGAAATCAAACACCCGCCAATCTATCCACCCACTTCAATTTCAATTTCCCCGCGCTACCGAATATGAGCTGAGAGATTGGGTGCAGAATTCGGGGTGCATAGACACAAGCCAGCGAGCTTGGTGGGTGCAGGGGTGAGTTCTGGAGCACTGAGCGCCAATGCGCTATCAAACCTTCTCTCCGACGATTGCCAAGGAGTCAATCACTGAACACTGAGGACTACTCGAGCGCTGCCGATGTGAGTTTCGCGATTACTCACTTGCCATAGTTTTCATTGTATTCCACATGAAGTGAGAGGCGGCTGAGATCCGCGGAGTTTACAATAAAACTCACTTGTTGGCAGCATCACGCACACGTCCGCAGCCAGAGCGCAGTGCTGAGGCCGCTGAATTCCAACACGCAACGAGGAAGTCAGGGTGGTCATCGCAGTCCGGCTTCAGTCTGGCTCTTCATCATCTCGCAAGCGCCAGTGCAGTGTTCACGAGTGGTCCCAGCGATGAGGCCGCGACGGAAGTGAGGAGTGGTTAAGGGCTGCGCCGGCCTGTTGCAATGCTGACCCATTGACGGGCGTGCAGAAGACTCTGTTGAGTGGGTGTGAAGTGACTCGTGCCAAATTGGATACTAGCCGCCTTGGCCTTCTGGCCGACAGTGCGTGGGGCAATGCGAGGGCGTGAGGTGGCGTAGTGTGGGCTGCCGGGAGGGGCCCGGATCCCCAGATATGCCAAGAGCATGGCTGGCCCGCAGGCACAGCAAGCGGGTGCGTCACGCGCGGCCCAGTCGTTGCTCAATCAGAACAACCAGGTGCATCATACGACCGAGGAGGTGCTGGAGCTGGTCTCCCGCGACAACGTCCGCCAGTCTCACTCGGAGATCGCGGTGGAGGACGCCGAGGAGGGCTCGAAGCGAGTCCGCCACAGACACAGGCCGCTCTACAGGCGCTTCTTCAGCTACATCAAGAACGCCTGGACGGGGGTCAACTTCTCCTCGGGAAATGGTAAGATTGAGCGCGTGGGGATCAGATCGATCATCGCCTGTGGCAACCTTGCCTCAAAACATCTATCAATAGTTAGAAGAAAGTGAAACATATGCCGCTGATCGGGTGCGATTAAAAACAATCAATGCACAGAGTGTCTATTCTCAGACCACTAGAGTCGCCGGGATTATAGATCGTGGATTGAGAGGATTAGGTTTTCAAAATGTTCGCGTCATGATCTCAATACTGAAAGCTCAAAATCCATCCATTGGTGCTGGAGAGATATTTGCCATTTCCGCTACTCACACAGTATTTAATCTCTCGATAATTTTAGAAATTGGCTAGAATTTCATTGATGATTATTTGCTGGAGTATTTTTACCTCCAGAAGAACTTTTATTTCGCTGTAATCATACAATGAAAGGAATTTGGGAAATGAAAAATTCATTACACTCACCTTTTCAGCACGAAATAATCAATTTTGGATGAAAACATGACATAAGGCGATGCTTTTCAATGTTTTTACACTCTGAACGACTAATGAAATTTTTAGTCAAGCTTTTTCATGCAATTTTTATTCCTCTGAAACCTTTGAAAGTATTCTAGGAAACATTCTGCATCGTTTGCACTCGAATCTATTTGTGTACTTATGTATATAATACTATTTCTGCAATATTTATTTATGTTCTTTTTAATGAAAAACAGACACTCAGACAGTTATTGTAATTCTGAGTCTTTTGAACTTGGAGCAAATAAATGTGTGTCGGTGAATAAACGTGCAGTTACAGGTAATGTAATGCAATCTTATGATAATCTAGAGAATTTTGCGCGCTAAATCGAGCACTTCTAATTCTGGATCAAAGACTCCTCGTGCTTGCTTATAAATAGGCCTTTCTATGTATTGCATTCCATGAAGTGCCGAATCATTTCTCGCAATTTGTACACAATCTCGCTCGGTCGAAGTGTCTCCTGTGGCTTCAGGGCGGAAAATCCCCTTCACGATGACGAAGTTTCCATCCATGTACTAATTAAATCCACCGCATGAGCCACTCAATGGGGGAGACACCGTCGTGGATCCCATCGGGTGTTTTGATATCATTCCCCGAGAGTGTCAGGAGGAGAATTAATCAAGAAAACCTTCAGCGTGTTTATATGCGAAAAAGTTATAAGACACACAAGAGAATCTGAATCACGATGGATCCTTTTGCCACTTCTTCCCCAATTTAAATTTAATGATTTTAACTCTTTCCACAACGTGTGTGTGAGAGAGAGAGTCTTTGAGGAAGACCAATGCGTACACACAACAGAAATTAACGAATATCCATCTGTTTTCCATATTCTCCAAAATTTACATTTCTTGGCAGTTTTATGGCAGAAGAAAAATTTGAAGAATCAACCTTTTTCGTCTTGACTGGCTCGCCCCCGAGTCAAAGTCCTACGCACACATATTTCAAATTTCTCTGAAGATTTTTTCCCGATTCTTCTTTCTCTTTGGCGGAAAAAAACTGCCATTCATCTCATCCCTTAACGATTTTCCATCCTCTTTTTATTATGGCCACCCTCATAAGACAACGCGATACAGCGTCGAATTAACTTTGAGTATAGAAAATGCTTAAGAGCGCCGTAAGATTTTCCTATAATAGAGGTCGATTTGGGTGTCTGTAGAGAAATTCAGCCAAATATCCTAACTGCAAAGTGTCAAATAAACACTTGATATTTTCCCAAAATATCGAATAACACAAATAACAAACAATAAATGCTTGCTAAGCTTTTGATAGAAGTTGTAGGAGAATTTATAAGACATCCGATCTGAGCCATATTGCATGGATCCCTCTTGGTTTTTATTGAAAAATCTCTCGGTGAATTTCTCTCTGGGGCCACAGTTCAGAGAATCCGAAATTATGTAAACAATTTTCGGTGGCTATTTCCCGTTCAATTATGCACGCATCTTCTGTGGAATAGTTGTAAAATTCACTGTTGGGGTTTTTGATGAATCCTCCCAAATGAACATGGTGAAAGCGCGAGTCGTTAAGCAGATAAGTGGGTGATCTAAACTGGATTAGGCACTCTCATGAAGATATTTATCTTGCTCGCATATGCGAGAGGCAAAAAGCAAATGGCAAATCTCAAATTTATTTTTGCAGTGGGATTTTCGCTTCTGCAGCAGTTAAATCAATTACAGAACCATAAATTATCGATGGCAATTTGAAATTTCACTGTGTATAAGTAATTTCAAAAAGATTTGTGTAGATAAGTGCTAAATTTATGGAATATTAATAGGAGCGCTGTTTCAGGAGTATAATTGTCGTAAATTTTATATTGGGGAGCTTTCGTGTACATTGTCTGCACTGAATTTCGCCTAGATAGCTGAAAATTATAATTCACGCTGAAATATGAATTCTGGAGCTGTGGCTGAATCGAAATTGCTCAATTTAATCAAAATTAAGCACAAGACTCTGAAAAAAACTTCTCTCATATCTTCAATAAACAAACATTTTATGGTTTATGGCTCTCATTGTGTGTACTTTAAAGTGGGAGATAATTTCAGTCGAATTTTTTTTCTATATTGCCTCACGACACGACATTAATTGCTCACTTTCTGCACCTTTGATCATTCATGCTAAAGCCTTACTTATTAATGAAAATTTCCACCTGTCCGTCCAAGGTTCAATTTTTTTCTTACCAGACTTTTAAAATCAATTTCACTCTGTCTTTTTTACCGCCACATGCTATCGGGGAAATAAATTTTCCCTGATGGGACAAAAAAAGCGCATTGGCGAAGAGAAAAATGTTTGTGAAAACGACGATGTTCACCTCAAATTAAATATTCCAATTTCAATGTCCGTGCATACATTTTCTTTCCAATTTCCAGTCTAACTCATCCCGACACACACACATACACACAAAATATTCTGATGAAGGCGTCACATTCATTTCGAAATGAAACGACAAATAGCTCTGAGTTTGTAAATACCAACTATGCATAAATTGTGGAATTGGAAAACACACGAGAAAGTTGGAGAGAATGCTCAAACCCCAAAGTTTACAGTAAAAATGTAAAAATATATATAATGCATACATATTTGTATCCCACATACATAATTGTGTTGAGTTAAATATACAGTCGTGAAATTTTATTGACAACCAGGCGTCTGCACACACAGTCACTTCTCACCTTTGCACCCACACAAAACAATGGTTTCTCACTCTAACTCAATTTAGTGCAAAGTTGCGGTGAAGTTGAAGATCGCACGATTGCTATCTAAATTGGATTCGAAACATCTGTCGAAAAACATACAAAAACAAGTCATTTACAAGTAACAACTCATTCACTTCAGTCATATTAATTAAAAATTAATTGTGTATACACACAAACATACTCGCAAGCACACGATTCCTACTTCTGTGAGCACTTTTCGATGCTCAACAGAGCGATTGCCTCTGCGTTTGACCGCAGTTGGGCACAAGGAATCATTCTCATTTGCAAAGCTCACCTATAAAGCCATGACTTGTTGCAATAAAACGACCTTTTAGGGGAAATGCTGAGTATCAGCGCGGCAATTCTAACTTTCGCCACCCATTTACCGAAGATATCATCACAGTTGGTCCTGTTTTGGCTTTACACATGCCAGCTAATATCCTCATCCAAAATATTCCGCAGCCGCTGTAATTGCTATTTGTACATGAGACACATAACCACCGGAAGCGGAGAATATAATGCCATGGTGTTTAAAGTTGGCAAAAAGGCTTTTGCATTAAAGAGATGGAGTCGCATAAAAATGTTTTAATTAAATTGAAACACTTTTCGCTTCTGATACCTTTAATGAGTTGAATTCAGACATGTAAATGACTGTTTAAAAGTACCAATTTATTCATTGTGCATAATGTAAATATTTGAGTTTGTATTTAATTCAATTTTTGCTATGAAATGATGAAAATTGATTAAATGATGAGACCTGTAATTTCCGTCGAAGAGAAAGAAAACAAATGCTCTTTGTTAAAACTTTGCAGGAAGTTTCAGCGTGTTTTGTATGGAAGTATTAAAACCTCGATGAATTTTATTTCTTCTCTTTTCCAATAGCGTTTGCGCGAAGGTAAAAGGCATAATAGATTTCCCATCGGAGATGATGGTTTTCCATTATTCAAGTAGCCCCAAATGGTGAAAAATTAAGTGATTCAACCATTTTATCATGGTTTAATTTCAACTTATTCTTCTTTAAGCTCTCCGTGAACCGTGAGCGTAAATTAATTTTCGATTTTGTAATCTTCAATGTCTTAAGTATGTGGATTTCGTTCCAACGTAGTCAACTCAGACTATCGACCTTGTGTGGAACATAAAGAGGCCTCTTGTGGACTTTTCCATTCATCTTCTCTCCAGCTAAACAAATCGTTCATCATAATCAGTCAAAGAGATGTGCGCATATGTGAATGAAAATAGATATATAATCGAGTGTTGGGCGTAAAAGTAAATGTGATAAATTCCTCTTTGCAACATCTTCACACTCGATATTTCCACATGAGAAGCAATGGTGGTGTATTGTGATGAACTGCAAGTGATTAGATAGATGGTGGAGTGAAAATAAACTGGGTTAAGAGTATGAAAACATGCTTGGTCCGGAATAAATTAGAGATTTTGATTGAATTGTACTGTGGCTCAGAAGTTTTCGCTCTGAAACATCTGTGTTGATTCTCCCCACGGGATGCTGAGGAGCCACAACAGAGCGTCGAAGAGGAGGAAGACTGGCGAAGGAGAAAAAACCATTAGATAAATAATCGCCAGACTGACTGTTATGAAAAAAGGCCCTCCCACAATATCTGAACTAGACATTTTCGGGGATTTATTGATCAGCCGCGGTTTTCACAGTTTAATTCTTTTTGTTTTGCTTTAATTTTCTCTAGTTATTTTGGATTTCCCGAACCGCCAAGTCACAACTTTTCTCACGATTTATGTCAGTGTTGAGCACGATCTCCGCAAAATCGGTGGCTCGTCCTCTGTGATCATTGCTCAGTCATCTGCGAGAGGAATAATGAATTTATTCAATAGTTAGTCGCTTTCGCTGCAAATTGCTTCTGCACGGTGCATATTTTCCGTATTTTGCCTCCCTTGCGCGCGCTTCTGATGCAGCAAATTCGCCGCGCCTGTATTGTGATATTGTTTGTGGGGGTGGAGAAAGCTTTCTGGGGTGGAAAAAATTGAATGCTCCCCGCATCTGAAATTCACCATCTGTACATTCGTGGAATTTGCCGAGTGCGTGATGTGAGGGATGTAATCAATTTATATATCTCCAGAGTTTCGCATTCCCTTTGAACTCCCCGCGTGCACCCTTCCCGGCCATTTGCCATGCGAACGCTCAGCAAACTCAATTTGGGGGACAAATTAATTGCGGAGGGCTTTTTAGTTCAGCAGCCAACATTTATTTTTCATTATCTATGGCCCTTTTGTTGAACACTGGGAGTGAACTTTAGCATTAACTTTTCTATAACCAGCACCAGAAATATGGACTAAATCGTCCTCTGACATTTTAATCTTCTGGGGCCATTTTTACATAACACGCACACAGCTTTTTTCAACTCACAAATTTGCGCGCTTTTGAAATCTTTCCATCTGACATTGCGTTGCTTCATTTGCAGATTCAGAACTAGAGGAATTGGAAACACCACCACGATATCGTCCAGATTCACTAAGTGCCCTATGCAGAGCAACACGTTTTTCCGAAGCTGAAATTAAACGAATTTATCGTGGTTTCAAGGTGAGATGAAATAATGTGTGAAAGTTCAGAGATAAATTCATCAAACTTCTAGCAAAGCTTCTAGCAAAGATAAGCGTCACACAATAAAGATTGGAAAATCTATTGCTTTTCAGGCTGAATGTCCAACTGGAGTGGTCCGGGAAGACACCTTCAAGGTCATCTATTCACAATTCTTCCCCCAGGGAGGTTCGTATGGAGTAGCACAATAAGAAAGCACTTAATAAAGAGCTGACTTAATGAAAGCCTACGTAATTTTTGTAGGTAGAAGAAATAAGGGGAAATATTTTCGGGGAAATCTGAAATTAAAAATTCCCAAAACGTTTTAATTTACCAGATTCTACAACTCCGCGTAAAATCCCGTCAAGATGAGGGTTCTCAAGACGTAATCCATTCCTTTGGGCTGCTTCAAAATGATATATTGTGTTGAGTGATGAGGCAACTAATTGCTAAATTGTTTCATCGCAGCTCTTATTAGATGCTAATGTTGTTGAGTACATCACGATGAGGCCGGAGGAGTTCCAACCCGTCTAAATTAATTGCAACAATAAATTAATGAACAATAAAATAGTCAAGATTCTTTTCTTTAGATTAGGCAATAAGCCTAGAGAATTCCTGCCTCCACTCCGTATTTCATTAACTTTTATAGCACT
This sequence comes from Phlebotomus argentipes, assembly GCF_947086385.1. NCBI lineage: Eukaryota > Metazoa > Arthropoda > Insecta > Diptera > Psychodidae > Phlebotomus > Phlebotomus argentipes. The sequence goes on along the minus strand of NW_026776177.1, from coordinate 18,108,943 downwards.
CTAGGGAGAGGAAATGTATCACTTCTTCATCCCCATGTGATGTCCTTTGAATATTCTTCAGAGACTATAATGGAAAATTCTTTATGCCCCATATTTCTTGTTGTCTCCCAATGTGCCTCCGCGAAGAATATTCAACTTTATTGAACTATTTTATTAACTCGATATTTATGGTGATAAAAATGAATGGATTTGCAGGGACATTTCTCCCTATTATGCTGGAACTGCTTTATTGCCTCCTTTTCTCCTCACTTTGCGCGGATGAGTTATTGTGAAATAATTTTAATACAATCATGAATTGAATTTAAAAGTGACGTGAAATCCTTAGCGATTTACTATTATTTGACACATATTTTTGGCAAGAAGGACTCTCATAAAAATTTATCATGACACAGAAAACAATAACTGTGAGAGACTGTCCTTATTTTCCTCACGAAATGCCTTGAATTCACTCTGCATTATCGTCATGGCGAGCGTAGTTTTGCTAATACTCTGCTCGTGGATCGTGTCAGCATTTTTTCCTGCCAAGACGGATTCTTTCTCAGCACTTTGTGTCGTGCAGAAAAAATTCCCCCAAGTGATGTGTTTTTGCCATTTCGAAAAAGAGATATTAATTTATAGACGGAAAACGAAAAATTGAATCTTGAGTGCTTTAATGAAGGAGAATTCTTCATATCTTGCTAAACAAATATACCACCCGAGACAGTTTTATACGTCTTGCATCGTCCGCAGAAAAGACTGAGAAATGTTTTCTTGAGGAGGGAAGAAAGAGCGTGTAATACCAAAGGAATTACGTATATTGCATATTATGCTGTATTACATATAATATGAGAATATATATCATACAGCATTTTTAATTCTATGTGTTTACTTCCTCAATTCCAAGAAATACTGTCCTTTTTCCTTGCGCAATAAAATTCAGGAGTACATAAATGGAAAAGCATAAAAAATGAGAGGATCATTTTATTAAAAATAAAATACTCTTGAGTCGCTTGTTTAAATTGAAGGGAATAATAAAACGATATGATGTCTGTATTTGAGTAATCAAGCATAAAGCATTTCAAAGAGGAACCCAAAGATAATAAACCACTAATTTATATACGATTTAAATTGTTACAATGCCAGAAATGTATATAAATTTAATATTTGTTCCATGAATTGACAATCTTGCCTAGAGGGACATGCTCGTTATATAAGTTTCACACTCCCAGATGTTTAAACATTCTTCACAGCATTTCACAAAAACGTCAGATATCGAATTTCCGCCTCGGAAGCATGTTAGTCACTTGAACAAATGTTACATGGTGTAAAAAATGGGAGCATGTTTAGCTGCTCTTTGTCATTTTTCTTCCTGTTTCTTGAAAAACAAGCAAAGAAAAAAACTTTCCATAAAACACGCTTTATAATAAAAAGATTAATTCACTGTTTATGTGAAAAAACCACTGCAATGACGCGCACTTATTTATGCACTAACAAAGAGAAGAAGCTGTCGAAAAAATAAAGCTCAGACAAAAAATCGGAATAGAAAGAAGAAAGCTCTTAACCCTAATTGCATGCATTAAATTAATTATTAAATCGTTTATTTGCTTTTTCAGCGAATAGCGGACAGTATGCACATTATGTTTTCAACACACTGGACCAAGACCGAAGTGGAATAGTTAGTTTCGAGGTGAGCTTGAAAGCTTCATGAAATTGAATTGAATTTAATACGCTCTTCCGATTCAATATGCAACGGATTTATCCAACATTTCATTAAACACGATATATCATTCTTGAAATAACATCTTTCCAGTGCTTTGAGGCACAAATTAGTACGGGCGGTTTCTCAATTCTCGAATAACTCGAGCGTGGTCAGCAACGAGAAGCCAAAGAGAAGCAGAGAAATATGAGTAATAGCCCTTTGGCGACAAATCAACCCCCACAGTATTTTATTATATTTCAAAGTATATAGTTCAGTATCAAGTCTCAAGCCACTTTGCCACTGCATGTCAAGATCTGTGACCCCATTTATCTATTATTTATTTGCGTCAGGAGAGATGCCCAGTCCTCTGACTGGAATCCGCTTGACAAGGAGACTGGTCACTCCATGACGAGGAGCTAAACGAAAAAATATAAAGTCAAATTATACACAAACCGACAGAGATACATATTTGCTCGATAAATTGAGAGGAGGAGTCACAAAACGTGATCATTTTTCTGGTTGATACAACTTTGAAGAGTGGGAAGGAGACAGAGGGACTAAACTAGGTCATCTGGGGTGACAAGGAATAATTGGGAGTCTTCCTAATGCATGAGATAAATTCTCTGTATTTTCAGCAAAGCTGCTAACCCTCATTGTATTGTATCAATTTTTCCTTGTTAAACTTTCTCACTTGATTTTCGTTGTCTGAATTTTCGCACCTTCTTTCGAGCTCGACTTCTGCTTTAATTGACGACGAACTACGCCAGGAATTTGGTGTATTTCCAACTATTCTTTAATGACAATGGCAAATGTATTTCTGAAAAAGTTTATGGTAATATTTCACTAAAGTGAGCTAAAGTTTCGCCAACTTTTTGTATGTCAGTAAATTAACGTTAGGTTTAGGATTGAAGGTCCATAATTACCTCACTCTGAACTCATTAGCAACTTTATTATTTTTCGGTGTTATTACTCATTTCCCCTTCTTGGCGAATTCAAAATTTATCTCTCAGCCAAAACAGACTTTGGAGAAGTGAATCCCGATTTGAGATCCTCAATTTCTCTGTCGCGAGGACAAATTTTAGTACATGTCAGTTACAGATGACTATATGTATAAAATGGCGAAATATCCTATATCCTAGGAAATAGAGGGTATGAATAAATCTAGCCATTTGTTGAGGGTAAGCTATTCGCTTCCTCTCAGTTTTTGTCATCTAGAGATGGGTATAAGTTCCATATGTTTACTCGTGGATGACCAAAATAATAAATCTTTTTCTATATAGGAGCAAAAAGAGAAAAAAAAACCCGAACATTCTCCTCGGCATCAATAAATTATTCTCGATATATTTATTCTTTCATCAGATACTTTTTTTGACAAGAACTTCCTCTCTTCCTCATGTGCAGGAATTTGTGCAGGGATTGTCAATACTCTCACGAGGGACTCTAGAGGAAAAGTTGCGGTGGACCTTTTCATTGTATGACATAAACGGGGATGGATTTATAACCAGAGAAGAAATGACTGATATTGCGACTGCCATTTACGATCTTGTTGGCCATTTACCAATCGATCCCACAGCCACACCGGAAGAGGATAGAATTAAGGAGAAGGTGGACCGAATATTTCAGGTGAGTTTCAATCGTGATTTCTCCAGTCTTTTGCACCGCAAAGCAAACCCAACTGCAAGTACTCAATTGTGCCAATTGCTTCAGTGATTTCCAACACCGAACGCCTGACGTATCGCTTGTGTCAGGAAACGGACATTCGCTCGTTTGGCTAATGGGCTGACGTGCCAGGGCTTTTGGTCAGCTGAGTTGTGCTGTGTCCCATGCGAATGGGTGGTGATTTGTTTGTTGGAAATGCCGAAGCGAATATGTACATATATAAATTTCAGGGCAGCAACACTTTGCCCAGCATACATTTTCGCCTCTGCACAGTAAATTCGGAACCTTGCTATTCTCCACATCCAACATTGACAATTTTCCCATGCATTATGCACGGTGTCGCTGAAAGGTAGCGCTCTGCAATCCCGTAGGGATTATGACGGAAAATGCACACTGAATTCCCACAATCTTTTGTCCCGCAAGCTCGAGGAAATTCCAGGGCTGACTCTGTCACCAAACACCGACCGGAAGTTGTGCTTTATTTCGCCATTTTCTGTGTTTTCCCCATATTTGCATATTTTGTTTCAGTGAAATTTCACAAATTGATTACAAACATCGTCCTTGCACAGTCACACGGATGACATTTTGAATGCAATGTTCATTAAATTGAGCAGGAAATTGAGAAATTTCTTCTCGTCAAAAGTTTACATGCAAACTCAGATGAAATTACTGATGGAGTGTCTTTTAATGTTCTCTTTTCCGCAAAATGCACCACTAATGTCTTTAACCTAAATAAGTTATCGCACCGAGTTCGATTCAATGCAATTCCGCAATTCAATTTGCTGGGAAAAAGTGGTGACGTCATTTGGAAACATTCTTTCTACAGGACGCTTCTGCACTACGCAATTCCGAGCTGTCAGTAATGCTTAAAGTCTCCAATTTTGCAGTCATTGCTGGGCGGAATGAAGCAAGTGGAGATGTCCTAATGAAGTGTATGTGGCGATGTGCAAAGGAGCGCCATGAATTCCTAGCAAATACCCGACAATTCACGGACGGTTAGGTGCATGCCATGTGCAATTTGAATGAATTTGTCATTTTGATAGCCATGAATCTATCTGCAGGTACTCATCACATGCTACACATGTTTAATGGATGTTCCCACGAAGACCCAACTTGCACATCTGTGGCTACTCTTAATACATCATGTATGCCTTGTTCTCCATTGATAAATTTGAAAACACTCTCGTAACTTTCCGCAGAACGAATGCCAACACATGCTCTTGCAATTCATATTGCTCAATATTTTCGTATCATTATACTTTAATGCTCTCCCGACTCTGGCATTGCCGTTGGCTTACAATTTGAATATTTGGAAAATCAATCCATTTCAAAGGGATATTTGCAGAATACACCTTTCATCACCAATGAAAAGCTTCACTCCAGACTCCGTAGGACGAACAACCTTTTCCTCCTCCCCCGTCGACACACACACAAATGGCTTGATTCTCGCACAAAGTTTCGCTCACGGCGAGATTCTAGCACAAGACGCCGTGAGGCATCCAAATCACTTCGCTTTCCAATTAAATTATCGCAATCTCACACAGTAAAGCCATACTATCGTCGACAATTGACATTTTCACGCCGCTCCGAAAGTCACTCACAATAATGAAGGCATTCGGAAGGGGTGGAAAACACTGTAAGAGAGCGAAAGGAATCCTTTGGCAGTAATTACGGTGCGAATTACCGGTGACGAGTGATGTGAAATGAAAGTTTCACTGACGTAATCCTCATGAATCGCTTTTTTTCCTCCTCTGCAACTCACGGTTAGACATGGAATGAGATATTAGCACATATTTTCTCTTATCCTACCAAAATATACAACGGAAAAACCACAGCTGTGTGCAAGGTTTGCGATGTGTAATGAAAAGCTTCACCTCTTTTTTATGTAATGGTAAAAAGTAACACATTATGCATGGTGTGGTGATTTGTAAACTGTTTTTGCTCCTCCCGAAAAAATATCCCAGAATTACTGATAAATGGTTTACCATATATTGGATGCATGTAGTCGCTGTGTACATGCATGTTGTCGATTTTTTTCCCTTCACACGTGTGCAATCATTTGCTTTGAGTTGCACGACTATGAATGGAACGCGGCAATGAAAATGGTTATGGGGCTATTTTACAACTGCAACACGGTTCCACCATTTATTTCTGTATTTATTATTTATCCGTGTTACAAAGGGAGGAGAGATATGAAAAGTAAATCTTATTGAATTGTTGAGGCACATGAATGGCTACGAGCTTAGCGCATTCGTAAATTTCAGTATAAAAAAACGTACAAATTGAACAGAGTTGTGGTTTCCTTTCTATCGTCACAGAAAATGGACGCAAATGGCGATGGAGTGGTGACATTAGAGGAGTTCCTGGACTGCTGTCGCAACGACGAAGCCATCTCACGGTCGATGGCCGTGTTCGACAGCTCCTTCTGACCCGAAGCCAGCCCATCTGCAGGCGATGGAGCTGCGGCCTCGGCATCTGCATCGTGTCTCAGCGGCACGGTGAGAAAATCGCCTGCACTGTCCAGCACCTGCAACTCCGTTCACTTCCTGGACCCGCCGCGGCGGCACAGCGCCTCCTGCCACAACCACCAGCCGCGCTGCAGCGTGCCGCGGCGCGCCAGGACGCCGCAGGACCAGCTGCTGACGCCCCAGCGTCTCCAGGCCCCGGATTCGCCGTTCCTGGTGCGCGTCCGGGCGTGGCACACTGGTGAGAAGCGCTACTCTTCCGTAGGTGCTGGAATTTGCCATTGATTCAATCACTAAGTCTCTGCAAATCAGCGGAAAATGGCAATCAATTTTAGCTTTTGGATGGACACTCAGCGAGAGGAGATTAATTCTCTCCGTGTCCGAAACTGAAATCAATCGGTGGAGATTTTAATTTAGAAAAACCGTAAAGAAAAAGCGCTGTGTATCCAGGAAACGGTCAAATTAAGTCAGAGAGAGAGAAAACCGCGATAACAAAGGATTGTAAAACTTTTGTCAGTATAAAAATAATTGAATTTTGTCAATAACAGAGAATTTTTCCAATTCAATAAAATCAGACACACTCTTTCTCTGTTTTTTGATAGTTTCATGGATATTTCAGTGCATCATCAATGTACTTGATAAAGTAAAAAAAAAATTATACTTATGATGCTCTCTTAGAGAAACAAAAATATGAAATGAATAATAAAACAAGTTCAATAAAGTCTAAGATCGTGAGTATATGTGTAGAGACTATATGAATGTTGGAAAATTTCATGTTTTCTGATATTTTGTAATCCATCATCTAGTATATAAATATGATATTTATTATAGATATTGAAAAAAAAATCCCATTAGAATACGAATGCGATACAAGGAAAGCAACATTTCAGCTAATAATAAAAATTGTAATTGACTTTAGGAAAAAGAATCAATTGACTCGAATGTAAAATTGTTATCAATCAAGAAGAATATAAAATATGTTTTAGATGTTACTGTATAGAAAAACAATGCGTCTAGAGAACAAGTATTAAATGAGATTTACTGAAATACGAAGATATCATCTTAGGATCTAGTGAAGAAACTTTTGCGATGAGAGCCGCATATTTAGCCAGAAGATAGTAGATTCTGTAAGTGTTGTTCAAGTGTGGTTTTGTGGACTTGACGTTATCAGATGATGGGCGAAAAGTGGATGGAAATATCAAAATCGAAGTCTATTTGGAAGCACCTGTGGTGGAAAACGAACGCGCTACGAGACAAAATTTTGATACATTTATTGTCCAAAAGGAGGAAAAAAAAAAGAATTGTGTGTCAGATGACATGACTTTAGAGAGGCAAATAGAAGTACATAATATAGGTAGTGCAGTTTTCAAAAAGAAAGTCCAAATTAAATTCAAACCTCATATTTATCTTTGGACTGATGCTCGTCATCAGGAATAGAAAATTATTTTTTTAAAACACATTCACATCCTTTTCCAGAGTTATGAATGAATATATCTATCATATATTTGTATGTTAATGAAAAAAATATCATGGATATTTTCTATATAAAATATTGATGTAAAAAACATACAATTAATATGAGAAGATTCAATAATGTCGACGATAAATGTATTGTACACATATTTTGACTTAGCAGCCCCGATCAAAAGAAAGTAGCTTTAACTTGAGATGAAATTAAAGTATAAGTGTAATCTTAGGACGTTCTCAATGACATATGTTTGCCAAAGAAAGAAAAGAAGAAAAATAATAATAATGAATACAATTATTATAACGTGAAGCATTTTGTATTCTTTTTCACTTACATTCATATGTATGAAAATGAAAAATTTGTGGCCTATTTTCGCTAAATTTGAAATTAAACGAAATAAGTTCAATCAAAAGAGAAGATATTTTCTGTGATTATACGTTACTATGTGTCGTCATTTTCTTCAAAAGAATATCCAAATTTAAAAAAAATTCTGACATATCAAAAATGAAGCATAATAACTTTCCTTAATTGTCACAATAATTTTTCTTTAGGATTTCCTACCAAAATGATACAGTTGAAAATTCTTATGCCACAATTGAGACTTGATTTTTGGTAAATAATTTAAACCATGTAAACAAAATATCTATATTTGAACTCTTTCCAATTGTTAAAAATGCATTATGATGGAAAATCTTCAAGAATTCTTTGATGAAAATATTTAGTCAATCGATACATTATTGTTTTTAACAAAATATATCTCTATTTTATAAAGAGAAAATAATACAAATGTTATCTAAAAGAAAAGTGTGTTTCTTACTTGTCTTCATTCTTTTCACACCAACTGTACACTTTTATAACAATTTGTATAACACTTTCGTGTCTTTGCTAAATTTCCTTTGTTTCAACCATGTTTCATTTCCATTCCTCATGAGTTAGCAAATTTTTTCGCATTTTGTGCTTAAATTATTTTTGTATATTCTCACTTAACAACCTTATAAATAAATTTCGCATAAGCATTTGCATTTAGATTTAATTGCAAGAAGAGCGCTATTACTTTACACTGAAGCTAATTTTATTGACGTGCAATTAAATTGAGTCATAAAAAGTGAGAAATAGAAATTAATTTGGATTAATTCGTCATTAAAATCACAGCACAAATTCTGTTTACGACCAACATCTTCAGCTTTTATTGCTCTCAAATTTGAGAAAAATCTTACACAGCAATTTAAAGGCTCGTACATCCGGAAAAATTGTAGTGTTTCCTTGACTTCCGAATTGTCCTGAGAAGAAACTCAAAAGAAACCTTTTTCTATTATAAAAAAAGATTGAGAATAAACTTGAATTTATTGCTTTGAGAAGAAAAACTGAAGAAGTTGCAGCGAAGAGGCCAATGAAGCTGAAGAATCCCACACAATGCTTCGAGTGAGTTAATTTAATTAACTAAAGACGAGTGTTTAATTGCTCGTATGTCTACATATGCCACGCATGGCGGAAAATACAAGAGCAAATCAGCGGCATTTTTTGCATTTTCAGGTAAATGATACAGCTATAAATCATGGCGAAGATTTCCGCTTTTTGACACAATGGTGACAGTGGTGCACATTTGAGCATAGGCAATTACAGAAGGCATTAATTGTTCGCTCGATGCAGTGCCAAGGACTATGCGTGGTCTCAAATGTTGCAAAATATCAAAATCACACCACAAGTCGCGCCATCGAAGAACATCATGTTCATTGGAGAAAATTCGTAGAATTTCCGGTGAAGTGGCAAAATGGGTCGCGCTGCATTAAGACATATCCCCCGGCTATCACCTCATCGCACCACCGATTCCGTTCTCACATCACGTCTCACACTACAAGTCTCGGCCAAATGTCAGCGAGTTGGTGGGGAAAATCGGCTAAATATTAGCGAATGGACATTCACATTGGCAAATAACACCTCAAAAGGCGTTAAAGCTGTTCTTTCTGGCATTTCCGACCTACAATCCAGCCACTTTGCGATGCATTTCGAATTTCCAATATAACATTCATGAGGATGGTTTTCCCACAAATTGTGGTTGCTTGCAAGGTTTCGATCATCCGACATAATCATTTAGCTATTGAGACATATAATAGATTCATTCCAGAACAGAATCACATGTGTTAATGGTGTTAATGTGAGAACAAGGACAAATTATACATAATGTTTGCACACGTGTGATAACAATCAATAACAACGCTAAAATGGGATTGATTTATTGGTGCGATTAGAAAAATATGCGCTGATCAATGCGTTGATAAAGATCTGAAGTGTTGAAATCTTTAGAGAATCTAGAAGAGGAGTCTGAAATATGATTTCTTGCATTTTATTCACTTGTTCGATGTTAATTAAGACCAAAATACACAAGTTATTATGGACTTTGACATCCCAGTCTTAATGTTAGTGATTTTTTTTCACCTTTTTTGATCTCTGGATCAAAGGTCAATAAATCTACATAATTTATTTTATAAATCGGTTATTGTTGAATTGTTAATAGATGAGATTTCAAGACATTTATCACGAGAATCTTTCAATAAAATCTTCATCACGGTAAATGGTTAAGGTTTTTGAAGAAAACATTGCTTTTCAATGAATACAAAATCTGTGAAATTGCTTAAAAGCACACTATTAGCTTTGTATTGTAAACTCAACAAACACTGCTGAAGTGCGCCGAGTGTGTTGAGTTAGAAGGTGTTAAGCTACACGGCGCGCACACATTTGAATATCGAGCTCCACTTGCTGCCACAGAAGCACACCACACAATCAGACTCAATTCACGGAATTTAGCAGTGGGCAGCCGACTGTTCAAAGGCTTAGCTGGCTTTCGCGTTTCTCCCCCGTGCATTTCACACTTTTTGCCGTGCATTCCATCTCAGGCGTACCTGGAACTTGTTATCTTATCAGCCGCTCTGTGTCTATTGGACCTCTAATAAGCGCAGTATCAGTTGAAACTGTTTTGTGAGAGTTTCCATCCGGAGAGAATCCATCAGCTTCGACAGCGGTTCGTCTTGTAGTGGTGATCCGGTGTATCCAAATACGGTAAGTCGACACCTCAATTTTACCTCATATTCCGCCTCTACATTTTTCCACTGAACCTCCGAAACAAGCGCTTTTTTCTCCGAAGAAACCACAAAACCGCGGACAACGAGGTATTTGTTCAAATTATTGAAACTAATGGACTAATCAATAACTGTGTAGTGACGGACTGAAGTCAGGAAACTTCAACCTTGGAGCATTACAGTTCCTGAGAATTGTTTAAGCATAATTCCATTGCATAATTCCATCCAGAATTTGACCAAACAGTTGCGTTTTTACGCATTCTCACAGAGAAAACGTCGGGAAATATTATGGGTGAAAAGAATTGCGTGTTCAGTGGGAGAAACACAACTGACGCTGCGAAATTACCTGCTAATACAAAACAAATATATACATTGAGTAAAAAACCAACCGGAAGCTTTTCTCGTGATGCCTGAGAATGTTTGAAATGATCCGAAAAATAGGCAATTCTTGACAGACAAGAATTTAGAAGGTAAAGCTATGCCGGGTTCTAAAAATACACACTCAAGTGTTTTCTCTGGCGCTACAATTCGACACATGAACTTTCGACGGTCACACACCCAAAGAGTGGGAAAGAAAGTCGTTTTTCTGTATTAAAAATACTTCTTTTGGTATTGAATTGATGTTTAGGTAAATCAGAACAAATTTAGCACACTTTGTTTTACATAAAATACTTCTCCTCGGAAAATTCTACCCTTTTTGTAATTACAATAATAGTTTAAATTGGAGAACAAAACACTTCTGTGTAATTTATTAGTGTGGCGTCGAATATAAATCAGTTAAGGCATCAAATGCAGATTCCTTCGGCCATTTACTGAGGGATTCCTTGAATTATGCGATTAGATTGTAATTGATAAAGACGAGAACAGCGACTGAATTGTGCTGTAATACTTCTGTGGAAGAAATTTTCTTTCCCCACTAAATTGCTCCCAGGAAAACACGCTGGCAAGTGTTTAAATCATCACACGCTGGCGGTTGCCTCCACTTTGCCGCCGAATTGGGGTCACGGCGGGCCCTCGCGCGGCTTGGGAGTCGGAGGGATTCCGCGCTGCCTGGCGTGAATCACCGTCATTGGCGGAAAGCACGCAGCGACGTCAGAGGCATCGTCATGGACACGGGGAGCTTTTGGATACATTATGTGCCCCTCCGGCGGTGACGTCACAGATCGTGGGAGTCAAAATTCCCGCTAGACTCAGCTATGTGGCGCTAGATGCTCTGCTTGGCGCGCTTTCGTGGCCCAAAAGCCGCAGAGTGTGTGAATCACTTTTGGCGGATATCCCAACAAACACACCGGCGAGAAGCCTCAATTACCGTCCGTGAGACATGCCGCGTGACGTCACGCGAGAATGAAAGGAAAAGCACAATTGAGTTGCGGTTCGAGGATGCGAATGAGAGGAGGAAAAGTGATTTAGAATTGGCGCACATCTTCGCCATCGTGACAGAAGATGGCTTACTCATGGCGCAATTCCGGGAAGGCATCTTCTTTTGGGGAAATTTCCTTGGCAGAGAGAACTTCCTGGATCGTGCCATCGTGGGAATAGGGCAAATCTATAATTTGTGGGGCAGCTCAAGACTCCCTGGGAAATCCCCGCAGAGTTGAGGGTGAAATGGAGTTCACGAAGCACACATTCAGGGCGATTGAAAAGTTGATGAGAAAAGTGAATTTATCCACGGTGTTTATACAACATGTAAATCGCGCGTCGGAATACATTTCGAGTTCATTGCTTACTCATTCAGTCGCTCTCCACATAGAGGAATGCTTTCGTCATTCACAATCATAATAGTGGCGAAGCTATTCAAACACAACACAATGACACAAAATCCGCCACATGGTTCAACACCGAGTCACAGTCAATCGACCAGCTGTTTAGCTCAATTTCATTGTCACGCGCCTTGACCTAGAAATACGAACGAACACTCGGCGAATTGAGCGACTGCATGCGAGCATTCGCACACTTATCGCAGTGGGCTGGAAAGGAAAGCTTATCTCGATCGCGTAGAATTCCACCTACAATCACTTATGAGTTTCCGATTAGTCAAAGTCAAGGCATTTTGCATGACGCGTCTGAAATGTAAACATTGCAGTGCAACTTCAGTCTGGATGGAGGAAATTCACATGCATCATCCGTTAGAGGCGGAAATTGGATTACCACAATTTTCAGTCGCACGCAGACTGATAAAACTATCGAATTTCATTTCTCAATGAAAGTTGCGTAGAAGGCAAAACTCCCATACACTGAATCGGGTTTTCCTGAGAGACCTTTGGACACATTATAAAATTTAATATGCTCAATAAACGACGTTATTTAATTGTTTTGGGGTTTGACACCTCATAATGCTGGCCGGAATCCGATGGGTGTGTTTCACAGCAGCGAGTTGAGAGTCTCACGCAAGTCCGCAGTATTACTGTTTGCTCGCTGCAATCTTGTATGTCATCGCTGAGTTGTAATGCCAAATATTGATCTGTATATTGGATGGCGACCCAAGAATAACTCTATGAAGTAATTAGCCACATCCAGAATGTAACCTGCGGGGAAGTGACGTTGTCGCATGAGATAATCTGTGGTCATTTTATGGTGGTGATCCCAGGAAAGGTGTCAAGTGTGTCTTTTGATATATTCTGGTCGCCGCACTTTGTGCGCAATCGGATATAATTGTTGTGTAAACAGTTGACACTTTTCCTCCTTCTTCCTCGACACTGTCGCGAGTCCATCTCCTCTAAGAGACCAACAATCGCACACACACACACGCGCCACTCCGCGCGGCGTGAGCGGAATAATCATTTGATGATGGGCGAGATGAGCTGAAGGAAGTGACCGATTGACGTAGATGCCAGCATGCAAAAAAACCCCGACGTGAAGCATAACATGAACATCTTCCAAAAGACTGATAAAATTGTGTTCACGTACAATTGTGGTTAGGGTAAATCACAACCTTGTCACTAAATAGGATCTATGAAATATGACTTGCAATTAGATTTTACACAATCAATTGTTTAACTCTTAAAATCCCCTGGCGTTTTTTTTGGGCCGCCACGTCTTTTCGGATATTCCGTTCATTCATTTCTGTACGACAAAAGACTTTGCGGATACCTTCAGGAATATTATGCGCAAAAGCATCCTCTGGCTTTACTTGGAATGATGTTAAGAGGTGAAGCATCACGTTATGAGGCTGAAGGAACTTGAGAGATAATGATTTATGAAAGAAGGCAATTTGTAGGGGAATTTTTAATACTTCACACTTTACACATTACTTAAACCACTTGATGAAATCATGTTAATTTGCAAGAAAACACTGCACACTCTCGCCAATGGCATTGCTGGCGATTGCCTTCATTTGCATTAAAAGCTCATATAACGCATAATATGTAGGTAATGGTTTGCATAGAATGACGCACATCTTCACAATTAAATTTCACTAAATACACCAACATCTCTGAAATGTCAATGCAAAAACTAGGGCTCTATCGCTATCAATCTTAAACCATTCCAACATGCTTTTTACAGCGATATTATCATCAAACTGATCGTTAGAGCTTCGATTCGCAGAAAAATACACACCAATTAACACTGCATGACCACATGATAAAACAAAATGCATGGATTTTTTTTTCAAATTCTTTGTCACTCCTGCAAAACCAACGGGATTTTCCAACATCACTCTGATTCCTCAGTCAAGTCATAATGAGTCACTTCGGTAATGCAAGCTTGTGCTTTTGCACTAAAATTTTTATAGAAATCCGATCAATTTGCTCAATTCTTGCTATCAAAATATTCTTCCGTTTAAGTTTCGACGTGTGAAAGAAATCTGTTCAATGACGTTCTATTGATTGTAAGTAATTGAACTGGCTTTGATGCGGTTTGAAATTTTCTAATTATTAAATTTCCCAGGCAGGTCGATTGGTGGTTCAAAAAATTCAGCTTGCATTCAAGTTTGTCACATAATGAATTATCCCATGACACCAAATTTTTATTCCAAGCTTTCCTGCTCTTCCATTTCTCTTGTAGATCAAGAAAATATGACTCGTCTCTACATTAATTTTGAAATGTGTTCAAAAGGCAATTTCTGAGCCAATTATTTTCCTTTCAAACTCACAAATATCAATTGATTTGATTCGATTTCCATTCTTCCAAATGCACAGTAACTTCTCACTGTGCGTATGAATATAAGTCCGCGAAGCACAGCCTCGGGGAAGCGGAGAAAGTTCAATCTCACCATCGGTGACGTAAAAGTTGAGGAATTTGCACCAAAGTTCCGGTCTTTTTTACAGCACACGCAAAGTGGCTAAAAAGAAGTCTGCAATATTTCTTAAGGTGTTGAAATTCAAGACACCATCAACGTGTGGCAAGTCTGGCCAAATGAAGCGCTTCCCAGAGTGCGGTTCATCATGTAATAATATGTGCTGTCGGCCACGTACGCCTCAATGGAATCAATATAGTCACCTATAGAGTTTTCGTGGCAGAGCCTCTAAGGTGCACGATCGGCATTCCACCTGGATAATTTGTAAAATCTGCGCCTCGTGGAGAAATTAATGAGAATTTACAGAAATTTCTGCGAAATTAACCAGTTCATCATGACTCGGGAATTACTCAAATTAGAGGTCGTTGCGATGGTAATTGCTGTGGGACTTTTTGTCGCATTCGTCAGAGGTTATTAATCATACTTGCAGTTTGCAAACATTCGCTCTTTCTGCTATATTTTGATGACATTCCAAAAGCGGCCGCTCATGACATGCAAATAATATCACATTGAGGTGACAAACCTGCCGCATTCCCTCCGCAGTCTTTGACTAATTCCACAATGACGATAGAGTTCGTGCGTCAATGAGGCTGCCGTGCACCTACACCTTCTGCCAGATTTGTGCACTTTCGATCATCTCATTAAGGTGTCCATTAGTGCTTATTACAACTTGAGTATTTGGCTGTTTTGAACAAAAGACATCAATAGCCCAAACAGCGAACCCCACAAAACAATCCATCTTGGTCTTTATTAGCTTAAGTTATAAGCTTGGGCTAATGAAAATAGAATTAAGTGAAAACTAGCTAATTACAGTCAGTTTGTTCTTCTTATATCGAACACTCAATCCCTTTCAGTGAAAAGGCATTTTTACCAACATTTTCATACTTCTAAGAAGCATAAATACCATGTAATTGGTTATTTTCCAACAATATAGTAATCAAATATCCTAATTTTATCCAAATATTTCAAGAGAAAAACAACACATGAGTAATAATATTTCCATCATCGCAAACATGAAAGAAACGCTATATTAACATTCTTATTGGTTTATTTGCACTCGTAATAGCGTCAGAAACGGACTGCTAAGTAAGAAGATTGCTGGGAAACTTTGAAGAAAATCAGACAATTGGTCATATGAATGAAATTCATCATCCAAAATTCACCAAAAAACCATTCATATACTCAAATTCTCTGCAAATATTAAGACTTTTCCCATTTATTTATTCTTGTTGGCGAATAAACACGATTTACCTGATGATTCTCACTGTTGTATGATCACAGTCAATAGTTTTTTTTTATACACAATACTTTAAAATTATTGTAGCACGCGCTTCTCGTTTCAAATCTCCAGTCTTTTGTAGTAATATGTGCAGAAATGTGCACTTTGTTGGCTGGTTTGTAGGTGAAGTAGCATGAAAGCTTGTAATAAAGTCATATCCACTGTTCTTGTTCAATCAACTCAGTGCCCAGTGTCAACATTGACTCATCGCACTGATCATTCCATTGCCTGCGGTGCTAAAAAATACCATTTAGATATATACATGCATGATGCTGTCTTGTTTTGAGGACAGTTTCGATACTCTATAGAAATGCTCAAGATACGCAAAGAACTCTAAAAAGAATTACTCGGCAAATTGCAATTGGCGGAGACATCTTTTGTCAAAATTGCGTTAGTTGTGGCAAGTGTTGGTTCGCATTGAAATCGATTTTCCTGGATTTCACCTAAATAACTCAGGCATTATTCAATTCCACGACCATGAAATGGGATATTCGTCATCTTCAGGTATTTTATTGGTCGTTGCGCTTTGTTTTATTGTATTTTGCAAAAATCGCCATGCAGCAAACCGTTGAACCGCAACTGACGTGAATTCAACCTGTGTTGCTACCTCACCAAGATATTCTAGTTGTATTCTATGCAGAGATGACACATGAATCAGAATTCGCCATAAACAATGTGAGAGCATTAGACGCTCGATTGCGGGTTGTGCAATTCTGTAAGAAGCCGTAAAATTGTATCGCGCGCAGGAAAATGACACTCTGCATGTTAATAGTGCGATCGGCTGTTTGAGTAGTGACGTAATCCGGGGAATCCGTGGCATAATCGCAGCGCTAGGTAACCTGGGCACACATTATATTATCAGACATAATGGGACGTAAAATGTGTTGCCTCTTCGCTGAATTGAGTGCCTTGGAGAGATGCATTGGGTGTAGTTGGAGTGCGATAAAGGTGCGATGACTGATACATTTCGCTGGAATTCGGTGCAGTTGCATGCGACTCGGTGGACTAGCCGGTCGCGAGTGTCTCGAGCCGGCGCTGTCTTGTGAATGGAACCACTACAAGCAGGTGAGCCCCACTCCGCGTCGAGGAGCCTCTCAGGCCACACACGGCCAAAAGCTCTTTCATCGTATTGGCTGAGATGGATGGGCAAAAAGACCGTGTCGACACACACCACTTCTTGCAGTGCACTCAGGTGGTGTGTACAGGTGTGACGGCACTTCCCCGCCGCTGCTCTTGGACTTGATGGATGCGCGAGGTGAGAGTGTGTGCCTGAAAGAGCACGTGGTGACAGCCCGGGAGGGGGCGTAGGAGATTCGCGCGCGAGAGATTGGGGGGATGTCGGGCGGTGTGAGTGTTGGCCAGGTGAGATGGCAACGTCTTCGAGGGTGACGCCGACGACGAGAAATGGCGGGAGAGCCAGCCTGACCAAGCATGTAGTCTCGCACTGGACGCGCACACACTATTCGGAGAGTGAGAGATTGCGACACAGTTGATTGTTGAATATAAAAAGCTTCAAACAACAAATCGACAACAGTCTTACACCAACAAGAAGAGTATACAGAATTCAACGAGTGGCTCTGAGATAGTAAGTTCTTGATCCCTGTGGAGCTTAAATTGTGGATTAGCTGTTGAGCAGAATTTACCTGTGCTGCCGAAAGCGGTTCCAACTGCCCTAAGAAGTAGATTTAAAGTGGCTGACAATTTTCAACTAACTGCTGTGGTCACGAATATTGTCACAGAGTTTGAGGGACAGCAGTTGCACCGGTGATGCCTGGAAAAATCCCAAAGAGTGGGTAGTTTCACACATTTGCGGTACACTTCGACAATACACTTCAACCGGTCGTCCAAAGCAGCCGCAGCAGTGTAGACATTGTGACGAATTTCATCGTTAGTTGTAATCGGTTTGCCATACAGATCGCACAAAGTTAATCATTTGCGAGCCACCGGAGCGATTTGTTTGTTCAGTGAGAGACTTTCTACGGACAAGCTGTGATAAGGCTATCTAGAGTGACTAAGATGTGCCAAGTGAGTTGTTCGGATGAGGTGCACTTCCACCTCGAGGGAATGCTAGACAGAGACCAAACAACTGCACCCTCGCTGAGTTTGCGGAAGAACAGGCCGCAAAGATGCTGTGACTGCTCCAATTTGTCCGCATCCTCAATCAGCCAAACATCTTCCACATCGGGACATCCAGTGAATCGCTCGAGATTTCGGGCGAACGGCTTGAGAGTGAGAAGAAAATTGAGTGGAAGTAAGTTACATAATGGTGCAAGTTTTGTGGATAATGTGAGTGGAGGAAATGTTGGAAATTCCAGCGTGTATCACTTTTTTTTATGAATGAAACCAAAACGGAACTGTCTGTACATCGTGAAAAATCATCAGTCTGACGCACTCAGTCCTACAATCAACTTTTATTTGGTCATTTGCTCTCATTATTCTCCACTTGTAATTCAAAACATTGAGTTGACGAGGCATCTTTGCAATCAATCGCGATGACTAATGCGTGATGTCGCGAGTAAAATTTCCAGATCAGTCCAAAAAGGGTGGCAAGGATTCTCCTGTACGCTGTTTAAACATAAATCAGTTAACGTCGAATTATGCGTAGTAGTTTATTGATTTAATGCTTCTAATGTGTGTGATATCACGCCAAAATTCCACCCATTAAAGCCTCGTTCACTGTACATATGTACATATCTATTAACTAATAGCAAATATTGAGGGGAATTCTCCCAATACAGTGACTGGGCAAAAAAATCAAAATACTGTACTTGGAATTCACCGTGAGATAAATCATAATAAAAGTTTGGAATATGGTTATGAATGCCAGAGTTAATTCTGTATCATTATTTTTTATTGCTGTGAGCGTTGATCTTATAATTTGGTCATCTGCAAGAAAACACAAGTCGCATAGTGATAAACAGCTCATTATTAATCGCAAATATCACTGGATTTCATTGAATTCAAGCGTTCAATGAATATGCACTGAAAGAAAAAATATATATATTTATAGATTTCATACAAATATTTGTGTTGGAATTTATATAAAATAATTTCTATTTAAGACTCAAATTCTCAACCACAAAATATTGCGCTCTTACATGTTGAGGAATGTCTTTCAGGACACTTGAAAAACATTTGTCTCAGTGTTGGTAAAATGCTTTACTTCGCACAATGTATTTTCGTCTGAGAATTAAAGCTTGAAAGACGATTGAATTGTTCTCTTGAGTAGCATTAGAACTTCATGACAATTTGCAGTAATTTCTCCAATCCTGGGGACACCAATTATAACAGTAATATCATATTTTATGTCATCATGTGGAGATGGAGATGCTCGAACAACATTGTTAAGTCCACTTTGCTAATTACTGCATTTTGTTCATTCTATCGCTTTCCTTTTCTTGCCCAGAAGAGGCACTTTGTGCAGCCTCTCGATGTAATCCCGGGACAATTTTTCTCCCATGCGGAATTTACAAGAATGGTTAATGCGATGGGGCGCAAAAAGCGCCTCTATAAGAAAGATTTCAGGGAGATCTTCGTGTGCGGTTGCGAATTGCAGTGTAAATATGTCAATTAATTTAATTATTTGGTGACATATTATAAACATCCGTTTCTAATTGGTCTGTCGCACATTTTCTCCTCCCTGGCTTCTTTTCTTCACTGTGAGATCTCTTAAGTGGACGCAGTGATTGACATATCCATTGCAAATGTGTGATGGTGACCTTTTTCGCCAGCCCGGAAGATTTTGATTGTATTATGCTGAGATATAGGTGATGAAAGTTGTGCTTTTGTTTAAGAGTTGCAAATGTGTGGCCTTCAGTGGACTAGACAATTTTTTGCAGACAAATCTCCTCGCGATGATCTTTTTTTTCTCAACAACGCCAAGCTGACCTTCTTCGCAGCATCATGCAATCTCAACTGACTCAATTATAACCACAGCTTTTTCTGCATTTCTTTCCAGAAGTCAAGGACCTTTGTCTACTCCTCGTATTTGCTTGGATCTCCCTGAATATCCTGCCAGAAGTGACATCGAAGCCCATTAGAATACGACGCACAATGATCAGTGACATGAAGAACAGCGTGATGGACAAATTTCGGAAGGACGAGAAGAGGAGCGCCAACGATCTTGTCAACTTCCAGCGAGTGCATGAGCTGATGAAGGCGCACAAAATTCAAGTGAACATTACTTACAATGAGCTTAATCATGGCATTAAAGATTATGTAAGTGGGTTGCCAATATTCAAAATGCTAGAAGCACGCTTTGCTGATAAGACAGAAAGAAATTCTTAGTGCATTGTTCATCATAGTTGTGATGCCCGTTGCAATTTTATGTCGATCGTGTGCCTCTTGTGCACCATTTCCTTTCGGAAATTGCCCAGACGCCGGATCTATGATTAATATATTGCTCATTTGAATAATCATTTGCCGCACTAAACGCAGTGCCGACAATCAAGTTCCTCCTCTATCGAATTCAATATGTTTTCACGCACAATCGTGCGATCGCGTCATTGATCGTATGAAGCTATGCATAAAATTTGTTGGTGAAGAGAATTTCTTGCACTTGATTTTTACGCAATATCCCCACAATTGAACTACTTTTAATCGCTCAGGCGATTTATACGAAAAATCATACGATCATGATCGTACGATGGGCTCGACTCTCACTCTGCAATGTCGCGATTTCATAATTAGTCGTATGATACAGTTTGCTGAAACTTTTTCTTCACCTCTAATTATGCGTGCTTATTGAATTTACAGATTGACCAGGTGTTCCACAATACGCAGACCCTCATGAAGTTCCACGAGGCCTGGTCGTGGATGAATTTGCCGTGGCTGCACGGTGGCGTGGACATGCCCAAGGAGTTCCAAGAGAACGTCACGACGGAGTATCAGGAGCAAATTCGCTCGCAGGACTGGAGCAAGGCGGATAGGGTATGTAAAACATCTCATGCTCATCACTAATTGCCATCTAACATCGTCTTGTTCTCTGTGCAGCTCCTCAACAAGTTCAAGGTGATGTATGACAAGTACAAACGATTGGATATCGGCGTCCAAAGCATCAGTTATTACTACCAGAACACGGCCAGGGTCCAGAATAAGGAGTCAATTGTCCCGTTTATCGACAGAGTGAAGAATTCTTCTTCCCGGATTCTGTGCTCTCTTCACGATCTTATCGATGCTCTCAACTATGATGAGGCTACATTTGAGGCGAGTGACTCAAATCCTGTGCCTCAGGACTTGA
This sequence comes from Phlebotomus argentipes, assembly GCF_947086385.1. Lineage (NCBI taxonomy): Eukaryota > Metazoa > Arthropoda > Insecta > Diptera > Psychodidae > Phlebotomus > Phlebotomus argentipes. The sequence continues at coordinate 18,087,841 of NW_026776177.1, read as the reverse complement.
GGACGGAGAAAAACAATCCTGACCTGCACAATTGGGTTATCCTGAGGGAGTACATGAACGCTCTTGAGCTCTATAGTGTGGAATTGAGAATTATCAGTGAGCAGATGCCGAAATCAAATGAAAAATCTGCCTGAAAGTTAATTCAACGAAGACGTTTATGCAATGGAAGAGCTTGTAACAGATTTTCACCGATGAAACATAAGATTCTTGTTTTTGTCTCAAGAATATTTTTAATTTTTGCCCAAATAAGCTCAAATTAAACATATAGTAGAGTAAATTATCACATAATTTTGTAATATATGCTTGTTACGCCCTCTTAGCCTTTTGTGTTAAACAAATTGTTACAAAATCTCCACCAACTTAACCTTGTGAATGTCATTTGTGACAATGGAAGTATAAGAAATATTGAGATAAAGGTTAAACTGTGATATATTTCTTTAAGAAAACATAATTATTGAGTCCATATTCAGTTATATTATTGTCATTTCATTTAATTTGCCTTTTAAATCCTTCCTAACTATTGATAATTTTATAGTGAAGTTTATTCGGAAAAATACGTAAATTGATTCCTGGCTTTATTGCAAAAGAAAGACGATGTATTAAGAATTCTCACAAAAAAACTTGGAATTAGTGGACAAATTGTAAATTTAACAAATATGAAACGAATCAGTATATGTAGAGTGTAAATTTTAGTGACGTATTTAGTAAAAATATTGTTGTTGTGAAATATAAATGAAAACCAAAGGAAAGTTTATCTTTTACCTTCCAATTTCAGCGTAAAATCGAAGAGCAAAGCTACCAACCCTCGCCAAAGGCTCTCCCTTGAAACATTGCAAACACCCAATAAATTATGTTGAATACAATAGTCTAATTTGCCATCATTGTCCAGTTGCCCTTGATGTGGAATGTTAGACAGGACAATTTAAGCCTCTCTGTCGTCTCAGCAGTCCATCGATGACCGCGTGAGGCAAAAAATTCTTCTGTTCATTGCCTTAAAGATCCTTTCACATCATGAGGTCCAAGTGAGATATTTGCAAAGTAAACTGTAAGTAATTTTGAAAATATATCCAAAATGTCACGCACTCAGCTTCTTAAGGTAATCCTTTTGCATATACAGTTAGCTTCTTTTACACATTTTTTGCACTGATGAGGCTTTGAGCCTAACAACGTGTCTCTGCTGTAAACTTTGCACACGAACATCTCATGCCCAGTAAGTTGCTCTCTATATTGAGTTACTTTATTGGTTTATTTATCAGCAGCCATGAGGGATGGTTGGCGTTGTAAAGAGACCCTGCTTTCATTTTATTCTTGCAGTTTGGTACAATTAAAAAATTGACTTTTGCACTGTTAACTATAATGAGGGTTCGCTGCATGCAGAAAGTCAACTACGCTTATCTCTTGGCCTCAAATCTGTAATAAATAGTTGACCTGAATTTGTGCCACCCTCGTGCTCAGCGGCCTATGTAATTATGAACAGTTTAAAATGTCAGGTCAAACTTCAGAAGGATTATATCTCTGGAGCCTGGAATTTAGGGTGGTTTTCACGGAAAATTTATGGATTTTTCAAAGAAATGCGAAATGGAAAATTGAGCTAACTTGAGAAGACATCACGTTAACACTGGGTAGACGTTAGCAATTAATTATCGGGAGTATCAGAGACAGTGTATTTTCTAGAGTGTGAAAAGGTCAATTTTCTTTTCAGGAATCACTGATATTTTATTGTTAGACATTAACCTCGTTGACGGTTGATAAGTTGCGGTATGATAGTTCCAGAACGAACTAATTAACTTACATCTCGAAATTTGAGCTTTTTTGCTCCAAATGTCAATAATCTTCTCGACCCCAATTGGCGCCCCATTACAGCTCGTAAGCCAGATTTCAACAGAGGGAGAGAAAGCTCCAGATATCATTAATTAGTGAAATCGCTTCACATAATTGCACAGCAGCACTAAGGAGATTCCTCCTTAGTTACGAAAGGGCTCAATGTTATTGTCCTTGTTGTTCTCCCGAGAAATCACAAAGGTTAGTTTTTTCTGGAAACTTGAAAAGCATCCCCAATTTTTCCCAACTGAAATATCTACATATATATCTTCTAATTTATAAGCGAGGATGGAAATTGTGTGGATGCTTTCAGGTTGTCGAATACAGAGGCACGAAAGGAGGCATGAAAGATGACGATGGAATTCTCAGCATGATCAATTTCACAGCTTCTCCTCAGGTAGATATGAAATAATGGTGTATTTGTTTAACTGGCACAACGAGGTAAAAAGTGGCCGTGAATAATTTAATTATAGGTCTCTGTCTGGATTTGTTAATAGGCAGCACGGACAAATTTATGTGAGTGTGCAAACATGGTGGCATATTTGTCCAAAAGCGGTTGCCAGGACTCTTCGTTCCACACACGTCAATAGGAATTGAGTTGCCAGCACCAAAAGGTACAGTGAATGCCTTTTTTTTTGCTCGTCACGAGTAAACCACCATATTTCATACGTACGATCTATCATAAAGCAATTGTCCTTGTCCGTCATGTTGCATGTCCCGAAAACGGTGTCTGATTTTACGGTGACAGTCGTAACTACCCCGCGGCGCAAGGATCGCCACTACAGCCCCTCAATTTCCCAAATATTTTGCGCTGACACCCACCAGTTAAACCACCAAGTAAATTATTTACCATTTCCTAGAACTCTTCACAATTGTACAGTCTTTCTCTCTGCATTTCGCCTCATATATCGTGTCGGAAATTGTTTACTCAAGAATTCTTCACGCTCTCCTAAAATTGAGAGAACTCCAAAAGGAAGACAGACCCACGAAAATGACAAAAAGCTGAAAGAAAGTAATGGTGGAATATCCCCAAATCAGATAATCGTGAAACGTTTCTCCTTGTCGCAATTTTGTTAAAAGAGCGTTTTTGAGCGGCATCTTGCAGAAATATCGATTATGAACTTAGGAGATTCATTATAATTTTGGGGGAACCTATTTTTTGGGGAAAAGACAACAAATTTCAAGTTCTAGAATTTCTGTACAGATTTAAGGCATATTTTCTCCCTCTTGATCTAAGCAAACAATTTAATTTTTCTAAATTATGTGCGCAATTGTGCACTAGTGGGATATTGACGTGCAAATATTTCAAAATATAATTTCCCACAAGACAGAGAATGAGAATGGAAGGCATTCTGGATAAAACCGCAAGAATTTCGGCAAGCCATTCTTTATGGGCAAATATAAAATCCCCAAATCCCACCGTGATTAGAATCTGAACCAGTGTTTCACTCCACAGAAAAGATGCCACACAAAGAGAAACAATCATCATATTCATCATATTTCTTCTGTGGCCACGGTTCTTTTTACCTGTCCTGTACATCCAATTCACCGGCAAATACAATTTTTTGCGAGATGCCAGCCTTCCGGGTGAAGAAACGTGTTATATGGTGAGCGTGGTGACCGTCACATAAATTTAATGTGATGAGGACAATTTGCCAAAGAGTATAGTTATCAGACTGTTAATTGCTAGAACGTGTCTTTCATATCAATGCAGAAGAGGTTCAATTGCCAACAGATTGTGCGATTCCTCGGGAAAAGGGACTCTCTGGCCGCCGCACAGGGCATCTTATAATTCCACCTGCAATCGGAGCATTATGCCAGTGCCATGGGAAATGTGGATATTGAGAAAGTGGCGACTTACATGCGGACAGTGGTCATATCGCTGAAATTTGTCGTGTTTTGTTCTGCTATGGTGTTTTCGAAATGAAGCAGTAAAAATTCTTGTGTCCCAAGATGACTTTGTGTGAACAGGAAACTTTATTCCCACCCGACATAACAAGTTTTACCTTTTCCCTGTGCGACACACGTGAAGTCACCGAGATCATCAGTCTCTTTTCTCTGTTTTTGGGCAGAAAGACCCACGAGTTGGAAAGTGATGATCCATTTTGTTATTATTTAAGCGCCGTTTCAACGCAAATAGTTCACACTTTTCGAGAGATCTCCTCTCTCTCCAACTATGTACACTGTGTCGCTTAAGGGCTTTTCAATCCCATCCAAAACGACAAAGAGCCAGAGACACTTCTGACCCTTTCCCTTCGCCTTGGCCATGGCTGGGCGGAGTGAAAGAGAGAGACACTCGATTAGGTTAATAGCTTGTACCAATATTGTCTTCCTGTGACAAAGAGAAACAATTTTTTCGCCTCTTACACCATTTGTTTATTTAAATTTTTACTATTATACACCAAATTATTGTATATTGTGGATGCACAAGTCCATGGGATGATGCATGGTGAGATTTGAGGTCCGCGATTTGTGTTTCTATTCCTCTACACTGCTAGAAATGGTGTGAATTGTGGTAAATTTGAGCTAAATGGATATTCGCCTCTGAATTCACACCGCAATTTTTTCTACTTATACTGATTAAAGAGGCCAATTCACGAATGTCCGCAATTAGCGCGCGGTTCAGCCCTTGTTTCGCAGTGCACAACGTGAATGTCGCGTCGTGTTGCGTGGGACGTCCTGAGATGGTCAAATACACGACAAATTAGGACTATGCTGAGAATGTATCTGAGTAAATATTGATGTGGCGATCAAAGGGGAGAAATAGAGGGAGAAATGTTGATGGATGGCGTGTATGACAAATGATAAAAATAAATAGCAATACACAAGTGGCGGGACGATCTGTCAATTGGAGGCAAAAAAGCACCCACAAGAGATGAGCATTCCTCTGCAACATATTTGACTTTGTCGATGGCATCATGAATAATCAATGAGGGCCACCCTTAGCGCCACCATTTAGATGGCAATTATCACACAAGTGATCACCGATCATCGTGTTGATCAATAGAAAATTTGTCTCTCGCTGGAGCAGAGATCATTCTGTAATTGATTCACTCAATTATAATTAAGTCCCGCGTGTACTAAAGACGATGAGGTGGGCAAATAAGATGATGGCAAGCGCGAGAGGATGAAAATCACAAAGAGAAATGGCAGAGAATGCAAAAGGAAGGAGATGAGAACTGATCGAGAACACGCATCATGTCGACTAACAACACTTTGTTGCGTATAGAGAGGGATTGGTTGGGGCTGCGGAAAGGAGATCATAAATCATGGTTCTCGTCATAAAGATTATTACGTGAAATTCACGGAATTTCGTACAATATTCGCGTAATTTCTCGCAAAATTCCTTGAATTCACGACCCCCAGACGAATGAAGATTGTTCATATATTATTTTCTTGCTCACCACAACTGATCACTCACTTCTTTTTCTCGCCACTTTTTTCCCTCCACCGTGCAAAATGAAACGTTCAATAATGCATCGACAGACAAGATCGGCCAAGTGGGGAATCTCCACTTCTTCCTCCACCATCCATTACCTCTCTTGCTCTCAGAAATTTATGCTAATTTATGACTCCAGGACAGAGAGGATCCTCCGGAGAAGATCACAGAGAAGATCGCTGGAAGAAGCACAGTGGTAGGCTTCCAGAGCCTAATAGGGCAGTAATTCTTTAGTGATGATTTCAGAAATTGATCACAACAAATTCCTTCATATTTACTTACCTTCTGGGTCAATTTCAATGGCTGTTATTTGACATTTATTGTGGAAAAAAGGACACGTGAAGCTTTCACTCACAATAAACTATTTTCAGTTTCCTCGACGGACGCTGTGCGCCTTGTGGAAATGTACAAATGGTTGGGGAACATTATATTGCCATCATGGGAAAAATAAACAGTCGCTCTCGCGAGTCCAGCCATCAAAAGTGGTGTTGAAGCTCGAAAAATCTTGCATTACAATCACTCGGTCGGTCTCTGTAGCTGCATAAATACCGCTAGTACACTATTAAAATGGTAATCACGGACCTCACAGTCCATTTACCATCATCCCGTGATCGTGAATAAATCAGGTGAGGCGCAGATGAGCTCTCAAGAGCACACACCTCGGCCAATTAGTTCCGGGCATGGCTTTAGTCGCGTTGGCCATATGCACCATAATTTAATTATGAAGGACCCATCGCTGATACCGAGCTGTCGCTACCGGTACTAATTGGTAATTATTGGCACTTGAGGTGACTGGAGCGAACTGGAGGTGAAGGACTGGTATAAATTAAAATTCGTGTCATTTTGATTTTCAATCCCGGTCACTGATCGGCCCCTGAGTATAAATTACACTTTTGCTCTCAGCGTTCTTCTGTTAATTCTAAAATTGCGGGATAAACAGCAAAGTTCTTACGTATATCGTAAGCACCGATGGAAGCTGCACAGCCAGATAATGAGCGTGCGCCTCTTCAATTTTCAGACTTCTCATGTGATTGTGGCTCCTTTGGCTGCGGACTCAATAATCATATTCAGAGTTGTCAATATCCTTCCTCTCGATCGTTTCACCGTGCTGAAATCTAAGACGGCGGACAAAGTGAGGCGGTGTTGAGGAAGTGGTGTACAATTCACTCACTTCTAAATTACATGAACAATCTCATTGGATCACTAGGTTTTCACAATATCATTGAAACTATGATGCTTACGATTCATAATTTAAAGTGAAATTGACTGTAAATTCTATCCAAATAATTCCAGTTGTAGACAACGAATTCTACTTTTGGTGGTTACAAGCAGTTTTCATTGCACAAGAGTGGCTGAAGAAGGCGCTAAAATGTTGCGGTGTACATTTCCCTTCCGCGATCGCCTCCCCTTGGTGTCCGTCGAGGAATGCACGAAAAGGCGTGGGACACCAAATGACGTCGTTGGCAATTCGTGACTTGCTTCCAGCTCATAAAGTCGCTATCTTTCAACTTTCTGCATTTGTATGCGCCGTCTAGAGGTCCGGGACGCAATGAGATGAGCCCAGAGATGAGTGAAGTGGGTGAGATGACCACCACTGAGTTAGTGTTGCAGAATTCTTCAGCATCTCCTTCGCCAGCAAATCATCCGGTGAGTCAATGGCTGGGTGTGAAAATGAACACCCATTGCGTACCCCTCCTCGGGACAGGGCTGATGACGAAGGTGAAGTCTGGCAGAGGGCAATTGGGAGAGACTTGAGGGCAAGAGAAGAGAGGAATCAAACTTATCGGTCACCATCATCTCATAGCTGTTGAGCGAAATATTTTAACACCACAAGACATTTCTTTATGACACTCTCTACCAAATGGTGGTGGTGATAATTTTTTCTCCAACTCTCCCGGCGAGAGATGGACCCATGACGGTGTGAAGATTGCTGGCGGCAAACTACAAAACTCCACTCACGGCGCATTTCTCAATGTACTACACGTTTATATGAAATCTATGGGGGTTCTTAAATCTCTCAAAATCCTCAAATCTGATTTTCAATCTTCCTCCAGCCACATTTATGCATTTGACTGCGTGTATCTCCGCAGCACAAAAGGAAATTTAACTTGGGATGATTACTTTTGAGGAGTCAGGCGAGGATTTAGGGACTCGACATCTCTGCTAAGGACATTTTCCCAGGTGCTCAGAAAGGGAAAAGAAGTGTGCATCCAATCCCATCCTGTGTATAATTGTCATAATCAATAACTGATGATCTTCTCGGAGAGTCCTTTTTCCTCAATGGGTCCTTGTCTGACCGTGTGTGTGTTCGCCGAGTGAGAAGAATAACCAAGTTGATTGCCACTCAATAATGGCACAAATGGTGTGGTGTGTCTTATGCACCTTGAGAAATGCGGCGTGACAACCAGAGTCAAGCAGGATTTTCACTCCGGGACAGCCCAACAGCAACAAAGAGGGCCCTAATGGCAAAAAAGGAGAGTGAGAGATAGCGAAAAACTAAGATGTGTGTGCAACAATGAGGACAATACAATCTATTGGTCTCTTTGAACAATGGTCCAGACACGCTGTCGCCAACATTTTCATTATTTTTCCTGTGCCTCAAATGGTATAATACCATTTTAATTCTTCTTCATCTGTCGATGGCACTTTAGAAAATTGCCGACTTCACACACTTCACATGTCCAGAAAAAAAGGCTCAACAGGACTTAGGATGTGAGTTGAAAAAAGTGCAAAATTGTGTGTAGATGTTATGGACATTTTGGCAGAAAAAAAGGACGCCCAGCAGTAGAGGACGTGGTAAGAAGTTGTGAAAGAGAATGAACATCTCACAGTCTTTTTTCTGCCCCCGCGCCCCCAAAGGTGATACAGAAATTTTCCTAAACAGATAGTCATTCTGGTCTTTTGTGATCATGTGCAAACTTGTTCCATTCATAAAGTTTCCTTCTCTCCTCTTTTTACAGCCCTTCGTCGGTGTTGAAGGAAAATTATGCTTTTTTTGCCTATTTACCACTTGATTGATAACATCCGCCATCATTTCAGCTACTTTGGCCATTTTTGCCGTCTCCGGGAGGTGGAGTGCAAAAACTTTGCATACAAGGACTCGGCGCCATACTTCTCGCTATCCAAACACACACAGATTTCACGGTGAGCTCTTCCAAGTATGCAGACCACCTCATTTCCGTGTTTTCGGAAAAAAAGACACACACCTCCAGTTCGGGAAGGGAAGCGATCAAGGTGATGATGGACCTGAGAGAGGCGTGGCAACGCGAAATGTGCAGAAAGGGTGACATTTATGCATATTATCCCGTGAATTAGATAAATATATAGAAAATTGCACGCAAATTGTGCACAATTTCGCATCTACTTCCCCTAACAAATTGATTTCAATCGCTCTCATAATTCCAGCTCATCTCTTATTCGCCGTCTGGGCTGAAGTGTGTGAATGAAAGGGAACTCATCGCGCTTCAACTCGTTCATGATCTCACGAATAATGTGAAGAAATGCATGACTGAGTGAAAAGGGAGAGTTAAATGCCCCATCGATCGTGTTCGATGCAAGGATGAAATTTGTCTCATCAATGCGGCTCCAATCGGCAAAGTCATATTTGCCGGATGATGGCTGGAAACAATGAACGTGCTACTTATTCACTCATATGCCCTCACCCTAATCGGCATATTCCTTCAGTTATTATATTATGCGATGGGCATAAATGTTGTATTCGCATATTATAAGATCCGCGCATGCAAGTCACGATCATTACTGATCTGCAGCAACAACAATTATTTCAATCGATATAATTCAAAAGCAGCAGCTCCACACAGCTCTCGTAACTCAATTCGTCTGGCAAATACATCAAGATAAAACGGATACCAGAGAGCAAATAAATATATCCGAATGGAAATGAGACAGAAGGAATGAAGGTCCAATTACACTAATTACACCACGTCCTTGCTCCAAGACCTAATTAGTGTGCATAAGCCTCACCTTTGCATGGGTCAGTCAATGGCCATTGCACCGTGCAACTCGCGGATCTCTTTGCCTTTTGACTGCCTCCCATTGGAACTTTCGTTTGTGTGAAGGACCCGCGGCGGTGCGCTAAGTGTGAGAGATTTTTCAATTTTGGATGCCTCGCACAATTCATATTCTTCATTTTCATGCAATGGCAATTGTGGAAATTCGCAAATACAATCTCGTGCTGCTGCACTGCGCCAAGGAGGAGATATTCAACAGTGAACAATTATTTGTCGTAGTGAAAACAATTTCCACACATTCTGCTGTCTAAGACAAATGTGTATTTCCACAATTTCTGTGGAGAATCACAGACTCTTCCAGAACTTTGGCAGTGCTTAAAAAATGTGTTTTTCTTCTCATTTTTCGCAACTGCATAGATTTTTCCAACCTCAAATTTAGGAGTTTTTATCTTAAAAAAACGCAATTTTTACTCTTATGACCCTGAAAATCCCAAAGTTTTGCGTTAATTTACATTGAAAACACTCCTACAACACTTCTGCTGAGCACAATATCCCCCCTTGATCTACATACAATATCCTGAATTGCTTGTACCAAGATATTCTTCCCCTGGCCGGCATATTTTCTGCTGCTCGAATCTCGCACTGATCGCATTTCGCGAAAGACATGCTGCCGCCCAAGAAGTCGCCAGCCGCCAAACCGAATGTTGGACGTAACGCGTTAATTAGCACACCGTCGAGAGACGGCGAATATCGCGACGAGGAGCGCGGCACGGTATCGGATATCAAATAGGAATGACAGTCAAACTATTGTGATATTTTAATATTGATGTACCCACCAGCGAGACTCTTAATCGCTCTATTGCCACCGCGGATGCCGCGTCAAAATTAAAAATTCAACGTGTGGAATTGAGAATGGATGAGACCCAAATATTTCGTCTCCATTTCGTGGCCCCTTTTACTCATTTCACGAGCGGGGTGAAAGAAAAAAACAGACCGAATCACTCGATGGGACCTCGAAAGGCAGGCCCGATCCGGACCGCATTCCGAAAAAAATCGGCAAAAATTTATTTTAGATGGAGGCGCCGTGTACTTTGCAGAAAATCCAATTTCTTCGCAGCAAATAAATGATTTATGGCCACAGAAACGTGGTGTTTTTGCCGGTGAGGGCAAAAAGAAGCAATTTTACCTCGACGTCTGCTCGAATTTCTCAATGACTGTGACTCGGGACGCCACAAAATAGAAGTGCATAAGTGTATCTTCTCATAGACCACGGGTGCTTTTTTGCCCACAACAGCTTTATAGATAAAATTCAAATTACCGTGGAGAGGAGATGATGCCTTCGTGGGGTCAGTTATTCGAGGGAAATCTGTACTGGAGTTTTAATAAGCGATTGTCAAATGGAGAAAGTCGCAAAGCGATCATATCCTGTTTTCTCTTCAAAAATCACACAACAGAAAAAGATGTTTCAAGAAAAGTGTCGAAATTCACCGGCGATACTTAGCTCAGTTCTGTACTGTGCAATCACCGCTGGTTTGCCCTCGACTTCTAGACCTTTGGAAGGTTCTGCAGCACGGCGTTCACGCTGTGTGGGTAGCACAAGTCTACAATCTCTAATAGCCCGCGAGGATCAAATAAATTAACCAAATAAGTTTGCAGCTCATCCCGCGAGGGGCAAAAAGAGGCCCAAAGAGCCCATTGCTGTGGAAAATCGAGACGAATATTCGCATGAATGAATCACAATCTTGTGATCAAAGTGGAGTTGTGGTGGATATGGAAGCTCTGATTTCTTAGCCTCTTCTGCGCACTCTTCGCATGGTCATATACCCACAAGGCTTTTGTTGGCTCGGGAACAGATAAAAGCCAAGCAAAAAAGGTGATTCTGAGTGTTGGCAAAAACTACCCGCCATGTTATTAACTTATTTATAACTAACAAGCGCGGTTTCTCACAGCTATTAAGATCTTTTTTCGGATAAAATCCGCGCGGCATTGATGTAGGCCACAGAGGCGGGATTCTGGATGGTTACAAGTTGAACTATTTAGTGGCGATGGGGATCACAATATACTAATATATGCCCACTAACGCTGTAATCCTGGAGGGACGATCCCAGATCGGCGGTGGTGAGGCCGAGGGGACTTTGCACGAGCCACTATGAAATGATGAAAAATCGACCATCATTGTTTGTTAAACATACAACATCAACATCAGACTCTTTGTCATGATTGTCTCCCGGGCGAGATGTTGTCTTTTTGCCCCCGCGAGGGACACGATCCCCCTCGGGATCTAAGCGGCGACGGTGTTTTGCGCGGGAAGTGAATAACATTTTCCACGATCAAACGGACGAAACCGCAAATGCATGTTTTCGGGTTGTTGCTACAAAATTCCATTTTGTATTCAAATCAAAATCCGTGCGATGTTCTCAGGTTCTAGAGCGCGGCACGTATCGTTGGTACCAAAGAACAAAAAAAACTGCCACCCGACGAAATTTTTATACGAAACGTTTAAATAAATAAATTGGAGTCCGCGATGATGTAACGTAATTTATTGAAAACTTCTTCAGACTCTATAAATTATTTGACACACCGAAGAATTGGAGGAGGGCCTCATTTTGTGGGATTCGTTTTTATGCCTGCGCCAGAAATCACCTCAAGACTACACCATCTAATTCGCGAGGAGCCCCATCGGCCGCTCATTTTTTTCTCCATTGTATATGCCGAGGAAACAGCGCAACAATTAGCGAATAAAGCTCCTAACATTAAGAAAGACCGACATTTAGGCATGTCTATGCCGACTGATGCTTGTCTTTTTTGATTCGCCAACAGCCTCGTGATCTCGTGGTGAGATGAAAAGTGGGATATGATGAGAAACTAGTAAACGCCGGAAACGAAGTGAATTCCAGACTATCGATATGAATACGGCGCGAAGATAGCGCCAGCGCCTTGTTAACGAGCCCTTCATGGTTCACCCAGAGGAGCCCCCAAAATTAAATCTGAGAAGAGAAGCTGCTACTTACCGTAAAACACCCGCCGCCGCAGTTAACACCGCAAGAACCGTGGAGATTCGCCTCGAGAAATTCACACTGTGGCTCAGTTGCGCTGCCTCAGAAGTCCGACTTGATTAGAATGCGTGAAATCCAGCCAAGACGTTTCACACATGTGATTATTTCCCGACTCTTTATCGAAAGCAATAGCATTTGGACTGCGCCACGTTGTATTTCATCGCGATAGCACAAAGAATAGGGAGCGACACCCAAAAAAGAAAAGGGAGTAAAATATTGTTCAATGGGGGTATTAAAGAAGGTGAAAAAGGGAAACGACGAGAGCGCGAGAGACTCCCAAAAATAGTGTTAAGTCCTATCAAAATATCTTGTCCGTAGATCAGTGGAACGTGCAGAGGCACTATTCCGAGGATCTTGTTAGCGCTCCCTTCTCCACCATTTGCATTCCTTGCTCAGTGTCTCGCGCGCTCGCCAACAATTGCCCGAAAATACCACCGCGCAAGATTTGTGGGCCAGCGATTTGAATACACATCAGATAAACGCCCAATAGTGCCCGAGTCGCCCAAATTGCCGGCAAATATTTCAATTTTCGACCTGTAATTAACAAAACTCAGGTATTTCCTCGACGAAGGCGGACGCCAAAGAGGATGAGATGAAAGAGATTCCAGACTATGAAAATACCCGAGAGACCGTGAATGAGTCTAGTCGTTGCCTTCATTCATGTTCTCAATTGCACTGGTCAAAAATTGCGTGTAATTTCATTCAACACCGGCTTCGGTACTGCATCGGAGGCTGCTCAAATGACAGCCCTGCAAATTCCGCGCTCGCCTCATTAGGCCCTTTATCGGGGAACTCATTGGATTACGGATTAGGTTTTTTTCTTCCCCAATAAAATGGATTAAGTTTCTCGACAGAGGCTGCCGATTCCTGGCATCTGCCCTGTGTAATTTGCCACAACAAGGCAATGGGATCAAGACATGATCTCAGCAGAGATATTCCGTGGGCTCCGCACCATCTGCAAATAGAGTTTCAGGGTAGTGAATTGAATTGATGAAGTAAGTGAATATTGCGGATAACAAGTTAATTACACAGTAAAACTACTATAATATGATCTGTCTTCATCTAAATTGTTTCTATCCTCAAAATCTAATTCCTCTTCACATTATTGACATTCATAGCATTCTTATAATATTACGTACTAGATATTGGAAAAATTCCAGTGGACTTACAGCAAATGCGTACGAGTTAAGAAGTATTTTAGAAAGGTGAGAGAATAAAGGTGTGCTGTTTTAAGTTGTGTCAAAGGACGCGCAGTCAATGGACAAAAGGATGCCACCTCTGAGGGTTCCCACATTGTACTCGAGGAGTCCTTTTGTGCCCCCTGACACTGAATCTGGAGAATGACTGAGCAGAGATCTGGCGCCAAATGGGCGAGCGTTCTGAAAGATGTCTCTGGGAATTGACCTGAAAAAAAGTGACCATATGAATAAAAATCTTAATACCCTTTGAATTCGGCACCGACATTTCGATATTTCTTTGAATTTATCCACATTTCTTTCACACTTTGAGTGGCATAAATGAAAATAGCACTCCTTCAACTGGCCCCGGGCCGAGTGTCCAACTGAGAGGAGGGTCCTTTTTTCGGCACCAAAACATCACTCGGGATTCATCTTGTGAAGGAATGTGGGACTTTTTGTCCGGATTTCACCATGTAATAGTTGTGTTTTGTCATGTTCATTCACGTCGGAGGCTAGAGAGCTTCCATAAGATTCCATTCACAGCGAGGGAAAAGTTCATATTTGTAAATATTATGGTGGCGACCACAGATATTGAGAGCACGTGTTGCAGTGACAATAAAAAGCCAAATGACGATCATTATATGCGGTGTAGGATTATATGATTATATTGCCATTCTCACCAGATCCACCAACACAGAGCGCCAATTTAGTGTGGCTGGCATCTGATAAAAGCAGAGGGCTTCCGACGGTGGTCGAGTCTCGGACATAATTAATTGTCGATCCTAAAATTGTTGAGGTTCTTGTTTTACAAAATACTCAACAAGTTTTTTGCCCGCAACATTCACTCCCCGAAGAAGTTGGGAATTTATTTTTATTGGCGTTGATTGAATGCCAAGAGCCCGACGCAGGCATTGACTAAGTCTGGTGAAATAGTGATTGAGACATTAAATGTGGTTCCAGACCACTGGTATGCCACATACTCATAATTTCTTTTTATTGCTCATCATATATCAGTGGTGGATAGAGTGAAAAAGCACACTTTCACGGCGGACCGTCGATGAGATCGGGAGATGCAGCGCTCTTGCGTGGAGTTATGTCATCCGATTGAGATACAATCTGGCCGGGACGATCATTCAAGAGCCGGAGACGGAGAGCCACGCCAGGAGCAATAGAATTGTAGATGAAAGTTTGTTGTTTGGATGGCCAGGTAAAATGGATAATTTATTCAAGTGTCTCACCCGTAAAGTGGTCAATTTGTATGCAACGAGCGGCGCTCCTCTGATGCCCCATCACTTGGTGGGTGTTTTCGAGCTTCTGACGATCAAGACATCGAGTGACTACTTGAGCTCGAGGGGTTGCACTTGTTCGACCATAAAATTTCTTAATTTTAATTTCACACGAGAAAAGAACGAAGAACATAATCCCGTGTGGTCAATTTAATCATCTCATCATCCTCAGATACTTTCGAACCAGCAATCAGACAACCGAAAGTGATTCTTTGTTCGTTTCTCAAGGTGAGGAATTCCACATTTAAAATATAGCTGGAAAGAGCATTTCAGCAGGAAATTACCACCTAGCGCGAAAGAATTGCTGAAATACTTCTAGCAGCAGTTTCAGTCAATCATGAAATTATGAAAGAAGACACAGACGCCAACGCGCCTGACATATATTCGTACATAACACTGATACAGTGTGTGTTATCCTGGGAAGAACAGCATACATGATAAAAGTATTGTTTGTACGAATCAGTTAATTTATGGATTGTCTTTCCAATGAAATTCATAACGAATTTATGTGGATATTTTACTCATATGAGTTCGAAATCTATCTAAACAAAGCCACCCAAAAATTCAGCCAGAACAGATATCCCAAAATAGACGTTTTCCACACAATAACTTAATCTTTGACCTTTACCTTTCCTCAACTCCACTGCAATGCGAAGTGAGCATGTCTGCAGACACTTGTTGCCATTTCTTGAAATAGAAACTTCCCACTTTATATATCGGGTTGCGTGTACATAAGCTCCTATTCACACAAAATAATAAAGATGGGGCAGAGTATATGAGTGTTCTATAAATGGGTTTTATCAATGGAGCTGTTATCGTGAAACGAATGCCAGCACGGGAGCTTCATCGCCAGATATGCGCAGTGTTGAAGGCGATGGCAAAGGTGGGAACCGCCCGAAAATCGGGCGGAGCATTCAATCCGACAATTAAGTCGATGTCCTTTTGCTCTATCAGTCGCTGCTGTGCTCTGGTGGGCAAGCACCGAGCACCCACGCAGCACGTGGGTGATCTTAGGCACAGAAGGACGGACTTGGTGTTGAGATTCAATGGCCGAAGTGTCCTTCCTGCTCAAATGATCAATATTTGCCGAAAATCATTCACAGGCAATTTCACGCTGAGTCTCACAAGGGCGACTAAAATGCTGAGGACCTCAGGAAGATGGAATTATGATTGTTAAACACTCCATTGAGAATCATTCCGGTGAGGCTTTGTGAGAATATTTGCAGAAACATGGCCACTTCCCTTCCAATTAACTTTAACGTAGGAGGTCGATTCCTCTGCAGCTCCTTTTTGTCCATGGGCTCTTCTTGGCGTTGCTTTCGGGCCAACAATCACTGCCTGAAAGGAATGAGAATAAAACACAGTTTAACATCTCAATCATCTTGTCTATTGAGCTGCAGTGACTACAGAAATCCGGACAGTTCCCTTTTCATATGAATTAATGGGGATTTTTCCCCTCTGGAGAGCATCACAAGAGACCTCTCCAACTGCGGTGGGCTTCTGTGTGCGGGAGGTCGCTGGTAAATCATTAAACACTACCTTTTTCTCTCCCAACAATTCAGTGCTTTCCACGTGGACTCTGCAGCTGCTGCTCAATATGTTATTCAGATAACAACCCTACTAAATGCTCCACATAATTATCAAAACACATTGGTTATCACAATATGTATTTGGGCTATCTCTTCAGGAAGTGTGAGATGAGGTCTGAAAGAGTGCCTTTGGTGTCCTTCCACACTCCTTCTGTCACACACGGTGGGCCAATTGAAGTGAATTGACTTTGAACACATGGCAAAATGCACAGCAGCGTCAGCTATTTTCGCAGCTCAAGCGCTTCGTCCTGTGCATTCTCTCAAGGTCCTGCAACACCTCAATTTGAAATAATGTTTTTACGGTTAGCAGAGGCGATTTCACAGCAGCATAAAAAAGGTGACATGAAAATCTCCAGGAGGATATGTTTAAAAGTGGTGAACGAAGGCAGAAAAGAGCCTGAGAGACCCGAGTTATATGGCCAAAGAGAGAAGGCGCACAGCAAGGTGCCTTCAAAAGGGAAGATAAGTATTCATATGGATAATTGTCATGAAAAATGTGTGCCCAACTTTGATTTTACCGGCTTGCATTGTGTCTCCAATCCCTCACAAACTGAGGAAAGACCTACCATAGGGAGGAAAAATTGGTCACATTGACAGGCATGCATGAAACATTATTAAAAACACCCAATAGGAAATGTCTTCGTCGTGCAATCCTTCTTTGGTACTCAAAACTCTATGACAGAGTGAATTCAGTCACGGATTACGAAGCTTGTCAAATACCAAAATATCTTTATTGTGGACATTATTTGAGAATGAAGATTCAATTAAGTAATGTGATATATTATTAAATTTCACAACATGGTGTAATAAAACGAGTTCGTTGCACTTCCTCAGTACACTGATAACGCAGACATTCTTTCAAAACTGGTGAGCATTTTTCATACTATATTTATATTGACAAGTAATACATTTATTTATTTTTATAAAATTGATAAGACTCTGGCAGTTTAACCCTTATAGAAAAGCGGCATGAACTGAGATAAAAGCAATATTTGGAGTTCCTCCGCTGTAGTTTATGGCATTGTAAAACAAACCCATATTTCCATCAATAAATCAAATAAATTGTTCGTGAAGCGTGACATTGAAACTGAAGTAAATATTTATGGGCACCTCATTAGTTCGTCCTTAAGGATTTTTCACACACCACCAGCGATCTTCTGTCACTCAAAGCTCTAGAGTTTTTTTTACCTCTCCCGATGTGTAATCTATTCTTCAGCTGCAAAAGTTGTTTTGGTTCTTATAATTAAGATAAGTGAATCAATCATTGACTATAATGACTCATTGCCGACATCAAAAGCTCACAACATACAATGTATAAACATGCCTCATGGGGACGGCTTGAAATTAAATAAAAGCTGGCACATGACAGACAAGCAATTGTACATGCATAAGAATAATTGCAATAATCTCTTTGGCACTTTCTATCGCCACGAAAAAAGACTTCATCAATCTAATCCAAATGCTTTATTGCTAAGTAAGCTGAAAAAAATACGCTTAAAACATCTGCTTATCGACAATTACTCAACCTCGAGTCTTCGCAGCACAATTCTTGGTGAAATAATTTTGTTATGAGGAGGATAAGTGTAAAGAATAAGCACTCCATAAATTGGCATTGTTTATGCATGTTCACGATTTGCCGCATTTGCATTCGAGCAGGGATTCTTTTCACTAATGCTATAATTTTCATTTTATTCTTCACATATGTATGCGCCAGCGAGAGATGTAACACAAGTTAAACATATTATCGACGACTGAAAAATTGCTCATTACGCACTTGAGAATACTTTATGCTGTGGAATAAGCGCAAGAACTTCTCTTCACTCTGCAGATTTCTGGGTGACTTCAATTGATTCTCTAGCGTATCTATTATATGTATATGAGTTTGCAGATGAGCAGCTTTCGAAGCACATCGAAGCTCGGGAGGATATTCTATTTACTGTGCACTAAATTAATTTAATTGCACATTTATTTGGCTCTATCTCATCTCTGTTATTGATATAATACATCTCTTCCAAATTAATTTGTCGCCACGCTATAGTGGCATATATCAACGAGCCATTAAATTTATGAGATTACAGAGTCAACAAAAAAACACTCACAAATATCTCTACATTATCCACAGAGTGTCGAAGTGATAATGATTAGTAAGTCAATCGAGATATTCATGTTTAAAATCCCATTACCATATTCTTAATATGCTTTTCAACACATTTCAGCTGAGGCGACAAAAAAGCCTCGAGAGAGCGAGAGAGCCGGGAATTGTACAAACAAACTATCCACTCCACATACATTATAGTATGGCTTTTTGGTAAGTGTGTAAAAAGTGGCATTATGGATGAAACCCAATCAAAATATTAACCAATTTCATAGCACGGGTGTCTTGCACAGTGTGGAAAAAGCTCCATTTATTTATGGAATATTGTTATGGTAATATGAAGTGCCAGTTTGATGCTTTTATAATTTTATTGTGTCCATGATTTTTTATAGCTAATGGTGTGTGAGACTCCTTGGTCGCTGGATTTGACTGTCGGCTCTCCTTTGTCCGGTAGTTTTTCACATTCTGCTCTTCTCACCGGCCACACAAAAAATTCCCGTAAAACTTTGTGTCTGAGGCCCGGCGTGTCTTCCCCGCGAAACTTGTTCGACGGTCTGAAAAATTAAATGGCATTTTATTGTTATATTCTACATGTTATTATAACTGTCTCACTCAGACCTGCCACGGAAAAAATTTAATTACTTTTTTCCACACCAAAAATGCATGAGCAGCTCATTCGTGAGGTCATCAAACGTCCAAATCTATGGTTAAGCGTTCCCACCATTTCTGAAATTAAATAGATATGCTCGGTTAGTGATACAGATAATACCGATATTACCCTCGAGTGTTGAATACTTTCTTAGCGGATATTTTGACTGGAAAATTGAGTGCAAGAAAGACTATTTATTTATTTATCAGTTACGATAATTCCTTGAATTGATGAAGAAACAAATGCCAAAGTGTTTTAATTAGAAGAAAAATAAGAACATATTTATTTAGACTTGTTTTTCTTTACATTGGATTATAGATAAGTCTTTCACAAACGCGAATACGTTTCAGATGCGTGGATGAATGCACAATGATCCACATTTACTCGATGCATCTCGGGTTCTATGGCATTGATAAAACATTATGGCCACATTTTAGAAACGTCTCAATATGGACTATCAAAGTATCTAAAAAATTCATTCAAAACATTTTGACTGATATACAGTAGAGGCCGGTAAAGGCGTGAACTTTGACCCCCTATATCTCTCCTCCTATCATTTTAATCTTCATGAATGTGGATTCGTTGGAAAGGTCTCGACCTCAGCTACAACATACTCAAATTTAAAGAAAATGCACAGTCTGGTTTTCAAGTTATTCGATTTTGAAAATGTTTTTTTCGACTTTAGCCCCTTTAGCGGTGCTCCTACCAAGTTATGATGTTTGAGTGGGAGATAGAATTTTACGACATCTATCTAATGAGCTTAAAACTATTTAAATCGGATAATTATAATTGGAGTTATAGCCATTTTAAATGCTAAAGTGTTTTCATTAGAAGAAGAATCAAAATATATTTATTAACACTCGAGTCTCTTTACATTTTATTATAGATAAGTCTCCGATAAGCGGCGGCTACCGCCATCATTCACAACTGAATATAAATAAACAACATGCCTACAATGCGTGGATTAATGTACATGATCAATATTTATTCGATGCATCTATCAATAAAACTAATAATTGGAATTGATATGTTAAAAATTTAGCGTCTTTTGCAATCGGCGCATCTTTAATCAGAATTTTATGAGCCGCCAATGACACCATTAAGCGTCACATTGACGTGATAGTGGACAAAAATCACAGTTCTGTGACCGCTGACAAGGAGACCCATAAAATGCTAAAGTACAATGGGAAAATGTGGAGGAAACTGTAGCGTGAAATCCTAATGAAATGCCTCCAAATATACACGGATTGCTTGCGCAAGAACCAAATATTGGACACACGTTTCAATTAGCGAAGAGAATAGTTGTAAAAAATTAACCGCGCAATTAAATTACTTCAATTGTCGCCTATGTACGTCAGTCTGAAATGGATGATGTAAAAAGCATTTGAAGCTGGATGAGGAGTGAATGAGATTTTGTGTGAATGAAAGTGTCAGTTTGAACTGAGAGACGCCTTTGTTGGCCCCAGGATGGAGAGTGAGCCCAAATAAAATCGCGGCAAATCTCATGGCATGATGGAGATGAGGAAGCCCCATAGTGAGTTGAAGTCAAATCTCTGAAAATCCTTCATTTATCACGACATCGGATCAGGCGAGACGAGAGGCGGAAATATAATTCACCGTCGTGAAAAGTTTTCGATATTGATCATCGCTCCTTTGGCCACAAGAAACACCGAACATTATGAATATTAACATCATTTTTTAGTAATGAAACACCCCAGAAAAAAAAGCTAGAAAATAGCTTAGAGATGTGTCAGATTTTCTTTTAATGCTCAAACATTGCGACGATCTTCTCCGCCTGATAATGATCTTGTGGTATTTCACTCGCTTCCCTGTGACTCTCCTCAACATGAGAATGGATCATTTGCTCCCGAAAGAGGCCCGAAAAGAGACGCGGGTTCAGAGACTTTCGGTTGGAATTCTAAAGCGATAATTGTAAATTAACACGGTTACATGATTCACCCAAAAGTTATATGTTAATAATTCAAGCTCAATTTGCCCGTGACAATGAGCATACATTGTAATACATTTAAATAATCTGCAGAATAATGATAATTCCGTCTGTGAACACCGTTAAGGTGATTTTAATGTTCGCAAATCGTTGAATTTTGTTAATTTAATATTTTTTACGACCTCACACAAACCCCCCAATGAAGCACTCTGTCTTTGTAGTCGGAATATTGAAGAGCATCATTTAAATATTCAGCTCGACATACATATACATATGGTGTAATTCTTTGACTGGGTAGAATAAAGGAGAGATGGAAAAAAGTATAAAATTCAAAAAGAAAAATTCACTCAAGAGATCAAAAAGTCCAAATTTTCGGGTCTGCGCGTCGACAAGAACAAGGTAAAAACCAATAAAAATATCCCCATTATATGCTCCATAATCGTCACGTGTTCGGCATGTCATTTATTTTAATTATTTTTTTCCAGGCTACAATATTCATTGTTAAGCGCTTCTTTCACTATCTCTCTTGGTACAATTTCACCTTGTTTTCCCATTTTCATGGGAATGTGCGGAGAAATTTCAGGGGTTGTCCATTAACAGCATTGCAATCCATCCTCTCAGAGTGAGAACGATTTGTGAAATAGACACAAAATGAAGGTAGCGAAAAGGAGAATTTATGTAGCTTGCAACGAGTAGTCGCTGAGAAACAATAAATCTGTGTAATAATTTAGAAGCATTTTATTATGTTCCAGGTTCACTCGGACATTCCTTCAGCGATGACGCTCCCCTGGCCAGGACGGATTGTGCTCCCATGTGACATCCAGAGAATTTATCTGTGTACACACGGTGAGCAGCGAACGGGGTGGTAAAATGAGCGACGCGGCGATGTGTGTGGGAAATGGGCAGCAATGAGGCTGCAAATGCTACATAAACATCAAAGAGGCGCAAATGAGTTACAGCCGCTCGGCGATTTATTGGAAATGCAAGAGTTTTGTCAGTTGTTGTCATTAACTGCCTCTTGGGCAGCGGAGTGCCCTCTTGGGCAACTGCGAACCGCGCCAATAGTGTTCGCACCACAAAGTCGCATTTGACAGTGTCGCCCTTTTTCCAGCTCTCCCAGCCAATATAATATCTCTATGGCTCCGGTCTTGTAAATCGCAGCCACAACAGCGTGTTAGCAAGCCTTCATCGCTAGCACCATCGTCGTTTTGCTCTTGTGCCGTCACACATGGCTCGCAGGAACTCTTCTCTCGACAAGAGCTGAAGACTGCGGGTAGCCGCCAAATCTTGATTCTCCTCTCGAATTCCATCGGGTGCCCCCAGGCGAGGAGGACCACGGAGGCGGACGCTGTCATCCTCTTCGGCTGCCGTTCCGTTTGATCAGGATCATGCCATTCCCACTATGCTCAGTCTCCCCCGGGGACCCGGGACAGGGGACGGCCCGGCGATGAGGGTGCTGCTACTCTTGCAACGTGTTGGCAGATTTTTGTGAATTTGCATGTCTCGATCTCTGGCGGTGCACCAGGTATTTCCCACCCTATGTTTGGCCCGTGGCACGATTTATTCAGTGTGGTGACAAGACAGATATACATTTTGTTGCGCGAACAGCAAAAATATATCATAAAGGGCCGAAAAGCTTGCGGCGACTGTGATTCTCCAATGTGACACGGAATCACTTCTCACATTCGAGAGACTCTCCACTCCAGTGCTCAGCAAGCTGCAATATCTGTGACTTCTCGGCCATGCTGATGATCCGCGAATTGTGGCTCGAAAATATTTTATGTGCTGGTGTGCCCTGAAACCCCTCGGAGCAATAATACACACAAAATGCCCAACTAATCACAGCAAATGATCACTGGAGGCTTCTCTTCTCCTTCTCATTCTCTCGGGGCGATAAGAGTGCTCATATTTTCATGTAGCATCGCAGCAATGTGAAATTCGAGTGGACAAGTCGTGACAACATTCCTCCCCAAATCCCACCCAGCTTTCAATAAGCCAGAAGAAATGAAAAGTGTTTTATTACACATGCAACAATCGACGTGATTATTATCGTAAATAAAATAATAGTATGAACAATCTCACGCCGTCTCTCCACTCAACATTACACATATCAAAACAATTATTTCCCATGTGAAAGCACAAAAAAGGTGTCAAATAAAACGCCTGTGTTCGGCAAATCATTGAGAGTCTCGCTAGATCATTACTCTCATGGATTTTTGCTGTATCAACTTAACTGGAGAAGCACGACTCGATGGTATATTTGAAGAGTGATCAATCAAAAAGTGTGAGATAAAAATACTTAGATGAAAAATGTAGCAAAGTGACAGATATTTTATTTTTGAGTCGATGATCAGGCATTAGATAATTTCTAAGGAAAATGTATGTAATAATGTTGCAAATGGGGAGCTTTGGCTTATCATATCAGCGGAGATTATATACAAATATCGAAATGCGGTCAGTGCTGCGGATATCCGGAGTTTCCTCAGTGGAAGAGCATAACTCATATAGTGGAGTGTATAAAGAGATTCGATGCGCGATATGAAATATTCCAATAATTGCTGATAAGACGCGATGTGACTAAGCTGAGTGTGTGTGTTTGGACGCTCGCACGCGGTCAGGGCGAAAATAGAGGATGACTGCATGTGTTTTCTCAGGCATTCGACCAAAGGTGGGGAAAGAGTCTTACGGGGGGATTATATATATTGTTTAATAGATCACCACTCTTCCCTCATGTTGTGATCAAACTTGCACGTACGAAAGTATGATAAAAGACGCTGCAGTCCGCGAAGGTGATGATAAATGGGTTAGGCATTTCGGACACGGTGTTATTATAGGAAGAAGGGGGAGAGCATGCAGAATATTCATCGCGGCAGCAAGCAAATCATCAAGACATCGCCCCTCTGCAACAATAAAACATCAACAAATGACGCGGGAGCATTTACAAAATTGGGAATCGCCCGAGAATAATTTCAGCGTGCTTGTTATCGTCTCTGAAGAAGCGCCGCCACGTTCGACAATAAAGGGCTCACTGCTCTCAAAGTAAGTGGCAGATAATTGCATACTCAATCCTCATCCTTACCATCGGCTTCGTGTCCGCCAGTTCGCACTTCCAGGCATTGGCAAAGAGGCGACCAAATATGCCGCCGACGACGTTGCTCATCGATGACGAACGCCCGTGTGCTCCACTTGAGTTGCTCCTTATCTGCAGAACAAAACGAAAACAGCACTGTTTCAGACTCTCGTAGTTCCGCACCGCGACATCCCATTGCCTCTTCAACTATGCAAAATATTGATATGCATTTGAAGAGAATAATGACTCTACGTTGAGTTCAATCACGTCGTTAGAGCAGAAAAAATGTTTCTATCGACGTGATTGAATAAGAGTGATTATTTTGTCACTTAAACTGCATTATTGAATTAAGTGGAATGAGTAAATTATATTAACAGACCACCTGTCAATTGGAATGTTGACTAACATGACAACAACTTCATAATTGTCCGCCAGGAGTTTCCTTTTTACATTTAAATTTATCACAAAAAATATTCATATGACGTAGGTTTTTGGAAATTCTTTAACAATTGAGCAATAGGTAACATTAAAGCAAATATTTCTAGGAATGCTAAGAAAGAAATTTTTGCGGGTCATTCAAGTGCGTTGGTAATTTGATATTCATATGAAATTATCATGGTAAGACGTGTG
This sequence comes from Phlebotomus argentipes, assembly GCF_947086385.1. Classification (NCBI taxonomy): domain Eukaryota; kingdom Metazoa; phylum Arthropoda; class Insecta; order Diptera; family Psychodidae; genus Phlebotomus; species Phlebotomus argentipes. Next base: position 18,063,109 of record NW_026776177.1, on the reverse strand, counting down.
ACTTTGTGCAAAAGCGAATCTTTGCTGTCTATCAGATGGAGAAAGGCTTCAGTATTTATCATCTATTATTGCACACAATACTAAATATTCATGATAAAAATATTTAATTTCAAAGTGAAATGGCAAATTGGAAAAGAATTCAACTTGTTCGTCTTATCTGACAACGCTTATCACATTCCGCGGGTCCAACTATTCAGTGTGTCACAGTGTAGCAGTTTCAGGGTCTCGTGCGGCCTGTCCAAACATAGTATTAGTGAGCCACCTTGCAAATAGATCATTAATTTGTGTGACACCACAAATTGCGGTGCAATTTGTCAGAAATGGCGATGATATAATTACGAAAGTGAAAGAATTGTGTTTCACAAAGCTCATCTCCGAATGACTCTGCTTTTCCGTTTACTCAACACTTAGCATATCTATGCAAAAGGTACGTTCGCAGATGTAACCCGGAATATCCCACACTATCATCGAACCGCAAAGCGCTTATTTGGACAATGCCATCACGAATATGTCTATTATTAGAGAGACTCGCGAGCAAGACGTCACCGATCGCCGTGCGGCTGATAACGCCAAAATCGCGTCTTGCGGCAATGTTGGCGGCTATGCTGGGCCAACATTGCTCGGCATATGATTAATCGAGTCAATCAAACGATGACGTCACAGCGCGGAGGCACCGTTGTGTGACATAGATATCTAACATGCTCACTCTCGGTCCCACACACGCGCTCGGATATGCATATAAGACGCCACTCTGTAAATATTTCAATCTGGCGACCGTGACGTAACTTTATGAAAGTACATTGGGTGTTTGGATTCTTCAAAATCATCAGTCAATTCCGGGAATGAGAACACAATTCTCGTCTGACTCACTTCGAACGACGACCGCGTGCAATAATTAGGCAAACTTCCTCCCAATTCAATCTCACTTCTCTCATCGTCTCACCAATTCAACGGCACATGTGGACACTTGGGAGGCACGAAAAAAAGCATACGAAATTACACAAAAATCTGCATATGGACTTATTTATATTCAATACCGTATAGTGACAGCAATTAAGTTCGATGGCTTCTCCGCGGCGATCTTGAAATATGATCTCAAACGATCAATAACTCAGTCCCACGACGAGTTGATTATTTCAAATTAACTTTTAAACCTTTTTAACGAGATTTTGTAATCTAAATTGCACTTTAAGCCAATATTGCAGTTGAAGTGTTTTCTTTTTGTGACAAGTGTCGATGCTTCACTTGATCGATGTGAAGAACATTAATCGATGAAAGGTGAAAAACTTCGTGGAAACCAGTTGTTCGCAAAATGCTTCACACAGAATATTTTAGGCACATGAAGAATACCTCTTCATAATCACTTATCATGCCGCAATTAGCAAAATATATTACATTTAGACTTGCATCATCAATTCATGTCATTCAAGTAATCGAGATATTTTATTCCTGATATATAAACAAGGATATAAATGTGTCAGATATTGCAATAGATATTATGGCCAATAAATATCTCAGAACTCTCAACACATAAGTCATAAATACCTTTCAATTCTTACGCGCTTAGCGAAATTATCAATATCATTGAAGATCGACACAGGAATTTATTCCCCGTAATGTCGCTATTTTAATGAAATTGAGCCAATTTAGGAGGTTTTTCCATTCAATATCTCTTCATTGATAAAATTCTAAGATTAAATTCTAAAACATCATTGGGTATTACGAAATCATAATTTATTTGATACTCACGAAAGCCGCAAGAAAATATTTTTGTCTTGATCCCGTCATGTGAAGTACGCTGTTATGAGACTGTTGACTTTGATAAGCAAACACTTTCTCCAATAATGGTTGATAAAACAGTCAGTTTTTGCATTCTTTGGGCCACGCTTATCTTTTTCCTAGAAGCCAGATAACCTTCCGTGTTCCAAAAATTCTGTCACGACGGTCATGACCATATTTATAATTGCAAAAATTGAATTGAAAGCGAAATTCTGCCTCTTTTGCGATACGCTTGGCTATTGTGGATCCTTTTGCGTCACGCATGTCAAATCAGAAGCTGAAGAGGTTGAAGATTAGCGCTTTTAGCCAGAGAAGATTAACATAATCAATCAGGTAATTGTGGAAGTTTTGTGGTTTAAGAGGCGGATTACGGAACTAATTTAAGATTTGGAATTTTTCTCACTGAATAAAGTATCTTGAGGTTCACGTACGCGCTTTATTAGTCACAATATTGACAAGAGAAATTCATCTGATGTCATTGGATATTTGTGTACGAAAGGTGATTGTTATACAAAATATATCTTTATAGCCACATTATAAGAAGTGACGAAGAGTAATCTGCGGAAGAGTAGATAAAAATACTGGTTAGAGATTGAATTTGCAGAGGAAATGCTCTCATTGTTTCTTCCTAAAATAATAAACCCTATTTATACGTGCATTATCTCATCACAACATAAAAGCGCCTGAATGACTGAAAGATACTGAAAGCGTGTGCCAAGATAGCGTCTTATCAGTGACGTTTTGGTCACACTTCATCACTTCTAGAATTTCGGCACATTTTATCACTGGAAATGGCCCTCGAAATCTACTACTTGAGATTCTGCAATAATAAAATTTTATCTAAGCAATTCACTTTCCGCTGGATGTGGAAACACCTTTCATCAACCTTCCTTCCGCCAAGCAACAAACAGTAGTTCATTTCTTCATGAGCTTGCAATCTGTCTTACTTGGCAGTCTTGCTGAAAAACTTGCCAATGTGACCTCATAGTATTGTTTTCCTTCTGAAAGTGATCATTTTGCATCACTACTGTGAGTGTAGTGAGATCAGCAGAAATGTGGGAATACGGAGAGTCTGGAAAATTGATTATTTTGCATGTTGGAAAATTCTCTCACGAGGAACACCTGCACTGAGAGAACTTTCCGCGCACCAGAAGATCCCACTGATGCCCAGACTAACATCTGGACGTGCGAAACGGCATTGTTACAGAAGAAATTCGACTCCTACCGCCCACATTGAGTTTCAAATATAATGAATTATATTATATATTGCCTCATGCACTCCATCCCAAAGTGGAGCTGAAAGTGAAGCACTTCTGTATTGCATTTCTCAGCGTCTCCCATGGCTAAGTCATGTTTATTGTCCACTCATTGATTTTTTCTTACACACACTCATTTGCAGTCAAAACTGTCGCCGATCAATGAACGATGGAGTTTCCACCAGCGACGATTTTTGGAGAATTAATCACCCCAGGACGACGGCCGGGGATCAACGGCCCAGATGGGGGCGCCTGGTGGCCGGATTGCAGCCGAAATGATGCTCCATCGCGCGGGTCAGTGACTGGCAGAGAGAGATTGACACAGTCTCCAGAAGTCACATCCCCGCAGTTGGATGCGAAAGAATGATTATTTAATTATGTGCACAAGGCATAGGAAATGCCTGTATTGACTTTGCATTTAATATTATTTTTAAGTCTTAATTATAATCGGATTGCAATAATAATTTCAACTAATAACATATATACGCGTCTCATTGCATACCATTGGAATGATTTTTTACACACTCTACTTGCATTCTCCACAATTGTATCGGTAATTGAGTTTTAATGCTAAAGGGTGTTTCGGACGAATATCATTAGTTGAAAAATATAATTCTTCTCCAACAGGCGAGTGCAAATCATGACGAACACTTCCCTGACGCCACTCAATTGTCCGCAGGTCCGCGTGGGCAATTGTGTGAATTACTTGGCACTCATTGAGCCCAATTTGCGGCAAAGCTACCTGCGAGATGGTGTGGAAGACACCCTGTCCGCCATACACGTCTCAGCCCAAGATACATATGCATATGCCAACGCTGATCGCCGTCGCCTTAATGAGATGTGTTGAGATAAAAAAAGTGGCTCATTAGGATAAACATACGCATGATACTTCATTACATGGTTATTAAAGTTTCCCATTTGCCAAAGGTAAAATGGAAAATTGACCACCGCAGCAACTGTGAAATGATACCACAAATCACGGTTTCTGCTGCCTTGCAATGCTATATTTCTCTCTTGGTTTCTGCTTTTCACCGGCAGCGAAGAGGCTACAAGACGAGTAATATCTGCACTGGCACTCGGATCTGACCGAAATTATTAACACGAAGCCGCGGACTTGTATTTGCATCAATCACAATTAATACAAATTGGGTGGGAAATAGTAGCATTTGGACTGGTGGTGTATCAACATTGCTGATATTCATAATGACAATAATTGCCGCAATTACCGATACATCGCACTGCTACTGACCATCGCTACGGCAATAACGAGATGAAATGACAATACTCGCGGCTCAATCTGGCCCTCGATAGAGACATTTGCCCAGTAATGTTAGACTTTGAGAGAACGCGAGCTCATCTGTCCATCTAACTGTCACATTTAATCAGTGCGAGCAGACTTTTGATAAAGCAATCACATTTTCTGTCATCGACATTTTTTTTCAAACCACGTCGGCATCTTCTCGTTCCTCACAAACCATGTACATACAAATTATTTTAATTATTCGACAACTGCACGCCATCACGGGAGACGCGAAGTGCGGTGACTCAACCAATATATTGTGAGATCCTTTCTTGTAATGCGCGGAATTCAATTCCGATTATCCAGCGTGTGTGTTTCATTTGATATCATACTGTCTCGATGGAATTTACAATGTATACTGTAAAAAATTGAGTAACTCGAGGAAATTCTGTATTATGCATAGGCAAGATATGTAGCAGACACATCGTGCGCCACAGCTTTCGACTAATTATGCACTTGCTCGCGATAGTAATGGTGAGAGCGTACGCAGAGATATGTATTTTGAAGCCATTTTGAGTGCAATTTAGGATCAAAACAATATAATTACGATATTCTAGCATCCCATCTATATGCTAAAACAAATATTTTAAACTCATCTGAGCATGAATCATAGAGAAGTAGTAAATGAGGAAATATAAATTAGCAGCGCGGGATTTTCGGAAGAGCAGAACTAAAAAAAAAACAATTTGTGATTCATACACAAACAGTTGGCATCTCTTCATTGAGAATCAATCTCAATAATCAACGCAGTTGTGAGTGACAATCAGCGTTAAAACTTTGAGTAATTCCACGAAATTGGCCTCTCCTCTAGACATTGAGTATCCATCAAATGGATAGGCTTAAGTTGTTCAATTTTGAAGTGATTACTTTGTTATCAAATAGGAATTCCTTGCATCAAATTATGAAAAATTATGGGTTAACATAGCGGAAAGAATCACTCTCCATTTCCTTCCGAATATGCTGCATGAGGAAGTTAATTTCTTCTCACCTGGCTGCATTGAAAGAATACTCTATCAATCACGAGGGACATTCTTGTGTTGATATCGCGTGGCTGAGACAAGCTTTATCTTGAGCTTTATCGAGGCAAATTCGCATGTCTTGTGAATGGAAATTTCAGGGGAATGTTAGGTACTTAGAAATTTGATTAATTTACTCTTCCGACTAATTGTATTATTTAGCATTTCCGTTTCCGTTCGAATATTTCTGAAAAATCAATTCTAAACTAAACTCTTGGCACAATTTGATTGTGAGTGTGTCAATTAATTGGTTTATGGAACCAAGAGTGCTATTTCTGTCCGATAAATCTGAAACTACGTACAATCAATACAATTCACTCCCCCAACAGAGTCTCAATGCAGAAAATAGAACAAGCAAAGACGAAATATCAAAGCAATTAAAAACACCTTGAATGTCCGGAGAGCTCGATTTTAATGATGTTGCGAGAGGACAAAAATACACCAAGCTCAGGTGGGAAACACGTGTAAAAGATCTCACCCGGAGCCGTCGGAAATAGATGTGTGGATGTTGTGAATGGGGATGGTCGGCTAATTAGGAAGACACCCTCGGACTCGAGAGTGCAGTGGAGCAAATGTGTTGGCGAGTGAGCGTGGGTGCAGCATCTCAGCATTGTTTGCTCAAGATGAATCAATCCTCATGTTCAGGCATTCGAATAAATATATTGTCAAATATGGTAATATCTAAAAATAACTTTAATTCACAATTTCGATGCCGTGAGTGGGCGCAAATTGGGAGGGAGTTCATTTCCGATATTAGTAACACGAGCAGATTCACCTGAAGAATTCTGCACTGATAGATCACGAGTTGTTTTCTCATAGATTTCATTATATAATCGTGAGAAGGAACCATCTTCCTTCGATTTTAATTCACCCTCACCACAATTTCGTCACTCTTAATTGACAATGATTAGCTTAGACGAAATTTCATCAACGCATTTTGACATTTAGTTAATATAGCAGATCGAGCACGTTGCCTGGAATTTTAGAGAGCACGTTTTTCGGCAGTGATTTCTCGCGAAAACGGCCTGAGAGGCTCTCAAAGTCTTTTCATGAATGAACCATGATCTTCTGACTCATCTTTTTGCAAGTGAAATCTTGCGAGAAGCTGTTGAATGAACGTAAACTATTTCCGCTCCATTCAACTGAGCCGATGAAGAGGGAGACCACAACAGATTCAAGAGACCTCCAATGGCTAACAAAATAGCTTTTTCACCCAATATCTCAAATGTTTTTCTCATCGGCTCACCATCGGACGCACAGGTGAGAAAATATCCGTGACAGATTACTAAAATATCGTCAAATTGCATCAGTGATTACGCGATATTGGCAATATTGCAGGGATTCAATCATACTTTGTTAATTCAATTAGAACATTAGTATTTCATTGGGTGACTAATTGTTAAAAATTTATGTCACACCGTATTATCCAGAAATGTAATAAACGTGGGGTTTATTCCGTGTGCATTAGGGGGAGAATTAGCTATGGGAATTTCAGATTTTGTATTTATTTGCGCTCGCCTATTTGTGACATCAATAAACTCTTTTACTTCTCGGACGCATTAGTCACGGCGAAGTGTAGTGTATCTTTAGCACATTCGACGTCATCAATGGTTATCTTGTTTGCATATTTCGAAAAAAAAGTGCTGCCCAAAGCGGCGCCTTCAATTGGCCCTATTTGAGGGCGAGAAATGTCACTATCAAGCTACCGGAAAGGACATGCCAACTGGTGCTTGTAAAAGGCTTTTTCCCACAATTAATTAATTGACCCACCTGGCTTATTAACCAATTGAATTTGGGGGGTCAAAGGCGTCAATCTAATCAGCATAATTAAATAAATAAGCATTTCCCACGAATTTGGGGGATCGCCGTTTCGCGTTGTTTTGCAATTCGATGGAGGAGTGACGAAAGTGTTGTGCCCCCGAAACTGTGTATTTGCTCGACTCTGTGATAATGCGGGCCCTCGCGAAAGTGACAAGGAGAGTGTGAGTGGGCCAACAGAGTGAACCATAAAAGAGCCCAAAATGTGAGCGCAAAAGGCTTCCCGCAAGGCATCACCGAAATAACCAATCGCCGAGCTGAACTCTGCGTGCCCACCTACTATAGTCCAATACACACAATTCCATTCGCAAAGAAATTCACATACTTCGGCCGTCAAGTGTGGTTGTGTGATAAGAGTGATTGATAAAAGAGTGGCACATTCAGGAGCCTCAGCAGAACACTGTAAGCGTCGAAAGGTGCAAGACACACATACAGGACTCCGCGCGCTATATACTTCTCCTCCGCAATTCACACCTGAGTTCCTGTTTGGAGAACACTTATAAATTTCAGCACACATTTCGCATTCTGTGTTAATAGACAAGTGAATTTCGAAGAGTGAACTGAAGAGTGAAAACAGAGAAGCATCACAATCATTGTTAATCCTTCCTGTGACATTATTATTAAAGACTGTTAGTGCACACTTGCTAGGCTATTTCAGAGTTAGACAATTTTACACTTGGAGAAATTTGTGAGTTGTTACAAGAGCAGTAGAATTCCGAACAAAAACAGGTAATTTCAAACATTTTCTTGCATTTGCCAACATTTTATACCCTTTGCTTAAGTTGAATTTTTAGCTTAAAAAGGAAAACGCCCAAAATCATTTTAAAAATGTCAGAACAAGTGACAAATTGAAGAGTTTCTTGTGACTTTTTGCCCACATTTAATATGATAATATGAAATTGGTAATTATTATTTTATGTGCAGACCAGATTCTCAATCTCTGATTCAGTTATGGATGAAAGTTTGCATGAATCAGCGGTTATAAATTGGTAATTAGGGTATTGCTTGATCAATGTAGTATTACAACAAAATATCGATTTTCCGAATTTTAACACTAAATATTTCTTAAGCCTATTCAACTTCAAATATTGTGCTATTCAAGAAATGCACATATAAATTGAAAACCTTCATCCATAACTACGTGTAGATTGAAAATAAAAGCAAACAAATACATTGTGATTCTGAGAAAATCTTCTTAATTTTGTAATTTTCAAAAGATAATGAGAACCTTGATGAAATTGTCACAATTTGTTAGGGGTAACGACGATAAATCAAATACACCCAGTGCTCTATTGATTAATAAATCACATGGAGGCACATTAATCATACAATGAACTTTAAGCATTGATTAACAAATTCAGAGAGTACAAAGCCTATTTTCCGCGTAGGTTAAATCCTGTAATACAGTAATTGCATCTTGCGGAACGCCACCGAATTTAAAAGCTCACTGTAATTGACAAACATCTTGCACGAAATTCTCACTGCGAATTCTTTCTTTGCGTATGTAATGGGCAGATTAGATAAAACGTGGAGTTCCTAGTCAATGGGCAATGATATCATTTTTCCAACTTCTTCAGATTATGCGCACGATAAGTTTTTGAGCTCTTCTCTCCCAGACTAACTGGCTCTATTGTATCCTCTCTCTGGCGTTTTTCCTCATTTTCCAAGAAGTACATTGATAACTGTCAATTTTTGCCATGCTATAAGTGCCGATTGTAATGCAAATTATTCGCTCATCCATTTAATGGGTAGTCAAAGATTTTTCCCCATAAAGCAATTAATCCCTTGCGCTTCACTATTCTCGTATACGAAGAACTTATTATCGGCTCCGAGCGATGGTGTGAAAATGTAAAATCGTCACATGACGTCATATGCCGCTCAAATAAGACAGTCTCACTGGGAAATACGGTTGAAGCGTGGTTGACAACCTGTTGAATGCATCTCATATTGATTTTGGCTTGGGTGGAGACTCTTGGCCGGATGTTCGCCTTGGCGGGAAGTCGGCTGGGTTTCGGTGGAAAATGAGGGGATTTCTCGGGAAAGCGGAGGATGGACGGAGCGGGAAGGGTGGTCCTCGTGGCGCTTGGCGGCGCATTTCCACGTATTGGCCTCGCAAGTATCGCGAACAGGGCCTGAGTCACAGTGAAAAGTGCCTCCGCACACATGCAAAGCCGCTGATATTCGGGGGGTCCTCCCTACACATGTATTTCTGTGCGTGCGAAGAAAGCAGCAAATAGTGTGAGGCCAAATTCGAGGGAGAGAAGATATATGTTGGTCGGCTATGACTGGACTCGGCCTGTGATTCAGCATTTGTACGAAACGAGACAGCATTTACCTTCAGCCACTGACGAGCTCTCGGCACAGCTTCTCAGGCCCGCCAATAGTTTAGTTAGTTGCTGGAAACACTCTGTTACGATCACATCTCAGCTCTCCGGGCTTTTCGCGCGCTCACTCTTCAAGCCGCGCGTTCTCAAGACCATCCGTCTTCGCGACCGCAGAGTGCAAAGTGGCTTTTTATTTGTCATCTTTAAATAAATTCCTCCAATAAATGGATATAATTTTTGCAAAGTGCCTGCAGAGTGTGAAGTTGTGACGATTTTCCTTCGCACGCAATTTGTTGGTGCAGAAATAGTGACTTTTTCTTCACCTCCATCCGCCAAGTGACTATTTCACAAGTTTGCCTAAGACATTGTGTATCCCCAGATGGAAAGTCTCGGGCCATCTTCTCAGTGAAACATTGTGAATCCTGGGTGACATTTAAGTGATCACGAGACTTTTTTGGATTCTCGCCACGCGGGGAATCTCTTTGGGAGACTTAACGACATCATGATGAGAATTCGGTGTGTGTAGAAAATTCTGATTGATGATCTTAAATAAATCGCGGGTGATCTCACTACTTAACCCATTTACCTGCCCCCAAAGCAGCTCAAGCGCGCGATCTTGCCGAAAATCCGACACACGCGACTGTGAATCATAAGTGTCGTCATCTAAGAGAGTCATACTCGCGATCATGTCACAACGCGAATATGAACACCGGACAACATATTTTATCCAGTAATCCACATGAAATTCGCAATTTACCTAAATTTCTTTCACTCCTTTACGCCCCACTCGAATCCTCGATATGTTCTGCTGAGTGTGACAAAATAACTATTCATTGACGAAAGACAAGTATTAATGTGTTCTACTTATATCCGGAAAAATTCAATTCACAAGATCAATTAGTGTCTCAGGGGGCGATATTGATTTGGAGATATGATTCCGATGCCAACGGCCAAGAGAACATTAGCCGACGGATGCCGGTGATCGTGCGCGATTGATATTGGTGAAAATACGCGGATCGCGCAATGCGGTGTGTGAAATGTTTTTCCAACATCAAAACAATATGATTTTCTCCAATTTTTCACTGCCTCACACACCGTCATCCCAGGGGAAATACCATATGTTGTGTAGATCTAATTGAAACAAATTCTCTAGCGATCGCGACACCGCGGCACGAGCTATTATTGTTGTATTTTCTCCATTTGATACTGTTGGTGAGACCAACAATGAATGTGCAATCGTGAGAATTTTCATACATACTCCATAGTGGATTCCCCGAACACTAATACTTGAGCTGCAATTCGCACTAAATACTTCTGTATACAGAATCTCACACGCCGAGAAGGCGTTTATGGGGGATTCGCGCGCCTCAGCCAAACAATCTGCCAAGTGAACTTCTTCGGCACGCGTCTAATCATTATCTCTCCTGTTTCTAGACATGAGGAAGACAGTCTGTACCGTCGTGTTCCTAAGCATCGCTGCATGTTCCTTGGTGTGCGTACGAGCATATCCAACCCCATCCGCCTTGTCCGCCCAGTCCTCCCATAGAGCGGCCTGGATTAACATTTGTGGACAAGACAGACGTCTCAACACCACAACAATACTGAAGGGAAAACAGCAAAAATTGAGCCTCCACAAGGTGAGCAGTTAAACCATCGATTTATTGTCCTTTATTTACAAGAAGGATTTGGCAATACTGTGTAAGACGTCATATCTTGAACCATTTTCAGTCTATCTATGGAAATTTCAATGCAATGGTGCATTTAAAGTAGCATAAAAATATATATTTTGTTCCACTTATGTCTATTGCATTTAAGACTCATTTCTATTATTTTTCAAGTCATTTCGGCCATTAAAATGATGTCTTGTTCATGCATTTTGTGCTTAAAAACTGATTTTGGTTTTGAATACATTTGATGTAAATTAAAGTAGTTTTTGACAGACTTTAGAGTATCTAAGTACTGAAATCAGCCTCATTACCTCAAATTCAAGAGGATTTTTACAGTGATTTAATGGCATTTGTGTGACATTTCGTTTCAGGCTCTCAACAGATCAATCACTCATTATAGAAATAATTTGGCCCACATCAGCCGAAATCTGTGGCACTTACTAAGATTAGACGAGCTGGGGGATGTGCAACCCTACAATTTTCCAGAGTTCCACCGCGCGGTGAGTTTTCCAAATGTCAATATGCTATTCACGTAATATCATGTGACAAATTGCAGTGAATAAGACAATAAGTTTCGCGTTGATCTCGTCTTACGAGAAAAATCATCCGATCATAAATAACCATCGTCAATATGATTTGCTGAAATAGCGCGTGGTGTAGCGACGTGGATATTTCCATGTTACGGAATTTTTGAGCCCTTTGGCAAATCCAATGGAGATGAACAGGTTCGTCTTCTTGTGGGTATCACATGAATTCATCATCGCCGGTCGCTGCAGTCACCAGATTTTGTCGATCTCCCCATCCTTTGCAACATGATATTATTTAAATCTTTTCCTCTAAATTTGATTTATGCACTGCAACTTGTGCGTGATTGATGATGTCAATCTTGATTGATCTTTCAATAAATGTGATCGACTTCTTTTTCTCTCTTCATGTGCAGCCAAAAGCAATACACCAGCGTCTACAAATCTACGTTGCAGTGTTTGATGAGCTGCACGAGAAGGAAAAGGGAAAAACTCAACAATATGAAGAAGATCAGAAGGCGGCGGAAAATCTCAAGAGCTTGCGAATATGCACGCAAAAGCTACTGTGCATGATGGAGGATATGTTCAATGGCACGGACATGCTGAGGATGAAGAACAAGATGAAGCACATCTCCGTAAAAGCTATGCGAGAGAAGCTCGAGATCATCAATAGAGACAAACTTGAAAAATCAATTGTAAGTTTAATTGGATTTGTCATATTTTCGAATTTTCTCACTGACTGAATGCAATTGTTGTCGTTTCAGAAACGCGCTCTCATCGGTATTGGCGACTTCTCAGAGAAATTCCAAGAGTACATTGAGAAGCGTTATCACACATTAAACGCGCAGGTGAACAAGCGACAGGAGACGAGATTGGAGAATTTGCTCAAGAAATGTGGTGGAAAGCCAAAAGGTTGCGATCCAAGGGAGAGGAGAAAAATTAAGAAGTTAAGACAGCAAATAAAGCAAAATAAGAAAGCGTCACAGCAATAGATTGTACATAGGTAAAGTGTCCAATTGCCAGTTGAGTTCACTTAGTTTGCGAGCCTTCAGGCTCGAAGACATTAATTTGCAATTGTGAAAACACCCAAAATTAGTATTATAAGATCATTTTAGAGATCATACTTAATGCAAAACTCATGTTATTCTGATCTTCATCAAATAGTACAATTATTTACGATACTCAAGCACACACAGAAACAGTCAAGGAAAAGATTTGGTTTATCTTGATATATTACACTTTTCTCAAAAGCATCGATTACTATTTAAAAAAAAGTATGTATTGAATGTTAAGAATGCATGAAATTCAGAGAATCACGGCGATTTTCACACTATTTTCCCATATATTTCACTGTAATAGCTTTTCACTGATGCTTCATTGGAATTCCAGTGCGAAAAACTTTGGTAATTCCAGACTTGCAACAATTATCACGTGCAATCCATTGATTCATTTTTCTAAATGCTATTTTCCTCCACATCAACTTGGAGGTGATCCCTTCCCAAATCCACTGGAAAATCTAGCTAGAATACCTCGCATTATTTAAAAAGGTGTGCTTATGAGTATCGGCTTCATTACTGCGTAATGATCACCTACAAATTGTATTTGTGAGTGTTATCAGAGGCAAGAAAACTTTATATTTAAGAGAGATTTGACAATGCGAAGCACTTCGCTTGAAATTGCCACAAAGTTTTTTTCTTAATGCTCTGTGATATAAATTAGATAAAAATTTATATTATGTGCCAAAAAGAATTTTCCTCTTGCCAGATAATGGGAGGAATCTTTGACATTAGACTCTTGTAGGGCATAGAACATGTAAGGCATAAAAGTATAATGACAAGTTGAACCAAAATGTAGAGAGTTGTAGATTTTTACATAATATTGAGATGATTTTAAAGAGATATTTAGACTTGACAAATTCCACAAGTATTATTTACTATTTACATAGTGTATTAAGTGTAAATAGTCTATTTATTTGTCATTTAAACTCTTAATAACATAGTGTCCTCTAGGTTAAGTTTCATTAGATCACCATGAGAAATCCGGTAATTGTACATATTTATGATATTTATTTTTTCGTACTATAATTTATTGCGCCAACAGCATTATATCCCGAAGTATCATTTTTTAGCATTGTGTCTACTTGAACAACTATTATTTCTGTAATAAGATTTTAAATAGAGCAAGCAAATACACTTTTATGGAAAATTGTACAACCCTGTTTCATGTCGTCACACAAACATGATTCGCATAACTTCACTGCTTTTTCGTGTTTCCCCATTTGTTACACTTTGCAACGAGAGATGGCAACAGAGTCCAACACTTTCACTGCCAACTTTGCAGCTCTGAAAGCTCGTCTTGAGTTGTGGTTTGGATGTTTGGAGCTTTTAGCACTTGTGCTATATTTCTTCACTGAAACCATTGTTTTGCCTACCTTCAGTCACAGCTCCAATGGCAATGGAAATCTCCCTTCTGACCACGTTTGTATTCTGCCATGAGAGATCAAATCACGATACTTCGAAGCACATTGGCGTAAATAAGAGAAAACTCTAACTCTGGAAGAATGCTTTTTTATTCTCCTCCAATTTCTCTCACAAATCACTGTTATGTAATGAAGTCTGCACTTGATTTATTATTTAAATGCACAACCTGCACATCGAATTGAACTCTTCGCACTTCTCTCTGTGCAAGGCACATTATAATATTACATAATCCGAAGAGATTCACTGCCAAATTGAACATTGAACTGAAATAGGAATAGAAATATCACAAACAAACCGGAGACACTGAATTAATCCACACTTCTTCAGAAATACTGTGGTAAACTGTCTTGGGGATTTCTCTGAAAGTTTCCTATCAACCAACACGGACTTTCAGCGCAAGCAAACAGTCGATATGGTACTGAGAATGTCGCTATGATAACTCGCGAGAGATAGCCTGGAATCATTCTTTATTGATTAGAGTTCTGCGAATACTGTGATAAGACAGTTCCATTGAAATTGAGAATTTACATGCTACACGTAGGCCTCGTTGAGTTCTTGAATGTACTTAAAATTACATTTTTTTTTAATTTGACTTCACTCCTTAAATCGTGTTTCTACTGTACTGGAAAATTTGCAATATTTACAGGACAATTGCATGTGTAAATAACTGATAAGAAATTTTTTTTCCGATGAAAATTATAATTCCAAGAATACTATTAATTTATTTATTTACCTTTATCTTATCGAGTTTTTATTAGCTGTGTTTCTTTTCCTGACGATTGAAACACTTCACTGATTTGGAGTAGATTGACAACAAAAGCTGTTGAAAAATATCAGGCACACGTGAGAGATCAATGTGCAAATGTGATCGTATTAATGCAAAATCGTATGAGATTTGGAGAACAAGACATTCCCGAGTCAAAATAGAGAGGTTGCCAGACGTGCACCTTTCCAATTTGCCTTATTGTATTCTGATGACTCTCCTTCATTGACTTTATAATGTAGAAGCATCCACGAATATTAGAAACCACAGCAGCGCGTTCCTTTTAACGATCTCCAGCCAATATTATCTGCGAATGACGAAATTTTCGACTCGTCACGATCGTGCAGAGCTTTGGACCGGCTGAGACTGTAGATTTATTAATATTTTTCAGTGAAAGAAAACTGCAATTGCAGACACAATGAAAATTATCAGCATGTGATGCCTTCGACAATATAATAATGATTTCATGTGAAGAGGGAATTGCTCAATGGACTTCACACCGGCAAATGTTCTTAGACAAATCGGCTCTATTCACCCAGTGGAGTGAATTTTGCGATGGTAAGATAGCAATTATTCATCCGTGCATACACTGTAATTAATTTGCCCGTGATCCCGATCAATCACTCAGCGATCGCAAAGGAGTTGCACACATTGATGTGTACTTCGTAAGTAAAGAAAGAAAGAAGTGTGACAACGGAGAAAGCATATTTCTCTCCCCGGAAAAAAACACTGTCAAAAATTCCAAGTCAGGATTACATAAATACAAAATACTTCAAATCTCAAGGAATTTGCATAAAATTCACAAATAACCTAAGCGAATTGAACGTGAGTCGGAGTGGAGGGAAAATTCGATGGTTCAACTGGTCATATTGTGTTTTATAAGCATTTTGAGACGCGGCGCACACAAGATAAATGATCTCACAATCATGAGTAGAGATCGAGATTAGATTTACAGACTCCCCACCCCATGGGAGACCTCAGACGTGTAATTATTGATTGTGAATAAGGAAAATTGCTCAATAAAATGATATATTATCACACAAAACTGTCCAGTATAGATAAATAATGTTCTGCGAAGACTTTCTGTGATCTATTCGAGAATATCGGGAATCGCCGTCAACACTTTTTCATACACTTATCTATGCGATTGAGTGTGACTCTGGTGGGCATGGAAGCAATCAAACACCTTGACAATTTATGGGGTCTCCCAGACAATATAGCGGCACCAAAAGAGAAGTCAGAAGTTAATCGATGTACATGTCGTTCCATTCACACTCTCTCCGCATATCGACTG
Organism: Phlebotomus argentipes; assembly: GCF_947086385.1. Taxonomy (NCBI): domain Eukaryota; kingdom Metazoa; phylum Arthropoda; class Insecta; order Diptera; family Psychodidae; genus Phlebotomus; species Phlebotomus argentipes. Next base: position 18,046,888 of record NW_026776177.1, on the reverse strand, counting down.
TAAATTTTCCCCATAGTCAGCTTGGAAGCTCCCAAAAGAATAGAAATTGTGTTTGTATTGAAGCTGGAATAAGTATTTGGATAGTAATTGAAAATGCGGAAAAAGTCAAAAATGTAGAAAATTGAATTTTCACACATTTGCCATGATCACAAATCAGTCGTAAAACTCAAACATGCTCGTGCAAAAAGGGTACATAAACTTTACGACTGACCCAAATCAGTGATTTTCAGATTAAAATTCACTTATCACAAAAACATGAAGTTAATTAAGATTTTCAATTTATTGTGAATGTCGAACAAATGCACAGTCTCAATATCAATTAATTCCCAGATCAATCGCGATTGCGGCGGGTGGGAGTGATCGCCTCCCCTGTGAATGCAAATTCAGGCCGGCGCTCGTGATTTGCTGGGCATGAGCAATAAGAACAGGAGAAGTATGCGGATTGTGCGATACTTCATCAATTTTGATCGCTCAAGCACACAAATTATATCACCACGAGCTGCCGATACCGTCAATTTCGCTTCCTCATTATGTGTTTTGATGTAACTATTTCATTTTATCCATGCCCATCGATAGACGTGTTACGATGCCACACTTCAAAATTTTTATCCACAAACGCGAGTTTTTTTTACCATCTGCCGCACAGTTTTAATGGTGAAGAATTTGTTTGGTTGAAAATCGATGCCTTTTCCCAATATTCACAAACACACCACGTGTTAAATAATCGATTAGCTAATTGTGTTTGTTTATATTCTCATATTTCACTCATGGAAATTAAATTACCTTTTTCTACCCTTTTGCCATCACGATAGAGTGCTTCTTACCGAAAAACGCCAGACTTTTGGATTTGACAAATATTTGAAGAAAGTGTAAAAATGCCATCCGAAATGTCAATGAGACAATATAGATGCTTTTTGTGTGAGGCTTCAGAGGTTAATAACTTCACTTTGATTAATTGGCGCTGATAGATTTTTTCCCGCGAAGACTTCTTCTGGATTCTTTGAACAAATCTATTTTTCATACATCGACCGCTCCTAAATCATTTGTAATTCTATTTCTCTGCAACAACGTGAGAGTCGTAAGAATTCAAGGAATGATAGAATATACAGTGAAAGTATTTGTGAGGTAATTCGCTTGAAACTGAAAGTGAGTAAGTGAAGTTTCCCGGAAATATTTCCATATTTCAAAAGTTTATTTGCAACATCATTGGAAAGTTCTTGGATAATCTGGAATCATGCCATTCGGTGTGAATAAGCGAAATATCGACATATATATTTATTACAGTCTCAATCCAGTTCATCCAAGAACAATGACAAGGAAAACACTGAATAAGTCCGTCCTTTTCCAAGCCAATTTAGTGCAAAATTTGCAACAAACAAACCGAAAATATTTTTATCAGATTTGGGCGAAAAATTAAAATTCACCGCTAAATAATGACGCAAATATTTTTAAAAATGTACCTCTAATCCGTATTCGAATCTGAGAATGATTTGCCAAGAGAGCTCTAAAGAGATTCACCGTATCAGCAGTCTCAGCCAGTAGAAAGTGTTCTCACGCTCAATTGTATGTAAATTCACTGAGAGAGAGAGAGACTCTCAGTGAAATGTGCTCGAGCCGCTCAAACATCGCCAAAACAGAGAGGAGAGCGCAAGAGAGACAGAGAGTTGAGAGAGTGGGAGAGAATCGCGTCTAAGAAGTAAACAGTTGAGGTCTGTTTGGATTTTTCCCAACAGTTAGTTGCAGCTGTGCTTTCATGGCGACCTGTTGAGCGCTGTGGCCACACGCTTTCTTGCCAATTTCGCCAAGTAAATGTGCTTTCGTATCGCCACTGAATATTTGCCCGTGTTCAGCTCTGACTCTCAAACTAGAATGAAGTGTTCTGTGGTCTTGCTTCTCACCTTCTTGCTGGTGATCAATGGGATTAGCGGAGTGCCAACACGTCAAAAGGAGGCCGAGACTAAAGAGACATCCTCTGCCGATGCCTCGACAAATGTCGGTGAGTCTTTTGGTTTCGAATTTGCCGATTGTGCGTTGGAAATGGCCAGGAAACAAGTGGCTTTTACATAACTTTCTTCGTATAGTGTTTTAGCGTCGTGAAAAAAATAGTTTGTTTATTCAGTGTATAAATTTGAATTGGATTTAAATGGTTTTTCGGCTTTGGGCGGATAATCGCGCCCCAAAAAATTACAGTAAAGACGGCGAAAATAAGTTGATGAAAGCAGGAAACCACCGCTGGTCTTATGGATTTTCCTTCCCGCTTTTTCAGTAATTATTCTTACAGTTGCGATTATATTAGATAATTTTGGAATTAGACCCACCAACGGTTACGCAACGGAGTCCATGCACTTTGATTGAATGAGTCGTAAGATTGAGACGTGCTTGATTGGTTTATTGGCTGCAATTTCTTGACTGGTCAATGCGAAAAAATATCCACTGCTACCTTGTACTTTAGGCATGCTCTCTTGAACCAACAACTATTAAGTAATTTCTTTGTTTATCGCCACTCGCATTATCGACTCAGATTTTGCTCATTTCTTCATTACTTCGTGGGTAATTTCTAAGACCTTCATTAAATCAAATTGAGAGTATCGCAGAGTCTCACCTTCCTGGAAAATTTCTCTCATCTCTCTTGCAAAATTGTGGGATCCCATCCCACAATTGACTACCAATTTGCTACTCTGCTGAGGCATGTTCTTAAGATAACAGTGCATCCACTTCTGGTCTTTGTGACCTTCGGTGAACGCAAATTAGATCACGGGTTGGAACACTGCAAATTGCAAGTTAATGCACGCCAGACGCCTCTCAACACTCGAAGGCGCCTTTATCGCGCACAAAAAGCTTTGTGTGTCCAATTGGAATTATTGCCATTTCTTTGAATAGTAATGTTACTACTTCATTGAGCTTTTTCCCATGAGCTCAATATATAGAATTGCCTCCGCAATTGGAAATGTCACACGAAATCGAAACAAGTAAATTGACCTCTTTGGTGTCTCACAGCGAATTCCATGTGAATAACATAAAAGCCACCCGCACGATATCTAAATTAAATAAAATTAATGTGACTCATAAATAGTTACAGTCAAACTCACTGCTCAATACCAGCAATTCAATTGGCAAGGCATTATATGAAATCAGTATAAATTTATTTCCCGTCTCCATCAATCTATTGGCAAAGACCAGAAGTATAGCGCTGGACTCTCCATGCTGGCTACTATAAAAGTTGATTAACCGCCTTCATTGCCATCGAGAACTTATAACTGTTAAATAAGTCACAGACAACGGATAATACCTGAAATAATGCAAGCCGAGGTGCGTGCTTCCACCCACTGAACGCCACGTCACTTTGGAGCATTTTCCCAGAATCCGAGCCCGCGGCTTTTCAGCATTTTGCAGTTCATCCTCAGCCAGCGTTTCGGCATGACGGAGCAGCAAATCCAGTGGCTCGGCTTGTCTTCAATCGATATGCATTGCGCAACCACTTATGGACTCTAAATGAAGCGAGTGATTATTTGAAAGACAACCAGCAAATAGCTGTGCAACTTCGCCCCAAAGTGTATTTCCTCTTCCGAAAATTTGTACTACATCAACTCATTGAGCATTAATTTTCCCCTCGATGGATCTTACATCTACGCCCGTTGAATTATCATTTACATAATCATAAATAGAGGGAAACATTATACAATCGATTATAATGTAAATTAATGACGATTCTTGCTAATATTTAGGGACTTTTGCGTACATAATCAGCACTTTTCTACTCTGCGGTTTTTAATTATGTCTCAACTTTCGATTTTGAACCCTCCGCTGAGATTTTGTGCGGTAATAGAAATTGAAATTGATTTCTGTGGTTAATGCACTGGGAGAAATGCTGCGAATTATGTGAAACGGTGTAAAAAATAACCCCAAAAGTAACCCTTTCCTAATTACATTTTTTTAAATTTCTAACTTTAAATTGCATGTGTTTGGTAAGGAAGGCAAAGTGAACAATAAAACGTAGGAAAAAGGAGACTCTAAACACCTGTTGATTGCTGGTGAGGGTGAAAGTGAATGTATATACTTAACACTCACTTAGGAAGCATTTGTTTAATATGTTGGCGCGTAATTTCTCTGATTACTTGCATTGTCAGCGAAATGACTGTGAGAAAATGTGTGTGGGTGGAAAAATCGTCGCATTTTCCTCATCATTAATCTATGTCTGCACATGTCTCGGTGAATGACTCAATTAAGAGAGAAAAATTTGACGGTATTGATGAAGGCTTGGGCAGAAAATGCATTCCGAATGCAAGAGCAGGCGAATATAGAATAGGAGAGGCACGACATGAGATCAATATCAATGATTTGCATACACGAAATCACCATTGATCTGTGGTGTGTGTGTGTGTGTGTGTGTGCGGAAAATTGCGAAAAATGGAGCAATACTGCAAAAGGCAACCCATATAATAATCACAAATAATTGATATTGTGGCTCAACTGCAATAGGAATGGGAGATCAATTTGAGTGCTGGCTGGAACTCACATGGCCCTGATGGCATGCACGTGAGTGGTCGATAAATTATTCATTACGCAAAAGAACATCGTGGCATGTCTCTTTTTTCGATCTCCAGCCATTGCTGGCAAAGGAGCACCTTCGCATTATTTACCCTTGGACTGGTAGAGAGACAAAGTGGAACTCCTCAATTACCATGATGTCTATTGTTTGTGAAAATCACACATAATCTCTCGCGCATTCGACATTTGCAATTTTTGACTTGTGCGTTTCTCGATGCATCACTGCAAGCGGCAATTGAGTGGGTTTCTGCATTGGCAAAATGTGTGATTTAGAATCTGGAGCATCTGGTGTGTGACACAATAATGACATTTTAACGATGCACAGGATTTGAAAATGATCCTCTCACCTTAATGCTCAATCGTGCACCTTTTACATCCAAACCACTCAAACTGTATACGAAGTCTTGTTGCTGCAATCGAGAAGAAATAAACATCTTCGAGAGGCACGAAAAAGCCACCATGGAAATGTACTTTTCGAATGGATATTGAACTTTTGGTGTGCCAGTGAAATATCATCGATTGACTGAAAATTCGCAATTGTTGTGTAGTAAACTATGAGAACCAAGGAATATCAAACATTAAATACAAGGTTATGCCAGCTAACGTAATCCACGCCGCAATACCTGGATATTTCTCTCGATTTTGGCTTGGAGAAAACACCATTGGAGTTTCAAAAGAAGCACTGAAAACTCGTATCCTCAATTAGGTCAGTTGCTGGAGTGTTAAAAACTACCTCCTCATTTCTGCTGCTTTTTTTATAGATTTCAGAACATTGAGATGTATTTAATACTACTGACTGTAGGCAGAAAAAAGAGATTGTCACGACAGATCTCACACGTCGAGCTATCTTCCAAGTGAGACACAGTTTCGTTGTCAGGGATAAATGGTGCTTAAAATAACACATGGCTAAATTGTTTATGAGATGCAATGTCCATGCCCAAGAGTTGAATAATTTAGAAAGAATGACTGAGAGAACGCACAAAATGAATCCACCGAAAACCTTGACGTCCGCTTTATGGATCGCATTTAAGATCGGCCGCGGAATGCAAAATCCAGAAGCTCGTGAAACATCAAGAATAGACATGGGTGGTTTAGTACACCATTTAAAGCGCATTAACATATGAATTGTGTGTAATAAATTGTTGACATCAGCAAACGGATAAATCATTCTGTATAATTCACAGAAGAGACCCTTTCTAAGAGATTGTCCACTTTTGCCGGTAAGAAATGTATTCAAATGAATTCTCGAGCATTGAGAGAAATGCTCGTTAAATGACTAATTTGTAAATCAAAGTACCAAGACCTTTAGAAAGGTGTTCTTTTTCCAAAAGTCACACAAACATTCGACTGTTCTATGAAGCTATGTAAATTACTTATGTATGCACAAGCATTGCATTGTTTCTTTCATTCATATTAGCTACACATACTCTAAATAAATGATAATTCTGCGCCGCGCAGATCCGTTTCACTCTATCACATATATTTTCAACAAATGATAAAATCTTTGACTGATCGTTTTGCTCGAACGGCAGTCAAAATAATCATATTTTCAGTGATCAATCAAATTGTGTGACAAAAACCTTTCCAGGATATTGCTTGGCTAATGACAAAAATGCGAATTTCACATGTTAAATCACGCAAATTGATAGTTCCTGCAAATGATTGCTCATTGTGTGGGAAAATTAAATTCAGCACAAGTCTGCAAAATTGTTTCAATTATCTCAAATTGCCTGTCTTCATCTTGGCATTAGGAATAAAATGTGAAATATGACTTTAGACACAAATTGAGCACTGTTTTTTAGGCATCAAACGCTTTTCAAATAATCTCGTTACTGCAATCTCTGCATAGATTCGCCCATATTCATGCTCTTTCCCTGGCATTACAATGTTAATAGCAAATGTACAGCATGTTGCTCAGTAGTGTTGAGGGAGTGCTGGGCGATGCATTTATGCTCTCTCTCTCTCACTCTCTTGATCGCCAAAGTCGGGAGATGTGGAAGACGAGAGAGATCACATATAGATATATGATTCATTGTAACACTGACATTTGCCTAGTGCAGGGCAGGAACATTCCTGAACCAGTGTCATGTCGCAAAATGTGTGGCAATTGAATTTATGCCACAGCGCCATGCAAAAAAGATCAACGTGGAGATTTCCGAATTCATACACAGCCGATCACATGAGATTATTTCACTCCTCTCTGTGAACTATTGAATTTCATGATGAATACGATTTTGGGTGATATTCGGTGGTGCTTTTTTGTGTGGCTGATCCGCGCGTTTTTGCTCATGTTGGCACACTTGTACAATACGGACAAACCCCAAGAATGGTATTAGTAATTAATTATACATTAAATTGGGCTGCACCTACAACAAGGAATTAATGCCTTTGCTGATTTTTAGGCACAGTTTCACAAATATGACTCGCACTTATTGATTGATTGGAGTTTCAATTACGATCACATATGCGATGTGGTGCCAAATACAGTGTCCAAGGTTTACTGTGTAATTGAGAGGCTTTTTCGCCTCCCTGTCCCACTTAATATCCCTCACGTTCATCACATAAATAAGAAGTTCTGCAATGCGTCGATCGACCAACCTGTCGCATTGCATATTTCCTATCAGTTCCAGTTTCCACATTCTCACATTGTAATTCGCGCGCGCACACATTTTGGCACGATCGGTGCGATGTTGTGTGTTCATTTCATATTGTTGCGAATAGAAGTGCGATTTCCTCAATTTGCAGCAACATTTCAAAGCTCCGAGAAGGTCACAAGAGATCTCTTTCATTTCACTTGCAATGCGCGAGACCATGTGAGAAATATAGTGGCCACAAGAGGCAGCTCTGTCTGCCAACAAGCCCATATGCGATATGGCGAATGTGGGTGGTACTTGTCACTGTGCTGTCTTCCCATCCCTATATGTGAAGCGAAGTGTGCATAGGAGACTCGGCAATTGCACTGGCTAGAGCCATAGCTCGCTTACAAAGATGCCATTCGGCAATGTGCAATCTTTTTCAACATCTCTTCTTCTCTTACTTTTGCTGCTAACAGCAAATTTTTAACTTTTCAATCCTCCAGTTAAGTGGGGCGCTCTGCGCCCCATTGCTAGCATGATATGCTTCACTTTCAATTTCATGCTCATCTTCGGCAACCGCAGAGGAGTGCCTCTTTTGGGTGACTGTTTTCATGGACACAGCACGAATTTACACTGCAATTGTTCTCAAGAGTGTATCTCAACATTTTGGCGAGGTGTGTTTCTTCAACTCCAACGCCATGAAAATTGCTCAATACACACATTTCTCTGTCCGATTGCACATATGAGTGAATACGTCGATAATTAATAACAATACGCGTATTGTGATGAAGGCCAACACGTCATTGATGAGTCGCATGCGACATGTCGCGCAGCTCCCACGTGAGAGAAAAAATGATCCACTTCGCAATAGGGTTGCTCACCGGGCGTCTCCACTGCCCCACATTTTGGCCGCAGTCCAATTTCAAATGGTTAATTGCTCCGCAAGAGGTAAAGTACGGGCAATTTGTACAAATCATGCCAGAATTGTGGCTATTTCATTAATTTTGCCTCCTGCACTCCATGGCGAGTCTTTTACAGTTGAATACCTAACCCGGTCATTGATTATTACCTGAGATTTATATTAAAAGAGATTTGTCGGGAGGTTGAAAAACTATGCAGCAGAGACCTTTTGTAGGTTTTATTGTGTGGGTTACGCTGGCTGGGAGGTGTAATGTAGGGTAGGTGCAGAAAAAAGCGACGCGAGGTATTAGAATGCGCAACATGTAGCCAGTGAAATGCAAGATCGCGGTCCATAAATTTATAAAATATTCACCTGCTAGCCTTTTCAGACATCTAGGCAAACACACAAATACTTTCTGGCTTCGACTTTTAACATGAGCCAACAGATAAGACTGGAGATAGGCGGTGTGGCATAACTGAAATGTTTCAGTAAATTGTTCATAAATTTGCACTGAAATCTTTCATACTTTCGACTGATGAATACATGAGTAATGAAATTGCTAGTATTACCATTGAAATTGTAAGTAAAATCACAAATTATTTAACAAATACTGTGGTTTGTAAATTAACTTCCGCCGTATTAAATGCATGAGAGCCAATATTACTTCCTCTGCGATACTCTATATTTTCATTGAAATTTATAATCTCTTCGCTGTAGCTTTGACTCCAGTGTCGCGAACACAACAAATTAACTCGTGATCTTACGTTTTTCTGCATCCACTGTGAGCATGAAAAGTCTCGTCAAAATTGACGAAGAATTTTACAGCACGCGTGGTATTTAGTTGGAGGATAAGTAAGAAAGAAAAAAGAGTATGGCATAATTTACAGTACAGGCTAGGCAAGCATCCATTGATTGGAGATAAGTTACACGCCAGAATTTCATATAAACAATGAATTGCACACTTTGTGCGCCGAAGAGAGTGTTGAAAATGCAAGATAGCAATTCACTGGGGACAATTTATGTGCCACCACATTTCGAGGAGATCTGTATCTCGGCGTTGGGCTCCTCCAACCTCAGGGGAGTCATAATGCAAGACTTTAACGATGCTGTTAAATTAAAATCAAAAGGTACTTATAGTTGACACCCAAGCTGATGCCTTGTGCCAATGTTTGTGTGAAAGTGATCAAATTACACATTCTTCCCTCTCCGCGAGTTGCACTTAAAATAATTTATTCCTCTCAACGGATGCCTGTAATTAGTTAATTGCATGGCATTATTAGCTGTGTTTACACACAGAAAAAAGAAAAGATAAGTACAATAAATTCAATGTATTAAAATACAGCATGCTTCGAACTGACTGCTCAATGCAATTCACCAAGTCTAGCGTCTCTATGAATGAGTGCGCAATCTCTGTTCTGCAAGACACTCTGGCCAACCCACACTGTGCTTGTGAATTTATGTGAGTCCAATTGGAGAAGTAAAAATTTTCACTTTTGCAGGGTGTTGCTTTGGAAATACAATTAATTAGTGTTGATTTAACACACTCCGCGCACAAATGTTGTCCTTCAAGCAAAAATCTAATGTTATTCACTTGGAAAGAAATATCACTTTTTTGCCGCCTTCCAAAGACTTGTTCAACTGCAACTCGTGGAAAAGGTGTGTTAGAGGGAAGAAATAGAGAGAGAGAAAAAATGCCTTTCCACAAATTGTTTGCCAATAAAAATTGTAAAATGCTGTAAAAGCGAATTGTTGCTACCAAGTCAGTTGGTAAAGTGAATTTTTATTAGGTCTATTTTTATGACAAATTGATTTATTTGCGCTCTCTTATTGAGTTGAATTTCACAAAGAATGATGAGGCAATTTTAGATCATTTCTCACGCCGGTTTCCATAAATTTTCACAAAAAGGTGGGCAGCGAAGTTGACTAATGTTCAAGCGACCTTGTCACGAGGACAGGAGAACTCGCATGGCACCCTCGCACACGAGAGAAATTCATCTCTTTAGTCACTTCAGCATACCCGGAAACTGCCAGTGATTTACAATTTACAATAAGCTTTACACCATCCACAGTGATTTATGAAGCCCGCGATAAAGTCATAAAATCAGAAAGTAAGTCATTTTCTCAATAGATTGACGCAGCCATTTGGCTAAGGAGTTGCTCAATTTAATGGCTGCACATATGCCAAATAGAGTGATTAAAAGTTTTACACGGAGGCCACCACACATTTAAGTGTTATTTAATTGCAGATGAAATAATAGGTGAGCTATCTCAATTTTACTGAACCTCTTCACCCAACAAAGTCTCTGCGTATGTTAATGAGTTGCTTTTCATCCCAGACATCACGACTCTCCGCTCTCTCCTGTCTATGGGCTGATGACCGAGCTCATAAACATGAATGAAATTATACAATCGAATTGAGATTTTAATTATCAGGTGCGAGCGATGCCAGAGACACTTGTCAAAAGATGCATTCGCCCGTGTTGTCGATCTTTTTTCGCTCTTCGCCACGAATGATATATGAAAGGATTATCTAATTGCAAGCAAAGTGTCATCATCGTTTAGACATCCAGCTCAATTTATCGCTTAGTCGGTTGCACAATTGTTGTGCGATTTTTGCCATTATTGCAAGAGGATCTGCACAACTTTGCCGATGAGTCGCTTGTAAAGTTCTCGTCTCTTAACACAGATTTACTGCTGGTCTTGCACAGAAACAATCTCTTCACATCGGTGAATTCTGATGCATTTCATATTATTTCTTTGCAATAATTGTGTAATTATTTGTACTGAAGAGTGAATATCAGAACATTTCTCCTGACTCATTTGCTCGTGCTGTGGAAATTGCGAAGAATGTTTGGAGTGCGTGAAGATTCTCTCTTAAAATGCTTAAAATGAAAGTGTGTACACTCAATCTTTATGGTAATTTTCTCTCGTAAGATGTATTACTATAAGGTGTAATTTCCCGCCTTTCTGTGGGAGAATATTTCCACGACAAGAGTGTGAATTCACCATGAAGAAAATTGAATTCTCATCATCGTGAAATACTTTTGCTCCACGGCCGAGTGAAAATGAGAAATAATCACGAACTCCTCATACATAATCAAATCATCACCCACATAACCTATTGATATATTGAATAATAGCAGAGAGAGTGCTGCTTTTTCCCCCTTTAGCCTGAATAAAACATCCAACGATGAGAATGATATCGATTCAATGAACTATACAAACAATGCAAATTCCGCCTGATGTGTACATTTACACAAAAAAAAACAACTGATCTCAAAGAGATGATCCAATTTTGCGCAAGTGATTCTTTTATGTTGATTTAAGCATATAAAAATTCCACAATCCATTGGTGGTCATTATATAATTGTGCTACAATTGGTAAATAGCTGGAGAGTGTGGCCGGCAATTAGCTCTACAGGAATTTTAACAGTGCCCTCCACAAAAACCCACCCAATAGGTGGCAATGCTTTTTGCATTTGCTCAGGGGAAAAGTGAATTCGAGTGTCCACGGATGGCGTAAAATTGCGATTTGGGTCCACTTCATGTGGATTTGGCTGGGGAAAAACTGTGGCGACCAATTAATTTTTATTGGTTTTTCTCACCTCAACCGCATAAGCCACTCTTTTCGTTGTGGACACAGCAAAATGCGTGAAGGCTGAAGCGTCAAGATGCCCTCAAACCAGATGACCTCCCAGAGTCCATCTGGGAATCATGTTAAATAATCACTCCGGCTTTTTTCCCACTATCTTCACCATTTACGTTTGTCATGTTGACTGCAAAATAAATACATGCCGGAGAAATCAACTGAGACCAACCGAGAGAGCTTTCAAGTTTCAAGTGAAGGAAAAAAGGTCTCCAAACTTCCACAACTTCCACACTTCGTGTGAACTTCTTGCATTCCGCCTGTGTGTGCCCTTTTTGCCCCTCATACACAAGACAACATTCATAAATTCACACAATGCGTACACACCTCCCCAAGAATAATATTAAGAGTCAATAGATAATTGACTGTTGTTAGCATTTTGAAGTGTAAGCACACATGAGCTCCGGCAATGTTAACCAGAGAGGGAAAAAACTTGTAATTGTACACAAAACTCTCGCTGGTCCTTCACCTAGAAACAAGAACAATGTGTATTTTAATTAATTCTCTGGGCAAATCGTAAATGTTGGTCTGTCTCATGGTGGAAAAATATTAATTGCTTTGGGGCTTGAGAGATGGGAAACTCATATATCTAAGCATCATCATTCGTCACAATTTCTAGCTTTCGTGATTTATGGACCGTCAGAAAATGCATATTGGACATGACATTTACTATTCACACATTTTATCCTTAATGTATTCATTGTCTGCCACAATTCCTTCCGACACAAATTTGGCACAATTAGCGACAAGAGCGTCGCTTGAGAACATGGACACTTGAGAGCGCATAATCATGTTCATTAGCATTACATGACTTGCGAAAGACTCTGTGCTAAGAGGTTTAGAGATCGAGGATTCACGTATAATTTTGCATAGCTGCTGAATAAAATTTGTGTGTAGAGAAAAGCGGGGCATACTTGGGCGGAATATTCGCATCCTCTATGAATTGAAAATATTTACCCAGAGATTACACAAAATCACGCAACATACAGAGCAAAGCTCTCGAAGCTTTTGTCGCCCTCAACGCAAAAGCAAACATTAACCTCTGGGCTCTTATGCTCATGCTTCAGTCTGTGAGGCGCACATCTCTTTCTCTGGCGATGCATTTTCTGCCTCTCATCTCGCTCGTTTTGATTACTTTCTCCTCGAAATGGTTAATCTTTGGATACTTTCGCAAGTTATGTGACGTGAGTCTTTTTTTTCACATCACCACAGAGCGTTTTTCATCGTCGCCGAGACGGAGAATCGAGCCGCTGTGTCTCTCTGGGTGCACAGTCGAAGAAATTACACTGAAACCAGCTCTACTCAGTTGGAAAATTGATTGTGCAAATATTGGAGACTGTGTGATATGAGAGTGAAAAGCCCAATTTCACTCTCTCTTTTCGTTTGGCGGCGCGACTCTTTTTTGTCCGCGTCGCCTCTTAAGCAGCCTCTTAAGGCACTTCTTTCATCTCTTTTGGATGTTCACCGGGTGAATTGAGAAATCCCGCTCCGACTGAATGAATGCCAAAAATCACAATCGAGTTTCTCACACTGTGTCCATTTCCGGAAATTATATATGAAGCACACACGGCTTGAGAGGTGAAAAAAAAGGAACTTTTTTGCTGGGCTTCACGCTGCGGCATTGATGGGCAACTGACGCGCGATATGAGATACATTTGGATCGCTTTCGGTGCACACGGCGAAAATTCGTGTGTGTTCTCCACGTAATTTGAGAAAAATGCAAATTAATTGTAATCGCAGTTTGATGGTGGATCGCAAAAAAGAAGTGTGCCCGATAGATGCTTAATGGTGCACGTTTGATGAAATTCAATGGGGCACACCATGAGTCGGCCTGCGTGCCGTGAAAACTCTCCCAAATGCCATGTGAACAGAGCTGCGAACACATGGAACAACTCATCGTGCGTTTATTGTATGGAATTCGGTGTATATTGATTTTATGTGTAAAAGACAACGGATCATGGAGCACTCATGCGGTAGCGCATTAAAATGTAAAATAATACGATTCTGCAGGAGGGAAAAGTGTTGCAATTTGCAGAGAGAACATAAAACAAAACCAATTTATATATTTCGTCACCAATCGTGAATATTTCATAAATGCGACTTCACGAAATGTACCGGAGGAGCTTTTTTCCATACATGTTCATACTTAGCGCGTGTCCCGGAGGGAAAATGTGAATAAGAGAGCTCCCCCGTCAGAATTCTCGCTTCAGCGCCAGAGAAACTCTAAAGAATGGGTGTCTAATGAACTTTTGAGAGCTGGCAAATAATAGTGAATGTGCTGGGGCGTTTGCGTAAGAAATAAACGGCACATTTCTTGTCGATATTCGATTAAATTTGTTAATTTATTATTCATTTTTTGCACCGCGCACACTTTTGCCGTTTATTTATCTTGTAATTAGCTGGCAAAATGGGTGAGGTGTGGGAAAATTCTTATGCAGATTTCACTCACCCACCCAAATTCGATCGATGCTCGTCGCCAATCATCCGTGCATGACAATGGCGCTTGAGCAATAGATCGCGCATTGAATCCGCCCGTAATCCATTTGATCCGAGACTCTATTGTACTTGCAACTGCACCGTGAGTAGCATTCATGTGTGTTTGTGCGACTTTTGCAAGAGATGTTAAGTAAAGAAACCTTGAAAAACTGTTTCAATATTTTACCAATAATGTGCACTTTTTTTTACTGCCTTCCTACACTTTGCAAAGCTAACCGTGGAAAATTTTTCACATTCTCCTTGAGACAGCAAAGCGGCTTTTTAAGTGATATTAATAGAATTTTTTGGCATTTTGGCATGTTTGGAATATTGACAGATTATAAATAATACCATATAGTTGAAATTTTTCAAATTCCCGCACATAAGGAAAAAAAGAAGAAGAAGGAAATAAATATAATGCAAATTGAGGTAAATATTGAATTTCATCTTGTTTATTTATACAGAGCTTTTTTGAAGTCATTTTTCAACATTTCAACCCCAATAGATTAAAATGTATCTAAGCAACCTTAAGAGGTATTTAACATTCAAGCGACATAAGCACGGTGATGGTCTAAAAAAGACTTTAGAAATTCCACTGTTTGACCAATATGTTGTCTCTCATGTCCGACACAAGACGCTGTATGTGTTTACATTGCACAAAAATGAGAATTATCCATAGAATGACATAATTTCTCTCGGCAATTGCTGAACACTTCTTTTACATAATCTCCGATGATTTTACAATAAAGTGTCATTGTGCCAAAGGTGTCTCTTGACGGTGGCACTTGAATACAAAGTACAGCATACACGCCGTCATATTCGCGTCGTTATTCCATCAGCGATCAAAGAGCAATCAGTCACTCATCAGCGAACAGATTAAGCGATGAGGCGTCGGCGGCAGTCTTTGGACTTGAGATGCGGTGAAAGCTCTCGAGTGCATATTAGAGGCTGCGTCTTTGGGGGCGGCAGAAAGGGTCCTCTGGCTCCGGCGAGGACAAATATGACTGCTCCAGTAATTAATATGTGAACTCACGATGCAGGAGATTGACAGTTGAAAGCCCTGCAGGGAGCACTTGATCTCTCGATAACATATGGTGAATTATTAAATTTGGAATTCACGCCCCACTGTCACGACTCGGACTTGATGTTTTGGCGGCTTCTGAATTGAGTGCAGCGCAAAGCCCCAAATTAGCGGGTCATTGTAACTCGTGATCAATTTGTTATCCGCGACTCCCGCAGAAGATTGAGGTTAGACTGTGGCAAAAAAGAGTCTCGAAAGCATGGTCATTGACTATGGTGGCGAGTCAATTGTCTTCGATGTCGGCCTCTCAATCATTGGCTTAACTTTTAATTTAATTTGTCGTTCATTTGTTGAGGCGAGATTGCAATCTTGAGAAATCGCGCTGAAATAAGTCACACTTTTGATATTATGCACAAGAAATTTCATACCATCGGCCATTGTGTCAAATCAAATACTCTATATATTTTCTTTGCCATATTGTTATTTGGCTCTCGAGCGATTCTTTCAGGGTGTTTTTTTTTCTATAGCTTCGCACTTTTGATCAGCCGAACAAAAGTGGATCACAATAAAAAGACTTCTTTTAGCAAGGCTATTGAGCCATTAGTCCTATATGTACATATTATGCCCATATTTTCACGGTATACAAAGACAGTGTAAAACTTATGGCAAGTGACAAAAATGCATTCAGGAGTTGAAAATTGAATTTGATCGCGTTTCTACCGTACATTATATTTTTTTCTCTAACAAATGCTATTCTCTCCGCATCAAAACTGTTGTGTCGTGCCTGGAAAATGTCTAACAGTTCTTGTTTTTCATAATGATCCGTCTGGCGGTGTTGCACGTCCGCGTGGTTGCGCCAAAAGCAAGCAACGCGCTCAGACTGTGTTTAGCTGTTTAGCACACATTTGCGCCAGACCTTACAAGAGCGATAGAAAACGGCTTCGCCACCCAAGTGTGCTGGCCCGAGTGCGCCGGCACAAAAGTAAAAGTTTTTTTTTCTTGCTCCATCCAGCGAATTAACTCATTCAGCAGCCTTGACAGTCAAAAGAGGTCTTCAACTGGCGCAATTTATGGACACCACGCGGACACCCATTGACCACGCAACGCGCAATGAAATTCGGAGCAATTTCTCGCGATCGCATCGGATGATCTGCACACGATATTCTATGTTTTTCCGACTCTAATGGGCTTCGCGCGCCTGACCTCAATCCCAATTTTCGACCACATGTGCGATCTTATCGTTGAGGATCTATCAGGTGTTTGCGCCAGTGCTACTTAAGTAATTCACTCAATAGCGCGGGGAATGGTGAATTAGACGAATATGGCGACACACAAACACTTCTGGGGCAATTAAAGTGATAATCGAAAATTAATTTACGGCAAGGTCTTGAAAACAATCAAAATTTTGACTGGGCGATTGCAGTGGATAAACGGTGTTAATTTGTAAGGAATGTTTCGATCTTATACTTTCATGTGATATCTCTGTAAGATATGCGCTCTCTTGAATGATTGAATACATAATGGAGGAAGTTTGAGCAATTTGAAAGTTAATTCACTTAAGGAATCAGGAAACTATACTCCAATTAGACCTAAACTTGATTCACAGTGTGAAGCATCTCACTGTGTTTCAATTGAAAGAGTGACTTGCGATTTTTCGGCATGATCTTCTGAGGTAACAAAAAAAAAATCCGCAAAACTCTTTACACAATCGACCATGCCTCTGGCAAGATCATGGGAAAATGACTGACCAAATGTGAGACCTAGAATCAATATTCCTAATTATATTTGTTTTATGTTCTTCACCTGAAAGTGTTGCAGAGTTTTTTTTTTCTTCAGACTGGCAGAAATGTTAATTTCACAATTTAAAATTTTATGTCGCATTAATGTCTCATATCACTTTAATTCAATTTAAAAAGCCGCGAAAAACCACCCGAAATACTTGAAATTAAATGTTTCCATGTCGCAATACATCTCGGCATCATTGTATTCCGGCCATCAGGGAGATAAACGTTTCACTCCATCAGCGAAATCTTGTGGATCTCATTCATCCGCACTTGCCATTGAAACGGCGACAAACAATAAAGACTTGGTGTCCATCTCGTGGTTGAAACTCAATCTGCATAACAAATAATATCTGTGTGACTCTTGAGACATACTAATTTTTTAATCGTCCCTGTCCTGGCGCGCAGACAATAAACTGACTAAAAGTTATTGTTGTGCACGTAACATTACATTTTTTGACATGATTCTTGCACAATATTTTTGTCGCCATTGTTACTTGGCACCTCTTGGTCACTCTTTGATTGCCACGAAGGGGGAGCAAATATTTTATACTCACAGTTGAGTGAGAGAGATATGAATAATTGCTTAGCGATTGGCGGTGTGGGGAAATTGTGTACGAAATTGCATTAAACTTCTCTGGTTCAATTGTGCCATAAAATTCATTGATTTTTTGTCCAGACGAGATAATACACTATTGCCCTGTAAACAGGTTGTTGTGCGTTGAATTGTCTGAAGACTGTTTTTTCGCCTCTGTAGGCATATAAAACACCAAATAAGACACTGAAGCGTATCTCAATTAATTTCTTATACATGTGCATTTGATGATAGATCCGTGCCATAGCCAAATGCAAAGCAGAAAAATTGTATTTACCATCAACATGAGCATAACGAATTATGCAATGGCGACACGAGGAAGTTTCCGTTTTCGACTGGCGGTGAGTTCTGACCATTTGGATCTTTTATGTAACCCGTCTTCGCCGTATCGAACTGTCCACATGACGGGGCGAATCGCATTTATCATGCGAGGAGAAAAGTAAAATTCCACTCCAGCACGCCGAGACGTGTGCATGGGCCTATAGGAATGTATCTTATGTGACATGGAGAAAATTATGATAACACATAAATAAATAAAATTACACTGACTCATCTCGTATGGCGGGGGACTCGCTGTCCAGTGTGCGCGCGCAGAAAAGTCGTCTCCTTGGAATGAACGACCGGTACAGCCTCAGGCTCTCCACATCACAGGCCTCTGTGACATGCAAGACGAGAAGAAAGCAGTTTTATTCCGGTCTCAAACCACCTTTATTTATTGGCGGCGTCGAAAAAAAGACGTGTTGTTTTCAAATATCACTCCCGACGAGTGCGAGCGTCGAAAAAAGGAGAAAGTTCTCACGCCAAGTCATTTTCCGTGCAAAAACTCCCCATTTGAGGTTTTTTTTTCTGAAGCTGGAAGAAAGGCGCGCGCCAGCAGACGGAAAAAATGCATGGCAGACACACATATATGCATCATATACTCTAATTGTGATTAATCCAACACCGCCGAGATGAAGCGATTTTGCGATTTATGATGGTATTTGCCTAATTTGGCAAAAAAGCTGTGTGAGCATTTGACTGGTGCGTCGCGTTTAACTACAATAATAAAAGTCATTATGTCATATTTTATGATGAACTCCAAGCCAGACAGTAAAAGGCCAGGAACGAGAAAAAATGCAATCAATTTGATTTACTGAAATTATGCTCACGCATTTTTTGCCATCAAGTCGATTTAATCAGCGTCTTGAGATCTTCCGTTCATTGGATTTCACCACGTGAGGGACTTTCTTTGCGCTGCAGCGCAAAACTTGTTAGTTGCAATTTGTAAACAAATATTAATCTTTCATATGAGCGAGCTCAAGTTGAAAAATTAACGTCGTAACATTTACCTCCATTTTCAGCATGATTATTTTCAAATAACACTGCAAAGTATCCGCTGAACACAATTATTATAGCGAAAATTGCTGTTTGATCTAGAAAGGAAAATATATGATCATTTTCTCGTTGGTCAGTGACCTCTAATGTCAGGAACTGAACTGTGTAATTCATGTCCTTCCATTGTACGTATAATATTGAGAGCCATAAAATTTATTTATCCTACAATTACCAAATCAAATATTGAATGCCTCACTTGGCATCCACCGTTTCCCATTCACAATAACTTCCCACTTTTTCACCACACAATTCGACAATTTGCAAAAGCTCGCGAAAAATATTTCACACACAAATTTACACCATGCTAAATATTTGAATGCTCAAAGCCACAATCTTCATCTGCTCAGCGCCTCTTCCTCTCCCATGTCAAGCCCGTGAAGATGATAAATTGATAAGTGAGCCGCTTGTGAAAAGCGCGCTGAAAAAGCTATTGCTCAAAAAAGCATGAGAAAGGGTAAAACCTTCTGAAAGTGGGATTCAATTATCTCTTCATCTGTCATCGGACAAATTCCCGTGGAAACAAGCACTCGATTCATGCTTCGAAACTGAAAGTAAAATGCAGAATCTCGCTGCTGTGCTTTTTTTCTTCTTCTTCGTGTGCTTCCCAATGTGAAGAGTGGTGTATGACTAAATTTCAAATAACATGGAGAGTTTCAGTAAGTCATCAAGTACAGTCCCATCTCGTCAGATCGCCTATTCAATTTAAATTAACGTCAGTGGAGTTTTACAATCTCCTCGCTCATCATTAATCATTCCCGGTAAATGAGTGGCATTTGCATCAATAATGGGTGTAATTGGAAGTGAGTGTGTCCAAAATGTTGTATATTCCAAACCAATTTATCATATAAGCCAGCTAGCATTGTCCCCTCCCCCCTCCCGTGATGCGTCTCGCGAGCAAGAAAGTCTCTTCTTACATGCGCCTCCAGACATATCAATTAAAAAACACTCTCAATCTGGCATTTCGCGCTACAGTAGCGCTAAATAAGTCTCTGGGCTGTAACCAGAGAAATTATATACTTTACTGTCTGGTGTGAAGAATGAGCGTGTTTGATGATGATAGTGTATTCGATACCGAGTGTCGACTTGAAAGTAAAAGTGATGCACACTCTGTTGCACGTCTTTTGGCGATACACTCAATGGCACAATTATAGTTGCACTGCAATCTGTTGCCACTCAATTTGGAGGGACTTTAAACACTCAAATTTGTCACTTTCCTCGGCAGTTCATATGAGTATAGAAGAGGTGAAAAATTATGCCTCTTGAATGGTACAATTTGCCTCTGGCCCTCCGCTAATAATCTGGCAGAAAAGTTGTTATGTCAATACTTAATATGTGTGACTAGAGAGGCATTCCGTCGTCTCTTGTTTCTATAATTATCCCCACAACTGTCGGTATGCGAAGAAGCTGACAAATTCACTAACTATACATGCTGTTCGATGTGATTTATGATCAATGCATAACGTTGTCAACCAGGCATTTTGCAAATTCAATAAAATAAAACGTTTTATTAATCGATAATTAGCCACATAAGCTGACATCTCTGGACGGCTCCTTTTTTTCCACCCGCTGAGTGACATCACGAGTGAAGAGACATCACGCAAGAGGTTTCCGCGATTGTGGCAAATGGAAAGGACAGTGAATGGTCTGAAGATGCTGTTCGCGGGTCACGCGGTCAATCTCAGTCACTCAAATCATTTCACTTTGACACTAAATATAGCCAGCGTGAATCGCGATAATCGTGGAACAATCCCCAACTTGCGACATTCACTTCATGTTTTTCTCTACGTAATTACGAAAAATTTCAATAAGTCATTAAAAGCTAAGCTCGAATCCGTCGTCGCACTCTTTTCTCTCGATGCTCTGTCAATGCAGATTCCCATCGAGAAAGGTTGAAACGGTGGAGAGCTTAAGTAAAAAGCGCCTTGTTTGAGTTGCATGCAACATCATGCGCGACCCAGAGTGTCAGCTAATCGAGTCGATCAGCCGTCCATTAACCCATAAATTCCCTTATGATTTTTCGATGCAAGAACTAAACGCTGGAGTGTCTTGGTGCAGGAGAAATATCGAACGAATGTGGGTTAATGACCATGTTAATTGCTCACTCTCCTGCACAATTCACTTTAATCGATGTAATTGCACAGTTCGCAGTACGACATCGCTTTAGCACGCGGTCAGTATAACTTCCGCAGAAATGCAAATGGATTGAAATCAAGAACAGTTCCTGGCTGGCAAATAAACTTGGGTAATTAAGCAATTTAACGCCATTGCAGCAATAGTGCGAGGCTTTAAAAACAGTGATCCGAGAAAATGCAATCATTAAGCAAAACACTCTTAATTGCCACCTTTTTGGGCGCTCCAAAAGGAGCATTTCCGCATTTTATGCAGCATTGGCAAACACTCTTTTGCCCACTCGTTTGCAATAATGTTGTTACTTTCAAGTGGGACTTTTTGGCAAACAATAGCACGGAAAGTGAACCTACAATTATCACCCTACAGTTATGCTGATTATGTTTATAGTCACTCATTGTGCACTTTTCAATAATAGTGCAAATACATACTTATACAGGTGTACTCACCGTTGAATTACCACCTCGCTTCTCTTATGTCGCACATCGTGAGCTTTGGATCACTTCGAGAGACTCTAAGTAGTGTTGCAAGTTAGAGTTTGCAAAATTCAGAGGTGAAAAATTATTAATAGTTCACCAAGAGAAGAAATCTTCTGCAAATAATAATAAATACTATTTAAAATTGATCATCACTCAAAGGTAAAAGTGAATACGTAGAAATAAAATAGATTTTGACGTGATAAGAGGTGAAGAACTGGAGGATTTGCTCTCCATTCTTATGCAAAAGTGTGGCATGAGAAATATTTCAGCATTTGCAAATGCCATGAAAAGTTGAAAGCACTTTCCATGTGCAAAATAGCAACCACCCAGAAGACAATAATTGACCCATTTTCCATCTCTTTTATATTTATTGCCTATTTGAACTTTTGCCGAGGGGTTAATTGGAATTTTCTACAATAGCCCATGAAGAAATGGCGAAATAATCCAATCGAAGGCGGAAAAAATATGTTATACTATTTCATTGGAAGAAATGCAATTCGATGACATTTTATGGTGTACATTCAAGTCAATCAAATTTGCCTCATTGTTTCACACACATCGAAATTAATTAAATGCCTCGAAGTATTGAATTACCCGATGGAGTGCAGGAGGTGTGGTGAATTAATTTGCAATTCTCATGTGGGGGGGCTTTTCAATATATTACTCTCAATACAAAGTGAGCTGCAGTGATGGTTTAACGAGCAAATTGCCGATGGATGGTCGCCTTTATCCTTCATCTCTTACGACATTTGAAAGATGTTTTCGCCACTGGATTGCATTGGACTTCATTGCCATTTCTATTGACTCTCCCCCCAGAGCAGGACATTCGCTCGCAACTGGCCTCGCGGCATGAAATGCACAGAATCGCTTCCTTGTGACCCATAAATTCATGAACGCGAGAGAGTGAAAGTGATGCTGTAGCATGAAGGGCGGAGAAAAAAAGTGTAGAGGAAACCACCAGCGTCTAATTAAAAGCGTAAAATGTTAATTGGAGTCGGAAATTGAGTTTGCCGATGGTGGGAAAAGGGAGGCACAATTCAAATGCACACCGGTAATTGCGATGCAGTGGAATTTCAACGCATCACTCGCGAATCTGATTTTCCCTCCATCTTTCGCCGGGGAGGAGCCCGCTCGTAAATCATTGACTGTGCGCACTCGTGCAGCAATCAACCCTGGACAGACTCAGTGTGACACGCTTGCAGATTAGCACCGTCTCACGCCGACTCGCAACTGGCTAAATGATTTACAATGTCTCATTTGCATAATATTATGTGCGCGAGAAATACCTAATGGGAGACAATCATTGGAAGAATGAGAGGAGCAGTCGAAATCTTGCGAAATTGTGGTCTGTCGCTGATCTTAAAGGAATATCCTATTGTAAAAACAATGTGAAATATGTCTTCCGCATTCTGAGAATGGGTGTTTGATGAATTCCGACTTTGACGATCTCAATTAGATAGCGGTGATTGAGAGGACTTTCCACAGCAATTGATTCAAGACAATTTATTTGTATTTCGCAAAGGAAAAATATTACGATCGGAAATTGGTGTACGACTTTTATGGAAGTGTTAAAGTATTTCGAATATTTGCATTGAAAAAGCTGCAGTTCCAACAAATTGAGGAATTTCTATATTATTTTGAAGAGCCTAATCTTCTCGTGAGTGAAAAATCTGGATTAGATTGTGATAAAAGCTAGAAATGAGTTTAAGAAACAGTTGAAGATCTGAAATTGTTAGGATTTTCCACAGAAATTGTGGAAGTGTCAAGAAGTGGTGTACAGATTAAAGGCATATTAGCTCCCCCATGTTATTTCGCTGCAGAAACCCAATATTAGAAAATACTAGACAGAAGAGTTGATTGTGATCATAAATTTACATTTAAATCCATGGAAATACTGCTTGAGATCATAATAAAATAATTCATTTCAAGTCAATCTCTTCTACTAAATATGTTAAGCACGTTAAGCACTTCAAAAGTCGCTCTCTGTGCTGTGTTTGAACTGTCTTTCAAGCAAAATTAATCCACTTTTAGATCTTGAGCTGAGATTTGAAGGGATTACGTGAGAAAAGGCGACAATTAAGAATGATTTTCCGCACTTCCTGCACATGTTGTCTCTCCAGCTGTGCCTCCCTCTCGATACACATGTGAATATTGATGAATATTCGACATGCCAAGAACACTTCCAGCAACGACAGCGCGATTGAGCCTCTTGATTGCGGCCGTGCGTGGAATTCTTTGCATTGCATTGCGCGCTGCAGAGGATAATTTGGGCAGCGCGCGGGCATTAATTTCGACTGATTTTCCACGTGGTGGCCTCGATGGCGAAGGATTTAGTGAAATTGAAGGGTCGCAGCGGGGCGCGCGAGCGCAATTGAAGGCGAGAAGAGGCGAAAAAGTGCCTCTTTCAATTATGCTGCGATAGGCCATTGTCTGCCGCGTGATGGATATTGAATTAGCAATCAGTGGCGGCGGAGATTCAAGATCACAGACAATTGGAGCGCACGCGATCACGAGATTTTACCATAAAGTGTGGGGCCTGTGTCGCGCTGATGGAAAAATAGGTGTGCGGCTCTCCCAATAGCAGAAAATCACCTTGATTGCCTGGCGAACTGACATCAAACATGATAGCTCAAATCGTTCTCTCTCTCCCAACTTTGCATCAAGCCACATTTTTACGACACTTTGGCGCAACAATATTTATTAATTGGCCGCGCGCGGATTCCTTTCGCAGCTCTCTCGCGAGAGCCTTCCTGAATCGCCACAGACTGAAAGGTGAGGCACATGTAAAATTATGCCGCATAAATCACACCAGCAATGAAATCTCAAAGAATTGTAATTAAAATCGTACAACCGCGTATTCTGATTTAGAACAACCATTCGGCAGAAGGCATTCCCGCGCAATTTGCCATGTCTCCGTCAGCGCCACAGTATATTAAATTACCGTATAAGCGAGGTGATCTTAATATTAAGCATTTTATTGAACACTTTATGGTGGTCCGAGCAGAACAGTTCGCACCGAGGAAACAGTAGTGCAAAGCTCGCGATTAGTTGTCTCGCTGGCGGTACAAAATGCCATTTGAGAACGTTTTGCAATGTCCGATTTAATTTCTCAAACACGGATTTTCGTGTTTTTCACCAATTTTCGTGCACATATTGACACGGAAAAAATGCGACAGAGAAATTTTATTCACACAAATATTGTAAGCTATTAATACTGGACGATGGAGGAAATCAACTTTCACGCCACCAAACGTGTGTGGATGGAAAATGGCAATGGAATGGGGATTTCAGAGACAAATAAAATGCAAGATGAAAATCAGCAATCAAATAAAAGAAATGCGAAACAGTAAAAGTCTTCCCTTAAAATTAAGAGTGAGTTATTTTAATGAGTCAATTTATGCTGATTACTCATGAATGGCTGAGCGTTTAATCAAATGCAATATGTATGCGAATGTGTTAATTAGAAGATCGCCAATGGATGTGTTTTGAGTTCAAAAGCTTTCTCATGACGCACGCAAAATGGGATGTACTTTTGCACAATATCATAAAAATGTTATTGCCCAGAGTCGTAACCGGTGAGCATATTGTAAATAGTACAAAATGCAAATTTCACACTTAATTCTTGCATCCGCGACTCTTGTGAGATCAACACGTGGTGAATCGATTTGGATGATTACTATTTGTGAGATGATCGGCGATCGTGACGAAGTGAAAGTCTGAATATTGATGAGCCTCTCTTCTTGCCACCTTCATTTTGCATGAAGCCGAAGTGCACTGAGACAGGGAAATTGTGCATTGCCAGCAAATAATGCACTAAATCATGCCATTTTATGCGGAAGCTTGTGTCTCTTGGCGAAACGAATCATGTCATCTGGAGGAGATCGCATGTTCATCTCAGTGTGATCTCTATTTTAGGGATTTCCCCAAAGGCAATATTCAGTCTACTCCCTCACTCACCGCACAGTCTCACAATGAACTGGCTTACATAAATCACACATGAAGCAAAGAATTCCGAAATGAATATTAAATTGAATTATTAATACACAATGACACTGATTGTTCCGAGAGTCCACTCTCGATGCCGTGTTGTCCGCAGCGCCAGAAAGGATCATTAATCAGAGCGACGTGTTTCTCTTTATACGACAAAAGGTGTACAATTTATTTTTTCCTCCACCGCGAGGAATTCCCTCAGTTTTGCCCAGAAGCGTGAGATATCAATCAAAATGCTCGCGGACTTGACAATCTCCCGATGAATGCTTTCTTTTGCCCATGCAACACTTTCAAGGATTTATGACACACGTGGAGGATAAGAATTTTCTGAATTCACTCTCGAAACTCGTGCTGATCAGCTAAGGTTGTGTCTTTGCGCCTATGAATTAATCATTTTGCGCGCGCGCTCTCTCTTATTTTAAGAGATCTCGTGACAAAGCAAATTCATCTCTTACTTCTCTTTCTTCTTCTTTTCAGAACGAACTGCCGAAGATGATTCGGACATGCTGATGGAGCCCGATGAGTTCCACGACACCTCCATCATCCCTGCCGTCCTGTATTCGCACCACACCACGCACGCGGCCGAGTCTGGCTTCCATCCCATCGCCAATCCCGAGTACACGACGCTCTCCTATCCCTCGGGCCCCTCCTCCTCTCCAGCCACCGCCCACGAGGCCGACGCGCCGGCTTCTGAGGCGCAGAACTACTTCCAGTCCTACTTCAGGAACACCGTGCCACCGCTCGGCCACTCCAGGCCCTACTACAGTTCCGGCCATCACCGAGGCGAGGGCACCACTGGTACTCGCTACAGCTCGCTGCGGAGCGTCGGTGGGAACTTTGATCAGGCCATCCTTGGCTCCGGGGACTTCGGAGTGATCCGCGGCGGCACGTTCTACGGCGAGAACGATCCGCCATTCCGCGACACTGGTGACTTCTACAATTACTACAACCACAAGAACGGCCACCAGCGTCCGCACGCCGCCGCCTACGTCCAGCGCTACACGTATCCCGAGGAGCAGTTCGCCAACTTCCGCGACTTCGCCGACATCAATGCGCCCTCGGACTCCGCATACTCGCAATTCGTCGTGGTGTACGCCAACAAGAATTCCACGGAGGCCCATCCGAATCCCAAGAACATCTTCGAGCAGCTGGAGTTGCTGGACAAGGCGGAGGAGAAGAAGAACAAGGGCCTGAGCAAGCACAAAGCCAAGCTGGCGGCCACCAAGTTGGAGAAGAAGTACAGGAAGAAGCTGAGCCCCAAGGAGGCCGATCTGCTGGAGCCACTGCTGGCGCTCAGCTAAGCTCTAACATTCCCTCTCTTGTGCAGAAGGCTCATCAGTGTTTCATCTCTACATCGACTTTTAGTGTGAATTAGAGAATTCTTTACCTGACCATAACTCTTGAGGTCGCCGCGATTGGGTAGTCAGAAAGGAAAGTAAATTCCAAGAAATTCAGTCCCTTTCAGATAAAATACAGACTTTCAGGAGAATCTTTTGGTTTCTGCACTCTAAACCAGAGAAGCATTTACCGCGATTTTGATACATTCAATATCAAGCAGAGTTACCAGAAACTCCAAAGACTACCATAAATTACTCGCAATGCTTTTCTGGACGAAATTGAAACAATCAGTCTTTCTGCAGAACAATCACAATTAGAAATACTAAATATTTGAGTACAAATATTAGTGTATTTCGTTATAATAATAAAAAATACTCGAGAAACCCTTAAGTTTAAGCGAATAATTCTGTACTGACTTGCGAATTTCTTACCTTTCTGACCGCCATAGAATATTTTTTTTACAAATCATCGCGATGTGAAACAATCGAAGGAAGAGTTTAGAAAAACAAGGGAAAACTGTGATCAGGGACAATCAAGTGTAATTTTTTTTTGTTGAAATTGTGGCGTCTTGAAAACCGTTTTGAAAGCAAACATAATTAAAAGATGGTTGATTTGTATTTGAGGAAAGAGTACTTGAACATTATTATTCTCCATAATTCTTTTTCCATACTGTTGTTTTTTTTTGTTTCATCATTCCCACATTATTTCTCAAGACAGTATAGAGTTTTTTCTACCTTCTTTCATGACAAATATAATCTAAGGTAATAATTAAATTCTTAATTGTAATTATATATTAAAGTGTAATTGTAGTAGATTGTAAAAAGCAAAACTAGTTTGTAAGAGTTCGTTTTACATTTAATAAATTTTAATATTTTATTTTATAGTAAAATACTTTTTTCCTCGTTTCTATTCTACGTGATTATCTTTGTTCTTTTAAAATCTGCTCCTTCAATTTCTTTCTACACTTCCAACTGGGCCTCTAATACATGATTCTTTTCATTTCATCATTACTAAACTCTTGTATTTTTTTTTCTTCTTTAATTTTCTTCCTGCTTTTTTTTATCTTGTGAAAAATGCCCATTTCTAAATTCTCTCTATAATGAATTCCTACCATTTCTACAAATACACAACGACATGACATTATATTGAAACGCCAAACTATAAAGAGAAGGTACAACACGAATTTCACGACACAAAGCATCAACACATTGTGTGCTTCTTCTCTAATCTAACCACTTATAATCCTATGCATTTTCTCAAGTGTAAAATCTCCATAGCTTATATAGACAGAGTTTGCATTGAAGTTTAAACTAAACCATAACTAAATTTGAAACTCTCCTTTCACTTTTCCGAATACTTCCATTAATCTGTTTCCTTATATTTAATCACTTAATCATCATTATATCAATAGATTTCAAATTACGTGGCAGGTAACTCTGGGAAGAATTCCCTTTCCCTCGTGTGTAATTCCACTCTTGTATTCCATTTCTGCAGAGCACATACTTTTTTTTCTCCTCCTCCTCCTTCTTCATGAAATTCATGTGATAAATTGTCAGTGGAAATCCAATTTCATTAATATTTAAACTCCTCTATATTTCCTCATAATTCTCTATCTCACTACCAGCTTAATGTGATGCTTAAATACATATTTTAGCGCGTAAATGTTACCATTTAAGTAGAATTTTAGTGCATGGTTTCTCTTAGTTGATAGATAAAGAAAAAGAAAAACAATACAGAGAAAATCTTTTTATAGCCTAAATCACTTCATAAATCTACATGAAATTCCTTTTCGATATAATTGAAGAATTATATTGTAAAAATCTTCACGAATGGCGTGAATACACACACACACACATCTTATACGTCTAAGTATGTCGCATTGCATCCTAAGCAATGCTCTTAAAATGTATCTCTTTATATATATATATGAAAATAGTACTTGAGGAAAGTGAGAAGAGAGTTTGGAAACTGTATCATTATTCATGCAAAACCGGTGGATTTTCCTCAATATGGAAAGATGTTTACGCTCTTCAGCACATTTTTTCTGCGTGGAAATAAATGCAGTGGAGTCCAAACTGGGCTGCTTCTCTTTACAGGGGACAACTTACAGCCCACATTTGCATTTCACTGTATATAATTTCTGAGTATATCAAGAGGAAGTGAGACTCACATTAGGAAGCCTCACTGTGGCGCCAGCAGAAGGAAGACAAGCTGCTCCTATTCATGCATCAATCGCGCATGGTCTTTCATCTGCTGGGCATCAGCGAAGAACACCTGACACTTGGAGCACTTCCACTCCGTGGGCATCCGATGAGCCTCCATGCACTTGATAGAGGCGAAGTGGCTGCGATGAGGCGTGTCACACAGGCGACATTTGTACACAATGGCCTGGGCATCGGATTTCTCGTCAGTGGATGAAATCTCCACCGTCTTCGGCTCAATCTCATCCGCATCGATGTACTCCTCCATGAACTCCTCATCCTCATCATTGAAGTTCTCATCTTCAGCCACACTCTCGTCCTCGCTGTCCTCAATCACGTCATCATCGTCCTCAATCACATCCTCGCCACTCTCATCCAGGTCGTCATCATCAGAGTCTGAACCCACGACCTCCTCCAGTAATTGACTGTCTTGAGGATCTTTCTTCACCACCACTTCCTCCTCATCATCCTCCTCCTCCTCCTCTTCGGCCTCCGACTGGGCAGTCTGCTTGGCCACCGGCACAGGTGACGGCGAATTTCCCTTCACCTCCTCATTCCCAATCGTGGCTGTCCCATTAATGAAATGTGATGTTACATGGCGACGGAGTTCTGCCGACGTCTTGAAGAACACCTGGCACAGATCACACGAGTGTTTGTCACCCTCCCTCTCCTCCGCGTCACTCATCTCGGGCGAACTCTCAGCCACAACGTCGTCCTCCACCATCACTTCCTGCGCCTTCGCCTCTGAGCTGTTCTCCGGCTCCTCCTCATCCTCCACCTCTTCAATATCATCCTCCGCCCTGTCGCCCGTGCTATTCAAATGTGTGATCATGTGCTGCAGCAATCTCTCCTTCCGCGTGAACATCTTCCCACAAATCTCACAGTTCCACTCGAATGTCGTCGAGGGCTTCTGATTCTTCGCATGTCCCATCTTGTGCTCAATCCACTCGATGTGCGTGTCAAAACTCTTGTTGCACGCACTGCACTCGCGCTCCTTCTCAATAAACACCCCCGGATTCACTGCCTCGCGATTCATGCGCGACTCATTGCGCTTGTGCACCTCCACAATGTGCCGCCTCAGATTATTGGCACTGGCGAACTTGGAGCTGCAATACGGACAAACGGGTGGCTTCGAGGGCAGCGGCCGGAATCGCTTGGCTCTGCTCGGTGGCAATGTTCCCGGTTGCCAGATATTTCCCGGATCTGTCACCTGACGCCCATCAGGTGACCTAAAGTGCCACCCACGGTGCACCTTGAGGGCACTCAGCAGAGAGAAGGTCTTGGGGCAAATGTCACACGAGAACTCTCCGTCGTTGTTCAGCAACGAGTTGCCCCAGTTGGACGGCTGATCAGATTGCTGCTCCAGACTGTCACTGAGCGCTGTCACCAGGAGT
The DNA here is from genome assembly GCF_947086385.1 of Phlebotomus argentipes. Taxonomy (NCBI): domain Eukaryota; kingdom Metazoa; phylum Arthropoda; class Insecta; order Diptera; family Psychodidae; genus Phlebotomus; species Phlebotomus argentipes. The sequence goes on along the minus strand of NW_026776177.1, from coordinate 18,016,442 downwards.
GACGAACTGAACATGCTATTCTCCATCTCGTGAATCCTCAGGTGTTTGCTTAGTGGTGACTTGTCCTGGAACTTCCTGCCGCACACGTGGCAAGAGTACTTTCCCGTGTCACTGCCTGCCTCCTCGGCATCGCCACTAATTCCATCCAACAGACTCTTCTTCGCCCCACCGTGCGTCTTCAGATGATACCCAAGCTCCGTCTTGTCATAGAACACCTTGCTGCACACCTCGCACGGCGACGGCATCTGTGGACGCGGGTGCTTCTTGTGTCGGTGCACCCACAAAGACTTCCTGGTCCCATACACATTCCCACAATCTCTGCACGTGTAATCCGTGGAGTCATGCTCCTCGTGGGTGTTCATGTGAATCGTCAGCTTCTTGTTGGAGTTGAAGTTCTCATCGCAGTAGCGGCACTGGAACCACACCTCGATTGGCGTGTAGTCCGGCAGCGTCTCATTGTGGGAATCCCCATCCTTGACCACACTTGACTGTTCCGCCGATTCATCAAGATCCGGCAGACTGTGAAAGAAAAATAATTAAAAAATCATCTCCTAACTGAACAAAACTGCTACATTAATTGACTTGCAAATGAACAATAAACTCACTTTGTCACTCCATGAACTGTGTTGATGTGATCCCGCAGTTGCTCCACACTCCTGTACACTGTATGGCAAATGTTGCACTCAAAGTGCTGCTGATCCGCAGATCCGCCCTCTTCCTCCTTCACAGATATATTGTGCGTCCTGAACATGTGCACACGCAGTCCCTTCTCATTGCTGAATTCCGCCGGACAGAGATCGCAGCTCACAAACTGACAATCATTAATCTGGTGCTCAATAAGCAAGTGATTCTTGTACCCAACCTTGCTGCTGATCCTCTTCTGGCACACGCGACAACGCATTCTGGAGTTGTAGTGCAGTGGCTTCTGCGAAATTCCCGGCTCACCTGTCAAATCCACCGACACATCAGCCTTCTGGGGACTCGTTTGGGCCGTTTGCGCACCACTGCCGCTCTTCTGTGCACTTTCACGTGGCTTCGCAATGATCTCCACACCGTCCAGATGCAAATTGAGTGCATCCACGACTGATTGCGGATCCAGTGGCTCCAGCTTCACTTCAACCTCCGTCTTGGTGATCTGCTTGAAGAGCGCCTCGTCGCTGTCGAGTACAAGATGCGTGGTCATGGTGTGATACTGCAGACCCTCTTCTGTGTTGAAGGACGCCTTGCAGATGCCGCACGAGTACACCTTCAGCTTCGTGTGGGTGGCCAGGTGAGTCTCAAACTCGTCGCGCGCCTTTACGGTGAAGTCACACTGCTGGCACATGAACTTATCATGGCTCGTCTGATGCTCAATCCACGCCTCCTTCTTCTCGAACAGCTCCTTGCACTCCCTGCAGCTAAAGCTGATGGGCTTCACCTTGGTCAAGCTCAACTCACCATGAGCCGTCTTCACGTGCTCTCGCAATTCAGTTTGCCGTGCGAAGCCCGTCTGGCAAATCTCGCAGTGATAAGTCTTGGGCATCTTATCTGGATGCTTCGACTCCATGTGCCTCAACACATTGTAGTAGTTGTTATACTGCTTATCGCACACGGGACAATTCTGGGCGCTCTTCGAGTTGGGCTGTCCACTCTCCTCCACCTCCTTGAAGTCATCCTCACCATTCTGACTGGCCATCTGTGCGTTAGCCTGCTTCTGAATCGTTCCACGGCCCAATTTTGTCAGATGCGTCGCATACACGTGCTCCAGAAACTGCGGATTCGAGTCAAAACGCTCCTCGCAGTTGCCACAGATCAGAAACACCAGACACTCCATATTTCCGAAATGCTTCTTGCGCTGACTCGCCTCCTCGAATGTGGCCTCACAATACGTACAGTTGCCCGTCATCGGATCCCGGAAGTTCTGCGCATCCGGATGACTCTCATTGACGTGCGTGCGGAAGTCACTCTTGAGCCGGAACTGCTCAGTGCACAGCTTGCATCCGTACGCCTTATTGGCCAGGATCTCTTTCGGTCCAATGCGACCCGAGGGCGATGATGTGTGAAACACCTTGGAAATTGACGTGTCCGCCATGTAGAGCGTGTACAGATTCAGGCAATTCTTCTTCTTCAAGTGCGCTATAAACTGTCCCTTCGTCTCAAACTGCCTGAGACACTTGAAGCACATGTTGCGCGGCAGAGACAAAAAGCGCTTTCGCATGTGAGACATGAAGGTCTTGTACGTGAAGTACTTTCGATCGCAACACTTGCATTTCATATCTTGATACTGGCCAAGAAACTTCAGATTCCGCCTGATGAATGCCAACTTGTTCTCCGTGAGGAGATGCCGATACTTCTCGGGCTTCGTGTAGTCCCACTCTTCGGGCACCGGCTTTGTGGGCTTCTTCAGCACCGGAACCGACGGTTTTACATCGTCTCCACTCGTCACCGAAGCGGATCCACTCGCTTGACCACCACCGCCACTGCCCTGCTCTCTCTTCGGCAGCATGATGAGCGGCGGCGGCGGCTTTGGCATCACCGTGATGTCCCCATTCTCTGTCGATATCTTAATCCCATGGATGTTCCTCTCGTGGCGACGAGCATTGGCGCGATTGGAGAATTTCATCTGACAAATCTGACACCTGGCCGGAATTGAGGGCTGAGTCTTGCGCTTCAGCAGCGCCTGAAGCCCACCGCTGAACGGCATGGAGGAGTCCCCGTCCTCCATCTCCTGGTCGTACTCCTCCAGATCCGTGGCCAGATAGTTGTAGGGATTGACATGGTTGATATGCGTGAGACCGAGAGATGTCAGTATTGGTGGTCCCTCGTCATTATGCGCAGAGTCATTCTGGTACTCCTCCTCCGAGTCGTTGTCAGCGAGAAATTGACTCGGATCGAGCTCCATGTTGACAGTGACTGGACCCTGGAATTCCCAGAAAAATCAGCATTACTACGCGGTTAGTGACTCCCACTGCCAGGACATCGCAGCGTTTCTCTCTCTCCATGACCTACATGCACTCGAGTATTAATATCATTCGTCCATCCTTTTACATTTCATTCATGGAAACGATGGAAACGCACAAAGTGACCCAAATTGCATGTCGCATTTTTTTTTAATCAAAATTCCTGCTGCACAACAAATTGCAGAGTTCCTGGGAAAACGTTTCAATTTGATAAAACTTAGAATATTGCATTTCACCCAATTTAGCAGAGCATTTTCCATTTTTCCCTTGAGAAACAGTCGTTTCACACAGTTTTTTACACCATAAAATAGGAAAAATTAATATTTTTCACAGCACCTGGACTGATCCACTGTGTGTGTGGTGTAATTAATTAAATACTTCTAGAGTCTCTTCGTGAAATTAGCTCCCGATAAATTCCCTTTGCTGCCGCTATTTCACCACGCCAAGAGATCTTTGCCTGGAATTCTTCCAAAAGGCGTCCCGCTGAGTTTATTTCTACCTCTCACTCTCTCAGCCGCTCTCTCAACCCTGACTATTCCCAGGAAGAACGCCCTAAGCTCTCTTTGTAAGATAAAAGCAAAACACTTTACCTCCTGCTCCTCGTCATCCTTGGGCTCCTGCTTGATGAAGCTCTGCAAGTGAAGGGAATTTGTGAGGCTTCAAAGGAGATTTCTACAAGATTTCCAATACTCACGTCGCTCTCTGCCACACTGGGACGCTGGGAAGCGCTGGCAGAGGCGCTCTTGAGTTGCTTCTCCGGATAGAAATCCTCATCTGCAGACCCCTCGTGGGTCCTCTTGGCCGTCACCCGCTGATCATCGCCCTCGGCGGAGTGGCGGCGCTTTTTGGCCGCGCTGGAAGCTTCCTCGCGGGCGCTGTTGAGCTGCCGCTGGAGCTGGCAGGTCAGCCACGTTTTCTGCTTCCGCTGGGCGGCGTAGCAGCGATTCTTGAAGCTCTGCCATGAGTTCAAGTAGCTGATGCACGCGTGACAGATGCGCGACGAGAGACTGTCGGACTGATGAACCTGGCCAGGAGAGAGAGAGAAAGAGGCGGTGGTGAATAAAATCCGGCGACGGCGCCACTGAGCTCGAAAATGAGGCCAAGAAAGAGTGTGTCCACTTGTCCGAGAGATGAGAGCGGAGCTCATGAGGCTCGGGGTGGCCAGCATGAAGAGGCCGAAGCTCTGACACGCCGAGGTGAATCATCCATGTGGTTGTGCGGAGTCACACAGAGAAGCCGTGCGCGATTCGAGCAGCGAATCAATTCACCACACATTCCTCCCGTCTTCTCAGCCTTGTGCTCTGGGCCTGGGAGTCGCTCTCGGCTGGCCTCAGACGAATCCAAGATGGTGGCCGCCGCATCGCCCGACCCCATCCCTGGCTTCCGGCCGCCCGTTCGCGTCCGGGAGGTTGGAAAAATCAATATCGCCTCACCTTTATATTGACACACGCCAGAATTTTCATCGCCAGCGCCTCCCGGTCGGCAGCTGCTGTCGCGAATATGGAGACACACTCATTGTCCGGGGCCAAGCAGAGGCGGCAGCCCCGCTTGATGCCCATCTCACCCTCCATCACACCTCTCACACTATCCACGTACCCTCGCGGGGGCTTCTGCACTCCACTTCCTCTCAGAAACGCGCTCAGTCCGCACCAAAAGTCCTCCGCTTGAAAAAGGTCAGGAGAGAGACGGTCTCCGCGCTACTCTCCGTTCAACACTGCACTGACATCTTGCCCACAAACTCGCTAGGTGGCATGAAAGTTCACCGCACACACCGCTAGCCGTCCCGCTCGCACCCGAGCGGTTGCGCCGCTCCAGGCCAACCACTCGCCTCCGCTGCCGTCTCGCTCGCGTGCTCGCGCGCGATTCAAGAGTAGGCCAGGGAGTTTGCCTCCACAAACGGGCAGCAGGAAGGAGGGAATGGTGACCCAAACCACGAAATGCACCCCAACAGGAAATCCCTGGAAAAGCCACCTCAGAGACGCCCTCGAATCCGTCCCTGGTGCGCTGTGGAGTGTCTCCGTGGATGCCTGCTGGTGTCGCCGAAGACGCCCGACCGATACCACCAATACACTGGCACAGGCGGTGACTTTCTCAGGTGAAGGACAGGCAAAAAGAGTCCCTCGTGGAGTGGCTGGACTGGCCAGAGAGATCGCGCTGAATCACTCTTTGCCGGATCTCTCGGCTCTGTGTTGGTATTAATAGCCATGGCATTTCGCACAGGCCATTTATGTGCATCTCGCCACCGCGATCCGGATTCGATCGGCAGATGCCCTGGCGCGCCTGCAGATGCCAAGGGAAGCGATCGGTCGCAACAGAGGCGAGTTTTCAGTGGAAACCGCCAGAGAACAAAGATGAGGTTTCATGGGAAGGCATGGCGAGAGACGGTGAGATGAGCGCAATCTCGCGCATTCCATCAGGCTCAGTTATATGCACGCCATTCACAGACAACGAGTCCCTTTCCCTTTATGTTTTACATCCTTATAATTATAATAATTACATACAATCCTTCTAATCTCTCTACATGGCTTGAGGTTTTCTATTTGTATTTTTTTTTTATTGAAAATTAATGTACAACGATTAAAAAAGTAATCTCAGAGAATACTTAACAAAAAATTGTCTTAAATTGCAAATGCAATTCGGGCTTTTAAAAGCTCAAGAAACTCCCAGACACTCCTTAAAGCAGCCAATTATTGCTGAAAAGTTACCCGACGAGACGTGAAGCACGGCGAGAGCGTGTGGCTGCGCCTCTGCCGGATCTCTCCACCTTGCCAAACACACACCAAATCTCCGCTCCGCACACAGAGAGCAACTCAAGTGGCGTTCCCTGCGTGCTGTTCCGCTGGCGTGGTTCGGCTCCGAGAGACGACACTGTCGAGCTGCCGCCTGCGAAACGTGAGTCCGACGAGCGTCCCAAAAAATCGATAGCTAGGCATCAGCGATTCACTGGGAGAAGCGGCCAGAGCGTCACTCCTGGGGTGGCGAGCGCTGTATCTGAGAAAATCTCCACCGCTCAGTCCCCTCGCTGTGTGTGGGCGGGCATCCCACCCCACGCTGGACATGCCACACAGCCTGAGTGGGCGCCGAGAGCAGGGCGACGACGCTGAGGAGTCCCTCTCTGTTCACCTCTCGCCAGAAGACACCCCGGAGATGCCACGCTCTGTCGTTGTATGCGGCCCTCCGTCCGACCACAATAGCGCTGCCGCGCGCCGCACTCCGCGTCCCTCCGCGCCGGGCCAGCCTTCACGGACTCCGTCGAGCAGCAGCGCACTCAACATCTGCGAGAGCGAAGCCCACATTTTACCTGTGCCTCCACAACACAGCCTTCCATCGCTCCGGCGAGGCATGATAAAAAGGCACACGAAACTCTGGCGAGTTCACATGGTCTCTTTTTTTCCTCTTTCTCATCTCTCGTTCCTCCACACCTCATCTCGAGCGCTCTCCCAGCTCTCTGGCCACATTCAGTTCACTTTCATCATCATCAGCGCGCCTCTGGATTTGTGTCAGGGCAATTGACTCGTCAACTCCATCGCCAAGTCCTCCAAGCCCAGCAATTTCGCTGCCCAGATTCATCCTACAGAGAGCAAGAGAGCGAGAGAGAGAGAGAGAGATAAACAGTCACTATCTGACCACATTCACTCATTTTCCATCCACTCGCGAGCTCGTGGAAGGCAACATTGGAAGAGAGCATTGGAAAAATGCTCAAGCACAACCACTGGCGCTTTATGTGAGCTCTGAAAGCATGTGCGAAATGCTCGCATCGCGGAGGGTTTATCAGTTTCAGAAAAAGAGGAAGTTTGAAGCCGGTTTTTCAACACATCCCAGCGAACACATTACCATTAAATCAGCATGTTTTCCAGTTGATTTTATGCTCGTAATCGAACAGCTTCCATATGAAAAAGAACTCAGATAATGTATGAAAATGGAACAATGAAGGAAAGAAAACATGCTCATATTTGATCACAAAATTGAGCAAATTTTTCATGAATTTGACCAAAACCAAGTGCTTTTGTGAGCAGATCTTTGAGCACAATGAAATTCTCACATAAATGTAATTTTTACGTCCAATAAAATACTCATTTTCAAGAAATTCATACTACTATTTATTCACCTATTCTGTATCTGATTTTTGTCGCTCTCACAGCCTAATGACAGACCCCCGAGTCGGAAACAACCAGAGCAAAAACACTCCGGTTAGACTTAAAATAACTCCACAGCATTATCATCCCAAAGTCAACATTTCGAATATGATAAAGTCTCTATCGGAGGGAAAAAGAAGAAAAGAAATTGCCATAAAAGGCGGTCTAGAGGTCAGCTTAATACACTCTAAGCACTTTTTCGCTGGTCTGGAACATTCCCAAATCTTTTCTCCACTTCAGTTTCATTTCTTACACACTGGAATACACTTGACTTTACCCCACTTCATCGCCAATGTAAGTCTGATTGGTTTTCTGGCTGAGAGTCGTCGGTATTGCATAGTTCTTGCGAAAATGCTATGGGCTTTGTGTGTTCGCCAATAAAATCGAAAGTAAGAGCGTGAAATATTCATGCCTTGGACGGGAACATCGCGGGAATATGTTAAGTGTGAGGAACATTATGTCTTCAGTACTGTCGTGCCGCGCTTCTCCTCAACACACATTCGCGCGATCGCCTCTATAGATTCTGAACATGCTTAAGATCTTTGCCCTCTCAGTAGTTTTGGCTAGCATTTCAGCCCGTGTGAGTGTATCTCAATCAACTAATCGCACTGAAATAGGCTAGATATCACTCACCGTTGTTTGCAATTTACACTGCACTTGATCTTCAACATTAGGTAGTGATCATTTCATTTATTGGGTGCAATTAAAATAATGAAGTTTGCTTGTCAGATAAGAACAGCGAGAGAGAAATGTCACTTGTGGGATGATAAATCGTCACTTAATTGGCCTCTCTTGTGTGTAAATTCGTTTGTATTGACTCTCGCATATAAAAACACTCGAGAGAAGACTGATAAAGCCTCGCAGGCAGGCAGAATTTCATCCGGAAACTTGGCCACATAACTCCACTCTCAAATCGCCTCTCGCGCTCAATTGACTATCATCTCTGGTGCTATTCGCTCATCTCTGACTTCATTCTCCCATCCAGATGACAGCGTACAAAGTTGAACAAGTGCCGGCGCCGCTCGCGAATCTCGGCGAAGGACCGCACTGGGATTGGCAGACACAGAACCTGTACTATGTCGACATCTACGGTGGCACCATCAATCGCTTCAGCTATGCCGAGAATAAGACCTATTCCGCAACTGTTGGTGAGTTTCAATTGTGCAAACAAAAAAAAAAACTGTGAAGAATCAGTGAAGGTGACTAGGAAGGTTCTTATTTGAAAGATCTCTCTTGCGCGCAGTCTTGAGAAATCACAAAGTATTTGAACATTGATAATCGCGCAGTCAACCGTCCAACTGTACAAAAAAAACATCCAATTTTGATATGATTTTTTGAATGGAAAGAGGCAAAGAAGAAATGCACGAAACGATAAGCTACAGAGTGGCGCACCGGAAACGCAATCCGTTCGTGTACAGTTGATAAATCCTATTGTAATCATATTTTTATCTCTTCGGAATTTGCTTTTGACTACAACTTCTCATTCGTATTATGCGCTCAAGATGCACATTCAAGGTTCTAAGGCTTCTTTAAGAGAGGCGGCAAAAACTAGCAATCTTTTTATTGCGATATCTAATTTATCAGCTTTTTAATAACGATGCTTTTGCAAATCACTCAACGTCATGAATAGCCTTGCAAATTAAACTTGCAATACGTGACTTCATGAAGAATAATGAAATTCTTGCATATACAAAAAGTTTAATTATCAAACCATGTATTAAAATGAGCAAATACTCACTGTTTTTTTTTCTATCATCTTCCAACAGATAAGGAGCCCGTGATCTCCTTTATCATCCCAGTGGAGGGAAACGATGCGGAGTTCGCCATTGGCATTGGTCGTCGTGTGGGAATTGTCACCTGGGATGGCAAGTCGGCAACGTCCAAAGTGACTCGTTTGGTTGGTCAGGTGGAGCAAGATGATCACAAGTATAAAACCAATCGCTTCAATGATGGCAAAGCCGATCCCAAAGGACGTTTGTTTGCCGGTAAGCTGAAAACCCTCTTGTTCCTGGAATTTATCACCGTTAAAATTACCAAGAATTCCTCCTCACCAAACTCCTCATTCTCACTTACCAGGCACCATGCAATTGGAGGAGTGCGAAGGCTTCTTAGATGCTCGCCTCGGAGCGCTGTATAAATTCACCAAGGACGGCGAGTTTGACAAGCTGAAGAGCAACATTGGCATCTCCAACGGTCTGGCCTGGAATGAGAAGACCAATAAATTCTACTACATCGACTCATGTGCACTGGACGTGAAGGAGCACTCCTACAATCCCGTCAGCGGAGAAATTAGTATGACTTCCCCACTCGCTAATGCCATTCACAGCAACACACTGATGAGTCCTTCTTCTTGGCAGCAAATCCACGGGTCTTGATAGATTTCAGCGTCAACGGCGAGAGACCCAATTACGTCCCAGACGGCATGACAATCGATTCCGAGGGCAATCTCTATGTGGCTCTGTGGGGCGGCAACAAAGTGCTCAAGGTGTGTCCCAACTCGGGCAAGGTCATTCAGGAAATCGACATTCCAGCCGAACAGGTGACTTCAGCGGCCTTTGGTGGCCCCAATCTCGACATCCTGTATGTCACCACGGCCGCAACTGAGAGGGACCGCCCACAGCCGCCTCCGGCCGGCGGCGTGTTCGCCGTGAAAGGTCTCGGCGTCACGGGAACCAAGATGACACGCGCCAATGTCTGATGACAAGCTGCAATGCATTCTAGAGTTAGACAAATTGTATCAAATGGAATATCCACAACTATTCTATTGATCTTATGACTTTTGCAGAAATTATAGACCATTCTAGAAGTGCGTTTAACACTATGTTTTTTTTTTTATTAATTTTGGGAATGTGAAAAAGAATTTAGTAATTTTATAAAGAAAAACCCGTTTTCCAACTACAGGAAAGCTTTTTTTTTACATCTCTAACAATGAAAACACCCTTTTTGAAGAATGAATTTCAACAAAAAAAGATTATTATATATATATATATAGGAATCCCTTCGAAGCAGGGAATAAAGAACCAATAGAGATTTTAGAAAATATATACCATATCAGTCATACAATGACTGTTTCTCTAATATTGACTCATTAGATTGCGCCTCTTCACAGAAATCTTTCCAGTTAAAGGCGTTTCTCTAATAAATGATAACTGAGTTGAAAGGATAATGGCAAAAGAGAAAAAGTTAGCAGTGATTCAGTGCGGAATATCAGCGTTCGGCGTGTAGGCTCCAGCACCACTCATGTTTCCACAGGCCACCGTGGTGGGAGTCGGTGGAGGTGGGCGAGATGTGAAGTGATACCAATTTCCCGGGGGTCGATTTGGGGTCGTTGCATTCATAAGCGGTGGCGGCTGATACTGGAACTGCGTGGGTGGCGGAATTATGCCATAAGGAGAGACAACCTCACCCCCTATCGGTGCTCCTCCGCCACCCCCTGCGGTAGCACCCCTTCCGCCCGCACCAACTGTCACTTGTCCATTGTGATGCAAGAAATTGCCCATCTCGGTCCCATTGCCACCACCACCACCACCACCGCCACCCATCGGACGAGGTGGCACTGGGGGCAAGATTGTGGGTGGCATTACAGTCACATCCGGGCCAACGCAGGGCTGCATTGGCATCGCCGGAACCACACTGGTCATCGTGGAGGTGTTCGGTGGCGGCAAGATAGAGAACATCGTCATGGGCATTCCTGGAGCACAAGAAAACAAAAAAGACATTGTCTTATCAGTTATCACTCTCTTAAACTGATTTCAAACTCATTTCCACTCACCCTGAGAATTGTTGCACGGCACGCTGCCGTAGCTATTCATCATGGAGTAGTGAGGAGATTCTCCCTCGAGTGGCTGATGACCATGGAAAGGTGGTGGAACGTTGTAGATCGGCTCCTGATTCTCTCCTTTGCTCTTCACGCCATGTGATGGCGATATGTCAGGAAAGGCATTCGCCGGAGGAGACAATTTCTCCTGCTCACCGCTGCTCTTGTTCTGCCCTGCATTTTTCCCATGATTATTGTTTTCACTGTGATATTTTCCATGGTACTGATTGTGTTTCTTCGACACACTCTTTGGCGTTGTTTCCTTGCGATTATGACGCTGATTGTTGCGATTGCCGTGGTGATGTGGCCTCACACCACCCTGATGATAATTATTCGGCGGCGGCAGAATTCCCGGAGAGCTCTGAGGCAATGGTGAAGTGCTGTGTTGAGACTCGGAGAGCTGATCTTGCTGATACTCATCATATCTCGGCGTGAGAGAGTATTGCGTTCTGTCGTATGACTCCTGAAAGTCCTGCGGCGGTGGAAGTCCCTGCAGCTCATACATCCCTGCGATGGCCTGTGGCCATCCACAGTTGCTCTTCAAGAAATTGAAGTACTCAACACCAGCATTGTAGAAAAACTGAACGGTTTGCAAATCATTCAGCGGAAGATCACTGGCATTGGACGCCATGCTGGGCATGACATTGAAATTAACATCGGGAAATAGTGGCCCATCGTAGCGTCTCCCACCGGTGACTTGAGACACGGAGTTTGGAGAGACAGGAGTGTGCATCGGCATGGCCATGGCAGATGATGCTGGCGGTTGGTAGATGGGCATCGGCGGAGCTTGCATCGGCGGCATGGAAGAGCACATGACCACATTCCCGTAGTATGGCTGCATCTGAACACCGTACGGTGGCATCATGTACATGCTCATGGGATCGTAGTTGTAGTAAATCGGCGGATTTACATACTGCATCTCTGGATAATACTCCAGCTCTTCCTCCAAAGGCATCGGCTTCATCTCCTCATACTTGACGGGAGTGCTGGGCTCCTTCTTTCCCTTATTCTCACCATCCGGCGCTTTAGGATTCTCACCGTCTTTCCCGCCACGATTTCCCGTAAGCACTGGCATGGCCAACACCTCCACTGGATATGGCTTGATGTCGCGCATCTTTGTGTACTGCATCAGAGTGTCCCTTTTTCCATCATGGCGTTTCTCGTTCTGCTGATTCTTCAGCGGTACCATCCACGGCTTCCAGTGCCCACTGTTGAGCGGCTGCAGATTGAAGATGGGCACACGATGATGCTCGCCGAGTTCCTCCACAAACACCCCGCACGGCCCATTCTCCGACAACTCCTGAATGTAGCAGCTGTACAGCTCATCCTGGGACATTCGCAACTTCACAGAGCATCGAAGACCCACCCTGAGGAAGCTGCGATCACACCTGCGCATTCGCATCTCCTTCCGGATTTCCGTCCACACATCAAAGTCCACATTGCGATAGATGTAAGGATCGAGAGATTTCGCCACTTTGTATGGAAATGGCGTAATTTGGGCGTTCAGCAGTTGACACACGCATGAAATATCCTTCTGCGGCAGCATCGAAGAGAGCGTGCGAGAACTCGGAACAATCTCCTGCTGATTCTTTCTCTCCTTCTTCTCCAGCTCCAGCTCCCTCTTGACCATCGCCACGAATTCATCAAATTTCGGATTGTGAAAATGACACAAATCCCTGTTGTTCAACACACAATTCGTCGCGTCTGCTGGATCAAAGTAGAACTGGCGAATATCCCCATAATCACGATAATCTCCACACTGCATGCGTGACGGATCCTCAACAATAGATGTGTTCATGCCTGCATGATCGTGCAGCATTCGCTCGACAGCGTAATTGATGTCCGGCAGCTTGAACACCTTTCGGTACAGCACTTCGTAGACGAGAGCCTGGCAGAAAGCCAAATTCTCCATGTAGTCCATGTCATACACGGTGTCGAAGTGGTAATCAGGCGTGAAGAACACTTGGAAGGTCTTCGCGTAATCAGGATTGTAGTCCAGGTAGGTTCCAGCTGAACAATTCTCATGATCATATGCCTCGAAAATCAGAATATTGCGTCTGCACAAAACCAAAAAATGAAACATTGAAGCTCCTGAAAAGTTCACACATCTTTTGGCTTACTTGTAGCGCGCTGCCAGGACTCTCAGCTCCAGGATTCCACCGAAAGTACGCGGCTTGGACAAGTCAATCAGGTAGTTATCGAAGTCCCCATCGACAAAGCGCCTGTAGGACTTTCTGTTGCGTCTCATGTAGGCCACACACTCCTCTCTGATCTCCCAGTGGTACTTCTGTGTGTCGTACAGCTGCTCGGAGATGACTCGAAACAGGTTTGTTGAGTCTCGGCCTGTGTGCTTCCGGTAGTAGCCCATCTTCTCCAGGAATTGATCATGAGGATCCGGCGCCTGGCGACTCCCCGGCGTTACACTCCGTTGCACCATTCTTTAACCTGCAAAGTTAATGGCAGATAAGAGAGTATCTTCCGGATTATCGCACAGATAAAAAGCCATAACGGGATATTCTGCCAAGTTTCGTCCGGTTTTGCTTCGCCATCAATCTAGCAGTATAATTCCCATAAGTTCAAAGTATGCAGGATTCAATGTTTACACTCCACATTAAACTCCCAAGCTTTGGTTTTCCTAAAAGGATTACTGTACAAGGAACAGAAGTTTCCTTCAGAGTCTATCCAGGAAGCCTGGCCTTGGCGTCCATCTTGGGGAAAAACGTGAGAAGCCGGGAAGAATTCTTTTTTCAGTGCAATCACCCGCTAATGTACTTACGCGTGTCTTTTGCAATGCACAAAGTTGAGAGTGCGATAAAACTACACGATTTTTCACACAATCTTGAAAGAAAATCACCTAAAATAAGGGAGAATCGCTAAAATAGTTGCACTGCAAAACTATAAAACTCGAGCTGGAAGTTGATCACGGCCGCAGTACGCCACCTACCATCTCGGCGGAGAAACCGTCCCCAAAAGTGGTGAATATGGAAACTCATCGACGAGCGGCGCATTTCGTTCAAATTTGAAATGGTGAAGAAGATGGAAGATTTGGCAACGAAATTCATAACTCCAATACTTATTTTTAAATGATTTATTGAAGCACCAGAACAATATAATTGATCTGTAATTTAATCATTTCGACATCTAATGCGAAATTCCATCTGTATTGTAATTCCATCGCCAGCAAAACATCAATTTTCGATTCGTTTTCCAAAAGGTATATAATGCAAAAGAATTTTTAAAATTTCGTTCTCTTATTAAAAATATATAGTGACTTATTATGATGAAGAATTAACACAAAAACTGCTACAATATCTCGATCACATATAAATCTATTTAGAAAAATTTTCTCACTTAAATGCTGGTAGAAAAGAGTACAAAAGAATGGGAGGATATACACTCCATTTTCCTTTTTCACTTCAATTATTATACTTGATTTTTCTCTCCATTACAAATATTGTTGATTATTTTTAGTTAATATGTTATATACGACGTAGGATTATGTTGATTAAGTAGTTTTTTTTTTCGTGTAGAAGTTGGTAAAATAAGACATACATGTAGAACACTAAAAGAATACAGTATAATAGAAAGATTACTTGTCTTAAATGCTAAGGAATTAGAGAAAAAACATGGAAAATTATATGGAATACGATCTTCTCACATCAAATTTTAGATCATTATCTCATCGAGGAAAACACAAAGAGAAATGCAATTAGAAAAATCGCTATTAAAATATTTCATATAAAGTTCGATGTAAATTATTTTGATTAATCCGTAATTTCTTCTCTCAAATTTTTATGGACTTTTTCGGTCTTTCACAATGCTTCCTTCGCTCGCGAAGCGCTTACGCCGTTTTCTTCTCCTCCTCGATGATGTCTTTGGTCGGCAATACGTTCTTTTCACACGTCTCAGTGTGCTTCAGCTTGCCCTGGTCGAAGTTCTCAATGCCAGAAATCAACTGCTGCACGCCTTTCTCCTGCTGAATCACTGCAATAAATTCAATTCAATTAGCGCTCGATCCGCACGCTGTTTCTCCACTTCCTCGTCGTCCTCACTCACCTTCCTGGTCGGGCAGTGGGTTCTTCTCTTTGGTCTCGGCGTGCTTCAGTTTGGCCGTGTCAAAAGATTGAATCCCCTTGAAGAGACTCGCCTCTCGCTTCTCAAACTGCACATCTGCAACGCGCAAGAGAGGAACAAAAAATTAATTTAATTAACCGCCCGAAAGAGGTGAAAAGATTCACCATGAATTATGCAGAAAATGTGCACAATTGCAATGTGAAAAGTTTTTGAGTGGAATTTTTTAACCACCGGCAATAGAACGATGAGTATCTCATTTCACGTGAATACCAATTATCATTAGCAATTACATTGTGCTCTCAATCTCAACAGATTACGGAATTGCGTGATTATTGATCATGAATTATTTGGTAGAGAGATGAAGCTTCCTAAAATTCCGCACATTTTCTGCCACATTCCCAGATTCAATGCAAAATTTATCTGACTATTAAGTTATAAAACCACAATATCTCGACCCTAATCTCTCTACTAGGCAAAATATATTCAAATTCATGTTCAGAAACACGGTTAAATTTGTCACCAAATCCACAATTTGACTTCTTAAGCCCCTATTCATAAATTAAGCATTTCTCAATGCAATAGCCGATCAAGATCTCTTGGCGAATAGAGAGGCAAAAACCCACCTTCGGCAGTTGGCATGATGATTTTCTCTTGCGTATTCACATCTTTCATTTTGGTGGTATCGAATGACTCCAGCTCGTTGATGAAGTCCTTGCCCATTGTCGGGTACTCCTTGGTCGATGGGGCCTCCATTGTTAGACTGCAAGAGAGACAGACAAAGCCACAATGTTAAAAATTTTATGATTGAGATCAATTGTGTGACGAACGGCTTCTAGAGTTTTTCATCTTTTTGAATAGAAAGTACACTCGCGCGCGCGCGCAATATTATTTCACTGTTCGGCGTGTGTATATCTCTCTTTTTTGTACATTTCCATTTTCAGAATGAAAAATGCCCGTGACTGGAACTTGTCTGCTCCTTATATGTCTCGCGAAACACTCTCGATCGTGGTGGATCATGGCAAAGAGTGTATATCTCGTGTGACAATTATCGGGGGTAAACCTCTCACTGATTTTTACGATCTTCAATCGTGCGATAGTCCGCTAAATTATATCTTATGCCCCGCATTCTCATATTAATTGCTCCCTCGCAATTTAGGATGGCGGAGCGCCGATGGGAGATTGCGGTGTGAGCATGAGTGCCATTAGAGCATCATTGTATTGAATTTTTAATTGTTAAATGGCAATTTGAGAGACAGGCGGAGAGAGGGTTAAAAATCTCATTAAATTCTCACAACTTCAAGCATCACGAGCAGGTTCATGATTCATCATTAAGAACTCACACTTTTTTTGCTCATCAATTAGGCTCCAAAAAATCCCCCCACAATTGCAACTGATAAAAAGCCCGCGTATCGATGGAAAGTGGAGATTAAACGCAAGATTATTAACTTCCTCAGTCTGCAACTCTTCTCGCCAGTGCTCAAATTTACGACACAGACTACTTAACTGTTCATAATCTGCTCAAGAGAAGCTACTCTGGAAGTGGGATGTGCTTACGTGTTCCAGCCAAAAGACTTCAAAATCTTGTCTTTCTGTATTGGATGTGAGAATCATTGGTGCATTACTACACACAGAAGTGTTCTCTCGACTTCTTGCTCAGTCGCACGTGCCATTCAACATTGCCTTAATACCGCAGTCATGATGAGAAATTGCGAAATTTTCGCACTGATCCAAAGCAATTTTGTGTAATTGCTGAATTCTAAGCGGGGCGTCTTTCAAAGTCACTCTGTAATCTCTTAATTGACAATAGCAAAGAAAAGAAACAGATTCCATGGTCGATAAAAGCATTCGACAAAGATTCCGCACACATTTTCCACTTCTGTCTGAAGTGCGCGAACTATATCAAATCAGTGCGAATTGTTTAATACCCCATCAACAGCATAAAATTACAAGTCGAGATCATGCGTTTCGCGCTATAAATTAATTCTTTTGCCATTGGAGCATTAAATGCAGTAGAATTCCCTCCTTCACTGACTCCCAACTACACGTTTATGCCCGCGGGAGTCTTCAGCAACGCCCTAGTGTCTTGACGAAAAGAGACTAACGGACCAGAGAGACAGTGAGTCACGGGCAATTTCGAAGGAAGGGTGAACCCTAACCAGTTGCCCAGATCCCAACTATTTCTGTTCACTCTCTCTGTCTTGCTGTCGGGGGAAAATGTTGTTTTTCCTCAGCCGCCACAACGCCCAACATTTGTATTGATTGGAGACACAGTCGCACGCAATCTGTCTGAGCCCATGAGGATGTTATTGTGGGATTAAGGAGGAAAACAGCCACCGAAATCAGAGTCTGTGTTGCATCAAATTTCTTTCCTCCTTTCTTCGCTCTCACCCTCGCGGTGCTCTCCTCCTCCTCATTGGGACAGGAAAAAAGAATTGTTGAGAGCCAACAAGGCAAGTTCAAGTTCAATGCCACATCAAATCAAACACGCAGAAGCGGAAAAAGAGATAAAGCGTCCACCCGAGCACAAAACGACTACCAGCCAAAATTCTCCTATTATTTGAGCTCACCATGGCCAATAAGAGTGGCTTAAATTGCACTGAAATCACTCTTGTTTAGAATTGATTTAAACTAAATTGAAAGCACATGCTTAGCAGGCACTGTCGCGCAAATTATATTCTGAAATTATAATTTTGTGTTTTTTATTACACATTTTGATTTATGGTTTAGTTTAGATTGTGGCGGAGAAACACAAGAGGAGTGGAGTGTGTGTAAAAAGAGAAAAGAATCATTCTCTCCCACGCCATGGCAATTTCTTCTTCTTCCATCCATCCTACACCACCAGTTTCGAGCACACCATTGTACCACACTCATATGCGACCACAGCAGAGCAGAAAACAGCCAGTTTGGTTCATCTGCAAGGGAGCCAGAGTGGCAACACGACGGAATGAGCGATTGAGAGATAAAGTATAAACAATTAAATTGTCTAATGACAATTGTCCACAAAATTCTGGCCACACATTTTGAGTGAAAAAAGACAAACACTCTGATGAGAAAAATAATACCGTTTTAATGGTACTTTATTAGCGATGGAGTGATGAAAAAAAATTGTACCAACAGATACATTGTACGGAAATATTCTTGAGTCACTTTTCTCTCTCTTTCTCTCACTCTGCAAAGGTGCACACGCTTCATGCTTCGGGTATTAAATAAACAGATTAATTAAATAAAGGCAAGTTGAGCGATTACGGATTTTTTTAGGTCTCCAGAAAGCACACCCGATAGCTTAGGTAAAGCTGACGTGTTACTGATATAAAATGGTAATGGTTCACATACAAAAATGCAAACACATTGCCAGGCTTTATCAAAACACGCTTTTTTTTTGCACCGTGCATATATTTACAACAAGAGATATGCCAAAAAATTATTGTGCATAGCCAGCAATCTCGCAGGGCAAATTTTAAGATTACTTCACGTACAACTTTGCAACTTGTCTACTCCCATTTTTGCTTTGTTACACTTCCTCCAAACCAAAGTCATAAATACAGCGCGAAAAAAGTCTTGTAGTTTGTTTCTTACGACGGGACAGACGTTGGCTAAATGAGACTCTGTGTGAAAATAAAATTCATAAATTGAAAAGTGAGAGAAAGACCGAAGAAGCACAGCGTTCTCGGCACAAATTAACATTCCAGCTGCTTTCTGGAAGAAAATACCACTATGACTCATTTGGAATTCAATTCTTTGTCATTTTTTTTCACTATCCATACACATTTTTTGGGCTTCTTTTTTCTACATTTCTTTCATACAAACACACAAATGTGCGCTTGACACTCTTAAAAATCAGCACACATTTTTTCCAACTTTCTGATACAAATTCTCTTAATTCTTCAACCCAATCAACTACTCTGCATTTTTCACAAATAGTTAAGATCGTCAGAATAAATATTGAATTATACGTGAACAAACCATAAACAATAGCATTCATTGCGCCTAACGCCAAATATTTATCTTTAACATTCCACTTGAATTGTCACTCTCTTTCGCATTCAACCAAAAGACAAAAAAAAATCTGGATATCGATGAGCTTTTCTCTTCTTCCCCAGGGAAATGCATTTGCATTTCGCCTGTGATCATTTGATCGCAACGGGATCACAAGTGCGATTTTTTTCTGTTCATTCTCTTGGCCTCAATTTTAATGCCTTTTAAAAGCAAACAGAGACACGACAATCCAACTAAGAGTTGACCAATACAGTCACTGAAACACCGTGAAATCTCATCCCAAATATGGTGATCATGGTTGGAATTAAAAAAGCCGTCTCACACAGATCGAGACTCTGACGTCCACCATTCGGAGGTACATTTTCGAAAAAATCACACGAAAATGTGATTGCAAATTGCGCGACAGTGTCGAACGTCTTTCATCTGCAAGAGAAACCCAAGATGCACCGGGAAAAGTGGACACTTTGTCACCCAACGCGTGATATTTGAGAGCAAATCTCACCTCAGCTTGCAACCATATGTGCAGGCAGAGAAAGAGAATGAGAAAAAAAAACACAATCCAATGCTACGACCTACAAAGGCACAATTGCAAATATCCTTGACCAATGTGGAGAGACATCATGAACACACATCATTTGTCTCCTTCTCCAGAGAAGACGTCGTGATCTATAAATTCCAATATTGGCGTGAAAATATTCAATTGTCTCTCTACGGATTTCTTCCCTCTTCGCGCATCGCATATGCAAACTCTGTGCGCGCTCGAGATCTTGATTGTGACTCATCCTCGCAATGTGAAATTATTGCGACTCTGGCAAAATAGTTGCTCTTCTCAAATACATGGCAAAAAGTTCTCCACTATAAGCGAGCAATCAATAGAGGGAAAAATCATAGTGAAGAAGTCTCTCATTCGTACTGTGATTCTGCATAAAATGATGAAAAAGAAAAGAAAAAAACATCCAGATGGAACTCGCTAAGCAACTTTTTGCGCAAATACCCAACTTGGCTCATAAGAAAACTATTCGCGGAGTTTAAGAAAAACCGAATTTTCTCCCAGATCTCGCGACACTCAAGCACGCATTTTCTATCATCACCGACAAAGAGCCCGACGATAAGACATCCGGTCACAGTTAAAGTCAACTTCAATCTCATAAAAATCGTACAACACCCACTTCTTCTTCTTCTTCTCCTCCTTTCATGCTTATCAATGCCTCTCGCCAAATTAATCGCACAGGGGCAAATTTAGCAATCAATAAAATATTCATCCATAACTGCGAAAATAGGAGAGAAAGTCGCAATTGAAGGAATATAATGTTTGTCTTTATCACAATTTATGGCTTTTGGAGAGAAGAAAGAGTGAATTCAGTGAGTCAAACAATAAATCCCAATATTGAAACAGCCAGACGCTTTCCTATAGATTACTCACTAGAGAGAACTTTATCACAAAGCTTAGATTATGCATTTTGTGATAAAGCCGTGGCGGAAATGTTGGAATAATGACGATCAAATCACCCATTATTATTATTTATTCGTCACGATCGATACTTGATATTTGATCTATTTAATCAGTTGAGCAACATTTTAAAGTGTGAATCAATTGATTTTGAGGTCTTTTTTATACAATGCATTTTAAAAGAGCTTTTTTAATTTGAGAAGAGCTGAATGTGAAGTATGAAATGTGGAAAAACCTAGCGAATTTCTGATAAAATGTTTCAAATAAATTATCTTTAATTTCATGCATAAATTTTCCTCTCATGCTAATTACATTAAGACCGCAGGTGCAAACGAAGGTATTGATTTGAAACGTGCCACTCAGTATTATCGATAGGCAGAGTTTCAGGGATATTTTCACACATTTCACTGTCACTGCCAGCCTAATAGGGATTTTCTTGTCGTAGTGCTCGTTCGCGCCCCTCACTGCCATTGCCAATACCCGTCGTGCAGGCTCGATGGATGAGGAAATTATTGATTTACCCTCTTCTTCAGCTGGAACCAGTTGCTACATTCGCCACTCTTGGGCCTCTCTTCTCACCGACAATCCCCGGGAAATCCCTTTGCTGAGCTCAGACGCTCATTTTCACTTTTTACTATCTCATATTTTTGCCACAAACTGAGCAGCTGCAGCGCCTTGGAAGTACTTTTGGCACTTTACAATGAGCTGTAAAAAGGGGCGAAGCGCATCACATCTTATTGGCTAAATTGATTTTGCAGACATATCGTCAAATGAGAGTCGCTCTTGTGCAGCACAGCGAGAAAACACGGATTTTTCAGAGCTGTGCATTAATTATGCTCAATGCTCACATGCCGCTGAGACATCCAAATGGAATCTTTCGATAGCGGTTCATTAAACTAGATTCTCTCTTTCTGTGCATAGTGCGAACCTGGCGAGCTCGAACACCCCGATTAGCATGCAAGACTGGGAGCTTCCTCTCCAGCCGAAAGCCCATCCTTGTGCCCATACAAATGACCCTCTCTTCTCGCGCTGGGACTTGTGGGTGACCTTCTCACGACACGAGAAGCCAGTCTCCATTGATGATGGCATTTTTAGCCGGTCGAGACGCCGCCGCCGCCCAACTCTTCGAAAACGCCAATCCGGTTTACCATCAAAACACCCTCCATGGCTTTTCGTCGCATTTCCTCCTCTCCGCACTGCATTTCCCTCTTCATATCATATCCCAAATTGCCAACGCTGAGTATCAATTTTTCCATCAACTCAGCGACCGGTCAATGGCACTTCCTCGCCATTGCTGGCTGTCTTTTTCTTCCTCCACATTCACAATTTCTGTGCGACTTTCGCAACACCCCGAACATCTGCTGCATATTTTGCACGGAAATACACACAAATATTCCTCTCGCAGCCCTAAACTTTCACCCAAAACCCCCCTGCCATCCTGACAAATGTTCCTCCCCATCATTCGCGAAGGCCGCACGCCAAGTGATCCCGGAAAAGATAAGATGAAAATGACGCTGAGGACTTACCTCTCTCGGTAAAGTATCTCAAAA